>NC_086244.1:30817367-32017367 GCF_036321145.2 Pelmatolapia mariae | reverse complement strand
AATATATATTTTCTCATCTAAATGTCCACTGAGCTGTGAGCCAGGGGGCGGTAATGCGCCTTAACATTGGTTGCCAACCAAGAAGAAGAAGAAGAAGCTGTGAGCCAGGAGGGAGGGGGTGAGTGAGTGAGTGAGTGATTCGTCTATGCTACGATTCAGCACAGGAAGGGAGGGGCTGAGTGAGTCAGTGATTCGTTCAACTCGTTTGAGCTGTGAGCCAGGAGGGAGGGGGTTAGTGAGTCCTGAGTGATTCGCTTACGCTATGATTCAGCACAGGAAGGGAGGGGGTGAGTACCTCAAATGTGCTGTTAGCATGCTAGCTGAGCGATGCTACTGTGAACCGAGGAGCTATTGTCTTGATGTGAGCTTCTACTCAGGGTTTTTTCTTCCAGTTCAGAGCAGGAATGTTTTTGTTAATAAACTGGCTGTTGTTTATTTCCCCACAATTTTAATTATAAGCTAGATATATTTCTACTAATGGAATTAGTTTGTTAACAGCAACAGGGATGATTCACGAGTCAGTTGCGCTTGTGAATCATGATTCACGAGTCAGTAAAGTGATTCTCGAGTATTGAACGATTCGTTCACGAATCGAACATCACTAGAGCCAATGAAAACAAGCGGGAGAAAGACTTATCTCTCTTTCTAGTCCCTGTCAGTACTCTTGCTGCAGCAGTTTTTCAACTGAAGGGCATTCAGGGAGTTTTTAGGGCAGCCTGATAATAATGAATTACAGGAGACCAGCCCAAATATACAGAATGCATAAACAAAGTTATCCAGCTTCACTCTGAGACAGGATTTTTTTTAATTTCGCGCAAATGCACTCACACCTGCAAGCAGTCCTACATATTTGTTTAATGTGCACATCAAGGACATATCCTGGTCAAAAATGATTCCACGATTCCTGACGGCGTTACTTGAAGCCAGAGTACTGCCATCCATTTCTAGGCTAGACTACGGTTAAACACCATGTTTCTAAGATTTTTAAGGTAAACTACAATAACCTCAGTTTTATCTGAATTTAGAAGCAGCAAATTAGAGGTAATTCAGGTCTTTATGTCTTAAAGATATTTTTGTAGTTTAACTAATTGTGTGTTGTCTGGCTTCATGAATAGATAAAACTGGGTGTCATCTGCATAGGAATGAAAATGTATGCTAAACCTTTTAATGATACTGCCTAAAGCAGGGGTGTCCAACTCCAGGCTTCAAGGGCCAGTGTCCTGCAGGTTTTAGATATCACCCTGGGTCAACACACCCAAATCAAATGATTAGTTCATTACCAGGCATCTGGAGAACTTCAAGACATGTCGAGGAGGTAATTTAGCTATTTAAATGTTAGATGTGTCCTGTGTTGGATCAAGGACACATCTAAAACCTGCAGGACACCGGCCATTGAAGGATGGAGTTGGACACCAAAGGGAAGCATGTATAATGGAAATAATTTGGTCCTAGCATGGAAACCTGTGGAACTCCATAATTAACCTTAGTGTGTGAAGAGGACTACCCATGAACAAGGATTCTGTTAGATAGATATAAACTTATATACAACTGTAATGAACTGATGTGATAGCTTGAAATATTGTTTATGGTGATGATCGTGATCATACTGGTCATGATCATGTGGGCATTGGTCCTGAAGGCATGGTTGGGGCCTTCCTTTCACTGTTATAATGAAACTAGATGGGAGCCTTGACTTATCAGAGGATTTTTGATTCTCATTAGATGATAAGAGAGCATACCACTTTCTTTCAGTGCTCCACAAAATACTATAACTTGTGAACTGTGATTGTGACGTTCTGGTTACTGACAGCAGTTTAACGCTCAATCCTGTATGTTAATGAGTTTATGCTGATCAAAAAAGATGATTGTATGTTAACTAGCCCAGCTTTACTAACTTTTAAGTTGACAGTGATGTTGCATTTTCTGTTTATAGTTGAAGTTACAAAATACTTTAGTTGCTCAGAATTGAACTTGGTAAATTCTATCTTTCATGAATGTTGCATCCATGGATGTTTTTATGGATGCACTTGTTTTTAACACCTGAGAGAACAGACACAGAGATCAGTTTATCAGAGTGACAGATGAAGTAATGAATTAAACCACTACCCAGTGGATGGCTAACAGAGGTGGAGGTAAGAAGTTGTCTTAGATGAATGGATAAGTTAAGAGAGAAGTCCCACCACCCCTGCCTTCTTCAGGTCCTGGGTGTTTGGGCTGTGGCACCTACTATTAGACACTTAAATGGTGTCTAATTGTGAACACAAGCACGCTCACACACACACACAGGTGTGCACACAAGTACTCACAGACACACACTATCTTGGGCTGCTACTGCCTCTAAAAAAATCTTGTATTATTAGTACTGTGTGCTGTTCAGTAACATTGTCATTGTTATATGTTGCATATGTTGGTTGTTAGTGTGGTCTCTTTTCTGGTCAACAGGTGTTGAGATGTTCAGATTCTTTCCTCTTTTTCTGGTAACTTTCTCCCCAACTTCACTTTCTTTCTATTTTTTCTATTTAATCCCACAGTCTTGTCCATTATGGTTGTAATAATCCAAAATAAGAGATGAGACTGAATGATGGAAGGGCAGCCATTCCTGTATGAGGACAGATTAACTGAGAGGTTAAGTGAAAACTCGCCACTCTTCTTTTCTTTTTTTTGACTCAGCTTATTATCTAAAAGGCTTTAGATTTATGAGAGAACCCAACCTCCTTGTCGCTTGCTTTCATGATACCCTTTCTTTCTTAGTTTAATTCAACTGATGCTACTGCTCCTTTGCACGTTGTCCCTTCAGTGAACTCCTGCTTACTCCCAATGATCTTTCCCAGAAGATAAGCTTAAGGCTGGGAGTCCAAAACCCTGTCAGGGGCAGTTTAATTGTAAAGTCATCACATCCAGTAAATGAAAGACTTTATAAATATATGATTTTAAAAGTCAGAAAGCAACCTGAGTCAGTAGACTCTCGTGATTAATTCCAAATGATGTGATACATTTTTTTTTAAACCTGTCACATTTACGATGCCCATCTTTTAAATTTATGGGCTTCAGATACCCCCCACACACACTTTTTTCTAACAGTGCCTTTAGGTGGCCCTGTGGTATGCAGATAATTTGCTAAAGTGCACCAGATGTAGTATCTTTCATCTTGCCAGTGATACAGATTACGTAGAGTGTCTGAGAATTGGTGCAGGTGATAGGAATCAGGTCAGGGCCATACAGGTAATCCTCAGATGCACAGAACACAAAGCTTTACCTTAACTGAAGCTGATTGTCATACACAACAGATGTTCTAGAGACATTGAACAAATGTTTCAGACACTGTTTGCAATAAATTGCAACATATGTTAGTGCAGTACTCAGCGTATCTGGTGATTCCCACCTCTAGTTTCTAACCAAAGTGCTTTCTACAAAGCTACTTAAACCTTGTATAAAAGAGTCTGAGTGGACCTTTCCAGTGCATTTCCATCCTTAGATATATTAACAATGAGATATACTTTTTAGAAGCTGCCAATCGACATGTCAGAAAAAGATCTAATAAGTGTAATAATTATTGAACAGCAAAGTTCTGCTGCTAGCTTTGATGTGGATATTTGGACCCTCAAACAGATATGGATGGGTTTTGGAGAGTGCCATTTCGAATCAAGTAGAAATTGTATTTATAATAGTTTTAAATTACTTTTAGTAGAGTTCTGTTTCCAATTCTGGGAGGTTGTAAATGCCAGAGACCACATTTCATTTTCATTTCACTGCAAGTTTTGCTTCCAGTACAGTTTAGAGTCATTTATTTTATAGAGTTGATTTTTTTCCCTTTCAGATTTAAAATGTCTTCAGTTCATTTTTATTAGTTAGAGAAGTATTTTTTTTAAATATGGGAAGTATATTGTTAATCCAATTCCAGTCTTGATTGTGATTTTGACTCCCCACAATTAAATGAGCATGACTGAGTAGCATTTAAATTGCGTGTGCCACTATATAAAATGCACAGCAAAAGCAGATCAAGTGCTTCCTGACCACGTGTCTGTATGTTCCAGTCACAGATGCTCCTTGTACTGCAGAGAAGCTTGAAACTATGTTAAAAGACAGATATACAAAAATATTTAAATATCTGGCACAGCAGGAAGTGAAGAGCATCCAACGAAACCATCGAAACAGATCTTCAGCTCTTTTTTGGAAATACTTTGATTCATCCATCCTCTTCCACTTATCCTTGTCAGGGTCTGGAGCCCATCCCAGCTATCACAGGCCGAGAGACAGGGTGACAGGTCGCCAGTCTGTCGCAGGGCTAACACAGAGAGACAGAAAACTATTCACACTCACACCTATGGGAAATTTTAGAATGACTATATTAACCTAACCCCACTAACTGCATGTCTTTGAACTGTGGGAGGAATCTGGAGTACCTCCCACATAGACACAGGGAGAACATGCAAACTTCACACAGAAAGACCCAAACTCAGGACCTTCTTGTTGTGAGGCAGCCATGCTAACCACTGCACCATTGTGCTGCATACTTTGCCATTGATGTTAATAAAAAGAATAAAAATCACACACAGGGCAAGGCAGCACAACTGATTTACTTAACCACCTCAAAGACACAAACACCACAAACTCTGCAGCATAATTGAATAACATGAAGGCCAAGAAAAGTGGTTGTAGTGGTTGCTAACGGGAATAAAACCAACACCAGTTTGTCCATAAAAGCGCAGCTGTACAGTGTTCACAGAAATCACCAACCAATCGCTAAAGATATGTATTCAATAAAATGCGGCGAATGATAAGGGCCTCAGGAAAACGGTCAACATACTTTGTCACTATCATATAGAAATGAAAGGTTAGTATATTGTATACAGTGAGGCTCACAGGCAGGTGCATGCATACAAACTCACGCACACAACCACACCCTGCAGGCTCACCCTCATGCTAATCACAGATGCCTGTAGCAGAAGTGGAATGCAGCACTTTGGCTGTAAACAGGATGCTGACCCACATAGTGCTGATTACAACACTGCTCGTGCAACCGCTGCACAACCTGTCCACTTGTGCACAACTACCTGCTTTTTTCATACACTATTTCGCTTTGCTGGTTCCACGTGTGAAAATGTATCGACTTTTGAATATTTGCTTTGATTTGCTGATTTTGCTCATTACATTCATTATTTGATGAAATTCCTCGACAGCCTACTGAAATTCAAAGCATGCCCACTTAACCTTGATCCTCAGGTACACATCTGAGCTTGACTGATGCCTGACCAATTAGCCATTCATTTTTTATTTACACTAATACTTTGACAGATTCAACTTTAAATATACACTACCATGACAGCTTAATGTATTTTCTCTGTTTGTAGCTTCTCACCACTGCTTTCATTTCCACATCAAAGCCTGTCTGCACCATCTCCGCCTGCATCTGACGTCGTGCCAACAGACACATTGTGCTCGTTTTCTCCATTCATCTATGTGCTCATGTGGTTAAGGACCAGCAGTGCCTTCCTGACTGGATCTAAAGTATGTTTTTGGTATTTTTTAGGGGAAACTGGAAATGATTTGCTGGCATCCGTGCACACATGACTCATAATAGACTTCCAAAGTACACATGTTCCCTTTATTTAAAATACAATTCCACTTCTTTTGTGCACTAGACGTGATGGATGAAGGGGTGTGTTTGGTCTTGTCTGCTGACACACACACACATACAGACACACACATAGGGTCTCACTCTTCTGTGTGCACATTATTGTTGACAGATGCGCAAGGCTTGATTAAAGCTGTGTGTGTTCATTTCTATTTATGACCATGTGAAATCTGTATCTCCAAATGCGCGTTTCTGTGTAATTTTATGTCTGCCGACTTCAATCTCCGTGTTTTCCAGGTTCTGATACCCACCTGCGTGTGAGCTCTGTAACTTGACTCCATACAGTAATTTTGTATAGAGTTTCCCCAGTTATTTTCTACGTGACTGACAGATGCTCTTTGTGCTGAGACGGAACACCTGCCAAGTCAGGAAAGGAGTTTTTCTACCGTCACTCAGCTCCACTTTATCTTCTCCATTTGTAGCATATCACACACCTTGTTTGTGTTGCGGCTGACTTCATGTGTGGGCACTTAGACGTACCATGTGTGCATTTGGTGGGTGGGAAGTGTGTAGCAGAATTATGTTATCAGGTTTCATGTGTTTCATTAAACTTTACATGAACCTTACACAAACAACAAAAAAAAGACTAAAGTGATCGTGTTTACAAGAAGCAGTTGTGTCACTGCTCTCATGAAGGCACTTGGCCACACTGACTGTGGAAACTCTAAAAGAAGCACATACACATAATGATCCACGTTAGCTTCCCTATGCATTATATATGAAAAGTCCCTGTTTAAATCTTGCTAAAGTTCTTCATTAAACACTAAAAAAACATTCGCTTTGGTGACTTTAAAAGTGCAAATCAAAGAAAGTCTATTGAAGCTTACAGTGTATCATCATCATCATCATCATCATCAGTACTGCAGTCTTATTAGAGACTGTCATGGTGACCTGGGAGATTTGGAAACAGTGCTCTCCATCCCTCCTGATCCTTGACTCTTTGTAGCATCTTGCTTAGTTTGATCCCAGTCCACTGAATGATAATGTCCACCCACCTCTTCTTTTGTCTTCACATACAGAGTCTAACAAGATGGCCATGGCAAGCTCTAATGGGCAGGTGGCATGGCTTCAGTTCCCATTTTAATGTTTGTCTGATTTTCAGCATTCATGATCTGGTCTCGCTCGGCGAGATTGTCTCTCTTTTGTCTCCCTTTTTTAGTTTCTTCATCAGATGACTAAAATCAGATGAAGAAACCTTTTTTTAAAAGCTTGGATCCTTTATTCCAGCGGTCCCCAACCCCTGGGCCTCGGACCGGTACCGGTCCGTGAGTCGTTTGGTACCGGGCCGCGAGAGTTGAGGCTCAGGTGTGAAATGTATGGTTTTCAGGGTTTTTATCGGTTTTCAGCTTTATTTTGTTATCGTTTTTATCGTTAACTCGGTTTTCCTGGATCTTTTCACGTGTGTTGTGAATAAATCTTCTTTTTTCGGTACCGGTACTAGTTTTATTTTGTTGTATTTATCCGCGACACCTTAAAGGCCGGTCCGTGAAAATATTGTCGGGCATAAACCGGTCCGTGGCGCAAAAAAGGTTGGGGACCGCTGCTTTATTCCATTTCAGCAGTTAATGCCCAGCTTTCCCAGGCATAAAGCAGAGTGGAGATTACAAGTGACAGCATTAATCTGATCTCGATTTTGAGTGTCATCTTCTTATCAGTCCGGATGGGTTTCAGTCTGTCCGTAGCTGATGTTGCTTTTGCTATATGTGCCAGAACTTCATGTTTAGAGCCTTTGTCTAACGTTTTTGCTCACACGTACTTAAAACATGTGGCAAATTCTAGTTGTTGGTCATTGATCTTCATGCAGCGCAGTCTAATATCTAAATCATCAGCCAATCAGCCAATCATCTGTCATTTTTTCGTCATTTTAAAAATAAAAACACTCAAGATCAGAGAGTAGAATTATTTAGCTTCAGGAATACAAGCATGCACATGATGAACTTTCAGCAGTGAAACCAGATCTACCACAACTGCTCTCTCTGGGAACAGCACTGCTTCAGTAAATTTGGTTTCATTTACTTTGCCTTGGCTACAAAATAATAGGCTGTCTGTGTTGATCTTGCTATGCATCCCACAGTGCTTCACAAAAGGTTATAGCACACAAAGATAATAAGATGTTAACATTTACTGAATATCCTATTATTACATGACAATGGGCATCCTCCAACAACAACAACCTCAAATGTGGGGTGACCGCAGTATTATCAAGGAAAGTTTATTCAACTTTGAAACATGTTACTCTAACCCACCATCACTGGGATCCTTGAAGCACCACAGCCAGTGTGGCAAAGAATTGGATGGGGTTAGCAGTCAGTGAAGGAAATCAGTAGAAGGTCAAACACAAGAAGGATGTAAAAAATGTAGAGATACATCCAAAAGAAGACTAAAAATGAGAGAGATGTTTAAAAATAATGAATTTAAACCTAAAATTAATTTTATGAACAACATGCAATCACTGACAACAAAGGTTTAAAATCTTGCAATGTTGCTTTCCAGCTTAAAAATCTGCTGTGGCAATCAAACTGATGACCTTTCAGTTAAGCAGACGCATTGAAAGAGGCAGTGGGATAATGAAAGGAGGAGACACCGGAGGTGGAGAAAAAGTGTTGGAAGAAAGCGGAATGCGACAGAAACAGAGAACAGCTGTTGCTGCATCTTTGTGTCGGGGCTGGTGGAGCACAAGGACAGGTAGACAGAAAAACACCTGGAGACTGATGGCCATATTTAGTCAGGCGAAGGGTGTCATCACGTGTTTGCGTGCACACAAGCATTCATACGCTTGCTGTTACAGATGGGAAGGCAGGGAGGTGTGTTTGTGTGTTCCTGTTGGTGTGTTTAGAGATGGATGTCAAACCTAAAGACATTAGTGGAGGAACAAGGCTTTAGTTAACAGACTGTGACCAGCCTGCCACAGTTTGTCCTTGGGATTCAGAGACAATGAGAGATGAGATGAAACATTTGATGGCTGGTATTATCACAGGAAAACGAGTTTCTTTCCATTTTTCTCTCTCCTGCTTTCTTGTTACATTAATTTTACACTCAGGAAAACATCTTAAAGCCATACTACACTGTTGCACACATTTCAACTCTATATTGACATAAATTTGTACTGTTTATACATAATTAATTAAATAAATTTGTGTTGTAATATGTTATATGGATAGATAGATGTATGATAAAAGCATATTCTTTCAGTTTCATAAATCTTTGAAACCTTTACTGTAATTTCACTTCCTTTTCCCAGATCAAGCATCAGTCTTTGCAAGGAAGCTGCATGTAATGTGAAACAATACACAAACTTGGACAATTATGGTTGCATAACCGTTGTCTAATTCAATTTCAAAAGTATTGGAATATATCGATTTCCAGTATTCAATAAACTAATTGAGCCTAACTGTTGAAGTTCAGTTTGACTGAATAAAATCAACATCTTTTTTTGGGCTTATGCAGATGCTTTGAGAGAATTCTCTTTACCAGTGTGCAGCTCAACCTTAACCAGCACCGGCTGCTGGTCAGTCTACCTACCCAGTGCAGAAAATGAGGATTTAGGAACTAGTCTACTCAGACTAATGTAATGCTGTCCTGGTGGACAGAGAAAGCAGCCTTGTTCCACAACTGTGTCAGAACCATGATGTTAAAGCTGAGGATAAGTATGAGAGTAAAGCATGAAAGGTAGACCATGGGGTCATGCACGTACTATTCAGGAGCCTTAACTAGGCATCAAATTTACAGCAGTTGAATATAAAAATGAATGATGTATGGTGAATTAATGTTTTAATTAAAACTAGTACATGCTGATGCTGCACAATTATTTGTTCTGTTCATGCTGCTGACTGAAATAAAAATAATAAGATACAATCAGCAAAAATAGATCATTGTTGCTGATTGCTAGGTGGTTGCTAGGCAATATGACAACAATTGTGTATTCAGCTTTTGTGGCTATAAATTTGATTTTATTTCCTTGATATTAAAAAGATAGGATGATTGTGCAACATGTTAAATGTGCATAAAACTAAAAAGAGGGAATTTTAACCCATTGATAGGTAGTTGTTGGGCAACCTGATAACTTCATTTTATTTTACATAGATAAGAACCTTCAAGGGCCAAAGATATACTGTGTGCCAAGTTTGGCGGCTTAATTCTTGATCATATAGGACGAGTTGGCGGCCAAACAAACAAACAGACAGGCAGAGATTTTGTGTATTACATAAAAATAATTATTACAAGGCCAATTATGAAATATTTTTATATTGTCTGTACAATGCAAAAAGAATGACCTGCAAATATTTTTCTGCTGTTTTTAGATTTTTTACTGATAAATGAAAACAGCAGTCAAACAGATGGGACGATAAGTGCACCTGCACTGTATAAAAAAACATAAAAAAACCCATAAAAAGGCAAACAGAGGTGGTGTTGGCATCAAATATGAATTACATGAACAAACATGCACTTTGAAGAGATTTAGTACTTGGTGCTTGTGTTCAAACTCGTGAATAAATCTGCTGAATTCCAGCATATAGCCATAGGCTACATAAGATTTTTTTTGAACTTGTGAAGGGATTACAAACTTAAAAAGAATTTTTTATGCTTTTTTTTTTTTTAACTTTTGACTTTATGTTTGTGCTTGAAAGTAATTTGTGTGTTTTATGAATGAATGCTGTCCGTTAGGGAAAGAGTGAAGAGACTTTTCCCACAGTACAAAACCTTCCTACTATAAAAGAATTCAAAATGTTTCAAATGTTTTCTTTCTTCAGCTCCCAAACTGTGGTAACCCATCGATAGGCACATTACAGTGCTGTGGTGGTAATAGTAATGTAGTAATGTAGCAAACTAGTCAAGCGCTCTTAATAACCTAATTACCAAGAAAGTGCTTTCCCAGTATTACTGGATGGAAGCTGGAATAAAGGAATTATCCGTCTAATTCAGCATGGAGATAAGGGCACCGGTTAAACAAAGAAGTCATAATAACATAAAGACAGTTTCTTTGGGCAAATTCTCACTAAGCTTCTCAGAATCCGATTATGCTCCATCGTAAGAGTTTGTGGAGGTTTTCTGGGAGCAATTTCACCTCCTCCTCCTCCTCGCTCTCCTCGTGTCCTCTGGCCACCACATAGCTCCCATGCTGTACTTTCCTCTGATTGGATCAGCCCACCCTCTGGCTGGACGGTGACCTTGTGTGCTATTGGTCAGTTTTGGGACGCAAGGTATGAAACCACCAGCTGAGCTTCATTAGGACTCGGATCAAAGTAACAAGTATTTCTCTCTCTCTCTCTCTCTCTCTCTCTCACACACACACACACACACACACACACACACACACACACACACACACACACACACACACACATACTAACTCACTCTTGTCATTCCTCCGTTTTTCATAGAGCTTAGTAGAATTTAAACACTTGGGATTAGTTGAGACATGAAGGATTTTTAACCAGCCAATAATCCTTTTCTGTGTGGCATGATCCTTTTCCCTCTTGACAGGAAGGAAGGAAAGAAAAAAGAGGCTGGACAGAGAATGAAGGACAGTGGAGGATAGAGAGGGGAGGAGAGAAATAAATAAAACAGAGGCATATAATTTAAAATTTAAACCTTAGAGCACAGTGAAATGTAGGGTACACAGGGTAGATCAAATATGTGCAGTATACTAAAAAAAAACAAAAAACGTGTTTCTAAACAAAGCATCAGAAATGCCTCAATTCTTTATGGCATACATTCAACACGGTGCTAGTAGCATCACACTGCAGATTTGTTGGCTGGACATCCATGATGTGGTTTTTCCCATTGTACCACATTCCAAAGGTGCTCTACTGGACTGAAATATGGTGAACACTGACATGTTCAAAAAACCAATTTGAGATGATTTGAGTTTTGTGACATGGTGCTGGAAGGAGCCATCAGAAGATGGGTACACTGTGGTCCTTAAGGGAGGGACATGATTAGCTACAATACTCAGGAAGGCTCTGGTGTTTAAACAATGCTCAGTAAGGTGCCCAAAGTGTCCCAAGAAAATATTCCCTACAACATTACTCCACTACTATCAGCCTGAACCACTGATACAAGACATGATGGGTCCATGCTTCCATGTTTAAATTCTTACCCTACCATCTCCAGCAGAAATTCAGACTCATCTTCAGTTGCCTGATGTTGGTGATCTTATGTGAAATGTAGCCTCAGTGTGGTCCATGTCTAAACACTGGTGTTGTCTGCTGATATAGTCCATGTGCTTCAGGGTTCAATCTGCTGTGCATTCAGAGATTCTCTTCATATACTTTGGTTGTAAGGAGTGGTTATTTCAGTTACTGTTGCCTTCCAATCAACTTGAAGCAATCTGGCCATTTTTCTCTGACCTCTGGCATCAACAAAGCATTTTTGCCCACTGTTGCTCACTGTTTATTTTTTCTTTTACAGACCATTGTCTGTAAACCATAGAGACGGCTGTGTGGGAAAATTCCAGTAGATCCACAGTTTCAAAGGCTCAGCTGATCTGGCACCAACAACCCCGTGCCACTCGACATCACTGCATTTTGTAAAGTCACTTTTCTTCCCCATTCTCATGCTTGGTTTGAACTTCAGCAGTGAACAAACAGTACTTTAGTGCTTTTATCTGCCTGTTTAGGATTATATTGGTATACAGAGGCCTGTAGATTAATCTTCAAGTGTCTTTCAAGTACAAGGTTTGAAGTTATGGCATGGATACATGGTCAGGGTAAACCAGGGCTTTGCTGGTGAACACTACAATCTCCCCATTGAGCTCTATGGGCTCGTGTTTTGTTGATCCTTTATCTCAGACATCACCTTTTCTTTAGTAGTTCAGGTATGCTGCATGAACAACAGGCCCATTAACAAATGACCTTACGAACATGAAACCCTGTGTTAAACCTGACGTTACCTTCTTGCTTCAGTCAGCCAACATGTTTGCAGTGTGCGCGTGTCAGATTTTAGTTTACTTGGCCTGTATCATCACTCTCAGGTGTGTCTGTTCTGCTAGGTTACTTGGCCTTTGTGCAAGGCTCTAGAGTGCGACCAATTTGGTCGCAAATGCGACCAACTTTTTCCGTGGTGCGACTAAAAAAAAATATTTGGTCGCACCGGTGCGACCAACTGTTCGGGTAACAAAAAAAAAAAAAATCTCTGCAACTCTCCGTGTGGTGAGCAACAGACACACATTATGCCCCTGTCTTGGACTGAACCAATCAGAGATAGTCTGGGGCGGGACCTCTCTGATTGGCCGTGGTCCAGTTGAAAGTGCAGGTGGAAGAGGGAGGTGAGTAGCTTGAATAAAGGATATCAATTCATTAACGGATTCCACACAAAGACGTAAACACAGAGCGGACCCGACGCATCAGAATCAGCTTTGTCTTTCTCGGCTTTCTCACCCGACGGCCCGTACACAGACACGCTGTCGGAGCTCACCGAGCCCACCGTCCGCGCTGTGTTTACGTCTTTTTGCGCTGATTCTGAGCTGCAGGTTTTGTCTCTCTCCAACCAAAATTCACAGAGCCAGCAGCAAAAGAAGCAGCAAACTGCGCTTCACATTTGATAAATGTCGTCATGAATTCCCTCTGACTTTTGCTGTTTTGCTTCCACCACGATAAAAATTACACTTCATACACAGCTCTCTGTGTGTACTTCAAGAACAGTTTCCCATCTCAAATCTCTGTTTTCTGCATTATTCATTCGCTTATTACCCACCAGTCTACAGTTGTTTACAGCGCTGTCTTTTTCTTTTTTCACGTAAATGACCTCCGACAAGAAAGCCTAATTTCTGCTGTTCAATACTGAAGAAATTTAAACTTCTTAAAATTATGCAAAATTGCAGAATATTGCAGAATATTTTTAAGGTTATCTGCTATAAAAAGCCAGGCCAGGAAAATCTCCTTCATGTTTTTCTGTGTTTTATTCTCAGTTACTTTGACACAAAGGCATCTGCTGTGATGTTCACAATTCTGATGATGTCTCACATGTATCAGTGCTGATAAATGATCAGAATTATAATATTTCTGACTGTCTGAGGCTAAATTGAATCGAATGAGGACTTTGAGAACCGGAATCGAATGGATTATAGAAATCAGTGATGATACCCAGTCCTAGTGAGCAGCCTAGGCCTGAGAGAAGTGGATGTAGCTGTGGGTAATAAGAAAAGATGAAAAGAACTATTGATAACTTTTTTGTTAAGTTAAGGCCTGATCAGTCTGAAATTCATAGCCAGTGCTCTGACACGGTGCCATCAATCTTTGAATGCTGAAAAAGCACAGTGTATCCAGAAAACACATTATATGCTATGATAAATGCACTGCCCAAGTGTCCCCTCTCCCCACTGCCTTTCAGCAACAGACAGCAGCAAACAGGTCGCACTTTAAGCACAAGATTGTTAGTTAATAATTTAGAAATGATTATTGTCTGTATGGACTCCCCCCCCCCCCCCCAAAGAAGGTGCACATGTAAAACTGCGGTGTTAAGCGATGCGGTTGAAAAATTTGAGTGCGCCTAACTTTTGTGCCGGTGCGCCTAATTTTTAAAGTTAGGCGTACCGGTGCGCCCATGTCAAAAAGTTAGTCTAGAGCCCTGCCTTTGTGTGTGTTTTTGCGGGTTGACAGCTGTGTTTGCGCAGAAGCACTGGCAGAGATTGCTACATGTGGAGATGAGCCAGCTTGTGGTCTGCGTGCTCTAAGGGCGAAGCGTCATGCAGCTCGCTGCGCCTTATGATAAATACTGCACTCACTCTTCCTCACCAACACACAAACACACACACAGTGACTAATGTTTGTATATTCTAACCGAAACTATAAGTCCTAACCAGTACGTGCCTAAACCCATCACTCGCCTCACACTTAATCTTAATTCTATGTTGGGCGGTTCAAACAGTTTGGCTGCCACCCTGTATCTCTCTAAATTAGCACAGTTAGCACATTTAGGAGCTCCTAAATCATGTGTTATTGTAGCTCTTAGTTCACAACATTACATGCTTTTCTAACAAGTGGTAATTGGGTAGTATTTAGCAAATATCACCATAACAGCCAATAAAATTAAAAGTACAGTGCGTAGGAGGTTATTACATTTTAAAAAGTGGATCTGAGCCAAATGTTGTTCTTAGAGATTTTTTATTCCTGTCATCGTTTAAGTATAGAGAAAAAGGACATGGATACAGATGCTATAGTTAATAATTCAGCCATTGTTGAGACAAAACGGAGGTGATGGTAAAATGTGATTGGCAGCTTATAAAACTGACTTTTGAAAAGCTTTTTATAATCCCCACCATCTTCCTCTCTTCTTGTCTGAAGCCACATGAGTCATCAAAACTGAGTGATGTATAAACACACTGAACAACTCAGAGTATACACTGAAGCGAAGCACTGCATAATCACACATCAAGCAGGAGGGATATCGTGGATTGATTACTAATCCTAGCCTCATTGTGCGCTTAATCCCTCTCTGGATCTCAGCATGGAGCGGCTCACTCACTCACATTTCCTTCTAGCCTGTCTATCACCACGTGGCAGTTACTGTGGTGATGGTGTCTACGCCTGTCAGTTGACTCAGTTAGGGTGCTGCTGTCCCGTCAGTCACTGCTGTTGTCTCAGTCATGGGGATCAGACTAAGTGTTTACAGCCCCCTTATGGTCTCCTAGAGACGGTGACCTTTGACATTTTGCATCCTAGATGTTTTAAAGCAAAACAAATGAAGTTTTTACATGTTTCTAGTATCTGTTTGTTGTGTCTTTGGGCAGATTAGTAACTTTTTTTATGTTTATGTAGAACTTTATTTATGTAATCATTAAAAAAAAGAAAACTTGTAAAGTCTGCCTCAGTTAACTATAAGAATACTTTTAAACATCTGTTTTGAGTGGTGTGTCTTGTACATCTATGTCAAATGAAATGTGTAAGGTTTTTCTTGGCACTCTTGGCTTGTTCTCACATTTGTAGCTGCAAGACCTTCTTGCGGTTAATGCTACACGCGTCAACTTGTCAGTTTTATGAGCGAGATTGTTGATACTGTGTGGGTTTTTATAATGTATGGGTGGATGTCTGTGCATATACAGTATGGGTATGTCTGTTCCATGTAT
Source organism: Pelmatolapia mariae (assembly GCF_036321145.2). Taxonomy (NCBI): domain Eukaryota; kingdom Metazoa; phylum Chordata; class Actinopteri; order Cichliformes; family Cichlidae; genus Pelmatolapia; species Pelmatolapia mariae. The sequence continues at coordinate 32,001,666 of NC_086244.1, read as the reverse complement.
AGAAGGTCTGTTCTGACTGCTGATTTACTGACAGGCTCCAACAACAACACTCACTCCGCAAGGGCGGAGACACTGTGGAGGTTTCTCTTCGTCTTTATTTATAATTTATATAGATAATTTAAATACATTTATATATTATTATGAAGCTTATGGCTCATTCACACTAGATGCAATTGGGAAAACCGGTTGTCAGATTGCAAGTAGCCGTGTGCAACATCATCAAGCTCTGGGCAGCCACTTTAGATGCCGAGGAGCCACCTGTCTACACACAGTTGAGATCTGTCTGGAATTGACTAAACTGGGTGCCAACTGGTTGTATCTTGGTTATATTCCTATTTAAAAGCAAAGTTGCTCAGCACATATGTCATTCTGCAGTTAAATTGCCACCCTACAGCAATTACATCACTATTTGTGGATCAATGTCTGAATTTCTGTTTCAAATTTGTGCATGTAATCAGATGATGTGAAATTAAATTGATAAAAAACACACTGCATGCAACTGCCAACTTGACCCCATTCAGTCACAGCCCAACAACAGTGTTATGGTTATAAAGTGTTACCGTAGTTGATATCGCTGTCTTGATGCACCAAAGTTGCTTATAAGGAAGCAAAAAATTTCACTGGCACAAGTTTACTGCACACAATCGTAATAGCTTTGGTCATGCTGTTGTTTCCAGCCACTGTCATCCCTAGTGTGATTATTCCAATAGCAATACACAAAATAAAAGAATAGAAAGACAATATTCAGTAGAATATTAATGAGAATCCTATGCTTCCCATTCACTAAATGCAAGAAAGCTGTTCCATGGAAAAATTATTTTAAAAAGTCTATTTTTGTTTTTGCTATTTCCTATTATGACCTTACCTACTGGAGATCGGAAGCCTTTCTGGATCAGGAAAAAGAGCTTTACACCGCGTGAGACATAAAATGAACCAGCAGAGTAATTTAGGTTGTGTGCAAAGCGCCACGTGTAGAGTGAGTAGAGTTGAAATGAGAAGTAGAGACTAAAGAAAACAGAGCCACAGGTGTTTCAGATTCTTAGACAAGGGCTGAATTCCTCCAAGTAACACTATAGCAAGTGTGATGTAGGTCATGGAGTTGTGTTAGAGGTCATGTGGCTGTATGAATATGAGGCTTATGTGTTTGCACTTTCCCTTTTTTTGTTTATACCCATTTGTATTGTGTGCGTCTGGGCACTGGGTCGTGCAGTGTGTACTCTGTCTGTGCTCCACATGCTGTGTTTTAAGGATAAACATGATATCATGCCCTTGGGGTGTAGCGACAGGCTTGGGCAGATCTCTCTTTACAGCACTGCTCATCCCTCTGGCCCCTGACCTTCAACCTTTGACCTTTTATCCCCTCACAATATATGCACTGACAGCCACACAGTGGGTTAACCTCAGGGACTGCAGAGTGAACGCCAAGACAGAATATTTTAAGCATCTTGGCAAACATGAGAAAGAAATTTGTTCCCATTTCGGGACATTCTGTGCTTTAGATGAATTATGATCATACGTTCAAACAAAACCACTGATCTCAATTCATTTTTTCACATCACAAAATCTGGATATCGTTCAGCCCGCATTTGAGCAACATGAGCATCGACTGCAATGTTGACACCACATGGATCAAATGTCGAGTGCGACCTGAAACGTTTTTCTTCCCAGTTCTTCTACACTGTCCCTCATCCCATCATCTTTTCTACACAGCCGCTGGTTCATGTGAAATGAGTTGTGACCACGTTGCCTAAGGCAGGATGAGGTCATGGGTTACCTCAGACCCCTTCCTTTCTTTCTCCTTCTTTCCTTCCTGTTAGAAAAACAGGTTTCTACCTGTCCAGGTGAGCCAAGAGCCCCATCATTTCTGCACCTACACAATACTTTTAAATCCTCGTAGAGCTTCGTGCACATGGTCTTGGCTTGAAGTATTTTATCTGTATACTTAGTAATGTAATGTTTCACGTGGGTGATCTTTAAGATCGTTAATTTCCCTTGCTGGTAATGTCAGGAAATAGAGGCAAGATTTTATAAACTCACAGTGCAACATACTGTATATAAGGCAACCCCCCCCCCCCACACACACACACTTTAAAATAAGAATAATACAAATTTTCATAATTTACAATATACCAAAACAGTTTTAATCATTAAATGGAATTCTCTGTTTTAGAGTAGGCTTTTTTGTTCTTTACCATTTTCTGCTTTTTCATGTGTATGAATCAGTTAAAAAGGACAAAATTAAAATAAAAGTGATGGATTAACCCTTTAAAGCCTGAATCCTGAAATAATCCCCAGAAAATTACATTTGTTTGAAAATGGAGTGTTCGTTGAACCTTCTGATAATAATTAAAAATAAGAATATTCATTTGCACTTGAGTTTTGATTTGTTTCGTTTTCGTAAAGGTGAGCATTCAGTGTAATTACTGTTTTATCCTCGGTTATGCTGCTTTTAGACTGTACTCAGCAACCGTTCACATAAAGTTACTGCAATTCAAGAACAGTGGCCAATTTCCTCCGATCTGCTTTTGAGTCTGAGGAGCAATTTGTATAACCCCCTATTAAAGTTTTCCAAGATTCTAACCTGATATTGTCCCTATTTAATTATTTGTTAAAAAAGCCTGGGGTTATGTTTCCAAATCTATTTTCTAGCCGTGCTCAAAATCTAGTTTCTAGATCTTTTGCTTCACAATGGCTGTAAGGGTGAAATTAGATATATGTTTGCCAACTGATGTGTGACATAAATTATGTGTAAATGTATCCCCACTCTACCTTAATAACCCATGTCTGCAACTAAAAAGTGTTATAAATCTTTTTTGTTGTTTTCACTGGTTCCACTCTTGGTTGCTGTTTCACATGAACTCAAACTTTATTCAGAGGAGTATCAGTAACATCTTTGACTGCTTGAGGTAATAAAAGAATGTATTTCCTGTGTTACGGTCGTGCGCCTTGTTTTAATGGCAGTGTTTGTGAGGGTTCTGTCCATTGTTAAAAAATAAAGCAAAAAACCCCAACGCCTGGGAGCAAAATCATGCACACGATAATGCTGTTTATGAAATAAGTATGCTAATATTCTTTTTTTTTTTTTTTTTTTTTTTTTTAAACCTGTCCCGTTTGGTTCTTTTGCCATCAGAATTATTGTCTAAAGGCGAAGAAAGATGCCCAACGGATTTACTTTACCAAATGGACCATCCCAGCCTTGCCGTAATGGTCCATTTGATTTACCTTTTATTGTTTATTTTTTTTAATTTAATTTTATTTTTTTTACTTGCTAGATACGGGACAGGGGAAAAGAAAAGGGAGAAAGAAAGAGGGGGGAAAAAACAAAACAAAACAAAAAAAAAACAGCGGAGAAGAGGGACGGGGATAAAGGGCAAAAAACAAAAACCAACAAAATAAGCAGACAAAAAATACATATATCGATCACCTGGATCACCTGTTGAGAAAGAAAAAAGAAAACAAGCAGAAGAAAACGAGAGTAATAGAATAAACAACATCACAATGATATATGGGAATATAACACTAAATACTTAATATTAAACATTATTGTGCATCACGTAAGATCGACAGCGCACAGTGTGCTTTGAGGTAGGAGCCAAAAAGGGTGTAGTTTGTGTGTGTGATCACCTGTGTGTACACCTGTGAGCATGAGTGCGCTTGTATTTAAAAGGTTCCTTAATGTAATGATCTGCTAGAGGGTGTGGGGGGCCACAGTCCCATCCTCCAGGGCATGAAGCAGGTATGGAGGAGATCAAGACTCCAGACATCCAGAGGCCCCCAGAACACAAGAGACCAAGGAAGACCAACAGAGGGGCAGCCGCGCCACTGTCCCAGAAAGAGCTGAGGAGAGTCCCAGATGAGGGATCACTCAGCAGCCGCGGAGCAGAAGCCAGGGGGGGTTGCAGTGACGTGCCCGTGAGCTCCGCCGGCAGCCAGCTGTGCCTGAGTGACCGAGCCCCAGGCCGAGAGGCCGAGGGCACTCCACCCCCGAAGTGGCCCGAGCGAGCCCCAGGTTCCAGGCCCGGATAAGCAGCCACCAAGGAGTGAGCCGGTGTGTACCCGGACGCCCACCCCCGGACACAAAGAACCACCAACGCATCGATGTCTGAGGGCGTCTGCCACCGGTAGGGGAAGTGGTGGGGGGAGATAGGCCTCCAAACCTTGGAGGGCCTGAGATGTCCCCAGAGAGGTGGCGTCTGATACCCAACCTGACATATAGACACAGACATACAGGCACACTCAAATACAAACATCCATTCCCACCCTCATGCTCTCATAGGCAATTACTCCACACTCAACCAACGTGGAGACAGACATAAAGAGACGCTGTACACACAATCACACTCCCCAAGCGTACTCTAAGAACCGGGTCTAGGTACCCTTGCCCCTGGAGGGGAAAACTGCACCCAGACTCAGGTGGTGTTACCCTTTTCCCTGCAGTGGGGAGAAGCAGACTGCCCCGACTCCGCAGCAGCAGGGAGGCCCCACACACCAGACCCCAGTCGGACGGCCAACTCCTCCTCCTAGCCCCCCCGCTCCAGCAGGCCGCAGAGACCGGGGGTGTGAGAAGACCCCAAACCTCCCTCTACCCGCTCATATGTAGTGTTGATGTATATGTGTTCTAAGGTGCAATTAAAACTCAGGAGGGCATGGAGCTACCTGCCAGAGAGCAGCAGGTAAGCGCATAGCCCCTCCTGATAGCCCTCAATGTCTACGTGTATTTAAAATTGAGAGGTGGGCAACGACGCCAGGGGTGCGGTGTACACCCTGATGGTAATTTGGAGTCCGTGTTGTGAGCCCACCCCCAAGATCCTATATGTATGTGTTATGAGAGTGTGAGTAATGTGAATGTCTAAGTTGTGAGATAAAATTGAGGCAGAGGCAGCCAGAAGGGGACAGAGGGGGGGGATGCCTCCTCTGCACCCTGGTGACACACCCCTACCCCAAGGCCCTGCATGTGTGGATGATTGTGGTGGAGCGGGAAGAGGGAGGCAGCTGGAGATGGGGAGGGAAGAAAGGGAGGGGCAAGTGACCCCTCCCTGGGGCCAGCTCCCCCGCTGACCCCAGTAGGCACCCCCATGCTCTGCAACCCGCCAGGGAAAGGGGGCCCAGGCCCATCCGGACCAGGGCCCAGTGCAGCAGCGCCGCCCGGCCCCACAGAGCCCGGGACAGCCCACCCGACCCCACTACAGAGAAAACTGCACCCACCCCATCATCCACTCATCTTCCAGACTACACAAGACAATAGACGCCCAGGCTGAGATCTTCCTCCACCTCTCCTATATCTCCCCCTCCTGCAGAGAGAATTCCCGAGGAGAGGAAAGCTCCTGCAAGATGTGACAACCTCCCCCACCAGTTGAAGAGTCCCCCAGGTGGCTCGATGCACCGGCGGCGCCCTGCGCCAGGACTGGGCCCCCACATACCCACCCGCCCACAACCCCAGCAACACACCAACCAGGACCCGAGCCCCCGAGACCCGGCCAGGGCCCCAGCCCAGAGACGGAACGCCCCCAGAACCTCACGCCTGTCCCGGACCCACCCAGGGGCAGCCAGGCTACCAGGTCAGTAACCCACGTCCGTCAGCACAGACCCTCCCCTAGCCCCGCTGCACGCAGCCATGAGGAAACCGTCACCTAAGAGCCAACAGAGCCCTTAATTGGCCATGACCGCTACCCCGGGTTGAGCCCCCCAAGGAAGATGCTCCTGGGGAACCCCCCGACGCCCTAAGCCTGTCCCTACCCCCATACCAATCACAACAGTGAAGGTGGGACCAAACTATGACCCCCCACCCCCACTAGGTGATGGAGCTGATCAAAGGAGCCCAGAGCAATTGATCTGATGTGGTGGCAGAGTATGCTAATATTCTAACAACCATCTTTCTAGATGATTGCACCGGGAATGAATAGTTCCAGGATTTGTCTCAACAGTTGACCATCTGAAAGTTCCTCTAGATGTTTACTGACTAATTAGTACAGTGAGCTACTATTTATCCAAAGAGGGACAATATTTCAATGCACATGTGTGTCTGCTGAAAGGCTGAACCTTATCAGTAAACATCTGCGTACCCAAAATTCTGCCCTTGTGTCAAATATGCTAGTGCTCAATACGTCCTTTTACGCAAGTCTCTGATGTCCTGGACTTTTGTCCAACTCACACAAGAATAAAAACAGGATGCTATGATAATGACAAACTAGTTTTTGTGCAGTAATGACATTGACAGTCTTTTCTGTTGGAGACTAATAGCAAATACTTACAGTGACCCACTGTTCACACCCTCTACCTCTGGGCAACCACTTTTGATTGCAAGTTGATTGAGCAGGTTGACTTGTGGGAGGCAACCTGTATACAAAAAGTCACTGTCAGACAGATTGGTGATGGTTTGCAAATTATTGCCATCAGTGAGTCTGAATCACTCTTGCACAATGAACTTTTTGCAATAGGGCATTCGAATGAACAATACTGCAAATGTCTTTGCCATTTTCCAGAAAAGTCCCTGGGTTGCATTCTCAGTTTCTCTTTTAAATCTACGAGGTTCTGTCTGGATTCTCATTGGACTTACTTTACCACTGAGCAAAGCTGAACATTCAGGACACAAAGTTCCCAAACAGGTGAGGAGCTGCACTCTGTTAGGCAACAGATTCTGAAAAAATCACCGACACCCCTGGAGGCTGTTCAGTCAGACTTTGCTGCTTTTTAAAAGAGGACCATTAACCTGCAGCCTACAACATTGTCATGGCTCGTGATTCAAGACATGGATGCCAAAAGACGCCTTGTACATAACTTGGAAATTATAGCCAGCAGCATCTGAAAACATGAAAACAGGAGTCTGACATCACATATTTACTATTTTAATGTGTTTTGTACCCAGTCAAGCGTTAGCGTTAGTCCATCATAGCCTGAGAGATTTCTAGAAATAGAAATCAATTATTTAGGCTGTAGATAAATGTGTATCTGTTAGTTTCTTACAGAATTATAGGCAGAAACTTAGTCGAGAAAAAACCCCCCAACTAATTAGCTGTGTTAACTCAATGTATCTAAGAGGTGACTGCATTTTTAGGACTTTTGTGTCTTTTCTTTAGAAACAACCCTAAACCGGTAGCCATATCTGCTTGTGCCATACATGTGCCTTACATAAGCATCAGGATGAACTCTTAACGTACTTCCAATTCATCTTTTAAACTAAAAGTAAAACCACAATCTGAAAGTAACAGAGGTGATTTACTTCATCTCAAAAAGTGATATGCTTCCCTCTGTCTTACTACAGTTTCTGCTACATCTTTTATTTCCAAAACAATCTGCTCATTGGTTTGTTGCCTGACACTTCTTGGCTGTGATTACACATGCATATTTTAAGTTAATGTACTTGAGTAAGAACTACATCACTGCTATCAATCCTTTTCAACCCCCCCCCCCCCCTCCCCCCAATACTGCAGTGGGATTTATAGTACTGTCAGTGATGACAGGTTTATGGAGCCTCATGACTCTGCCCGGTTCATTCCACAGCAAAAGAAGGTGGATGAGTAAGAGGGTGTATCTGAATAGGGTCATCGAAAAATAGGAGGGGCCCTCTCTTATGCATGTATACACAGGCAAAGATATGCTCATTCTCATAAACACAAAGGTGCCTAAACACATGCTCACATACTGTACAAATGCTAAAACGTATAGCCGTGCACACACACACACACACACACACACACACACACACACACACACACACACACACACACACACACACACACACATGTTGCAGCATGTTTGGTTACACATGTAGAAGTCTTTCTGTACAGAACTGGTATGAATGATGTGATAACTGAAATGACATATTGCTTAATTACTTCAAATGTTTTATTGAAATATATTTGTATATATCATCTGTCCACCGTGTACCTGCGTCTCGCCCTAAGGTAACTAGGTAACAAATCATAACATTAAACCGAAATTCAGCCAGAACCAGATTTGAGACAGCAATTGTGAAATTCCTCCACAAAGAGTGATGTTGTTGCTGCAAAATGACAAAGGCACTTGGCAACCTTGCTTTTATATAGGAGTATAACCTGAATACAACCAGCTGAATAAAGTCCACTGTTGCAAAGAGACACATCACAGGTGCATCAGTGCAGCCCGGGGCAGTTTAATTGCAACGTGTTGGGATGTTACCTGCATTTATAAATTAGACAGCGATTGCTCACAAATTATTATAATGTATATTATTTGCAGTTATTTGCAAACCTGAGAGTAACTGCTGTCAATATGAGTCAGACTACAACTGTTGGAGGCTGTTTCCCAACAGGTGACATTTGCAACCACCCATTTTTCCTAGTTCCTATTTTTACTACAGTGTGACTGAGCCATAATATGTGAGAGAAAAGGATTGGGTTAATTATGAGTTGCAATAAAAAAGTGAAAACAACAACCAGCAAATTCCTAGTCAAAGTAGACAGTTGAGAATAGTCAGTGTTAATCAGAGCCGAGCCTACAGAAGAGTCTGCATTAGAGGACATAACCAGCTTGGATGAATGCTCACACAAGAGAAACACACCCATGTTGGAGAAAGTGACATTTTGATTCATAGACTGTTGCCAGAACCATCACATGCACACCTGGAAAATGACATTTTGGCTGTTTTTGTTTGGCCCAAAAAGTAGTTTCCAATCAGGTAATCACACTACTTTTCTGGAGTTCTTATAGAAATAATTAAGCTTGCTCAAATCCCTCGGTGCTTAATCCTGCCAGGCCAGCAGGACTCTATGTCGCAGTGGGAGAAAAGTATAGGAGGAAAAATAACCTGACATGAATCTTGATGTAAAGTGCTTCGTGACACATGTTTACACAGGAGGGCCTGTCCACTCCATCGCCATTAAGTCCAGAAATCTGTGTGCGTGTGTCTGTGTGTGTGTCTGTGTGTGTGTGTGTGTGTGTGTGTGGGAGAGTGGGATAGAGCGAACTCAGTGCTGACTCTGCTAGAAGTACCTGACCTATATTTAAAGTCATAAGGAGTGATGCCAAACCAAACCAGACTTACCAGTGAGTGTGTGGTTTTTTGCTTAGGAAATCAGGATATCATTTAAACTTATAACATTCAGATTGTCAGATTCTTTCCAACTCTTTCGCCTTTGCTCTTACATACTTATTGTACTTGAAATTTTAGACCACTGCAATGTAAATGCAATGGAGGCTGTATTTTTTGATGCGGTACTAATGATAGCGTTCAGCTATCTTCTATCCCCATCTTCACAAATATTGACCTTTAATATCAAAGGAGACAGAGTACAACGCTTCATTGGGAACTGGTAGTCATACAGATTTTGTGAGAAGAAAATGCTCTGAGAAAAAGGTTCTGTGACAGAAAGAGTGGGCTTCTGGGCTTTTCTGAGTTTTACATTTTGCGTCCAGTGCGTACTCCTCAGTAATAAACCTCAGTACCCCATGTTAAAGGATGTATCAGTTCCTAAACATATATCTGGGGGTCAGCGGAGAGAGGAGGCTGACTAGAGGAGCTGTAATTAAAGACGCACAGGTGAATCCTTTGTGTGTGTTTTTTTCCCTGACAACAAAAGATGTGTGGCACACAGCTGGAATGTGGAGGGAAGATAAGCATTTCTTTGTATTCAGAAGATGTTTTCTAACTTGATACATGTCAATAGAAAATTGTCAGTATAATCTTTTAATTTTATAAGTTTGCATATGATAGAATACTGCATGATGACTTCTTTATAACTCAGACTGTTTTCGTTTACTGTGACCCGTTATCATGCAGGGAAGGAGCAGTACCTGCTAGATAAGAGCTTAATAAGCAGTTTCACTTTGTACCAGGTAGAGGAGCCTCTCCTGGCACACGCACACGCACACGCACACACACACACACACATATATCCACACATGCTCACACATCAACATTCCACTGAACAAACATATTCACTGTTGTATTACTCTTCTTGTGTATAAATAAAGACCAGGGCAGTGGCAGAGTGCGAGTTCCGGAGCCCTCACTCAAGGTGCAGGTGCTCTGTAACTGCCCTTGCATGCAAGTAAAACTGTGTGTTTCTCCTCTCTGATTCTCAGCTGAAGAAGTGTCTTAGAGTACATCTCTTGACATTTATTTTGGTCCTTTGAGCCGGATCAGAAATATCAGAACTGTTATCTGTGACTCTGTTCCAGGATCTGGCACACTGTTTCCTGACGCTGTGGTTAGCCAGCACCGAAGTCTGTGCACAGCCCTATTAGACGAGGCCGAAAGACCTGGGACGTTAAAATTCGGGTCCAGGCCGGTGTTCTTAGTCTGGTCCACGGCGGTGGGATTCAGTCTGACGATCCGAACCACCAGTGAGACGTCCGAGGGTGAGAAACACTATTTTGGAAACGCGTAAAATACCAGGGCAGTGGCAGAGTGCGAGTTCCGGAGCCCTCACTCCAGGTGCAGGTGCTCTGTAACTGCCCTTGCATGCAAGTAAAACTGTGTGTTTCTCCTCTCTGATTCTCAGCTGAAGAAGTGTCTTAGAGTACATCTCTTGACAATACAGTTTCTCATTTATGTATAAGTTCAGTAAAGAAGATCTGTAATCACTCATCTGCCTGCTTTCCTGGGCGTTAGGCTGCTTAGGCTGGGGAGCATCACTGGTGGAATATTCCACTTTAACTCTAGGTGCTATTAGTAGAACGCAACTAGAAGGTTTCCAGTGCTTTAATGAAATCTGTTTAACTCCCTGATGGAAGCTTGTACATCAAAATGTGTTGGACTTCTTCCAGGTTAAAAATGACTGTGCCGTGAGAACAAAGGCATTTTAAATGTTATTAAAAAAAAGAAAAGAAAAGAAAAGAGTGCTCTGGAATTTCTTGTGATGTTGTAGCCAATACAGCAGGTATTAGGAGGGTGGCAGTCTGCTCTATTTTCTTTTGTTTTTTTACCATCTCTTTCTTTTTGCTGCTTGGTAAGCCTTTGATACTAAAATACAGTTGGTTACATTTATTGCAGGTCAAACCTGCAGAGCCATACTTTGCATGTTGAAAGAAAAATGATGTTTAAGCAATGTGTTGAGGACATAGTGTCCATATGGGAGTGGTTTAGCTCACCAGTGCGCCATGACTTTCCCTTAAAAAGCATCACAGTAGCTATATCATGTCGTCTGTGATAATACTACAGTATGGTCTATTGGTGGTTAAGTATTTATTAATTTTTTTGGTGCAGTATTGTGATATCATTTTGATGCTACTATATTGCCCACCAATAGATGCTTTTTAAATGAGAACGGGCTGTTTCTTCTCACTGGACCTCACTGGAGGCTCGGTCAGAACTTAACAAGAGTTTAGCTCAACTTCAGGTTTGAGCTTCTCCGTCTGTTACCCAGGAATCCAGTGTGTGGTGTAATGCAATCACTTCCAGTGAATCTGAGTTCTGAATCTTCGACTGCTCCTTTAAAGCATCTGTGTTTAAGACTTCAGTCTATAAACAGTAGAGTTTGGCATCCTAAAAGGATCAGAAATGCTGTTTTGCTGTAAAATAATCACAAAAACAGTAACAATGAAAGCATGAATGCACGCAGGTGTAGCTTTTACTAATTGGACATATTGTGAGCCATTTGCGGTTCACTGCTCTCTTCCTCTCTCAGAGATACACACAGCAGGGTGCACACACACCTTGAATAGGCGAAGGTTCTTTGCAGAAATGAACGCTGTTTGTTTGGAAAGGAAACTTAGCCGAGCAGAACTGCAGACTGAATAGCAAAACAGAAAAGAGAGAGTGGAGAGGCGAAAGCGACGACAGGAGAGGAAAACAGCGTGTGATAAAGGAGAATCAGAGATGTGTGTTTAAAGGGTGAGAGCAGGAGCTCAGGGTCAGACCTCCCCCAAATGCTACACAACAGGAGCACAGGGCAAGCAGATGGTTATCGACCACACGTAGATCCTGACAAATCGCATCCTTGAAATTGCTTCCAGTTTCAAAAATGGATGAGCTGGTTGGCTATTTGGCGCTCCTGGTATGCGGTATTTTTACTTCTGAGGCTGCCTGAGTAGGAGAATAATTCAAAGACTCCTTCAGTACCATTTAGCCTACAGTGGAGGGCACATTAGGTCACAAGTGCCTGCTTGGCTTCACTCTAAATAAGAACCTTCATTGACTTCTTTCTTTCTTCTCTAACAAAGAAACTGCTGAAACAAATACAGTGCAGCTTGTCTGGATGAAGGGGATTTAACAATACAGCTTTGAATAGAAAATTACTTAGAGTATTTTCTCTTTTGTCTGATTTTCCTACAGCAGTTAATACTCACTGTTTTTAACCGGTCAATCTCAACCGGAGCGTCATACTGAATACGAGGGAAAATTTAAAAACAAATAAATAAATTAAAATAAAACAAACACAGCATTTTTGTATATTTTGATACACACTGGCTAATTGTATTGACACCAGTTCCTAGATTACTATATTCAAACATTACACATTAATGTAATTGATTAATCTGTATTACTATAGATATGATTACTGCTGCTGCCATTGGTGCTTGAGCTTGTACCGCACAGGTTCAGGGAGATTTTGGTGGACCTCCTCCTCCTGTATGAGCATTATGCACATGTGATGGGATTGGTCTTTTTTTCAGTTTATGTCCTCAGCTAAAATATCTGAGTCTGGCTTGCTGTTTGTCTTTATTCTAATATTTATAGTTCATACTCTTATGGGGTTTGAGGGTTTGATTCTTTTGTTGGTTTTATTTTGGGTCCCTGCCTTGGTTCTGGTAATACTTCACAGTTTTTTTTCTTTATTTAATTCTGATTCCTGCCTCCCACATATTCCTCGGTATCATGTTTTACTGTGAGTTCCTTGTCTCTGTGTTTACAGGTTATCTTCTGGGTTATTTAAGGTTTAACTTTGATAGTTCGCTGTCTCTTGTGTCTTGTTCTGAGTTGTACTTCCTCCACTGTGATTGTCTTGATTCAGTTTAGCTGTCTCATTTCCCTTCTGTTCCCAATTCCCGATTACTTGTGTGTATAGATAGTGCTGTCCTTCCCCTTAGTCTCGTTCTTGGTATCTATGTATTTAGCTCTGTGCCTGCAACATTTTTGCCTGTTGCCTGTAAGAATTCGTATCTGATTAATCACATTTAATCCTTTGTTATGAACTTGACTTTCGGACTTTACATTTGGATCTAAATGTAAAGTTTTCTTTGTGTTGTTCAGCCTACTTTAAGTGCTGACTTTGTTTCCTTCTCTCTGTAAAGTGTAACTTTCCATCTAAAATATTTCTTTCTAGCAGGTCACTGCGACCTGTTTTGTGTGCTAATGGTTAAAAAAATAATTAAATCTGAAAACTACACATTGAGTCCTTTGATCATGTTGCAGTAAATCCTCTTCTAGTCTTCTATTTTAAGAAAACACACAATTTAGTACTTCATCTTCCCAAATACAACATCGTGTGTGGTCTGAATATCTACACCTGCACAGGTCATTTCATTCTCTTTGCGATGGGCAGTTAACACTGAATGAACATTACTGAGCACGCATGCATTGTGGACACCTGCTTATACATATGTCTCTGTTAGCGCTCTCACTGCAGCAGTGTCTCTATTCAAGGTCAATTATGTGAAACGTTTCGTAGCAACAGAGGCAGAGGGAGGTTGTCATCACTACACCGTTACAAAAAACTTAAAGCAAACTAGCGCCTTCTTTTTGTTTCTGATTTCCAGTCAGAGTTTACTCGAGGCTTCCTCTTCTGCTAGTCACTGCTAATCATGTAGTTGCAAAGTGAGTGGCAGTCCAACTTTAAAGCTTCACGGAAAGGAGAGCCTTAAAAAAGATGAATTTATCAAATGAGACGTGGGCAGTCAAACATGTATTCACCGTTCCCGTGTATTAATGTGATTTAATCATTAATTTATGTCTGCTCTACATGCAGCACAAATATAGCCTTGGCCTTGAATGTGGAAGTGGTAGAGATACAGGAGTATACATCATTGAAAGGGTAGCAGGTTACAGGCTGAATGATTGAATGGAAAGTAGAAGTAAAAAGAAGTTTTTCAAACCTGTACAGCTGAAAGAGTCAAATGGGGCTCGTGGAAGTAAGAGTGGGGTTAGAGGTGCAATGAACAAGTGATTTCAGAGCTGAAAACGGGGAAAATGTGAAACTGGGCTGAGGGCAATACAGCAAGGAAGTCACCCTTATCGAAGGGAAAGGAAACAGGATTAAAATTGCTACAGAGCCAACACACACACATACACACACACACACACACGCTCGCTCTCTCTGAAGTCGAGATGGAATTATTTATTTGTAAGATTGTTTGTTGAATGTCAGGGGTCGTTGTTCAGTTGTAAATGCACACGTGGATTTTTGCAGGAAAGAATTCCCTCGGCATAAAATATTCAGTTATCACATACATGAGTGTGTCTGCATGTGTGTGCGCACTCAGGTCTGTGTGCAAGCTTTCAAATCAGGCAGCAAGCATGTGCTTTTTAAAGCCTCATGCTTATTATTACATCTACACTGTAGCACGCTTTTTAACAAGAGGTGTGGTGTTTAGTCAGACCTCTAAGTTTGTTAACCCTGAGATGAGAAAAACTCTTTATTAGAGAGTTAACTGAAACAGATGTTTTTTGGTTTAACAAACCCAGAGTTCTGTCTTCCCTCCTTGCTGAGCCTGAAGCAGGTGTTGGGCACTGGCCGTCGTTGTCTTCCTCATTATCTGTTCATTGTTAAAACTGAACACAAATTAATTCAATTCAACCTCTTAAGCCCCAACGCCCACAGATACGGGGGCAAAAGGCAGGAGATCGGTTAGGCATTGGGGCTTAAGAGGTTAACTTGAAGGCATAAAAGTTAACAGGACTTACTGCCCCACCACGCCTCCAAATGCAGACTTTTTCATGCCGTTTGATAAGAACATGTAGGAGCGGCCTGCTGAAAAATTGCATTTGGGAAATTTGAAGAACACAAAAAATCCCAGAGAAAATGCTGCCCAGTAATGCAAATCAACGGGTCACAACTGCATCACAAACTGCTGTGATATAGTCAAAACCAACCGTGTCACAAGTGAATAGCATCTTATATTGGGGTTTTCATGAGTCTTGGCTATCTGTTTGATTTTCCTTTTTAAATCTCATAGTTTCAGTTACATTTTATGTCTTTTAGTCCATCCATCCATCCAAGGACCTGATTTCAGCACTGAATTTTTCATACTCAAGAGAGTCCAAAGGTTTAAACTGATTATATCCCTGTAACTTTAGGACTCATAATTCACCCATTTAAAAACGAGTTTTTTACTATGGAACCAAATGGACATGACTCACTCCTGTAATAGTCAACACATGGTCACTGGTCAAACTCAAATAGATGTATCTGGGGTGAACAAAGGAAAATATGACAGAAATGGAAGAAAAAGAATTTGGGGAAATTCACAGAAAGGGGAAATATTACCATTGTTGTTAATGGATGGAACAGGCACGCTTTAGTCATGGGGGGTGGTGGATGTGCTATACCAGTAAATGCAGGTTTAACAGAGACGTGTTTGAAAATTATAAGAATTTGGAAACAATGTTTATAAGGTGAGAGCAAATTAAAAAAGCACCATCAAACAACTGGCAACACTCAAACCGACAACCTGTAAGAACCAAGGATGGCATATGTGTTAATTTCAAGTGATAGGTTGGGGAAAAAAAGTGTTATCATAAAGTTAAGTCAGATTAATGGGAACCAGGATGTTGGAAAAAGGAACAAACAGAGAAGAGAAAAGAGAAAGAAGACTGAGGTCATGTCTGTATTTGTCTATCGCTGTTTTAACAGGTTAAGAATGATAACAGTGATGCATCGAGTTAAAGTGAGAAAAATAAACAGAAAAACATGAACTCTGGAAGGTTGACCAAAGGAGAGAGCAAAAGAAACCAGACAGACGAAAAAAATAAAGGACAGGAAAGGCTGATTCATACTTCGGGAGAAATTGTGAACCCTTCATGGTATTCTCGGGAAATTGTCATTACAGTTTCTTCACCACGGTACTTTGTTCGTGTTATGCTGTGCTACAAAAGAAAAAGCAGGATTTGATGCCAGAATCACAGGGGGTCAGACACAGGCAAAAGCATGCGGGTATTATAAATCACTCATGATCTGTCATGTTTAAAACAACATGAGGACGCAACTTCTAAACCAATCACTTTGATTTGTGAGCCTAAACAGCAGTAAATGTGAAAGCCATCAGTAAATAGCATCTGTATCCCCACACGTTTGAGGCCAAGTGTGGCAAGTGGCACCTGAAGCTCTCACTATGTTCAGTGTAGCTTTAGCCTGATGGAAGAAAAGAGGAGAAAGAAATGGAAAAAATGACAGAAGAAGAAAAAACAAGGAACGAGCTTAACAGGTTGAAAATAAAGATCCAAGAAAAGCATAATGATGGAATACCCGACTTCGGCCAAAACATCTGCAAAGCTAAATATGCAGAACAGAGCGACACTTTGCACAGGAAAGAGTGAGGGGTGGGGGGTGAACTCCCTGGTAGGGCTGGGCTGGGCTCAGCTCACTGGAGAAGAGAAATGTGTAAGTGATGGAGGGGACACAGGACACAGACTTTTGTGTATACGTGCACAAATGTACGTATGATTACACACACTTTCAGGAGGAAGTAGGGAAACATTCATATATTTTTAAAAAAACAGGTTTTGTTGAAGCTGCTGACTGGACAAGTTCTGGATCTCCAATTACTGGAGTGTGAAATACCACTGTACTACAACAGATTAGGGTGAGGGTTAAGGTCATCTTACAATGTCATGTACATTTACTGTGCATTTGTCAGTTGGAGACAGGTAGTTACAGTTGGATGATTTCCTTATAAGTGGAGATTTATAGTATGCTACACCCAGTAATCCATGAATGATTCATCTAAAGTTCCACAAGAGAACTACTTCGTTATAGGTTTTCACACATTAAACTGTCTCTTGTAATCCTCATTAGCTCTGAGCTGTAACATCTGCAAACTTGTAGTTTATAGTAATTTACACTGTTGTCACGCTAAATTTGAGATATTCCACACGCAGTTAAAATTGACCAAAAAGTCCAAAATGCCAAAAATATCCCCGACTACAGTTGCTTTAATTATTTCGTTTCCACCGCTCGGTGAGACGGGGTGAAAGAAGGGTGAGGCAGAGGATGCTGAGTGAGTAGTTTCCAGAGGAGAGCAGCACTGCTCACATCACGGAAAATACTGGCAAAGACAAAGTGGCTTCCCTGATGGGAAGATACCAGGAAAAGAGCTGGTCGGATGAAACAGGGAGGAGAAAGGTTAGTGAAAGGTTGCTGACTGTGAAATTTCTCCAGAACAGGATCAGCTAAACATAGCAGCTAACAGTATGGAACAAGCTGGCAAAGCACGCATAGATGAGGACCTTCAAACTTAAATTGATATTTATTTTGGTTTGCATTGTAGCACTTTTTAATGTTGGGTTTTTCAGGTAACACAGTGCAGGTGGCCAAAAGTGCTTGAGGGCTCAGTAAGAGTAGAAAGGTGCTCTATAAGAACCAGGCTATTTACCATTTACAAAGAAGAAGATCCAAATGATTTGTCCTTGGCAAGAAGCTGTAAGCATTTCGTAATTTATAGGCTGTCTATGCTAAGGAAACAATCCAAGATCATAAAGAGCAACCTTTGTTTTACCACAGAATATTTTCAGTAAATAAGACTAACAAAACTGAACCGAACTAAACCAAACACAAGCACCCAAAGAACAGCCCTACTGGGAGAAACCAGACTGTAAAAGAACAGATACGTTTTGAAGTTAACAGCTGAGATCAAGAAGAAAAGGTGGAGCAAAGCAGCAGATCAGATACAGAACCTAAAACACTGGAGGCACAAGCACGCTGCACTGAAGCTATGATCAGGAAAATGTTCAGATGGAGATTTGGCTAAAAACAGATCATTTGACCTCTGACCTTTGACATTTATATGTTTGAGTTATATAAATTAGGAAAATCATCACTTGTATTGCCTTGATGCTTTAATTATTTGCTTTTATGTGTTAACGTAAAGTACAAAATATTAAATTACTTAGCAAGTTATTGTATCGTTCTCTAAGAACTTCACATTACAGCGTGATTTCTCCAGCTGGACTTTAAACCACCATAGGCAATAATTACTCAGACATAACCAATTCCATCTGCTTTTATTACAGCTTTTGGACGAATGCTCAGCCCGTGTTTCAAATTTCAGCCACACGGCATGAAGAGCAGGCGCTGGCCAATGTTGATGCTCTCTCTACCTGCTGAATCACACTAGGCTAGGAGAATTTAATCCAAAATCCAGATCTCAAACTGTGAAAAAACAGCCAGCATATCCCCTCTGGAAGAGATTAGTAGGTAAAGATCAAAGAAAATAAAAGAAGGAAAAAAAACTTGCCATGCAGGGTAATCAAAGAAAGAATGAAACCAGCAGGGAAGGAAAGGCACGCTTGCACCTTTTTTTTAAAGGTGTAAGTCAGAAAGAAAGGCGAGAAGTTAAAGAGAACAAAAGAAAGTTGCAACAATTTGAAATGACAGGGGGAGATGAGGACAGAGAGGCTATTGTTAGGACACATGGTGGGAGAAGACGGGCTGATAAGAGAAAATGGGGATTTAAAAAAAATCTCAGCTTAATTGTAACTCTAGCTAAAATGTTTGATGTGAGAAAACCAACGTGCACGTAAGACACATAACTTGTTATCTCTGTTCTAAACATCCATTCCTTAAACCTACTTAAATGTTACATTTTGATCATCAAGTCTGAAGAAGTGCGATTCAAAAGTTTCACCAATTAAAAAGAAAAACGATCTTTCTGCACCTTTTGACCACTTCCAGAACTGTGGTGCTGTGTTCAGATTGCTCTGTGGAAGTCCCATTATGACCACGCACCATTGGTATACTTTCGATATTATATCACAATATTTCAAGACATTTTGCTGTAATGACAATAACTGCATTTATGAGGGTAATTAAATGAGGGTTTTTTTCATCCTTCTTCACAAAGTGTTAATCTACGGAAACAAGGTGCCAGCAATAGTATTAGAGTGCTGTAATTTCCA
Source organism: Pelmatolapia mariae (assembly GCF_036321145.2). Taxonomy (NCBI): domain Eukaryota; kingdom Metazoa; phylum Chordata; class Actinopteri; order Cichliformes; family Cichlidae; genus Pelmatolapia; species Pelmatolapia mariae. The sequence continues at coordinate 31,982,636 of NC_086244.1, read as the reverse complement.
TCCACTGATTGCTCTTTCTGTCTTACGACACATATTGGCAGCTGCTAGCAACTCGTTCTTCGTAGCTTGACTGCACTCATCTGTTTTTTTTGTTTGTTTGTTTTTTTTACCCTAAGTGTTGAAATATGCTTGTTTCTATTTTTAGTGATAACAGCCTTTTTCAGATTTATTTCAGATTTTTTAAAGTACGGTGCTTTATTGCATGTTGTTTAACTAGCTTACTTTTCACTATAGATGCTAAATCCTCATCGGTGGCTGACACGTTGCTCCTGCTCTCGCATGTGTCTGGGCTTATCTGGTTGTTTAGTGAACTAGGGAATGCAAATGCATGGTGTTTCTATCTGCTTCTTAATTTTGACATCATTAGCCATTTCCGGGTCCAAACTCTCCTTCACTTTCCAAAATCAAACAAACACTGTGGCATCACTGAGAGTCAAAAACGGTCTTTTTAGTCTCCAATTACAGGATCAGTGTGGCTGTGCTCACAGGTGTTTTAGTAAAGTTTAACATCCAAGAATCTTTGAAAAAGAGGATTTACGAGGTTTAACGGACTTAGAGGTTAGCTCGCTAGTTTCCATCTAAAGATGATGTGCCGTATTCTGACTAAAATATTTCTAAAATGCTAAAATATACAGCTTTGCTATCACTTTCGACATTAATAAGGGTGTAAAACAAACAGCAGCAGTAACTGTAGAATTACTGAAGTTGGGCCAGCTGACATATCAAAATTACCTGGTGGCTACCTACTGAGCTATAGCTGTGGTACTATACAGTGAAGCATTAGCACAGTGAAGATGGAGGATGAGTGTTATTTTTTCCCCTCAATAAAAGTTAATTTGAGGTTCCCCAGTCGGCAGAGAAAATTCAATCATATGGCAGGAAGAGGACGGTGAAAACAGATCAAACTATTCATCATGAGTTTAGTCTTTAGTATGCTGCTGCGTATGAAAAATCTGTGAACCTGAGCTTCATCTCTCAATTGAAATCCTAGTGAGCCTTTCTTTCTTTCCTGCAGTGTTCAGATATTTGATGTTTGGTAAACTGTGAACTGATGTGCTGTAGGTACACCTTAAGGTTTTGAAAAATGGGGTTTGAAGTAGTGTTGCATGGGAATAGTGCTAATAAAAAGCCAGAGAGGCAGACAATAACCACTGAGTAATTTTAGAGGCTTGTTTATAATCAATAAAACACAATACAAAGAATTACAACGCATTAAAAAGACAACTGCCTCAATGAACCCAGTAGTACCTTGGACCCAGAAGCAGGGTTGGGATATCATCACTTAACAGCCAAAGCAATGAAACTGCAATATGCCTTTTTTATATCACATGAAAATTTATACTGGTATGATAGCAGACAATATAACATGGAGACACAGGGATACACAAGCTGGCCTTGAGATAATCTCTCTAGCCTGCCCTGAGTCTGCCTTGGGGCCTCCTACTGGAAGGACATCGTCAAAACACCTCATTTAGGAGGCAGATCCCGGTCAGATGCCTGAACTGGCTGTTGAACTACGTCAGTAGCCAGTTGAGGTGGTTCAGCCATCTGACTGGGATGCCTCCTGGCTCCTTTTCATGTAAAGGAGTAGCAGCTCCAGTATCAGCCCCTCCCAAGTGACTGAGCTCTCCACTCTGTCTCTAAGGGAGAATATAAACAGCCTTTGGAGGAAGCTCATTTTCACAGCTTTCCAACCTCTGAGAGCTTGTGACCATAGATGAGGGTTGGAGCATAGATCGACTGGTAAATCAACAGCTTTGCATCTTTCTCGTATGCCATAACAGATCACTACAGCATTTGTATAGCAGCTAGCAGTGCATCAATCCCTCTGTCAGTCTCCTGTTCCACTCTCTCTTCACTTGTGAACAAGACTCTGACATATTTAAACTCCTCCACTTGGAAGACCAACTCATCATATATCCAGAATGGGACCTCCACCCTTTTCCAGCTGAGAACCGGAATCAGAACTGGAGGTGCTAACTCTCCTTCCTGCCACTTTACATTCAGTTGCGACCTACCTCAGTGCAAGCTGGAGGTCACCACAGCAGAAACCCTCTGCTGCTCGACTGTGTCTGGCGGAGTCCAACACCCAAAGTGTCCCAGAGGTGCTCTAAAAGACAGGATTGAAGAGGAGATCGTCTAAACTTAAACAAGCTGTAGTATTTTTATGACTAGAGTCTCATAAGTTTTAGATCACCTATTATACAGTGGAGTCCTCACACAATTTTTCGTCAGGGAATAGTTATAACGGCATTTGTGGTTTATTCATGCTTTTCCCTTCTAATTAAGCGGTTTCGATGACATAATTGTTGAAGTTAAGCTTTAAAGAAACTCTCACTTTTTAGATACCTCCCACTGTTTGTTATCTCTGAGGCTTTGTGTCAGAGTTTAATATCATGCAATGCCAATTAGTGAGAACCCAATTCTTTGTTGCACAAAAGCTGTTTAACTGCTTTATGCTCCTTATTTCTTACTTTCTTTCTTTTTGCCATTGCTGCTAAAAGACACTACAGTCAGGCTATCGAGCTAACGTGATGATCTTGCCATGCTGAGATAATAAAAAAGTATTATTATGACACTAATTGGAAATTATTCCTTTGGTTAGGGCTCATTAAAAGCGGTAGGCTGCCACACAGGTTCATACAGGAGGTGTTGGTGTTTGGTTGGGTCTGGATCAAATTTTCTGGCCCGTCAAACTCCAAAAGGAAATGGCTGTTATGAGGTCTTGTTAAGCTGTTACAAATCTCTCATCCGGAATTCAATTTTAGAATTGAAAGCTGCTTTCACCTTTATGTGGTGAGCGTAATATGACACATATGCACAAGGACACACACACTTCTCTCTCCGTGACAGGATGCAACCAGCAAAAGGGCGACTTTGAGAGAATTATAGAAGAAGACAGAAAGACCCTTTGGATGTCTTGAAATGAATCATTCTTTTCTCCATTTGCTGAGGTCATATGGCAGAAATGATGGTCTCATGGGTCACAAATGAAGTGGGCGACTCTGGTTAATAAGCGGCCCAGATCACTCTGAAATGTGGGATAATGTGGGAGATGGGAATTTATATGAGAAATTTGTAGGACCCTTATCTCCGGCTTCCCTCGTAATCAAACTGAAATTGTTTGGTAGCTTTAGTAAGTCATCATGTTTACAAGAGCAAGAGACTGTATTGTCCAAAATTACCAGTTCAGAATAATTACTTCCTTCCTCACAGGCTCACACCTTTAATTCATCTTGGGTGTTACTTTGTCATTCGCCACGCGACGTGGTTATTTTGTCATCAGCTGACAGTTGTGTTTCACTGGTGACTTCACTGTTGACAAAAGTAAATGGGTGAGCTCACTGCTATTCATCACAACAACCTCTTTCTGTTATAATTTCATGCATTTGCTCTTTGCTATCTTTCCATCTACCAGCCTTTGGATAAGATAAATATAGTCCGTGAGTGCGTGACAGAGAAAAAGAATATTTATATATGAAGAAAGTGAGTGAATGGATGTGATGGCCATTTCTGATAATCATCATCTAGCTTCTCTTTCATGTTATTCACAATGCTCCACATGGGCTCAGTAACTAATGAACAGCGTTCCCTGATATACGAGGAGTGACATCATTCACTCCTGTTGTGGCTAATTTTAGACTCTGTGAGGGTCTGCTGTTCAGATGGCAGCGTGTTTGTGTTTGAAATTTGATGTTTAAAAGATGTCGGTGTTTGTTTGTCTCTGATGGAAATGTTCTGTTGGAACGTCGCAGTGCTCGCTGGTTTGTATATTTTGTTGTATAGCTGCCTTTTAACTAAATAAACAGTTTCAGTCAAATTCAGTTAAATCAAATATGTGTTCCTTAAAAACTGTCAAACAAAATTTGTGCTTTTGAACCGTCGCCGAAACTTTACGCATGTAGTTAAACTGCAGGCATAACTAAATCTATGGCGCAGGTGAGGACTGTGCTAGAGATTTAGTTGCTGCAATCTGGTGAATTTTTGTGGGATTTTGCAGGATTCAAAGCCCATCATTAAGACCTGGTTTTAACAGCTACACCCGCATTTTTTTTTCTCTTTTTCCCTTTCTCTGGCTCTTTTCTTTCTCTCTCTCTCGCTGAGCCTTCTGCAGGTGTGCCAGTTTACGACGGGATTAACGATTTAACAACAGCTCTGTTTCACCCGTCAAATCCGCTGTGCCTGTGAGGAAATCAGGTAGGACCATTAGTAAGAATTTAAACAAGGAAGCCATTTTTTTTTACTTCAAATCCTAGTCAAAAATAAATAACTAGTATATAACTAATACCCAGGGCATATAATACCGATATGCTCTGGTTTTTGGCTGATCACTTTGTGGAGTGATATCAGTGGTGTTGCCGAAATTCTTTAAAAAGACTTTATGTTCCCTCCTAACAACAGTGGTACTCCTTCTTCTTCTACACGACTGAGCTGTTAACCTTCACATGTGTTATTCAACATTTTCTGGACTTTGAATATCTTTATCTTTAGCCAGCTGTCTGACAGAGCATCAAATTCCTGACCAAAGGCTGCATTTTAATGTTAATCTCCATGGACTTCTTGTTCCCTTGTTATTATCGCATTATCCCTCTTATTATCTTGCTGTGGATTTATATTCTAGTTCTTGTCTGTCTCTCTGTATCAGCATTTCTGTTCACAAAGAGTGCGTTCCTCAGACCCTGGCCTTTGTCTGAGTGTGTCATTGTGTTCATATACTTAGGGGAAATGTCTGGGACGTTGGCCGGCGTGTCAGTGGGTCTGCACGTGTGTACGTGTGTGCATTTAAACAGAAGTAAATAGTGATGACTCTCGTATGTCTCTCGGCCTTACATAAGCCTATTTTGCCCCCCGAGAGGATCCTCACCTTCTTGCTCGTCTTCTCTCTTTTTTCTCTTTATCCTACTAACCCACCCACTCATCCCTTTAGCGCACAGACTTCAGCAAAGAGTTTTACCCATGCTTAAGGGTTTTTGGCCGAGACTTTAATCATGTCTGGCACAAGTTCACAGTCTTCACCAGTGTCGATACCCATCCCCGGTACCTTTGCATCTATTTGTCTCTCCTCTATCATCTCCCTGTTCTCTATCGCTTTCTGTCCCAATCGCTCAGCTGATCCATCTGGCATCCATTCTTCCCCTTTGGGTCACTTTCTTATCCCCTTTGCACACATTCATATTCTCCCATCCTCCCTAAAACCCCATTCAGCCTACCCTTGCCTCTATCTCCTTACACTCCCACCCAGCATTTACTGTACCTTCTTCCTTTCCCTCCAGCGCTCCCATTCAATCCCTTCATCCAGCTGCCTTTCTGTTGTTGTTTTTAGTTCATTTGTTTTAAGGATTGTGTGAATCCGAACTCATGTCTATTCGTTATTTATTTATAGCTTGGCATGTATGTAGCCTTTGTATGTATCCTATTAAAGGATATTCCCTCGATTTTCCATATTTTGTTTTCCTGTCTTTCACTGTCTTCCATGTGTCTTCTGTCAAAATTGTTCAACAAATCACTTTAACTTGTCTGTCCTTCAATTTCAAAGCCAAGCATTAAATATTGTTTTCATTACCGAGGAAAATGTCAAACAAAATATTCAATGAAAGAAACAAAAGGACCAAAAAAAAAGTAAAATGTTAGTTTGTTGCTAAAATGAAGAAAAGCAAAAAACCTTCACAGCTGAGAGGGTGGAACTAGGTCTCTTCCATTTTTGTTCAAAATTGATCTGCAATTTCTGGTGACGTGCTAAATCCAAATGATTGATTTATTTACTTAACATAGTTTAAAAAAAACTGTGGCCATGTCCAAAATAAAAAAACCTGCCAAGTAAAACATGCTACCTGTGTGGTGAAGTCTGTGAATAAGTGAGAAGCTGAAAAAATGTTACTTTAAAAAACAAAACAAAAAAACAGTCAGATTAGAAAATTTAGATAGAAGGAAATCCTGCATGTGAAGAATAGACACCTAATGTACATCTACCTGACTGCTCGAGCTTAAACCATTTAATTTAATTCAATTTAAATTAAATTAAATTAAATTAAATGTTTTTTGTTATTTTGTGAACAATGTAATTCAGTTTTTAAAGCTGGATGGGCGTGGCAGTCAGAGAAAATGAAGAGAAAAAATTATACATCCAGTTGTGAATATTAATACACTGAACATAAAATACAAGAACATTTTAGATTTTTTGGGTGTGTACTCAAGATCTTAATCTTCCTGATAACAAAGATTTTTCCTTTAATCTTTTCTTGAAGTCTTTCAGTTTAATGAAACTGTTCTGTCTCGTTTCTGCTGTGTGCCTTGTGTTTTCTCCTCCCACACCTATTTATTTTATTAAATGAATGAAACCCAAAGATTTTTCCACAGTCACACATACATCTACACAAACCTTTGTTCCTGTAATAAATCAGCACACAGTGCGGTGAAGCCTCTTAGAGGATGGCAGTTGTATCTGGAGATAAAGCAGGAAAGGCACACAGATAAAAAAAAAAAAAAAGGAAAAAAGCTACGGATGATAATAGGAGCAGACAGAACAGGGATCAAGGGATGAGAGCCAAGGACAGGAGAGTGAGAGAGAAAGTGAAGGAGAAAGACAGAACAGAGGGAAACATAAAAGACAAGGACAGGACAGAGACAGAGAGGAGAGTGAATTAACAGAGAGGGAAGGGAAAAGGAGAATGTCACCTAATGTGTGTGTTTGTGGTGTGTATTCAGACATTAACTGCTTTCTACTGTTTATTGCTGTTGCACCTCATCTTCCACATGGTCATTTGTCTTCCGTTTCCAGTAGCGGCCTATTTTATAACAATAATAGGAGTCAGTTTCTGTGTGTGTGTGCGAGTGTATGTGTATATATAGGTATGTTTATCTGTTAGCGTGTGAGACATCTCGGCTGACTGCTCCCAAGGTTCCAACATGTGCGTCTGTTGTGCCATGCAACTTATCAGCATTTAAGCTTCCTTGAGTTAAACTGAAGAACATACACATATTAACACATATCCAGACAATCGCTCTTAAAGAATGTGACAGACAAAGAAAGTAGAGACGACAAGTATGTGTGTGAGGACATTCAATGACCAAACCCATAAAAACACTTTGTTGTCCAGTGGGGAAAAAAACAAAACAACATTGGCATAAAAACACACACACACACACACACACACACACACACACACACACACACACACACACACACACACACACACACACACACACACACACACACACACACTTGTTTCCCACGGAGTAGACGAGTGTATTTAGTCTGTGAGCACCAGACTTATCTCTTTGTCCTGTCCTGACAGAGGTATGCTGTGACACTGTGGGCACGGCACAAACACACACACACACACGCACACACATGCACACACACGCACACACACGCACACACACACACACACACACACACACACACACACACACACACACACACATAGAAAAACTTGGCCTCTGAAAAGGTCAGAGACCTCACACAGGAAGCAATGATATGGAAACTAATAGCAGCACTCCTCAACAAGTTCTGGAAACGTACACACACATACAGTTTTACTGTTTGTGCATTTCAGAGGTCAAGAAAATTTTTTGTCAGAAGTGATGAAGAACTATATGCCTTATAGGTCTTGCACATGTGCTGGTTTACCATTACTGGCTAAAATTGTATGACTTCCAAACTTCAGGCTTTCACCATCAGTTTTATTGAAATCTGTTGCTGTATAAAAACTGTCTTTTAGCATAAAACAGGGAGGTGTTATAACTTAAATGCATAGTGTCCAATGTGCTTTTGATTTCTCATACATCTGCACATTCACATCATATGATTTACATGGGGTTCACATGGTATATAGCAACATCACATACTGAGCATTTAACATATTGTAGATGCAAGTAGTGGTATGTAACTCATTAGTCCACCTTCCCATAAGAGTTCAGGTCTTATAATTGCTGCTCCACAGAAGTGTGGTGTGCAGTGGCATGCTCCACCTTACAAAGACCCATTCATCGCCGCTTGCAGCTTTAATGGTGATTGTGACCAATTTTCACAGAAATTTATGTGCAGGGATTTCATGAATGAGGTTTTTTTGGCACTGTTAACCCTCTACACATTTGGAAATTGGTGCCACATGGTATAAATTTTCATTGAAAGAAGTGCTGAAACATTTTTATAGATGCAGATGTGTCTTTGCTTAAATTTGGCAATTCCCCAATCTGGGGAGTCAAGCAATACGCAACCTTGGGTTCAGTTTGATAGAAAAGGTATGACTCTTGCATACAAAACAGACTTTTCACACCCAAATAGCTAAATTGTCTTGTTTTATCTTGTTTTTTTTATACATGTAGGTGTAGAAATGTTGTACATGGCTGTGGGCCTCACCTTGATTTGTCATTACAATGGAAGAAGTTACTAACAGTTTGAATACTGGTAACTGTGTTATTGAAAAGGTCACTCTGGTAAACTAGAGCTGCAGAGTAATACAACTTGCTACAGGTGCCTATATGCGTATACCATTTTAATAGCTGTATAGAGCTGTAAACCCAGAGCATCAAAAGAAAGTTTGGATGATACGCTCGTATGCTCTTCCTCCCTCTGACTCTCACTTAATATTGAGTTTTGTTGATTTCTATCTCACTCACGATGTCTGAGCAAATCAAGGAGATCAGGAGAGGAAAGCAACTCAAGGCTATAAGCAGAGAGGGAAGATGTAGCAGGTGAAAAAAGGCCTTAGGAAAGACTGCCTTAAGATCATGTTGCACTGCCAGTAAGGTCAGTGTCCTACTTGGAGTTAGAAGGAAAGAAGGAAGTTAAATGTCAAAAAATCACAAAAACAGCACAAAATTAAGGTGTGCAAAAGAGGTCTGCAAATACTGCCGTGTAGTATTTGTCTCTACAAGACAAATACAATTATCCATGTGCAAAGTGACAAAATGAAGAGTTTTACTCACAGATGTCTCCTTTGATTAAAAAAAGGGTCAGAATAGCACAAACCACGTAAATTTAAAAAAAAAAGAAAGAAAAAGCTCCTTGCCGAGTATGGACATCATGTGTCTGTAAAACACATTCCGCATCTTTTACTTATTTATAGTTAAAAATAAAAACAGCGTTCAAATGAAAAGAACTTTTGAGCCTGTAAAATACATGTATAATTAATGAAAGACTTAAGACAATGGGTCTGGGAAAACAAAAGTTCAAAGAAAAAATATTTAGAGAAAAATAGAAGCAAATTTTCTTCTGAAATTATTAGAACGTTATTCGATTTGAAGTCAAAATGCACTAATAAGGACTTTGGAAAACAGATGGTCTAAGGAAGGCAAGTAGTCAGTAGTGGAAGGAAAAAGATGGCGCCAGTGATGGATGGATAGTGAAGGAGTGGTAGAGATAAAGAGGTGTACCGTGATGGAAAGAGCCAACCAGTTTAACAGAGCTGGAAAAGTCAGATAACCAAAGCAGAGCTCGCTAAGAGAGGAGTGATTATATATGTGGGTCAGTTATAGTTGGGACATCTCAAAAAAACAAAACAGTACATATAGTGTTACAATTGGACAATGATTGTGGTAAATGATTCCAGTAAACAGAAAATGAACAGTGATGTCCTGTGTTGGAGTTTATTCTTATGTTCAACCATCCATCAACCCTGACCTCCTCCCTATGTAATGCTACATATAATACTATTACCTATCTTTTTTTCTTTGCCACTGTAATTATTGCATGATTTAAGCTAAACTTAGAGAGACTTTCCTGAAGAGGGTAACATGTAAGAAATGAAGTGTTAGACTACACACTGCAGAGAAAACTTGACAGAGTACCAATAAAGAAAAATGAGAAAGCAAGAGGAGAGGAGCTGGTGACTGTGGGGGGGAGGGTGACGTTTAGATACAGTAGCTACCAATTTCACTGCTTGGACAGGCAGTTTATCTAATTAAAGGGGCCCTGTGCAGTGAACTATGGCGGGAGTGAAGGATGATCAGTCAAGTGTGTTTACCTTTGGACAATTCTGAATTCCTGTCATTACTTAAAGGTCTGGACAAAGGCACAATGAGAGGGTTAGAAATAAAATGAGGCTGGCACATTTGATGTGAATTTTTTTTCTGATTTTGTTCAGCAGTAATGCATTTTTCTGAAATTGATGAATCTCACAAGCATTTGTTTTTTTTCCTTCTCCTTTTTCCATATATCTTTCACCTGTCTGCTCCTCCTGTTTATGGGAGCTCCTCTGTTCATGGGACTGTGCCACCGCATTCCAAAGCCATTCACCTCTAAATATTGTCTCAGCTCTGGCGCTTTGGACCTAATGTGCTCTGGCAGTGTGTATTTTCCCCTAAGCTTCATTGTCATTCAGTCCTGTCCTGGCTCTCGGTTCTGGTACTTGGTTGACCCCCAATCCTGGGAGAATCGCCCAGAACTCTGGAATTCATAAGGGAGCACAGGGAACACTTTGTCCTCTCTTTTTCTTCTTATCATCCTTCCATTTTAATTTTTCCCAGCTTCTTCTTCTGTCTCTCTGTTCTGTACACTTCTCTTTCATGGCTCACTCTTTCAGAGCTCAGCGAGAGAGAGAGAGAGAAATCTGTGGGCTCAAATGTCAAAAAGTCAAGGGTTTCCCAGCCAAGCAATTACACAGACTGCAGGACAACAGTACCACACACAGCAACACACACACACGCACATACACGAAGGTTTACATCAACATCAAACAAGCATGCAGTCTAACCCCCCCCCCCCAAAAAAAATACAATTTCCATATGTCTAACCATGCGCATACTTTCCTGTTGGCCACCTGTCACTCATACTGAGGCCTGCAATACTCACACACACACATGCAGTGCAGCGGTCAGGTGGTTTTCCCATCAAAGCAGCTGTGTGCTCTCCAGAGCAGTAAAATGATTTTTAGGTCCACTGTTAGCAGGCTTTGATGGGTCTAACACACCAGTGAGTTCTGGTTCATTCTATCTGCCTACAAAGGCTCTGACAGACGGCTGGTCAACTGTTGTTAAGCACTGAAGATGCACCTGCTTGATATGTGTGAGAACACACACACAGACACACACACTCATCAAGAGCTATTTTATAATGTACACTTACAGATTACAGGAGAATACCTCAGTGTTCTCAGTGTTTTTTCCTTGCGTTCTTTAAAAATACCCTGGCTTCTTCAGAGAAGACATAAAAAAGGCCATAAAGCCTCTGAAAATAAACGGATAGATAGGTTTAAAAGCCACCATATGAAAACAATTGCAGCTGTTGCTGAAATGACTGATTGTTCAAGTCTTCAATGGCAAGAAAACAACTCTTCCGTGAGAAACTGAAGGCCAGTTTACTGTCAGATAAAATTAACACGACACTGCGTCTGAATATTTTCTTTTTACTCTGCTGATATAATCGATTCATACTTCTATATCGCTTGTCATCATCTAGATATGTTACTAACTCTTTAATTGATTGTTACTCATGAACCTGGTGATACTATAATGGTTCATGTAGATCCTCATCAAGTTATTAATTTATTTATTTCAGTTCAGTGCTTTGCTTCATGAAACATACCAAACATGTGACATCACCCTGGCTATAACATTCTGCTTACCAGTGGTTGGCAAGTTACTTTGAAAAAGTAATAAATTATAGTTACTAGTTACTTCTTCAAAAAAGTAACTGAGTTAGTAAGTGAGTTACAATATTCTAAAAGTAATTAATTACTTGAAAAGTAACTATTGTGTTACTTTAAAAAAACGTTTAACCCTCTGGGGTCCAGGGTATAATTGGCCATTTTTAACTACTTTTGATTTTCCCTCCACATTTTACCTTTAAAAACTATTTACTTTGCCTTGTTTGGTATCATTCTTTTCAGCACAACCTCACGTGTCTGAATTTACAGTTATGTTTTCATTTTGACGTACTGTATTAACACAATTGATCTAAAATCAGACAAAAACCATAAAATCAGAGTAGAAAAAGTTATATTTTTTACTGTAACAACCACAAACATATTTAATGAATCATATTTCATAACTTTAAATGCAAATATAAATTGTCAATTTTAAAATCCTATGCACAAGTTTTGCAAACAACAAAGTTATTTACATCCATTTACCTTTTACCTTGATTTTTTAAATAACCATTTCAAACTATTTACAGAACAATCAGCTGTTCTTCAATAAGATGCCACACAAATTATTTGTGCCACTCCAAAAAAATAATTTCTGTCCACTATAAAGGAGAACATCACAGCCTGATACCTGCAGGTCTGACAGCAGCTGGTGTCACTCCTGTTTCTACCTGGAGACAGCAGTCGCCTCATTGTTCTGACACACAACACAAAACTATCCACAACACTACACACTAACTACACAAGACAACACATTAACTACACACTCCAAACACGCTAAACGTCACAAATCTCTCACATCTCAAAACTCTCTCTCTCTTTTTCTGCTGTCCTTCTCTCTCTCTCCGTCACTCCTAAAACTTCCCTGTTTTTTTTTTTTTTTTTGCTCATAAGCCGAGAGTGCTTGCTAGCGCTGTGCTTAGACAGTAAACGTGACAAAACTATTGAGGAAAAAACGCCGCGTATATATTGTTTATCATGACTATGGTTTTACGTGGCCTATCAACACAATTTAAAAACTGGTATATATCACCTTGTTGCTTTGTCTTTAAGTGGTCATGTGATTGGCTTACCACGACTACTTTATTCTTCCTCAGTCAAACAGCAAAACTCATGCGATTGTTTTGCCCCTTAGCTCCAGGTGTTGTGCTAAACAGTGATCGTGATTTTCGCGTCCGCGGGAGCGTGCGCAACTGCTTAAAACTGTAGCGTCCAGATTACTTACGTAGTCAGCTACTTCCGTGCAACTGATATAAGATGCGGTAAGCTGAACACAGCTTCAACCGTCTGTTTGTTGAAAAATAGTAACGGACCGCATTTTCTTGTTAGTAACTGTAACGGCGTTGTAACGATAGGAATAGTAATTAGTTAGATTACTCGTTACTGAAAAAAGTAACGCCGTTAGTAACGCCGTTACTTGTAACGCCGTTATTCCCATCACTGCTGCTAACAAGCAAACTCAGATGGGGAACAGCAGTAACGTTATGGTATTGATTTTGCATTTTAAGCATGTTAGCGTGCTAATGTTAGCATTTAGCTGTTGTTTGGCTCACATTGATAGCTAATTGTGTATATATATATATATATATATAATTTTTATGATCATTACTTTTCTTCATGATGGTTCCTATATGGGCCGACTTTGAGGGTTATCCACATAGTTAATGTACAAAGGTGATTTATCCAAATAAAAAAAGAGCTCTAGAAAATATTTTAGGTTTGATACAGATCGCTGACCCATTAATCTAACTTGGTAGTACACCCCTGAGGCACCCGATGCACGTTTTATGATTCACAGTGGAGCACGCAGTATTATCTTTAGCATTTGGCTTCTAGCATAACTGAAACTAACTACAGCTTTACAGAGCTGCTAGCATGGCTGTGGTCTCCAATAGATGTTTAAAACACATTGGTTTTCATAAAGGGACTGCTTAAAATGTCTTTAAGTGTCAATATTAACAAAAACAAAGGTCTGAGGACCCCTCCCCCCCCCCCCACACACACACACACTACTACACAACACCTCACCCTAAGAATAGAATCACTGAAGTTATAAATATGGTCAATCTTAGTGTCTGCTGGTGTCAAGACGAGTTTTATATAAGTATACAGTGTAAAAAAGAAATACATCCTGAACTTTTATAATATAACTTCTATTTTCCTCAGTCCTAAATATAGTCAGTTACTTTATTTTTCTTAATAATCTAAAAAATCAATTTCCATTTACGCATGTTGGCTCAACTACTGTAAAAGCGTTCTATGATCTATTTTTAAATTTGGTTAAAACTGGAACAATTTTATGCCCCTCGCCTATCAAATGTAATCCAGCCATTAGATGTGATGGTTAATATTTTGATGATGCACGGTCTCATGTTAGATATACATAAGTATATATATGAGACCCTCTGAGATATCTTTTGGCTAAGTATGGAGCTACAGGAGTGTTTTGGAGAGCAGAATCTATCAGCTCTTCTCATCCTCATGACATGAATCATTAATGGGGTGTGTGTATCTGCCTTCACCTCTGCCTGGTCAGTATTAAGTGTGTGTGTGTGTGTGTGTAGGAGGGATACATACATTGGGGTCTTTGAAGTGTAAAGTAACAGGCCTTTTTAACTTTTGGATGTGAAATATTTATTTGGGCAAGAGTGCTGCTTTGGGAGAACGGGGCAGAAAAAGAAGAGAAAAGAGAGACAAACTTAAACACATAAACAAAGATCCATTAATGAATTGCATTAAAATAGTTTGTTCATGTCCTGTTACGTATGTGTTATATTCTTTCTCATTGCCAGAATTATTTTAAACATTGCGACAGGTTTTAAGAATTTAGACATAAGTCTGTAATTTGTAATTTGGTATGATCTCCATTCAGCTCTACACTGGAATTCACTTATTTGTTAGACCAGCTTTCTGTATTTCCTGTATTTCCCTAAGAATGAATTCTAATTATTCACATTGGAAGAATTTTTTCACTCTTCAGTAGTCTCAGACTTAAACCTTCAACTTTAATTGGTTTTAGGATTAGAATCTATTTCCTTTTTTCAATCGTTGTCATGAAGTCACTGTATTTGTTTTTTTTTATTCCAGTTTGGTTCATTTGTTCTTTTGTCTTTCTTTTAATTTTAATTTGAAGAATTAAAAAGCACTTCTTGTGCTTTTGTCAATTTTTATTTTTTATTTGTTTGAATAAAGTGTCACAAAGATGACCGATTCACAATATCATCTATCCATAGATACACGTACAATTCAGGGTCACAGGAAGCTGTGGACTATCTGATCTGTGACTGGGCTAGAGACACGCTCCAGCCTGCACAGGCTGACAGTGCATCACACAGGTAATATCAGTACCTTTCAATAAAATCAAATATAAACTTCAGATTCAAGACATGGTTATATGGGCTGGTTTTAATAACAATGAAGAGTATGTATTTATATTGAATTGCAGTTAATCTTGAGATGCTTCTCTAAATGTACATTTCTTTGGTGAATTTCCATTGTCAATGCTGCTCCCCTCCCTCCAGTCTAATTGAAAGAGAGTATTAAAAACTAAACCCAGTGATTAGAGGACATGACAAAAGACACAGGAGGCTGAGACCTTTATAGAGAGTCATGTGTACTTTCCGGCGCATGTTTATAAATGCATGCATCTGTGTGTTTGAGCACACATGAGTCTCAGTGTGCATGTTTGTCTCTGTTCTGCAGGCCAGACGTCAGTATTGACAAAGGGCTGACCTGGGAGGAGACTGACTTCGTTAAAACAGGCCTTGAACAGACAGAGAATAGAGACTGAGGGATAGAGGAAGGGAGGGAGGGAATGGTGCAAGGGCAACCTTTGGTGGGGGGTAAGAGAAAGGGAGGGTAGAAAAGGGAGGGAACGGTGCAAATGAGGGAAACGTGAATTTTCAGCATTTTGGAAAATTCTGTAAAGAGTAAATATTGGCTTGGAGGTGTGTAGCAGTGAAAAATAGGACTGAGGATAGATTGATAGAGGAGTAAATGAAACAAACAAGTGGAGGCAGAGGGGGGGATTAGGGAGGTAGTGGGAAGCAGTGGGAGAAGGGGAGCTAGAGAGGAGGCAGGTGAAGTCAGCATATGAACGTAAATGGTTAAATAAGGAGGAAGAAGGAGGGCAAAAACAGGGTGGGGTGAATGAGAGCCAAAGGTGAGAAGACTGGGATGGAGAAAGCAATTTTAGATAAAGGCGGGAGAAACCTAAAGAAAAACCACAATGTTCTCTGAGTAAAGGTTAGCTGTGACCGAGGAAAGGGTCAAGCACAAGTCTGTGTGTGAGTCTGAGAAAGAGAGAATGAAAGAGTAAGAGACAGGAACACAAAGACACAGGAGAATTCGCTTTACTTTGCACATCTGTTTCTGTATGAAAGAAAAGGCTTGGCGGGGGAGAAAGGGGCTGAAGCTGATATGTGCGCGAGAGTGGGCTGCTGTAGAAGGAATCAATAACTGATAAATAAATTATAAGCCACAAATTTCAAAAGGCACCGGCAAAAACTAATGATCCAAGCAAACAAATGATTTGAGCTAGAAGAGGGAAAAGATGAGCGGGAGGGCTGATCTTCAGTGTGTGTGTGTCTGTTTGTGTATCTTTTGTTGCAGTGGAAAACAAATATGGGGGACTCTGTTGTGGTGGTATTGATGATGTCTGACATCCTATATCAATTAATGTGGAACTCAAAAACATGCAGCTGCTGGTATGATCAAAAGAAAGGAAAGGATGCAGGGAATTAAACAAGTCCAAAAAGAGGTTAAAAATGCCAGTAAAGGAAAATTTTAGTAGAGAAACCAGACAGCAAGAAAATGCTGCTAATTAATTGTTATTGAAAACAGTAAGTTGCTGTAAAAGCTGATGTCTTTGGTGCAATACTGTATCTTCTCTCCGGCAAATGTACATTTTTATGGGTATGTAAATGTTAAACTGTTTGATGTGCTTAAACCTTGGTTGTTCTGTCAGTGTGATGTGATTTCCAGTCAGATCCCAAACAGTGCAAAGCTTTAGCTAGGAACAGTCCAACATGATTGAGACTCCTGTAGTGATTAGTTAAGTCTGGCTAGTGTTCATCTTCAGGGTCAGACACTGAATTCATGCTCCATAGGTGAGGAGACGCTGATTATTGTAGTAACAATCAAATAACAGCATGACTATTATCCCACTAAACAGCTGACAGCATTATTTTGTACAGCTTTTATTCATAAACAGCACAATATATAGTACTGTATATATAGTACTATATAGTACTAAATAGTACATTTACCAGGGCAGTTTTCATCCTTTGTTGACAGTACAGGTCATCTGCTGTCTTACTGAACGACACAAACAAGATTTTTTTTTATTGCAGAACCAAGTGGACTCAAACCTCTGGTGTGCATAAGGAGAAACAGTTACAGTTTTGTACATGCTATTAGTTCCTTGCACAATAGAAAACATGTTTTTAAATATCTACACAAAATTATAAATGGCACAGTTATAATTGTTCTTTAAATCAAAATTTCACTTGACTTTTGTATGATCTGTTTTTTAATGGAAACTGCAAACCAACAAGGGTGAAAAGACAAGAAACAAACAAACAAACAAAAACTTGAAATGAAACATGATTAACAAAAATTCCTGCCCAAATGTTTACATCCATATCTTTCTGGCCTCATAAAGCATATGTTGTAAAGATTTTAAAGGAGTTTAATATTGTGTACTTTCAAAGAAATGAGGTCAACATTTGCCCCACAGTGACACCGACCTTCAACCCTCATGATGCAAAATATCTTCGCTTATCTAAATTTTCTTCATTTGATCTAATTTAATATTTTTTTTTTTAAATTTTGTCATTAGATTATGACTGATCGAATGTATCAGTAATCTTTGACTAGCAGGTTTTAACCCTATAATGCCAAATGTATCATATTTGATACAGGAGTTTATGTGAGTTTTTGAGACTTCTGCATCATCACTGTGATTTGTTATTCTCTGAAAACCCGAAATAAATTGCACAATCCATTTCTACGCAATAAACTGAAAAAAGAAAAAAAAATACAGGATGTAGTAATGACAAAATTATATGAAACTAATTAAAAATCGTAAATGCAATTTATAAATATACAATGCGATAAACACCAAAATAATTTCTATAAATAATTTAATGGGTCAGCCTTTACAGGGTTAATTAGTTCATCCTGTAGTCCAAGTAAATGTTTTTATTAAATGTGACGAACTGAATCTGTTAATGGTGTTCGAGCGATGTGCTTACCTGAAAACAAACGAGTCTTTGCTGCCAATTAATCCTATAAAGGTAATGATGAAATGCTGGCTGGTGTTTAAGATTTAATGTATAAAATGAACTGTTGTCCAGGCTGCTGGTTTCTGTCTAAAAAGTAGAAACACTTAGTTATACTCAGCGCAGCTGCATTTAAATTGATTACAGTGGAAAGACAAAATCAGCATCAGCTAAACGGGGGCACATCTATTGATACCACATCATTATAATCTTTAGCATTCGTCAGGTTTCTGTGATTGCATTGCCTCATTATCACATCACACTCTGTTGTGTTTTGTTGTCTAATTTGTTTCGTTTTATCGGACAAACCGATTTGCAGATTTGCATTTGAGTACCCACAAAAACACGTGTATACACATTTGTTCCCATAGTGTGGACTCTCTAAGGACCTGCCATGTGTGTATTACATGTGTGTGATAATGAAAGCTGCTGACTGGCAGTTGTGATTGGCTATGTAAGCAGCCTCTAGAGATGGCTGTCCGAATGGTGCCAGCTAGACGCCAGACAGACTGCACAGCGTGTTTGTGTGTTGTGCGAGGGTGTTTGCATGCAGTTGTGCGTAGATGAATGTACCATCAGCAGGTGTTTGTGTGTGTGTGTTAATGAGAGTGTGTATTTGTGTGCATACTTTATGTGTGGGCTTGTGTCTCCAGGTGTAAGTGGGAATGCCCATATTGCCAGTGTCTACATAACTAATAGACACACAGACACACACACACAGACACACACACACACACACACACACACACACACACACACACACACACACACACTGATACCATGCTGCATCCAACTGTCTGGGGCCTGATTATAAATACAGTGAATTAGTCCATGTTTTTTTTTTCAGTGTGTCCCATGAGATGTAGGTTTCCACTCAGGATGTTTTCCCTTTCTCTTTCCTCTCTGGTTTACCTTAATATAAATATTAAAACAGGGCTTTAGTGAGGAGTGTGGTTGTTGTATAAGTAAATCATTAACTTTAAGTGTAGACTCAATGGTTAACAAAAAAAACCAGAGTATTATTTAGTTTCTCTTCCTCTTCTATATTTATCGTTGTGCCCCTGAGATTCTTTCCACTAACAATTTAGCGATTAGACAACACCGACGTGTGCATCTTCCATAAGTGTTAGACAGCGAGGACTGGAGATAACGAAAAATTCCCAAGGGTTTAAGTGATGGCGGTGGCTGATTTGCACAATCGTGTTGAGATTTAAAATGAGCCTGGGCTCGCTATTACCAGAATTTCACCAAATATTTTTAAAAGCCTTCTCAGAGAGCATATTTGGGCTTATTTTAACTTAATCTCATCATCTGAAATCATAACATGAGCCACAACATAACAAGTATCGAGGATTTGATTATTAAGGTGTCATTGTTGAATTGAAAAGCTTTGACCAGCTCTTAATTTTCCGCCCACAAAAGAGCAACAAATTCACAAAAGAGCAGTGCGCTCATGGGTGAGATGTTTAAGATTGTGTGACCCCCGGGAGGGAACTTCAAACTGAAATGAAATCCAAGTTTTAAGTGCACCCGTATCTCCTCTCGCCCTCATCCTTATCACTACTACATCAGGTAAAAACTTTGCAGGATCACTTAGACACACAAACACAAAGATCCGGCTCAACCTTTAAGGATAAGGTGTGCAGAATAACAACGGTGAGAAAAAGACACTGTGGCTCGTTGACAGAGCAAGGGCGACTTTACCTCTGGACTGTGGCAGAGGGAGTGGCATTAAAAGAAAGAGGAGGGTGTGAGTGTGACAGGGAGAGCTTTGCTTTCACGCCTTGCTGAGCAATGAAAGAGTATCTGTCACAGAGAACAAGCCAAAAGACAGAGTGCAAAAGTTAGGCAAAATAAAAGAGACACGCAACAGAGGAAGGGAAAGCAGGGGATAGGGGAACAGACAGAGAAAGAGTTGGCTGAAAGCAGCTTCTGTCTTCTGTCCCACCCCCTGACTGTCTTCCCCTCCTCTCTGCCCGGACGGGGAAAAGGAAAAAAGAAAAAGAGTGCAGGGAGAGAAAGACGGAGAGGGAGCTCAGCCACGCTCGCTCTATAGCGCAGGACTCAGGAATTCCAGGACCTTTGGAGTTGTGAGCTCACACACACACACACACTATCACACACATGTGCTGCTTTTCTCGTGGTGATACAAATCGAAACAAGACTGAGAAAGGGAGGAAAAAAGGAAAGGCTGACAGCAACAAAAATTAAAAATTAGCTATTTCCTGTGGACTATCTGACCATGATGGCACCTGCCAAGGGGAACGTGGCTCGGAGGGACTGAGGACTGAAACGGGACACAGCCAGAGGAAGCTGCTGATGAAGGTGAGGTTTTCATTAAATGGCACAATCCCTGAAACTGAAGCATCTCCCTTTGTCCTTTAGACAGAGTCACTGTTTATATGACTACAAGTAAAGCTATTTACTCTAGAGACTCTGATTTAATGATAATCTGATATAGGTGGGATTATTATTTTTATTGTACTGCTATTTTTTATTCATTTTTAAAAATTAATTAATAAGTAATAGCTAAAAGATACTTTAAACTACTGTTAAGTACTGAAGCTGGGGAATGCCCTGTGTAGGTGTTTGTACTGGAACAGATCTGAATGCGTGTCCACTCTGCTGTATTTATGATTTCATATCTGTGTTAATCATTAGGATGAGTTCCATGAGTAACACAATAATGCTGCTTGATGGTGTGTGCGTGTGCGTGTTTGGACATATTGTTTTCAGAGGAAGTGAGAAGGTTTTTTTAGGCATGTCTTTAATTGGATTTGATCAGTGGGCGATTCATCTGAGCATGAATCAGGAGAGGAAAAGAGTTTTCACGCATGTGGGAGTGTCTGTGTGTTTTGGATGTTTTATTTCCTGACGGTCCATCAGTGGAAGTGGGGGATTTCGGCTGAATTATTATTGCTTTTGCAGGAAATCTGTCAGCACTGATCAGTAACATTGAAGTTTCTGTTTCAAATTGAGAACATGATAAGGTCTGATAAGGCCTTTGTGCAAAGTTTAAAGCTTTGTGGTGGAATAATAGTGACTGGAAATCACTGCTGCCGTTGGTGCTTTTACACCTGCTGTCCCCTCTGTCCTTCATCCCACCATACTCTTCTACTTTTGTCCTCTAATGTCATTGACTTCTACCTTTTTTGGGTTTTTTGCAGTTTTCTACTCAAATCCCGCAAATGACAGGCCAATTCCCTCTCATCCTTTCTTCCACATCTCTCTTCTTTCTTTATCTTTGTCTTTTTAACTATTCATCTGCCTTCATAAAGCTTGTTTTATGTAACTGCAGAGGCCTACTTTTTAGTATTCTTTCTCACTCAGTATCCTTGGTATTTTGCATGTGAGCGGGTGTATACGTGTTTTCAGGCTCACAGGTGTGCATTTTGTCTGTCATTTTACCTATTCAGTCCTATAATCCATGGTGTCACGGGTCTTTATAAGCCCTCCACCCCTCATCTTTTACCTGCATACTAACCCTTCCATTACCATACCATTAAGTCTACACATTACACCTTAATTTACTTTTTCAGTCTTTGTCCAACTAAGAGCTAAGTGATCATTTTTGAACTTGTACACACATTGTTCTTGTGTTTTTGTGATGTCTAAGTCGATAAGCAGTAGTTTAGTTATAGCTTAGCCAACAAGCGCGTCTTGTTTAAACAGAGGCCTCGAGTTGACTCAGGTTGAGTTAAAAAGATGTTTTATGACAGAGAACCTGTTTAGCCGTCTTTGCTTCCATGAAGGAAAAGAGTTAAAGCCCCCTTTTCTCTCTTATGGGAAGTGGACATTGAACTCAAAGATAGCATCCACTCGCTTACATAAAAGCGATTGCCTAATGTGTGAACCAAAAAAAGTTTTATCACTTCCATGTTTGCTTGTGCATTATGCAGTTTGGTGCGCGTTAATGTTGGTGTGCTGAGCCGCCAATGTTGTTCACATGATCGACTCTGGGAAGGTGTGAAAATATGAAACCTCTATGGATTTAAATAAATTATGTTGTTTGCAGCTGGGGTAAAGTTTTCCAGATGTCTTCTGCATACTGGTAGTCTAAAGGGAAAATGCTTTACAGAAACTTTTTGTCGCAGTACCACAAATGCCCACTGGGGAAATCGAAGTCACAACTAAGTGTTCATTGTGGTTGAGGATGATAGGTACAACAGTGAATTGTTTCGGGATGTGTTGTGTGAGGGAAGGGTGCCAGACATTTCAAGCCTCCTTCTCGTCTCTGCCTGAGGTTAGCTATCCCTTTCTTAATATACTAAATTCTCTAAAAAAACTGATCAGGTTGCATTGTTGGTAATTCAGGCATGGGAGAAGAATTTGCTGAAGTACCGAAATATTTATGTTTATGATGGACAAAAACTGTCCATCTCGGCAGTGGTTGAAAACCAGTCACTCAATGCATTAGTCAGAAATCTCTGATTTGCACTCAGTTATTTGTTTATCAGTGTGATAACTTATACTATGGTGAAAGCAGATATGGAGTGATACTTTTGTGACTAGGCCTTTTACTTTAAGGAACATACAGCAGTCTAGTGTTTGTGGTTTACCAGTGTGTAATATAGGTCCAGTGTTGTGGTGAATTAAGTAAGTAAGTACACTGTGCATGCCTACAGGGGTGTTTAAGTGATCATCCAGTGTCAGATATGCTTAAATACTGTGTGTTCTCCTGTTAGAAAAGAAATGTTTTAAACAGTAAAGATCCAACCAGACTGAATAAAAAAGCTTGAAAAATTAAGTACATGCATGCTGCCTGTCTTCTTATTCAAACATCATGTCAACCAAAAGAAAAAAAGAAGAAAAGGAGTGTTTGAGTCATCACAATGAACGGCCAAGTCCAATTCAGCTTAGAAAATTATGGATCCGCTTCCATAGTATCCATTGTGAGTTCAAAGACATTATTGGAGTGCAAAAATAGCTTGTTGAAGTCCAAAGGCAGTTATGCTTTGCTTTGGTGGCTTGTCTTGATATTGAGCAGAAACATTTCCATAGTTGACAAAATCTTAATAAAGTGTTGGACAAAAGAGCTTTCCATTCAAAACAAAGGAAACTGGTTCTGTATTGAATTTGTTAAAGACTGTGATTGGTTATTAAGCTTTTAGCTGAATCTGATGAAACATTTGTCTGACTAAGACAGACAGAGGCAGACTCAGTGAAGAACCTCTGAAACGCCGTCTCTGCTCACAAACTAAATGTCCTGCTGGAAAATGTAGTTCTCAATCGTCCTCTCTGTTTGCACAGAGTAGATTTAAATCTGTGCAATTTAGACTCTTTCACTTAGGCTGACTGTAAACTGTATACAGAAAACTTACAGACTAAAAACAGATAAACTAATAGAGATAAAAGCTTGGAAAATCTTATGGAAAAAAACTTAATAATAATAATCATAACAATAAACTAATAATGATTTAACATCAGAGTGCAGAAAATGTATTTAACCTAGAGTTCAAGGTGGGTTTGCTGATTGTCTGCTGATGAATCGACCACCAAGGTAACTGATGGTTAAGGTGGTTATACACTGATCAATTGCCACACCTTAAAACCCATTAACCCCTATCTCAACCCTTGCTGAACAGAAAAACACATTAACCTTGCTCTTAACCTTGTGCTAAGCTGGAAATATCTACCAGGTCAGCGGAAAGTAGGTAATAAATGTATAAAGCAAAAATATAAGGATTAAGATAAGTTACAATACCTATAGGATATGTCTGTGTAGGCCATTGCTTTCATAGATCCTGTTATTCTGGCCTGTTATTCTATCACGTGTTCTCTTAATGTGTATGAAGTAAGAAGAAAAGTGGACAGAACTGATGAGTCTAGGTGTGTGAGAAAGACAGAGAGGCCAGGCAGCGATGTCAGTTTTCCTTTGTTTGAAATATTCAATGAGTGCCTCTGCTCTCTTGAAATATTGACTTTTTTCCCATATAGCCAGAGGGGACAGGCAGGAGAAGAGGTTGTTGTCCCATTCAAATAAAAAGCAAAAGGCTGTTAGCATCAAACTTTTATCAGCTTTTCCTTTTATTATTTATTTTATGTTTTCTTTTTCAAACCCTCTAATTAAACATGATACCAGCCCTTAATCTGAATGCAGCAGCTAATGAAGGGTGTAATCTGTGCATGTGTGTGAGAAAGTGGGAAAGAGAAAGTCTTAGTGTTTAGCTCTTAATTCAATTTGTTGTTAGCAAATATGGACATGTACAATATGTGGAAATTTGTGTGTCCTTTTTTTTGTGTGCATATCAATGTGTGGTGTGTGTCTGTGATGCATTTGTGAAAATGAGCATATTACAGAAATTGATTCTAAGTGTTACTCTGTCTCCTGATCTTCTCACACGTCTGAAAATTGCTCTTTTCTTCTACATCAGCAAACATTTAGTCTGCGACTTACAACACTGCTGAGGAAAGAGCTCAAAATCTCCTTTAAAAGAAACAGCCATTGTAGTATGCTGCAAGTTAGTTAGAGTCCTTCAAGTATATAGCAAACCATATAATATTACATAGTGTGCTTTAGAAATCGATTAGTGTTACAATTATGAGAGTATGAATGCCTATGTACATGACTCATTGTCGGCTGCAAATGTCGTTAAAGTTTAATATCACAGTTTACCCAGTCATATGTGCGTCAAATGAAATATGTGCGTTATAACACATAGACAAGAGATTTGCAAAAAAATATGGAAATTGTGGAAAATGATCAAACTCGTGTTTTAAGGGTGTTATTTGATATGTGTGGCTAGCCTAGACCTTAACGGATGGGTGGATAACAAATGGGTTGAGCTTGAGGTCAGCGAGGATAGTTTCCCTAATTCATCACTTTGTTAAAAAGGTAGATAAAGCATGTAGGTACCTGATGTTCTTGAATGAAGCTCAACCTTTCAAGGTGGAGTGATCCTAAAAGATAAGACATTGTGCACAAACACTCAACACACAGCATTTGTTTAACAACTATAAGCTAAAGGAGAAAAAAAAAACAGTAGCGCCAATATGAAAGGATCGACTTAGAAAAGTAAAGTAAGTCTAAATAAGGTTAATTAAGATCAGAGTGGAGTTAATTAGGTTTGCCTGTGTGCACAGATGTTGCAGATACAGGGTGGTTAATGGGGCCGTGGCTCTATGTCATCAGATAAAAGGAGCTCACTTATACACCCCGATGGCCTAAAGTAAAGGTTAGACTGGGGACAGCACGGTCAACTCACAATCAGTAGACCGCTCAAGACAAAATGATGTATGATCCAGCCATATGTTTTTCTATTGACAGTTATGAGGACTAAGAAGTTAAAAATCAAAGAATTAAAGCTCTTCGGTGCAATCGATTTGTTAAAAATGTGTCCGTAGGTTAATTGAGTAACATATTTTTCACTTAGATTCCACTGGGTTAATGCATTAATATGCTGTACTGCTTTCCTCTGTCAGATTGTTATACTTAGTTCTGCAGAGTAATGGACTCCGAATTACAGAATTACATTTTATACTAGTCAAATAGTTGAGTATCAGTCATTGCACCATTTTTCAATGAGCGCAGGAGAAAGCCTGCATTAGTCAAACACCATCTGATCCAGTCTGCCTCAAACACTGAATATACAACGTTTTAACTGAACAATATAAGCTCGTAATGTATTCTAAAACCCAACATCATTCCCTCTAAACCTTCTTCCAGAGTTACCTTTCCTTCTTTTATGGCCTTATCCTCTGATTCCCCTTCTTGTACACAAAAATACACACACACACACACACACACACACACACACACACACACACACACACACACACACACACACACACACACACACACACACACACACACACACACAAACACTTGCTGTCCCTCCTAATTTCTTCTTTTTCACCACATGCTCCAGCCCATCTATCGGTGTTGCAGAAGAGCCTCTTGTTTGCCAGACTAACCTGTAATTGCTCTCTTGGTTTGTGTAGCTGTGTGTACGCATGCATGTGAGAGAGCGTGTGGGTCTGGACTCCAGTCCTGTCCTGTCCTGTCACCTTGAGCAGTCATGCAATTTGGAAGGTGAGGTGGAATTAGTCAGCTTTACACAGGAAGACAGGAAAATAACGAGTTTCTCACCGTCCCTGTCACACATGCATTATCACACACACACACACACACACACACACACACACACACACACACACACACACACACACACACACACACACACACACACACACACACACATATATACACAAACACCCTTACAGTTTCAGGAACTCTTTCTCTCTCCATACATACACACACACACACGTTGGAGTGTCCCAGCGGAGTGCTCGGGGGGCTTATGCAGAGGATTTTGCTGTTCTGCAGTGTGCCTGTCAGATAAGGGAAGGAGATGCAGGCGTGCCTTGTGACACAAGACTGAGCGTGAGCAGTACAGCCTCTTCTCTCCTTCCCCTTTCCTCTTTAACCTGTCACTCAACTACCTGCCACACTCTGCTGCCACTGGTGATGATACCACACGCAGGAACCGTCTGGCATCTCATTTAGTAAACTCATGAAAAACACACACACACACACACATGCACACACACACACACATAGGAGGGGATTCTCCTGAGTTCCCTATTTTATCTGTGTCTGATTGGCTGATTTGGTTTTGGGGAATGACTGCACAGCAGTCACCAGACTGACATATAACCACACCTATATTTTAACATTGTAAACAATCCTAATGACCATACTTGATGATAAAAGAGACACATTTAATTTTCAAATGACTATTTTTGGCTTTTCTCTTTGTCATTCCAATGATTATTTCATCAGCAGCCTCTTGCTCCTTTGTACTTGCTCTTCTCTTCCATGCATTCTCTCATACACCCATACTGCTTCAGGCTTCTTTTACCCTTTCTCCTATATCTACCCTTCCTTCTTTACCCTTTCTCTCAGCCCCCCTTCTTCTCACCACCTGTAATCCTGCTTAACGCTATTCTGCAGCTGCTTGGGATTGCAAATACAGTGTCATAAAGACATACCAAGTTTGCATATCTGTTGCAAGGATCTGTTTATGCCACTGTTTTGGGAGAGGCTAGTTGCCAGTGGTGATGTTGGTACATTAATCCAGTCCATGGATGGCAAGAAATTTTTATTGCAGTGGAACGTCTATCACTCATAAACCCCGTAGTGCACGCACTGTCACTATTACATTATCATCCCTATATTTCTTTTTATTCTTCATCGCTCCGTTCTTGGATTTCCCCAAAATCCTCAGTTCTTGGTCTCCGACCCAACAATGAGAAGAAGGTTGTTATGTTTTATGAGTTTTATTATAACTGCAGGATTAATCAAGAAATAGTTATTTTGTTATCTTGAATAGAACTTGAAAAGATTAAGGATATTGGTTTTACTACAGATCAGTCTGTCTTGGATCAGTCTATTCTTGGCTTATTGTTTTTACACTTTTTAATAAAAAAACTACGAAGATATGAAACAGCTGGGAGGCTTGCATTGAAGGGTAGATGGAGTGCATCTATTCTGTCACTCGGCTCATTCATCTACTTACACACTGGGGACAGTGAGTGACTATGAAAGATACTGGGCTGACCATTGGGAGCAATTTAGGATTCAGTATGTTCCCCATGGACACTTAGACATGTATACAGCAGGGACTCTAATTGAACTGCTGGTACTGAGATTAGTGGACAATCTGCTCTACCTGAACTAGAGACGGAATATATTTGCTATGTAATTAACATTTTTTTGGATAATATTCAAAAGCAGGA
This sequence comes from Pelmatolapia mariae, assembly GCF_036321145.2. Classification (NCBI taxonomy): domain Eukaryota; kingdom Metazoa; phylum Chordata; class Actinopteri; order Cichliformes; family Cichlidae; genus Pelmatolapia; species Pelmatolapia mariae. Next base: position 31,955,029 of record NC_086244.1, on the reverse strand, counting down.
TATATTTCTGTGTTTGGTAGACATGTACAACCCCCCACTCCCACCCCACCCTTGTCTCTGTTGGGATTTAGTGCCCAGTCTTTCATTGAACAACTCCAATTACATATACTGTAGGCTCGGTGGGAAGGTCTTGCACGTGCTCTACAGACATCAAAATATATCACCGTTCACCTTTCATAGTCTCAGCTTTCTCGGGTTCTCACAGTTTTCTCAGTGCGCAGCAAGACGCACGCTGATCTATTCTGTTTATTCTAGCTTCGTATCCTCTTCATATTCCATGGAAACTCTCCTTTCTACCGATGCCTTGTCCTGTCTCAACTCGTCAACCCACCAACGCCCCCATGTCTACCATCACCACCCTCTTTACCAGCACCATCCCCCCAGCCCAAGCCTCTTGGCAGCTCCTCCAGGCAGGCTAATTGACTCACTCCCAGGAGGGGGGGGATCATGCCACATTTCTAATTTGGCTTCCCCTCCTCCAGATAAAAGCTGCATACATCCATTCTTTTAAACCCCCCTCGCTTAAAGCCCTCAGTCTCTATCAGTGTACCTTATCTCTTCTCTTCAATTCCCTTTATCTCTAAATTTTTGTATGTATTAATCCTTTTTACAGTTATGTTAGTTTAACTGAAAGACAAAAAATGAAACAAAATAAAATATATATACCGTATATTCTTTTTTTGTTTCATTCATTTTTCTTTTAGTTAGCTGTCTGATCACTAACAGCCTAAAATACAGATATTATAGACAACTGAATACATAAAAGGGCAGATCGAGACACACACACACACACACACACACACACACACACACACACACACACACACACACACACTCATAGAACACAGCACCCCGCCTTTGCTCACCATGGGGTTCACCTTCAGAGAGCCTCCATCTTCACAAACCGCACCTGGGGACTTTGATGGGCGTGTTTCAGTGTGTGAGTGTGTGCATGCACATGTGTGCCTACAAACCAAGCTTTACCCGGCTAACAAGCAGACTGATGGAGAACAAAGATGCTTTCTGATTTCCAAAATCTGTAGAAATAATAAAAAATTCTTCGATTTCTACATTAGAGAACATAGCAACATATTAAATATCGTGTTATTTATCATACAGTGCATTGGTTGTGCATCCAAAGCTCATGCTTTTGTTGTGTGTGCATACTCATTGCACATAGCAGAAGTGCTATGTGACCTGTTTGGTTTAGAGTAAGAGCTGTAGCCGTCAGTGAAATGGTGTTTTCAGATGTACATAAATTTTCTTTCAGGTATTTTAGCTGGATGGTTGCAGTCAGCTTGTGCTGTGGAAAAGACATTTGACAAGAAGAGAATTGTTACCTACAGTGCAATATGTGGAAAGAGTTTATGCCTGCTCTACATATTTTCAGAAGAGTGGAAAATGCATTCCTGGTCCCAAATAACAAGGGAGATTTGGATGGGCTAATACTTTTGTACTTTTTCTCCTGCTATGCTTTTTTCTCTACACCTAAAGTTGCATGAGAGGCATATTTCTCATTTTTCCTCCACATATTTACTATAACATACAAATAATGGACACCAGACAAACATAGTGCACATTCAGGAGTTGTAATGGGCTGAAGCAGAACGATGTTATGCCATTCTCCTTCACCCCAGAAGCAGAATGGGCCGAAGCTTTTGTTGTGAAATAGTTATTATGTCATAACAAGTATTTTATTATCTTTATGGCTTGACAACTATAGTAAAAAAGAGTGGGAACCATTTAAAAGTTGTCTTTTTTTTTTTTAGTAATTCTGCCCTGTTTCAGGTAAGTTGTGAACTTATATGTAGTGGGAAGTGGTAGTTTGTGTCACTAATGACCAAACAAAGAGTTCACTAGAATTTTTAAAGGTCATCTGCTGGTGACATCTGGTACATAAACCCATAAAACCTAATGGTGCACATAGTACAGTCTATGTCACTACCATGTTGCTGTCTAAGGAACTTCGAAAGAAAAGCGACTTCTTTAAGTTGCTTGAAAACCAAATGTGAACCCGTGCAGTGCAAAGCAATAAGATGTAGCCAACCAAAATTTTATTGTATTCTTTGCTTTGACGTTACTACCAGAAATGCAACTGTATAAGTTGATTGCTGTTCTTTTTATTATTGTGCCCAGTTACAATATTGCCTTTCCTCCAGGTTAACAACAGGGGTGTCACCAGAACCAATCCTTCCACTACCCTTTCAATGCCCAAATTTTGAAAACGTGACTTATTTTACTTTGGTATTGTACAAAGACAGCTATTCTTCCAGAACTGAAGGGGGCAGCATACAGCTACAAGTGTTCCAGTCGATCCTTATATAGAAAAGAAGAAGAAGAAAGGCCACAAACATAGGAAAAACCTACAAATGGAATATAAAAAGCCCACATGTAAGCTGGCAGCTAGTGCAGTTGTTGTGATAGCAAACAACTATCGTGTTTTACAGACCAAGGGAAGAAATACTTCAATTTAGCGAAGCACGTGTAAGTCTGACATCCAAGTCTGTTCAAATAATTCAAGCTGAATAAGTTTTAGTTCACAGTAACATCATCCAAAGTATTATCATTTTTATTTTATCCTGAAATGCATACAGAATGATGATGGCATGACAATTTAGTTTTGGTATCAAATTGGGGGTTTGAGAATCTTGCAGTTCTACTGGTACAGATACCGACAACTACATTTCTGGTATTTTGACAGCCCTAATTAAGAATGCACTTGTGGACTGCAAGGGTATAGTGTGCTAATGTTCCCCAGAAACCTCAAATTCAGCCAGTCTGTATTCACAGTAACAAAACAACAATTCGAATGTGCTCGTGCAAAGCCATGCAATAAAGATATAAAGTACCATGAAATAAGGAAGCAATTTCTCTTTTACTGCATGAAAGTGCAGAACCTGAGATATGTTTGTAACAAAAACTATCATTATTTTACTTGGTTGGTTTATTTACTCTGTTTTCTCCTGTATAATGATCTCACATCATTACTAGGCAGATGTTGATTGGTTTGGTTATGTAAGAATAATGAAAACACGCTGATGGTATCAGGGTTTACGACATCCCTTGACATGTGGGTATGCTTTAAAGAACTAGTAAAGCATTATCACCTGCTCATGCTAGAAGGAAAAAATGTTTACGGCTGCTCTGAAGAATACTTGACCTCTAGACACCTGGCAAATCATCGTGTGAAACGGGTGTGAACATCTCCGGAACGTTTCAGGAAACTGTCAGAATTAGCCCCAAGTTAGAATGTAGGAAAGGTGTGGGGGAGTAGCTTTCTCATCCCATTGGACAATCCAGTATCCTTTCTGTAGGAAAATACCATTGCCTTCAGGGACACTGATAAGGAGGTTGGACATCTGGTGGAGCTTGCAGGAGGACAGCTCTTTTTTCTCACTTAGAAAGGACAATTAAGGTACTTTAGCAAGGACTTGTAAAGGGATTCTTGGTAAGTCCAGCTTGAGGGAGAGCCCCAGGCAGCCCTGTAACACAGTATTTTGTATCCCAATAGGACTTGCATAACCCCTTTACTGACTTAACTTAATTTACAGCTAATATGGTTTAAAATAACTTTGCACCAACAAAATGATACAACCTATAACAGCTGGGTCATTTGCCAGAAAAAAGCATATACAGATATGCTGAGATGGGCGCTTGTCGTGTGTCTCAGTAAAGCTTTTGTCCTTTTCTATACTCACATAACTTCTGTTGCTGCAATGTGTCATTAAACATCCCACATGAATAATGAATAAATGTACATTTAAATGAGAGAGAAATTCACAGTCTGGACAGTCATTAATGTGACCACTAACCATAAAATGGAAGAGAGTTGGCCGGTGCTTTATGTGTGGGCGAGGCAGCTTCAAACAGGAAAGCCTTTCATGCTTCAAATCCCATATGTTTATATACTGCTCACTGCATCCCTCATTAGCAATGATCTAGTGTGCGTGTGTGTGTGTGTGTGTGTATGCGTGTGTGTGTCTGTGTGTGTCTCTCTGTGTGTGTGCGCATCATTAATGAGCATCTATATGAATTTTCATGTTGATAAAAGAGGAAGATTCTCTTATTGCATATATGCATTAAATTGCCCAAATAAACTTACCCAAATGCATCTTCAGTGCATGTCTTTGTGATATAGCATGGTGTTTTACTAATTACTGGAACTTACAGGAAAAAGTTTCCCTATCCTACATGATCATATTTGTCTTAATTAAACTGTATATATATATGTATATATATATATATATATATATATATATATATATATATATATATATATATATATATATATATATATATATATATTTTAATTGATTTTTAGTTTAAGCTTCCTTTGAATCACAAATATAGAGAAACACAGTCTGGCAAAACTAGCATCGCATAAACAGTATATTTCATATCTGTGGTAGGCCCCTATGAGCAAGCACTTAGTGACAGTGAGAAGGAAAAACTCCCTTTTAACAGGAAGAACCCTCAATGAGAGCCAGGCTCAGCCATCTGCCGTGACTGGTTGGGGGTAAGAGGAAAAAGACAAGACAAAAGACAAACTGTGGAAAAGAGCCAGAGATGAATAATAACTAATGATTAAATGCAGAGAGGTCTATAAACACATAATGAGTGAAATAAAGTGAGTGAAGAAGAAACACTTGGTGCATCACAGGAAGCCTTCAGCAGCCTAGACCTATTGCAGCTTTACTGAGGGAGGGTTCAGGGTCACCTGATCCTGCCCTGGCTTTATCAGAAAGGAACATTTTAAGTCTAATCTTAAGAGTGAAGATTGTGTAGCACTAAGACCTAACTGTTGGAAAAAAATCTACATGTTTTCTGTTTCATAATTTCTGTGGGTATACTTCTTTGGGTATACTTTGGGCAATTCTATTATATTAGCAGCCTCTCCTAGGCTTTAAGTGATGGACATTCTCCACTGATTACAAGGTGTTCTCCCCGAGGTGGTAAAGCAGCTCCAAACTATGATGCCTCTACCACCATGTTTGACAGAAATTGTGTAAGGTATAATAATAAGTTGATAAGTTTATGGCCTTCACTGTGTGTGTGTGATTAGTGACAGTAGTTACTTTAGTCAGATTGCACTTGTCTAAAATTGTGTGGAAGGTTAAGGTCGAACCACATAGTCTAATCAGGACAGAAGTCCTGTTACATAAAAAAGGCTCTCAACCTTTTCTTGAGAAAAGAAAAGAGAAAGAGGAGAAAATGAGGTGGAAGATGTGAGTACGAGCGAGGATAGAACAGTGACAGATTAGTGTGAAACTTGCTGCAGCAGGTTGTCTGCTGCTTGACATAAAGATGATAAACCACATTATTCTCAAGGAAAATTCCTTGTTTAGGACAGAACCTTATAGGTGCTTCTTCTCCATGAAAGTCAGGAAAGGTTTTCTTCTCTTCTTTACTGAAAAGACCTTTTCCTCACTTTGTATTTTCTTAATTTCTTGCCTTTTCTCATCTACTCACTCATCATTTTTATCTCTTCTCTTACTGTTTCAGTTTCAGCCTTTGTATCCCAAAAAGAAATGGAATGGGAAAGAAGGGAAAGACCGATGAATGATATAAGGAGGGTAATGAGGCGGGTAAAAACTGGGGCAACTGTTTGCTGATAGGGTCAGAGTAAGAGGTCATAAAAGTGATACCTGCCTGAGGGCAACATAAACACACCCTGTCCATCCTCTTTAACTCTCTTTTTATCTTTTTTCTCATTTATATCACTTATTTCCCTTTCAGTGAATGCAAAAGTGTAGTTCATGTGGTAAATGTATGTTAGAAAATTTAGTTTCATTTTTACTCCAGTTAAAAAACTCTAACTAATTGTGTGTTCTTGTAAATTCCTTTGCGTGTGGTTTTGACAAAAAGTCAGGGACTTATGTAGTGACTGTCGTCCTACAGGGGGTTTAGTCTGTGTGCAGAAAATATAGTTGGAAGGGGTTTGTGGGGGAGAGCAAGCAGTGACATGTTGGTTTCACCTACATACCTGGACACACATTCATGCTACAGACAAGTAAAAATGGCCTGTATTTATATAGCGCTTTACTAGTCCCTAAGGACCCCAAAGCGCTTTACATATCCAGTCATCCACCCATTCACACTCACATTCACACACTGGTGATGGCAAGCTACATTGTAGCCACAGCCGCCCTGGGGCGCACTGACAGAGGCGAGGCTGCCGGACACTGGCGCCACCGGGCCCTCTGACCAGTACTTTCAATGGACTCTATGAATCTATGTGTGTTTAAAGTAGAAAAACATCTCAGAGTGTGACAACCCCGTGCTTAACATGTACAGTCAACATGTGTGTGCTTTTTATTAAGAAGTTCAAAATCTTTGTTTAACTCACATGTAAAGATAACATAACTAAGATAACCAGCATTGCTTTTGAGTAGAACGTTTTTCTGTTTTTGTCATGATTGTAATATAATAATAATAAAATAGTGGTTGTACACATGCACGCCCGCACTCACTCACTCACAGACACAGTACCTGTTATTAACATGTGTAATATAATGCATAATGTAATATATGCAGTGTGGTTACTTTACAGACAATGCTAAAACATTGGTCCCTTGTTAAAAGTTTAAATTATTGCTAGCAAACTCCTGAAAAACACTGACCACTTAGCTACCACGATTTTGTTTTCCCAATTCAGAGCAGTTGTTGTACAACTTGCAGGGATCATTGATCTTCTTACTTATGTTGGAAAAATGACAATTTAGCAGCAGTAACTTGAAATATGATTTTAACCAATTTTAACCATCTCTCACATTATTACAAAGGAATGTTGGTACACAGGGGGTTTTTCACTTGTACTGTGGATGGAGGTTTGGACTTTGGCTGGGTCATTGCAACACCATTTCAGCCATTCTGCTGTGGATTTGCTGCTTTGCTTGGGATCATTATTCTGTTGAATGACCCAATTTTTGCCAAGCTTTAGCTGTCAGACAGGCGACCTCTTTGACTCTATAATACTTTACTAGTACAGAGGAGCTCATGGTTGACTCAGTAACTTCAAGGTGCCCAGGTACTGCGGCTACAATAAAACTTCTAATCATCACCTCTCAACATTTTGCTTGACAGTCAGTGTGAGGTTTTTAGAGATGTGACCCTTTTTCCTGCCAACCTTTTAAAACAACTCATACCTGTTTGGTCTTTTGTTTTAGTTTTTCACACAACTCCATGGAATCCTGTGAAAACCTTTTTCCAGTGACTGTACATTCATATGAAATCGTAGCACCCAGTATTGGATGGATATGGTTTTCCTTTTACAACCCATGGTCTATTGGTTTACCAAGAGCATATAGTCAAACTCTGCCGCTAAACATTCACTTCCACACAGCAGTCCCACAAGATTGATAACATAGTTTGAGAACAGCATATGCATGTGTGTGTGTGTGTGTGTGTGTGTGTGTGTGTGTGTGTGTGTGTGCACGTCCGGGCATGTGGGTGTGCACAAGTCCAAGTTATTTGTGTTTTGATAGGGGTGTTTTTTTGACAACCATTCAGCCGATAAACTTCAAGTGAAATGATAGGAAACCAAGTATGTGGAGTATCTCGTTTGTGCTAATTCGAATGAGGGATGATCCCATTAATGGGTTTTCCCCCTAATCTGTGACATCTGTGATGTCACAGGAATGTGATTTCATCTGAAGACTGATGAACTAACAACTTGAATCTTGTTAGTTTGGATCTTATGGCAAAATCAATGAGCAGCAGTAATCAAGCCTGCTATCTGATGTTCTAGTGAAGAAAACACAACCAGGGCCAACAAGATAAGTTTTTTATGATAACAGACAAAAATAAATGGATCAGAAAAAAAGAAAAAAGTACAGAGATCTGCTGAATCCAAGCCCGTATTTAGTTTCTGGCCTTTTGTCCTCCTCTCTGCTCTCCTTTCCATCCTGACATGAAATAGTCATTAGATGTAGTGGTAATTCAGCCCAGCCGTCTTTCCACATTAGCTAATGTGCATCAGATAAGTCAGAAGGGTGTAGGTGTGTGTGTGTGGTGTGTGTTCGTGTATACAGTATTTGGAACCCTGTATATGCAGGTCTGTGTGCATCAGCATTCAAAGTGTGGTTCTGTCAAGACTACAGCTTTAGCACTTGTGTGTTTCTACGTCAGACAGTTTGCATGACATGGTTTTCTGTTCTGTGGTTGACAGGTGCTAAATAATAAAAGCGCCAAGAACAAGTACGAATAACGGAAAAGGCAAAGAAATACATGAAGAAGAGACACGGAGAGGCAAGAATAGAAAATAGAGATGAGAAGAAAAAAGTGAGAGAAGGCTGGAGATGTTGCTTTTAAATGCAGTTGCATAATCATCATGGCTGCCTTTCATATCCTGCATCCATTTAAAGCATTTGTCATGTGCACCGTTAGAAATAAGTGTTCAAAATATGTAAAATGCAGCTCTTGAAAATGAACAGTAAAGGTAGTATGGACATATGTCCATATCATATCAGCATATCAGCAGCACAGGTCACGAGGAACATCATAATGACGTGGAAAAACTGCAAAAAGAAATGTTGGCAAATAGTGGAGAAGAAGAGTGAGGATCACAGGGATAGTATGCTTCTCGACCAGTTAACAAACAACCCTTCGACACTGACATTAGTTTTCCAAAGAAATATATGAAAATTAAGCTAATGGAGACAAATGCAGTTCCTCTACTGGCCACTTGGGGCCAACAGAACAAGAGCTCGTAGACCTTACCTATTCTACTTTGTCTCTTTGAAGTAGACCTTGAAACCATGTTTGTACCTTTGGTGGCTTTAGAATTTGGTTTTCTTTTTTTAATTGCAGTTACCTAACATATATTATGACTTGGTGGATTGCACCCATACTGTTAATACTAATGGAGCTTGCATCGGCTGACAATTTGGTAGACCCCTCTCTGTTCTGCATGTGGTCACTTCTGGCTGCACAAAAACCCAGAGAGGCTAGAGAGAGTTGCACAAAGACATTTACAGCCTGTTGTATATACTGTAGGTGGTTAAAAAGCAAATCTCTGGCCTGAAAGTCCAAACCTCTCATTCACATTATAATATTCTACTTCTCTGATACTTTTCCTCCCTCCTTATCTCTCCCTACCTAATGAAAGCATTTTTCTTCATTCCTTCTCAGCTGCTGCTGATGAGAGGTGCCAAGCAGCAGCAGCAGCAGAGTTCTTGTAATTATGGATAAGAGAGGAGTTTGTGAGAAGTGGAGGGAAGCCAGCACTGAAGGGCATAACTGATGGTTTGTTGGTATTATGTGACTTGTGCGTGAAAAAGGTAATTTCCCTCTTTGAAACATGAACTCCTGCCATAGAGAGAGGCAGAGAGTAGTGGGTGCAGCTTAAACTGGAAGAGAGACACAAAAGAGAGAGGGGGCATCACAAGGTGACATCACCTGTCAGATTTCTGCGTGTCGCCTCTGTGTCTGTCTCCTTAATTGTGTGTGTACAATACATTTGTGGGTGTATTTGTATAATAGTCCAGTATGCTGTCGAGTCGAGTATGCTTTCAAATGATTGTGATTTCATATTAGCAGTTTCGTGTCTAACTCAACCAAAGATTCACCTGTATCTGATGAAATGCAACTGCTCTGCTCAGCATGAAGCTGAGGGCACAATGACAGTGTGTCAACAGAAAGTGTCAGTTATCTACCAGTGTTGCATTTCATGGATTTAAGCAGATCTAAGACAGCTGTACTCTGGGGCCCCTTGGTAACTCTATACGCAACACGCACATGATCTCAGAGGCACACACCTGGGCACGGTGAATCCTATCCCAAGGGCAGCTTTGAGTGGGAGAAGGAGGCCAAGATGAAGTACCGGAAGGGTTAAGTGTTACTGAGAAACTTAAAAGCTACCACACTGAAGTGCTACTGTTTATAGTCTCAAGATTGTTGATTACAGATGAATAACGGTGCCAAAGGTGGACACTTTTTCCAGCTTCTTATTAGAATTAACGTCAGTAATTTACCCTCTACAGTTAGATAAATAATTTTACAATTTTTTATAATTTGAAGTTAGTTCGCCGATTCACATTTTGCTGGTGATGTCAAAACAACTCCTAAATGAATAAAAAACAGCAGCAAGCAAGAAACCAAAAAAATAAAGCCACATATCTGCCTTCTTCATGAATGATAGGAGGGTTAGATAAATCAATACATCCTACCCTTTCCAAGGCCATGTAAAAGGAGTTTCCGAAATCATTTTGATTTCTCACAGTTGGCCAGGAAAAACTCTGAGATATGGGATTTACTGGAGGTTGGCAGTGAAGCATTGTGTAGACAGAATGATTGCTATGTATGCATCTACAGTGTGTGTGTGTCAGGATGGGTGAGTAGGCTTTGGCCTGAGGCGCAGTTTGGACAATTAAAAGAATTCCTGACTGCATTCTTTCTCCCATGAAAAACTCCCATATTCACCACTACGCAGTATCTCTCTCTCCTCCTCCCTTACACTGGCCCTCATTATGTTCACCTTGCTCTCTTATTCACATAGTTACTCTCTGTCAGTGTTTTCATGCTCTTGTTTCATACTCTCTTTAATTATATTATTTTACTGTACTATTTTACATTTACAAAATACTTAAAAGAAAACTGGAAAATGTGAATAAAACCAACATGCATTACCCTGCAACTCCTTAAACCTTATATTTAACTGAAAATAGTAAAACGGCCCCATATTACATTGAAGTAAGTGTTTGGGAACTCAAGAGGCAAGAGGGGCGTACCACGAAGGGAGAATAATGAATTAGTGACGTATGTTGCAGTTACAGTCAAAGTTTTGAATGTCACTAACACAGTTGTCTCTAAACCTTGTTAAATCACCATGGTTATGCCGAACACATTACCTGGTTAGGCCCAAGTTATGCAGTTTATTGCTATTGTAGGTTACAGAAGCACAAACTGCCTGTTGTATCATCACTTTCTATCTAACATGTGTGGTGAACACACTAGGAGTAACTCGAGATTTGGGATTCTTGCCCAGGAATACTTTAGCATGCAGACTGGAGCGGGGATTGAACCACCATTCTTCTGATTAACAGATGACCTGCTGTACCTCCTGAGCCACAGGAGCTCCAAAATGCATGGATATCTTTTCATATTTGGTCCTGATCCGCTGCCTGTACCAATGACAAATGACACTGCTGGGATTGCAGCAAATAGAACACAGATTGCAAAAATAAATAAATAATTCAAATTGCTCAGTTTCACCACAACATTTTCCCTCGTAGTACTTTGTGTTTCATTTAATTTGGGTTTGGAATGAGTTGCTAATTTTTGCATTTTGTATTTACATTTTTTTAATGGAGCTTTAGAATCACTACTTGCTTTACCTCTCTTCCTCTCGTTCTGTTTGACAAAAGGATAGAGGGACAGAAAGAGAGAGTAGTGACAGTACTGTGCAATTCCTTCCACCGTATGTGTGTGTCACTTCATTATGACACCACCGCACACAGTGAAGCTTATTACCTCCCTGCTGCTTTCCTCCCCCAGCGTGTTTCGTGCATTCCTCAGCGACTATAGATGTTAGCTTGTGTTTACAGCGTGTATGCATGAATTTAACATGTGATTTCAGATTATTTCTCAATGAAAGCCCAAGGTGACTTTATCTTTACACAGCATATTCCCAAACTGCTGACGGCAGATACCTCGTGTTGTTGCTGGAATCCATTAATGCTCCACTGCCGTGTGAATACCCCAGCATGCAACACTGGCTGACTTAATGTACCAAACACGTCCATCAAATCTGCTTTTGCTGTAACTTCTTCTTTTTCTGCAAGATTTCAGACATGTTGACACTTATGGAAATGAAGTGAGCTGAAGATAAGGGGATTTCCTTCCAATCCCATCTGTCATCTTTCTAAGTGGTCTCGAATCCCAGCTTGCTGTGACGGATTATATACTAGTACCTCTGAGAGGATAATGAGCAGGAATGTGACAGAGGCCGTTCACAGGTTTCACTTTTTACTGCTTATATTGAGAAAACTATCATTGGAATGGCTATATTCCCAAGAGTGCTGTGAAAAGATATGTGAACAGCTGTTGGGATGAATTGTTGAAATGTGTTACTGTTGACTGGTTTTACAATCGCAATTCTAAAATTTCCACAGCATTCCTGGTTCTTTGGAAACTAATCTGTAAATCACAAGAGCTCTTCAGTTAATTTATTCCTAAGCTTTATTTTCTGATATTTATTTACTCTCGTAAAGACTTTTTAGTTAAAGCAAAAAAAACCCCCTAAACACAAAAAGTCTCCTTCTGCCCGGTAACCTTTAATTCATCACCCTCCTGAGTCAGGTCTGACATATTGGAGCTTCTTTGCAGACGACTATACTTCACGTTGTCACTATAGGAAATGAAATGAGCCAGAGCTGCTTTGGATTTGTTACAAATCCCATCTGCCATCCCTTTTAAGCATTTTCAAATCCAAGGCTGTTCATCCTTACTAAAGCAATTACATTTTTAGGATTTTATTGCTAGTGTTTTGACAGTAGTGGATGTACAACATCTTCAAAGTAGCCACCACGTTTCAGTGCTGGCTTCTTAACAAGTGCTGCACCTGTTTGGTTTCACTGCCAGAGGATATTTTGTGGTTTATTAACCAATTAAATGTCATAAAACTTCTTGAAAAGTGTGCAAATACTGACATACTGGTAAGGATGCAACACGTGAATGTGATCGTTACCTAAGGAATTCAAAAGGCTGAAGTTATGTTCTTTTATTTATTTATTCATTCATTTATTTATTACAAAGGAACATTTTGAAGATTTTATAATTCATACTCTCCATTTTCTCTGTTGTCACTGTCTGTGGACACTGCAGTAATGAATACACCACAAATACTCCCCAGTATGCAGTATTTATTTCACTCTCACTTCTTGGTCAAATATGAAACAGGATATTTTAATTCAGTGTGAAGTCAGTTGCATTTGCAGTTGATGAGATACAATCGGTGGATGTGTTCAATGTGTTTCAGACTCATTTCTCCAAAATGGCCACAAGCACGGTGGACCTTCAGTTAGCCTACCTCACTGTGATATTCTTCTAAAGGAATATTAAAAGTGAGGGCAGCAAAGGAAAAGCCTCTATCCACCCCTTCATGTTTCAAATAGCCTTCTTGATCATGTTTACAGAAAATGTGAAATCAAAGGGAAACCGTTTCATGTTCCTCTGACAGAGGTTTCCTTCTAGTCTCAGGATTTAAATTGCTAACTCAGAAATTGAAACTGCACCGCTAACCTTTTGACCCATTCCTTTCCTTTACTCTCCATCTCCTTCCCATATATTATTAAGCTCACATGATGCTTTTCAGAAAATGAGTAAAACTTGTGATACTGGTGTTCCACGTTTTGCTCCAGAGTCAAAGTGAATTATTTTGGAGTCTCTCCTCACCGTTGTCTGATCCACCCAAAATCAGGAGCATAAGCCACAGCAAGGCTTAGCTGGCAGACCGAGATGGTTAATTGGCTAATTAACTCCATGAAGCCCCAATCAAAGAGCCAATTAACATGGGACACATGCAGTTTGGCATGGCCAATTAGTGCCAGTGTTCGTAATGAACTCGTTATGTATGAAACTGTTAAGTGTGTTAATTAATTAGGCAGGGTGAATGAGGGGAGCAGTGAGGACCGAGTACTCACACATTTTATTTCTTAAGTATCTCCCTGTGAAGCAGATACTGCTGAGGCTTCTGTGTATGCATGTGCAGCTTTTAGATTTGTGTGTACTCAGTACAATGTGCAGATTATATTACAAAATATGCTCAGATGTGAGTCTTAAGAGCCACATTCACTGAGGGAAATTAGTACTACTTGTAGTTTTTTTGTAAGCTTATCTTTGTGTTTTCATCTGAATTGTAATTATATGACAGTTGGAGAATGATCTAAATATATTTTCATAACACTTTTAGTGTCCTCATTTGAAAAGTTAAATTATGTTTTTGTATGGCTCACCGAATGATATGCAGGGAGGCATGGTTCCCTTCAAGCTAGAGCAAGAGCTCCTGCACCAATTTTTCAATAGGTGCTTATTTGAAGAAGATTCGCCAAATGGGGTATTGCTATGTTTGCAACAGGGAAGTGAACTGAAGTTTGTAAGTATGAAGCCTTTAAGTGTCACTGTGCATGCATGATTGCAGTAATCAGGGATGACTCAGCCGCACTGTAGTAGGAACAAGACAGCAACTTTCTGAGGACTAGGAAAAATTGGTCATTGCCCGGTGGTTGCATTTAATTTTTTGCTGTTGGAGACCAGTTACCACTAGAAAGTATAGTTGCAGCGACAAACTGCTCAGTTAGATGAACTGAACTGTAATGGTCAATGAACAGAGTGACTAAAATTTCACTTTTTCAACAAATAAACCCACAAAATCAAATGATAAAACTGAAATTAAATTAAATTAAGAGACACAAAGTTTTGTAAGTGTGCAGTAAAAACTATTTAATGGTCCAGTAGAGGGGATCAGATGGAGGTTTCTGCTCTGTGAATCTCTTTGTGAACTACTTATATTAAAACCTGAGAGAAAAATGTGTAATTCTGCTCTGCTCTGACCTCTTTGTGTCTTTTTTTTTTTTTTATCTCATTAGTTTAAAGATGACGTGGCTGACATAATTATTCAGCTATACCAGGTTATGTTGAGGTTTCTTATTTCAGTGCTTGGCACTCAGTGTTTGGAATAAACACTGCACTGGCATTATTGTCATTGGGGCACACACACACAAAAAGGGTTTGCAAAGTACAGCGGTATTTTTAACACAAAGAATAAAAAGAGTTCACGATGTGGAGTTTCAGTCGCAGGTGTCATCTGTCAGCCAATCCCGGCCAATCGTTTCATTCAAAAGAAACCAAAAGTGCTTTTTTAACATATAAAACCAGCAGCACACTTTCAGACCACTGCAGCAGTTGTTTATCAGTGTATCACAAGTGCACTACAAGTGTTTTTGATACTGTGCGATTTTCACTTGCCAACAACAAAGGCAATAAACTCTCAAACACAGCAGTAAAGCAGGAAAGCATGAACTGGGAATAGATTATATTACCTTATATAGCAGCTGGTGAAATAAAGTAGGAATCCAGACATTCACAATATACAGTAACATGTCACAGACTGTTACCTTAACTGATGTAGTTATGTGGTGCTCCAAGTGGGACTCTGATATTTGGCAGCCTGAGAGCGCCACAATTGAAGAGGAGTGAGATGTGTAGTCAGGAGGGCAGAAAGTGGAGAAATAAAATGATTTATGAGCCGGCACTATTATTCTTTCCCTGGTTATTCCTCGGAGTCTCCCGTCTTTCCTCTTGCCAGCTGTTTTCTCTTTCTCAAAGTTTTTCTACTGTTTTTATCATCCAGTCCTCTCCTCTCATTCCTCCATGTTGTCGTCAGAGCCCACCTCTGTTTATAGAGCGTGTGCTGTTTGGCTAACCTAATTAACTATGTGTGGCCTTTAGCCACACATACTCTCTGGTGAGCATAGATAGTAGTTCCATTATATCACCCGTCGGCCACTGTAAAACGGGCATGGGAAATTAAATAATAAGATAAGAGGAATAATCTGTTTTTATGACAAGTTTCCATGCAGAGGAAATAATCATTCATAATAAGGATTGTCTTTATGTAATGCTATCTGGCCTTCATTTCGAGGAATTGATTAATTGCACCAGTTTGCCTTAAGTTTGGGGACTAACAGGTTGTTTCAGATTTAAAGATACTATTTTTTAAAACTTTTGCCTCAGTAGTCTTTTCAAAGATAACAACAGACTGACATAAAGTAAGACTTTTAAAGTGATATTTATATCCATTCAGATCAGAAAATAACAGAGTTAACTGGAAGATCTTGCTTCCTCTTTTCCTTGAATTCTGTCCATATGGATTCAGTTCAGTCTCTTATGAAGTAGAAGGGGCATAAAAGCAGTGCGGCCCGTGTTTCACGTTTACAGCCTTTTGTTATTCAAGATGGATATTTTAACTAAATTACTTCTAAGCTCTGAAAACCTTCTATCTTTAACAAATCTTTGTTGCAGGTGTGGTGTGTTTATCTGGCTTTGGACAGAGCGCAGATCCAAGTGGTTGTCAGTTTCCGCAGATCTTATGGTGTCTGATGCATTCTCCATCTGAGGGAGTGAGCGGATCCACTGGCCAGAAGCTGCACGCAGGGAAATCCGTGGCAATATGAAAGGCAGAAATAATTAACCACAGTGGATACGGGCTGCATTTGCAGTTAGTTTAATTTATACTTATTTCATTTCATTTTATTGTACGAACTCTTTTAGTGGAAAAGACAGGAAAGGGAGAAGATAAAAAAAGTTACCGACGATGGAAAGTTGATCTTTCAGGGCGGAGGAGAAGCAGGCAGAGGAAGATTAAGAGGGAGTGCAAGAAGAAGGAAAAAATGAGAATGACAAGGAGGGGAAAAAATGAAATGATTTGTGAAGAAGAGGAAGACGCAGAGATTCAGGACATTTTAGAGGACACGTAAGAGATTCAAGAAAAAGGAAAAGGGGAGTCAAGCCTACTCTGATCTTCTCTGGATGGCATCATGCTCTTGTGGTAGTGGACTATTGCCAGACTCTGCATGTGTCTGTGTGTGGTTTTCCTACCCACTGTACAACTTATTCACAACTTTGCTCCTTCATTTTTTCCTCTAACCATTATTGGACAAGTCCTGACCACATATTTACAGTTTTGAAAGGCACCACCTATTTTACAATCTTTCCTTAAACACAATGGTGGAGAAGCAATTTGCTGCTGAATGGTTGTGCTGACCAACGTGCTCGCTATCAGCTCGCTGCGGTGGCCTTGACACGTGGGACATCACTCATGGGGCATCTCCTTTTATGAATTAGTCTTAGATTTAGAATAAGCCCACCATGTGAGGGTTTTGCTAAAGTTACACTCGTGAGATGCACAAAAGGGTGGGGAAAACATGAACATGCTAGCTTGCTTGAAAACGTTCTGGTTTATTGGATACTCAATGAGCCAAACCGCTTATATTGGCTAACAGACCAAATTTAAACTGTTTTACATCTTTAAAAGTGGAAATAAAGACTAAAGCCACTAAAAAACATTTACAAATGAGACAGACCCTAGCAAGCAAGCTAATCACACAATCGCACAGCGCTGCATTACATGAAAAAGTTTGCGGTAAAAGAAAGAATGTATATGTTGGCTCATTATTTCTATCTTGAAAATTCACAATTTTTATTTCAAGGGCTTTGGCCAAGCCTTGGTAAACCACAGGCAATGTTCTTTCAATATCCTAAAACACTCAGCATATGCAAGGGTTATGTGAGGTTGCATGCAACACACACACACACGCAGAATGAACACACACTGTCATAACATCGTCTAAAAGCCTGAGTGGAAAATTGAAATTTACCACTTCTGGGCTCGTGCCAGTTATCTATCATGTGGAAAAATCTGAAAAGGGAAATTAATGTAACATATTGTGCATCGCATTTCATCCTCTGTAAGCTTACCTACGTCAAGCGGCTTTGAGATCGTAACCCCCTAGTTACTGGTTGTCAGCACAGAGTCTTTTAGGAACCTGTGTTGAATATTATATGTTACATTAAATATTTTCTTTGGGGAAGTTTATCCTAATCACTTTAATTTAAATCACTCCTAAAATTCATCACATCAGATTGTGGTTTTGGAGAGAACAGAAGCTCGGAATATGATAAATGGTCAAAGCGCAGATGCCAAAGGGGAAAATGAGTGTAGTGTAGAAAATACTGAAGCAAACAGAGGAGCGTGCGGCAAGAAAGAAAGCAGGACAGAGAAAATATCAGAGGGAGAATCCCACTAATGATGAACAGATGTTTGAGATGACACACACAGCTCACTCCTGCTGCAATCACACTAGAGAAACCATTTGTTGGAGAACATGGCACAGCAAAAATTACTGCACTGAACTTAAGATCTTGTTGCATTTGAAGACAAGGAAGAGGTCTGCAACCGCCTGCAGTTAGTTGCCAATTTTTGTGCATCAACACAGCATTAAAGCAGCAATAAGACTGAGTCAGTCTGCTGTCAGTCTGATGCCAGAAGCAGCTGAATGGGGTCTATTAACATGGCAATTACATACAATCTGTTATATATAAATGATAATTAGAAATCTGTAAGTATCAAAATTAACTATGTACAGCCAGAGCCCAACCGGAGACTCGTACCTTTGAAAGAGAAATTCACAAGCATCTCCACAAAAGTGACAAAGTTGCTGCAGGATGGCAATTAAACTGCAAAAATGACAACTGCTCGTCAACCTTCCTCTTATAAAGCAAAATAGCCTGAATACAGTATAGTGGGCAACCAGCTGAGTTGAGTCCCCTTTTGCAAAAAGAAAGATTTGCAGACTTATTTTGATTGCAATGTTTTGGTAACCTGTGTTCAGAAATTAGCAATATTTGCAAACCGTTTGAGTCAGGCTGTGATTATTTATACTCCTACCAGATGACCTGTGCACCTGGGAATGCAAGGCGTGCTTCACGTTCAACCTCTGGCAACCAACTTGCCAAAGGGTCCACACTATCAAGCCAAATGAAGTGTGTCAAATGAGGCCTGAGACTAGGAGCATCCTCATTGGATTTCCTATATTGAGACCGTCATCACGGTGCTCTGCTGAGGTGTTTGATGAAGAACATGAGGAGGATAGGATCTGAACTGTGGCGTTGCCAGTGTATCATTTTGAGCTGGCTTAGAGGCCACAGAGTTTTTCTTATTTAATGCAATTTTTGCTCACCTCCTGGACCACTCATCAGATTTGTCTCTCCGCAACTTCATCCATGCTGTAAAAGTAAAAATGGATTTCAGGCATCACAGTTATGACACAGCTGGAGTGCTAGGGACTTCCACTGAGAGATCCAGAAATAGTAGCAACACTGAAAATGGTCCAGAGGTGGATAAAAATCTATCCCCACAATGTAAATAATGAACCATAGCACTGATCTGTAATGTTAAGACCTGTCCACATGTCCATCAGAATTTTTTAAAAGCAAAACTTTGTCTATTTTTTAAAGGTAGACACTTTTTTAAGGAAACTGAAAACTGAGCTTGCAGAAAAACAGCTTGAAGCATGAAGCTATTCGGAAACTGTGCTGACTTTGTTCATGTGTAGACATGAAGAAACTGACGCTTTTGAACTCAGTGAAGTGACCACCAAACCTTCGCTTCCTGATTGGGTCTTAGGTCACACCACTCTGTAACAAAGTAAACAGCCTTCTGCTTCTTGTTTGCAGCCAGTCTTACAGGATTAATGATTTGAAATTGATCTTTGATCTTGTTTGTAAGTTTGAAAATTATTTCTGAAACTGCGCTGCAAGATAGAGATCAGTTTTCTTCAAACATGTGATTTTAAAAGTGTGGATGTAGCCGCTAACTTTACTTAAACCTACAAGCAAAGCTCAACATCACTTTCCAATGCTGTCCCCACAAGTTTGAAAATGATCTTGACACTAAAAACAACCCATCTCCCATACACGCAGACACACATTCCTCTTTATCCACGTCATCTGCTCTATCTCTTATGTGTTTAATTCAGATTGTGTGCATCGTATTGGAAGAGAGATATAGCCAACAAATTGTAGCCAACATGGCAACTCATATTTAAGCAAAAGCACATGAGGCGAAGATGTACTGTTATGTTTTTTATGGGAGCGGGTGTGCTGCGGTCGCAGGAGGGAGGCTGCAGGCTGTGTATTTAATGTGCTCGGGAGTAGTCGCTTCAGCCAAGTTGGCTGCAGTGTGTTGGTGAAAATGGCTTTGTGGTTTCATTTATACAGAAAAGGGGATAACGTACCATGCGAGGCACTACTGGAAGGTCTCGTGTCGTGTCCAGGTGTCCTTACTTGCTTTTCCTCCCAAATAAAAAATCTTTTTTTTTTGATAAAATTATTTCACTGAAACCTTTAAAAACTGCTAACATCTGGGTGTTTCATAAATGTTCCACTCAACAAAATTCAGTGAGAGCTGCACACAGAACTCAACTTTGATAGAATACTGACACTATGAAAGGATGGCACTAAATCAGAGACAGATGGCCTCCAGAGACCCTGCAGCTGCTGGATGAAGCAAAGTCTCTGTATAGGTTCTGAGGGAGTGTCTTCCAAGTTTTATGTTTACTTCCAACCTGACTGAACTGATTATTTCAAAAGAAATGTGAAATTCGTCTATTTAAAAGCTAAATTTAAGGACTGTGTGAGTGTTTGTCTGATGTTTATTACGTGTGACCCATCCTGACGGTGACAGTAAAGCTGTTTGCTGACTTGAAGAGTCAGTGTGTCCTGTCCCAGTGTGGTTGTAACACCACATTGAGACCAGACCTGGATTTTGATTGGTTTCTGCCATTTTTTTCACTCTGGTCTGCAGATTTTTGCATTTCCATTTCTTTTATATTTGCCATACAGATTCACGTTTAAATCCAAGATTTTGACTGACTTAAAAAAAAAACACTCACGTTCAATGCACGTGTTTATATTGACTTCACTCACTTGTTGAGAAATGCAAGAGGGAAATAGAAATAGTCAAAACAAAATCGTGCAGCAGATTAGGCAGGGTGTAATGTTGCCGTCCTGGCATGTTTGTGGAAAATTATGAAGTAATACACCTCTTAAATCTTATGATTGACTGCTGTGTTCTGTGCGATAATTGAGATGGTTTGTGCTGTTCTTGCCACTAACACTTATATTCAGGATGCCAACTCTAAATCATGCCACATCCACTTTATTTCTAGCATTGATTCTTAAAGGTCATCTGGTGTCATTACTTTACTATTAACATGCGTTTCTTGTGTTGAAAAGATGTCAGGAAAAGTGAATTAAAGAGTGAGGATTAGTCTGTAGTCTGAAGCAGTCGACTTCTAGTTATGAAAAGTTATGACATGTGTATGACATGTGTAAAGGTAGGACCTTTGAAATCAAACACATCATTGGCGAAACTTTATACTTACCTGTTTTTGCAGCAAGATGACTCTAC
Organism: Pelmatolapia mariae; assembly: GCF_036321145.2. Taxonomy (NCBI): domain Eukaryota; kingdom Metazoa; phylum Chordata; class Actinopteri; order Cichliformes; family Cichlidae; genus Pelmatolapia; species Pelmatolapia mariae. The sequence continues at coordinate 31,934,061 of NC_086244.1, read as the reverse complement.
AGAGGATTAACCATTTTGCTGGAAGAAATATTATTTTTATAGGATTTAAGCATTGCCTCCCTCCGTACCTTTCTCCTCTCCTCCTTCCCTGCTCCAAGTTTAAACAGCTTTGTTTTTTTTTTCTCCTTGACACGTTGGCTCTGAAAAGAGGGGAGGAGTGGCAGGAGGGACAAAAAGAAGGGGAGGAAAGAGAAGATTTTAAGCCAAAACAGAGAGAAATGACAGTTTGTTTGGTTAGGGCAGCCTATTACTTAGAACACACTAATCTTCCTCCACTTGGCTGGCTACCTGGAACCTCAAACAGGAGGCATGGAGGGAGCCTGCAGACAGATGCTGTGGTGTAGAAATAATTTCATTATATACTTGTATATTTAACCCACTTTAGCACCATAAATAGAATAAACTAGCAGGTTCTGCTTGAAATAGAAACAGCAAGGGTATTTCCATAAATTTTAGTCTTAAAATAGCTGGGACACATGAATGAGGCAGGAAATATTTGACTTATTTTATAATCAAAGGAACACAAAGATGACAAGATAACAGACACGAGCAGAAGCACCACGTTTGTAACTTTTCTGAACTCAGAGTTGCTATGTGATGCTTCAGTAAAGCCTCCTGTTAGCCAGCTGCGACCGGACAGCTTGAAGTGATATGCTTGTCCAAAGCAGAACACGTTTTTCTATCTTTATCTAAGTTTGGCATAAGATGAAAATGAAAGTTGATGAACACTTTTTTCCAGAGTATATGGATTCCAGATTTTATTTTTGGTGTGTTTAGACATCAGTGGGTGATCATGTGGTTCTTTTTTGGGGGGTATGTTAATGACAACTGTTACCCCTTCAATAATGAGGTGATTTCCTGTACCCCCGGTAACCCAAAATCACACCTCATGTCCTCCACTGCTGTACAGTGTGTCTGTGTGTTTGTCAAACTGGTTGACAGACTTTTATTTGCCCTGCTTCGTGTCTTGAATAAATATGGACTCAATAGTTCCTTTAACAGCCTTGCCACTCAGCTGCACGATGATAAAAATCTTTTGTTCTCTGTTCAGGATCTGTAGAAGGTCTTAAAATTTGAGGGGCATTCAAATCCTAAACATGTGGAAAATTTTCTGCAAATTCTCATTATGACTTTGTTAAATTCTTGGTTGTGTGAGAAGTTGTCATTGCCAGTCAACAGAATAAAAAGATGGTGTGCTGAACATAATAAAGAAGAAAAGGTTACTTACTTTGTTTACTTTATTTCTCCACAATCAGACATCAAGTGTGTCCACCCCATTCGATTCCTAGCGTGCCAAATGCTAGCGAGACACAAAGTGTCCTTTGGTGTTTAAGCAGCTGCAGTGAGTGGGATTCAAAAACCAAAAGCTTCTGCTATAAAAGAGCAAGTGTCTGCTTAAGGGAGCAGAGGGATAATAATGTGTAAATCAAATTCATGCATGAGACAGCAGTTTGCATATATAACCTTTATTTTTGGTCACTCTTTGTATTGGTTTATAATTGGGTTTGGGCAAAGACATTATGCTGCACTCTAAAGGAACAAAGTGGCGCAAGTGAGGTTGACACACGGATTTAAAAATCACTGCAAATACTTTAACTCTATTGCTGTCAGATGTTATTAGTAGGGGAGACCGGGGATAGTTGTAACATTTTTGACATTTCTGTCTGTAGCTTGGAGCTCTTTTAAGGTAGTGGATTCAAAATTTAATGCAAAGTATTTACATGTCTCTGCTATTAAATAGTGCAGCTATTTTCTCTGCAGCACAATTACCCATTGCATGGTATGGTCTCAAACACAAAGAGTGAAATGTTACAATTAACCCCATAGTCTGGGTTAGTTGTAACATATCTTGGGGTGAAATGTAACACAATGAAATAAGGGTACTGACAAAACATTAACATGTAATCTTTTTTATTCAACACGTGAATGCACTTAGAGCCATTTATGTAGCTATGTGTGTGTGTGTGTGACAGAATGCAGAAATCTAGCTTTTGAACATATTCCAACCCCCCAAAAAAGACAAATTATGGAATTTTCTGCAACTGAATATTTCATTAATTTTGGTTGGTCTTCCTTGAGTTTGGCCTCATTGGCTCAGTGGGCATTATAACCTACAACTCTTGCACCAACTTTTGAACATAACAATGAAGCTGAAAAAATGTAGTTGTGCACCAGCATCGCAATTCCATTACTCTTTATCATGGCTTACCTTGGTGTGGTTTGCAAAGTGCTTCAGAAAGATGAGGAAATCTGTTTCTTGCACCCATCCTGATTTATTTCCACTACTAATACTTCCTACTGGTCCATCTCTGACAAAGTGGTCTGCATAATGTATGTGTGGGAACACAAACAGTGGTTGTGTTGCCAATGGCATTAACCGCATATACAAAGGCGACCAGTGAACCTCTCTGCTGATGTCGTTGCCCCAACTTGTTTAATATAAGTTAAAGTAATAGTGTGGTGAGTTTTAACATTTGCATTATTGTTACAACTAACCCAGACTGTTGCTGTTACAACTGACCCAGACTCCTATAGCCATGAACTAGCTAACATTACAGCCAACGGCTAAAACATTAGCACTAAAGACCTACACAGAATATATCCCCATAGACATACAAATAACATAGTTTAAGTTTGATGAGTTTAACTGCAAAGCAGATAATGCTATTAGAAATTGAAATAAAGTAGAAAAACTTACTTTTTGGCCACTCCAAAATATAATTTCTGTCCACTATGAGATAAAGGAGAACAACAGCCTGATACCTGCAGGCCTGACAACAGGAGATGTATCACTCCTGTAACACCTGTAACATTCAGTAGTCGCCTCATTGTTCTGACACACACAACAAAACTATTGACTACACTACACACTAACTACACAAGATTTGCGCTAAATGTCGCAAATCTCTCACATCTCAGAGATGTGTCACTCCTAAAACTTCCCCCCTTGATTGGTCGACATGGTACATTTTTCGACCAATAGGAAAGGGTGGGGTTTTTTTTGGTGTTGTTTTTGCTCACAGGCGGAGAGCGCTTTCGAGCGTTTTCCTTATAAAACGCCGTTTTTACCGTTTCTTCCCGCAGTAAATATAAACAACGATAGTATTCAGGAAGGAAACCAAACATTGCAAATATTTTTATCATAACTCTGGTTTTACGTGGCCTATCAACACAATTTAAAAACTGGTATAAAGTCCACACTTTTTCCGTCTGTCCTGCTCACATCTCCAATGGTTGTACACGTTGTCATTAAAGTGGCTTCACGCCACATCAGCCACGCCGCTTTGCTAGCTAAAACACCGGTGTCGGCACATAAGGACGCTGTCATAGCCTGCCAACAATGTTGATTAGCTGCGTATATACGAATGTGAATGGCATTATTGGCTGGACTATGGGATAAGGTGGCATCGCTCTAATCCCATACGGGAGCAGCCAGTCACTTACTGACTAACACTGCAAAACAGAATTGTTAAAGTTTTAATTTTAATTTCAATTCAGGTTAGATTTTTTTTTTGTGCGCAACGCAGATTTTCTGTGCGCAGAGACCGTGCCAGCAGTGCGCAATCGTGCATGTGCGCAGCTTAGAGGGAACATTGCCGATGAGGCTTTTTGATAAGCCATAATCTATTTTTCCCACTATAACTGCCTCGTGTGGAGTCATATTGACCATCACAAATAGTATGTATCAGCTCTTTAGGGTCTCAAAGTGACATTCCTAAGCAAAACATTTAGTGTGACTGTGATTGCTATATATATTTCTTTCAGGTGTCTCTCACGAGTGTGATGGGAAGAAAGGGCCTTCATTGGTGCCCATATTTAATGCACTACTAGATACTTTGTGTGTCAGATTGTAACCCCTAACATGTATGTATGAGGTTAGCAATATAACTGCCTCTATGCAGTTTCTCTTGTGCTGCCAGGGAAGCTTTCTGGCAGTGCAATGTTTACTAACTACATTTTTGGATTTGAAGTTATTTATTTTAATAGATACATGTCTTCCATTGCAGACGTTAACTGCTGTTTTCCTGAATTAGAACTCGGTCATCAAAAAACTCAGAGAAGCCCAGTATTACTGCTGTGTATTTTTCTGTAACCATTCTGACCTGCAGTAAGATGGTAATTAACTGACATGATATTACTTACAGTACCCTGAAATAAAATGGTCTGAAACTGAAATGTTTTAGGTTTTGAAGATTAAGAGCTCTGCTGTACAAGTAAAGTTTGTGTCCAACATCACAGAAAAATATCCTTCGATTGCCTGCAGCATAAACTGCGCCTTGGCTGTGCATTTGAACAAACAGCTGCCTGTGTTAATGGGTGGCGGTCTGGTGCAAGATCATGCCCTTGTCAGTGCATTAGTGGTCGACCTACAGAGTTGTGTTCGCTCTAGGATGGATATCACCAACGAAACTTGTGTGTCATGGTGCCAGGACATGTTTCCGCCTTCAGCAGTGAAAAGCCCTGCAGTGCAGGAGAGGTGGACATTTTAAAATGTAACACAACAGGCGCACAAGTCTGCAGCAAGTCTCTCCTTTTTTATTTTATTTACATACTTTCTTAATTTTTCAATTTGATGAATGATTATCACCGTGTATTTGTCTTTATATTTCCACATACGTTATGGGCGGCCTTAATAATAATTGTATAACTATTACATTTCATTTAACCTTCCACTCATCCATTCCTGCATCTCCCACCCACTCCTTTATTCATTCAACACACTTTTTTTCTCCCCCTCTAACTATCCTCAATTACTGGTTGATGGTGGGGATTTCTCTTTCCTGCCAGACACAGACAGCTGTCAGTGCACCTGAGAAATAAGTGTATATGCATGTTTTTGTCTAAGTGTTTGTTTTGTGAGCAGCTGTTTTGACTGCCTAATTTACAGAAATGTGAAATTTTCATTATGAAAAGCTGAAGCCCTTCGATGTTGCCCTCTGGCCCTCTGCGTCTGGCATGTCAAGTTTTGTGAAAGTTAAGGGTTTGTTCACAGTGTATTATGTGTACGGTACTGAAAATGGTTTGTAATGCATTTGTACTTTTTTTTTGTGGGGGGGGGGGGGGGGGGGGGGGGACATTTGTAAAAATATTTTTGTGAAACTGTATTGAGTATAATAGCGTGTAGCATGCATAATCTTGAAATCAGGAAATTGGATTATGAATAGAAAACTCGCTCAGCTACTCAGAATGTGGTTAATTATAATACACTTCATTGAAAAACTGTTTTTGTAAGGTATAACCAAGCTGTAGGATTATTGTTGCCTCCAAAACGGCAGTAGCAATAGCAATACATGATATATGACAGAGACATTTCTTCATTGTGTTTATATATGTATTTAGTGGCACTGAAGAAAAATTTCAAGCTTTAATAAAAATTCTGAAAAGCAAAACTGTCACACAGTAGCAAAAATAGGTCTAATACACATTATTAAAATTTGTGGGATGACCAAAATTATTGCGATTGAGACAGCAGTAAAACTACAGTAAGACTGAGTAAGTCTGCTATCAGTTTATGATTGAATAGGGTCAGTTACATGCATCCTGTTTCTAATAATGTGGCAAATAATTGTGATAAATCAAGAAAAATGCAAATCTGTTGCAGTCTATAAGAAAGAGAAATCCACATAGACCACTTTTATTCAGAATTCAGGCAAAACTTCATAGATTTAAAACAAAAATCCAGAAATTTCCCCACCAATGGAGACAGACTTAACATAAAAATGATGCAGGTGCTCAGCAACCTTTCTTTTATGCAGAAATAATCAGAATAAACCAGTTTAAGTCAGAGATGAGTCTTGCCCATCAGTGCAGAGTAACTCAGAATTATATGTCTGCATTTATAATGGAGTTATTTGCGGACCTTTGACAGTTTGTCTGTGACTGACAAACTGAGGGACTTGTGCAATCATGATTGAAAGTGATCACCAAGACGGTGTTGGAACCAGCTGGTTGCCAGTCTACTCGAATCAGTTTGCAAAATGCAGATAAATATGATTCAATCACTGGATGAGTACTGTCTGTCCAGTGATTCAGGTTTCTGTCCTATTTTTACTGTAGTGTGACTGAATAAATACTTTTTATTGCAAGTTATATTCACCCATTGAAAAAGGCATTCAAACAGTACTTTGTTCCATTTATACATATTAAATTGCCATTAAATCTGTTCATTGCTAAGCTTGTTAGATTTTCCCTGGGGCGGGGCAAATGTGCACACTGTCACACTAATAACTGCACATTCTAGTGTTTCCACATCCCCTCAAGAAAGTGTGTCTTTTCATACGGCTGCGTTTATGTGAGTGTGTGATAAATCCTCGAAGATGCTGAGAGTGGCCTGTCTGGGTGGATCAGTGCCCATCAGGATCAGGAATCATTTCACTGGATCTGCTCACTGCTATCACGGCTCAGGTCCTAACAAGGCAGCACAGCAGTACTGCAGTAGTATCTCCGTGCCACATTTCCTTCAGCCTGTATGTCAGCAAAACTGTCTCTGCAATCCAAGTCCCTCTAAGTCTCAATTTGTGTCAATGACAGCTTGTCAATTGGAAGACTTTTGTAATAAAAAGACATGTCTGTGGGACGATATTACAGATTCCAGATCTGCTGCAACCACTGGTGCATTTAGTCACTACAGTTATCTGAGAAAATATTCTTCATTTTAATGAGCAACTGCTGGCCTACAGATTTGCTTTCAATCATAATATATACATGTAACATCCACTAACATATTTGGCACTATGTGAAATGTGCGCTAAAAGCAGAATTCGCTGATCTTATCTGCCGCAGTGACTCATCAGAAGCAACATTTTCTGTACTAGAAAAAGTCTGCATCCTCATTTTTATCACAGAGATTCACATTAGACTCGAAGAACAGGTTGAGTTGAATCACAAAAGGAGGAGGTATGTGTATGAGATGTATATGAATGGACCATGCCACAGGCATGATATGAGAAACATGTTCAAAATATTAAAGGCAGAATTTCAAAGCTTCTGTGTAAATAAAAATAAATTGTGGCATCATTTTATAGCATGCAGACACTGATACATGTGCGGGCTTCTAAAAAATGTGTGTTTGACTGTCTGCGTGCGGGCTGAAGTTTAAAGGCTGTCTTTAAGTAGGTGATTTCCCCGTTTTTTGTCTTTTATTCAATCTTCACTGTGATCTGTAGAATTTTCCTCCGAAATAGTAACAGTGCACCGACAGCACCGCTTTGATTAAAGTGGAGCTCAGAATTACAGGGCCCTTTGTAGAACATCTGGCTCAGAAGCACCCTGTGCCTGTAAATATGACACTGTTCTGTAACATTCGTCTGTATTTAATAAAAAAAACTAGTACCTTTAGTTTGATTTTGTGCACCGATGTCTTAGTGAGTATGCTGATTCATCATAATACAGTATTTCAACTGTCAGAGTGACAATCCAATAACAGAGCGCACAACCCAAAACTTATAATCACATTAAAAAAAATAATACATCAACTGAGACATCTGCCCTTAGTGCAGAATAGCAACTGTCACAATCAAAGTTGACTGAAAATGATTTTAATATATATATTTTTTTATCTTTTTGTCCAAAGCTAGTTGAACTAGACCTTCATTATCTCCCGATTAGTCATTGAGATTTAATAGTGGTGGGAACTAGTGCAGAAATGTGCATTCCACTGAGAAGTAGTTGAGATGCTGTCAAGCTGTGTGTGTGTGTAAATGTATATTTGTGTGAAAAAGACAAAGCTTTGGTCATGCAAGGTGCTGTAATCCACTCGGTGACCTCCAGAGCCTGCTCGCTATGTGAATGTGTGTGTGTGAAAATGTGTCACCAGAGCCCTGCTTATGTTTGATGGTGGTCTTATCCACCCGATGACCCTCTGAACCAGATGGTGTGTGACTGCATGCCTGTGAGAGTGTGTGTGTGTGCATGTGTGTGTGTGTCCCACCTCTGAGCCTCCTGGCACTCCAGTCAGTCCCCACACCCACCAGTCCTCCAACGCCACACACCCCACTTCCCGCCCTCCTTCATCCTTTCAGTTGGGTGTGATCACATCAAAGCAAAAAAGGGAGGATTACAGGTTTGTGCCCCAAAGGAAGCTAGCATCTCTCTAACTGTAAATCTCTCTCTTTCGTTCTCGCTCTCTTTCTCTGTCTCTTTCATTCCTGCCACTTTCCCAGTGGGGCCCCTGTAATCCCTACGGTGTCAGAAGGTCAGGGGACCGTGTCATGGATAACCCACTGGGGCACATATAATACAGCTAATGCTATATAGATAGTTAGCTAACATGAACATAAAGACAGGTCCAAATAACTACATTTTTTTATTATCTCTTTTCCCCCTAGGCTCTATTGTTCATTTTTTTTCTTTATCATCTTTGTTTTATTTCAAGTCGTAGTAAAAACCATAATTCCCGGCAAGAATGGGAGTTCGCTGCTGTTCAGAAACACTTGTATATGGCTACAAGTGTTTCTGAACAGTAGACAAATGGTTCAACTCCTGCTTTTAAACATAAATTCACACATACGCAAACACACACATGCACATAGATAAGATCGGTATGGCGATACAACTGGCAGAATGGACTCGACAGTTGTAATGATGCTAATAGTGCACTTAGTCCTGGCATTTGTTTTATGTTGGGTCAGTGTGCGACACGCACATAGCCTTCAAAACACAAAGAGAAAAAGCAAAGCTCTTGGTTGGGATCAGTGCTATTTTATGCTCTACTTTTGCAGCCGTGGCATCTCGGCCCTCATATTTATGCATCTGTTGAGCAAATGTTTATGATGCGACGCCGCTAGCAGGTGTCACTCTAGTGTCAGATCAGTTTTCAGGGTACGGTTGGTCCACTGTGGATGTAGGCCAATTGAAACTATTGTTTCCTGTTACTCTTGAAGAGTCTATTGGACCGTGCATCTGTCCTCGAGGATTTTCATAACATTCCACATCAGGGTGCAGCAGCAGTGTAATGCACTTGAGCATATTTGTCTCAGTTTCCAGATAAATTGAAAGAGTTGTTTAGGAGAATGGATGTATGGTCACTGGTCGCAGTGAATGCCAAAAAGTGCGGGACGTTTTATTCTGGGTTCCTCACCCATCTTCATCTATAAGTAGGAAAGGCGCATCTGCTGAAACAATTCTCCAGTCTCGATTTCAGATAAACACTCGACCATCTGTTAACCGGTCATGTAGCCTTATTTCAACTCTGTGTGACAATTTAGTGACAATTCACCAGATGCATTAAGATTTTTCAAAAGCCATGTCCAGATGACTGAACTAAAATGAGTTACTTGCCAGTGCTTGTCTTCTCTTTTGAGAAACAGGAAGCTGCTCAAACTGGACACAGCTATAAGATGCCCTGTAAAGCCCAGGACCAGTGAAGTTCACTGCTGCATTAAAACATGTATGCATTTTATTGTTAAGATTGTTGAAATTACCACAAGGTTCAATATTTGGCCAAGTACTTTCCTTCCAACAGCAACCCACTGCTTCCCTCAGCACTCATGCTAATGGGTGCACCTTTTAAAGTCAGTATGGCGTCATGAACTTCAATGAAGTGTAGAAGCACTGGCAGATTTTCTTTGTTTCTGGCTGGTTTCTTTACAGTTTCCTTCAGAAATCCTTCCTCAGAAATGTTTCATCGCTACATTAATATTAGTAGTGTGGATGCCTCATGCCATTAAATAATCTGGCTACCTTGCAGACTTATTCTGGGGTTTGGCCTTAAGGACAAGAAGCCAGACTCTAGCCTGACTGTACTTTTTTTCAAGCACCAGAAGTTGTAGGTAGCAGAGCTTTAGGCAGCTTCTCTTGTTCCACATCAGTATTAGTGCTGTTCTCACAGCTGGGTAACGTGTTTCCATAAAGAAACTACATCTACCAACTACAATCTTCTACAATATAAAGGTTATATATACGGGCTTAAGCAATTTCTTCTTATTTTTTCAGGACTGATGTAATTCAAAGTGTTAGCTTTTGGTGGTCATGGTTTATCATGCTGTCCATCATAAATACGGTGCTTTATATAACACAGAGACATGGTAAAGTTAATTAATCATCCTAAGAAACCAGGAATCTGTGGATCCATTTCTGTAATCTTAGAAAAAGATAAAAAATTTTGTGTCATAAAATATGCACTGAGCATATTTCAAAAACACTGTAAATGCTTCTGATTCATCAAATTAACAAATCTTTCATGAGGGCGAGGATTAGAAATAATGTGTCATCAGGACTTTTTCTGCAACTGTCGCTCTATGAATAACTATGTATGAAAGGAACATCTGTCAAAATATAATTAATTATTTCATTATAGTCAAATTAGAAATCATGCCCACATAACGTGCACTGCTTAAATGGTCTTAAATACGTACAATAGCCTAATTAAGTCTTAGTCTCTCCAGTCTGATTGCACAACATGAAACTAACACAACCAAATCCCACCCTCAGCTTATGAAACTCAATCCAGTTAACACACTTTAGCTCAGCAAACCCTGTTTTTGTAACAAACTATTGAATCTAAATTACTGCCTGTATCTATATTTTACTGCGAGTAATAAGCATAGTGTCATGAAGAAGCATTTTTTTTTTATTATTTATGATTTTATAGTTTGTCACACTTGTTTCAGATCATCAAACAAATTTTACTATTAGACAATGATAACCTGAGTAAATACAAAACACTTTTTAGATGATTATGTTTATTAAGTGTAAAACCTGCAAAGCCAGAACTGCAGTCGAGCATTTGAGGTAACTAGTAAGGAGTTCATGTTTGGATCAATTATAGCGAGTTATAGAAGGTCCTTAAGAAGCAAAGCAGCCCAGACCATCACACTACCACCACCCTGCTATGATGTTGTTTATATGAAATGCTGTGTTTTACACCAGATGTAACTGGACTCAAACCTTCTAAAAAGTTCAACTTTTGTGTTGTCAGCCCACAGAATATTTTCCTAAAAGTCTTGGGGATTATCAAGAAGGTTTTTTTTGGCAAATGCAACATTAACCTTTGTGTTGTTTTTGGTCAGCAGTGGTTTTTCTCCTTTGAGCCCAGTCTCTTTCTTATCACTGAATCATGTAGACTACACTAACTGAGGCAAGTGAGGCTTGCAGTGCTTTAGATGTTGCTCTTGGTGCCACTGTTCACAATTTAAAAGCTGCATTTTGTATTTCATCTGGTTATCTTTGCCTAATAGTAAAGCTTCTTTGATCTGGAACGTTTAAGTGTGACAAATATGCAAAAAAAACGTAGATCTCCGAATGGGCCAAATACTTGTTCACAGCACTGCAGAGCACAATGAAGACCCCTGCGTGGGAGACACTTGTCTGATGGTGATCCCGGCCAATCTAAAAATCATTTCAGTTCAGTGACTTGTAATAAAACAAAGATTCACTAAGACGCTATTAGGAAACTGAGCCCTCATCTTCAATAGCTCACAAGCTTCAGCTGGGACAAAAGCCTTTGTTGGGACACAGAGCTCACTGCACAGCCTGTAGAGACATCAGACTAGTTTATGACAGACGGGTCAGCAGGGGGCGGGCAGTGGGCTGAAAACATACATATAGCTTTAATTGTACTCATGGCAGTGTGCATGAAAGTGTTTAAAGCGCTGAAGATAAGTGTGCATTGTTTGTAAAACTGCGAGCAATCAGGGAGACAAGACACACACACATACTTCAGTGAACCCCTAATGTGAGACCCATGACCTGGTGAAAGGGGTTTTCTAGGTGTGTGAGAGAGTGTATGAGTGTGTGTGGGTCAGGGTTGCCAGGCACAGTATGCCACCTGCAACTGGAATGAAGACTAAAGGAGTGGGACAACAGAGAAGAAGATGCACAACACAATGTGACTGTGAGTGCTACACTTTCAGTAGACAGGCCCTACAGAGTGCTTTACATCTTATGAGTGAAATATCTTACTGTTGGGTCAAAAAACCTCCTACATTAGAAGTTTAAAAAATAAATAAATGGCACCCTCTGCGACTGTCCTGCCCACCTAGTTAGCAAGGCATCAGTTTGGACTGCCTTGGTAAAAACTTCTCTCGTTAAAACTTTTCATTTATTTATTTGTTTATTAGAATTTCCATTAGCTCAGCTCTAAAGTGTAGCTACTCTTATTGAGATCGACTTTAACAGCAGTCAATTAAATTAGAATTGAATTCCAAACTTGAAGTTTTAGTGGCTTCTTGAAGGAAACATTTGATGCAGATAGAAGTCATATACTGTAATCAGTCAGTGTGCAGTGTATTTCCAGCTAGCCAGTAGTAACTTGAAGTCTTGTATGTTCTTGTTGAAAATCCTGTATGTCAAGATTTCACTTATCACAAAAGATCTATGGTTTATTCTTACCTATAACTTAGCTCAACAGTAAATTGAACTACATTTAACTACGTGCTCACATCTTTTATTGCTATCAAACATCCAAATTGTCAAAAGTGAAACTCTGTGAGCTTTCAGGTTCTTGAAAGGAGGCTGTGAAAGCTCTGTGATTAGCTTAATACAGTAAAAAGCCTTTGGAAATGACCAAACTCCAACAAAGCTCTGGTCCTGCCTCGGAGTATTTGGGATGTACTGACCGTTCTGTTTGAATGGACGGACGAAAACATCGTCCTGGAGGAGTTGTTTCAGTTGAATGGATGCTTTTATACTTTTTTCCCCATGAAAATGTATCAAAGGAATACATTGTAGCTTACCATATAGAGACTGACCCCAGAGAGAGAGAGAGAGAGAGAGAAGACAAGGCTTCTGAGCCCACCATCACATCAAAGACAGTCACTTAAGATTTTATGCAAAATATACATTTTTGGTCCATCTGTAAACCTAAAACACGTGTAAGCTGTTTGAAAAAAAGAATATTTATGAATTTGTGTGTTCAAAAGCCCGGGCATCATGAATGGTTGACCAAAGCTTCAACTCTGATATGTGTCTGAATGATGTAAACCCTCATGTGCTATAAATGTGTGCCAATTACCCTCTTACCAGCTTCAGCGTACATGTTCTCCGCATCAGCCTGAGTCACTCTTATATATCTGGAAATCTCTGTTTCTCTGTGTGTTTATAGTGACTTTAACTGATCTGTTATCTAAATGCATCAGTAAACCAAGCCATGAGTCATTCACTATAAGTGTCAAGTCACGTCTCACAGCACATATAACCCTGTTTCAAGGCTCACCTGAGCTGTCACATAATCTGCATGTTTATGTGCATGTAACAACACCAGGAACGCACCAAACCAAACAGTTTTTAATAGAATGTCAGAAAATGCAACGCAACGCAAAAGCAATGTGAAAAGAAGAAAATCCGACTGGTTTATCGGGATAACGGCTGGTAGCATGAATTCTTAAGGCTCATACCATTAGACCTGTAGCTCTCAAACCGTGGGCTGGGCCACACTGGTGTTGCAGAGAGACATTCAGGTTGGGTGTCGATGGCTAGGCAAAAAAATTGTAAAATTTAGTTGAATAAGTACGTACTTTTGTATGAAAACTGGTTTAGCCAACTATAGTTTTCACCAAAATTTTAACATCAGTTCTATTTCTTTATTTGGTACTTTGGTAAATTGTCAGGTGGGTGGCGAGGCTTTTGGCTTCTGGAGCATTGCGTGTCAGAAAAAGTCTGAGAACAGCTGCATTAGAACAGCTGTAGAATAAGTGGAAGCAGTTTAACCTGAAACAGTGGAAAAAATGTTGAATGGTAATGATGGGCTGAAAAAGAAAAAGTTTCAGCCAGGTCCCATCACAGATACACAGTAGCATATCCACACGCACTACGGACAGCTCAGTGTGTGTCTCTGCCCCCTTTGACGCCCCTCCTTTAACCTCCCACCTTTTCTTCAACCCCTCCCTCTCTCTCTCTCGCGCTTTCCCTCTATCTCTCTCTCCCTCTCTTGAATTAAGTCCATTATTCCAGCCCGCTCTGCCTCTGAGCAAGTCTACTCTGCTCATCTGCTGCGAAAACTCTGTGTATGTGTGAACTCCTTGCATGCATGTGTTAAGAAGAGTTTTATGTGTGTGCACAGGCTTGTGTGTTTTTGTAAGTAGAGCTGAAGTGCAGCCGTTCATCAGTGGAGCTGACTGCAGACAGGGGGAATACTCAGATCTCGCTTTGCTGCTTTTTAACTTCACTTACTTTTTGGACTTTTTGAAGACTCACTGGACATATTTTGCACCAAAGTGGAACTCTGCTGTTATTCTCTTTCTGTTCATGCACCATTCCCATAACTGGAAATAAATGATTTTTTTTCAATTTTTTAATCAGATTCCTTAAAAGAATTTTTCAGGTATTTCCACCTGTTTAGCTGATCTCAGCTCTCACTTTCTGGACTGGTCAGTAACTGTTTTTTCATTACTCCATAACTTGTCTTATCTTTCTTGCTTAAATCAGATATGAAAAATCCTGGGAATGGGTGTTTTGGAAGCACGCAACAAAAACTGAAAAGGTTTGTGTTCAGTGCTTTCTGCATATAAGTAGAGGAAAGACTATGAGAAAGTAAAATGAAACAGAACAGTGTGGTAACAATGGATACTGTCTGCGCTGCCAGAGGCATGTTGGGCTCAGGTGGATGCTGATCCCGACCTGGAATGTTCTGAACTCCTGTGGAATTTGGTTCCCCTGGAAACGGATAGGCAGGTAAGTTAATTTGGACTCTGTTCCAGTAAGATCACCATTTAAGTCTGTAAAGCCAATAAAATTAGTTCAGTTTAGTGGAAGACACTTCCAACCACAAACGGACTTAACTTGTAGACGAAGTAATAATGAAATCATGACTCCTGCTGTGCCGTTAAGTTCCCGGTTCCCTGAGCCTGCTGTGCCTGTGACATGACCACGTGCAGCACTGCTAATCCCGCACCACTTCAAACTAAAATATCTTTCTAAAAGTCATGCTGATGACATGTGGGATTTCTCTCAGAGTGTTTACTTGAAATCTGCTCTGTTGTTTCATTTGAGAGAGTCAACTGAGTTGTCTTTCCTCTGGGAACAGTTTGGAGCAGCTCCAGTCAGGAGAGCAGAGGCTGCTCTGTAAGGTCTCGCCTTACTGCTGCTTCAGGGCTTAACACAGCCAAATGGATAGCTACCAGGGACCAGCAGGCTGCCCTCGCCTTAGTGACTCCTTCATTATCTCTTATTTCAGAGTTTCTTCCATGAGATGAGAGATTTAAGCTGCATGACCACAAGGCAATTTTCCCACAGTAATTAAGCAGATTTCTTTCTTCAGTAGTATCACTCCAATCACCTCTTCCCATCCCGGCGATACAGGCAGAGCTGGTGAAAGACTGAAAAGTTATCCGTCCTCACGAATGAGACCGGTATGAGCATGGAGCATGAGCATAATTAGTGAGGACAGCAAACACCCAATTAGCAAGTTTTAGTGACTCCAGTTTCAATATTTATTTTTCCCTTCACACTCTGAATAATAAGAATAGTCAAACTGAATAAATGCTAGCCATGGGGTTTGTAGACTGGGAAGTTTTCCATTTGTGATGCTGGGCCAGATGGCTCAGGACCAGCAACCACCGGACTGCTACAGCGTCTCCAGCTCCTTCATTCACTTACACTCTTTTAAAGGGACCAGAGGACTCTGCTTCAGACTGTTTCGCTTTTCTTTCTCAATATGTTTCAGCTTAAATCCCATAAAGACCGGTGCTCACTTTTGGCTTAAAGCTAGGGCTTACTTTGTTTCTGTTGAGTGTGTGTGTGTGTGTGAAGCTTCACTTTGCTTCTATGACTAGCATTGCCCAAAGACTTAAAACACTTCAAATAAGAACGAACTTCCGAGATGCTTATTAAATTCTGTTGTAGCCTTCATATGACTCAGGCTTGTGCCCTTTTTTCCTATGTACTTTAAAAGTTTTTCAACTCAACTTTTAGTTTTAATTTTTTTTACATTTATCGGCCACTTATATCATAATTATAGCAGAAAACCATCATTTCAACTTACTGCTTTCTCACTATAGGTGGTCTGTCTTTATGAATGTTTATTTTTATAGCTATCAAGGGAAATGAAGCGCTGCGCACCTCGTTGTCCTTCCCAGAAAAAGCAAAACGCTGTCATGCTTCAGACCAAGGCGCTGTCACAGCTGTATTCATGGTTAAAGTCACAGTTTTGCATGACTCTTGTAGAATTTGTTTGTTAAAGTCTGCAGCATTTACATTAGGCAACGCCTCCCTGCATCACCTGCCCCGTTCACATATCTAAGACTTTCTGCTTCCGTGCTTCTTTTCATTCTTGGAAATGGGGCAAAAACTGGCAAGCCAAAGTTTTTCAGTCAGAACTGAATCAAAACACAACTGTGCTTTAAAAAGTATTCTTTAAATGCCAAGGTGGTAACTTAGATTGGAGGTCCACGATTTGACATGCTCACTATACTATGCTACTATATATCGTACAGATGCATTCGGTCCCTGGATGGGTTCACTCTAACCATCACAATTACACCCTGAATACCGTTTCCTTACTAGTGATTTAGCTGTCACTAGTTAATATTTATCCTTTTAATCCGAGAAAAATAATGTGACACAGACTATTAGTGCTTTGCGTTCTGACACGTATTATGATCACTTCATCAATACATGAGTCAAATTTATTGCAAAACAATTTCTGAATTTGATTAAAACAGCAGTAAATAACCAGAAGGAAAACAGCTGGTGGCATAACATTTGTGCTTCCAGCTTCAATTCTTTTCAGATGTGTTTTATTACGGTCAAAATGACATGTTTTAATGAGAATGCAGTTAACTCTTTTATGTGGTCATATGATTTCAAAACTATAGACTTTATACTGTTTCTGGAAAAACATCTTGGTTTCTTTGGAACAGACTTATCTGTTCACCTTACCAGCCCTTTTTTTTAACCTTCTTCTCACTCTTTGCGTCCATCCTCACTCTTCTCTACTGTCTTCTCTCTTGCTTCCCTTCCCTTCCTCTGATTTATTTCCACTATTTCACGATTCAGCAGTACACATAATTATAAATAGCCATAGATTAAAGGAGTTGCATTCTCAGTGATAATGGGAGAGAAGCAGATCTTTCTCTGGACTGACTTTTAATAAATGCTTTTGTATGCCAACATATATTTTCCATATATGTTTTAGCTTTTCTGCAGTCAGTGCTCCACAGAAAACCAATCAAATTAGATAGTATAGATGGGAGGGGGACTCATCACCGTGGTACCCTAGATTGATGATAAGCAAGTATCTCTTTTACACTGAGCCAAGTTTTTTCTTAAACCTGACCGAGTTGGGGAGCTAAAAATCATAAAATAAGATGGAACTATGAAAAAATACATGGAACTCCAATGCTGTTCTCCTGGCTTATTCCTCATTCATATGTAAAACACATTTTGTAAGAGACAGAGAATTCAAGTGAGAGCTTTGAATTACATACGAACTTTTTAAAAAAAATCTTACTGTATTCTCTTTCACCCCGTCGCTCGTCCCATCTGTCTCCCCCTTAGCAAATTAACTGGTGCAAAAGCCACCAGTTACCTGCTGTTACAGCTATTTTGCTCTGTAAAGCTCAGAGTCCTCCCTCCCCTCCTCACCCTCTCCACTTATTCTTCATCATCATCCATCCATCCCTCCCGCTTTTCATTTCTCACTTGCAGGGAGGCTTAGACTTATTGCTCACAGGCCAGGGAAACTCTTTTTTCCCTAGGGGAGAAACAATTGGCTCCTTTCTCTCCATCACCTCCTGCCTCACTTGTTTTCTTCTCCATTCCTCCCTCCCTACCTCTGCTGCAGTCTCCTTTTTTGTAAGACTGCATGCATGCGGGCTGGCTGCAGGGTTGAAGTGCAGAAATGTCTATATCCTGTTGTTTTGTTCACTCCTTTCCACGTTCTCTCTTTTGTTGTCTTTCCCTGCCTTTTCAATTCTCCCCTCCCCTTTCTCCCTCCTTTTAGACTTCTAATTCTCCTTTCCTCTCCCTTTCAATCACATTGCCTTACTGCTTCATCCACAATTCATCTTTCAACTCTTTTCACACATCTTCCTTTCTCAGCAACTTCTTGTCTTCTGTCTCTACATCATTTTGTCATCTCTTCATTCTTCCCTCTGTAATGTTTTTATTTGTCTTTGCTTCCTTTTCACCTACCTGTCTCTTCATATATCTGACCCTCATTGTTTCCCCCTCGGCTTGCTCTTGATCTCCACTGTGACCTGTGGCAGTGGTGGTCTACAGGTTAAACTGCAGATATCCATTTATTCATTACTACATACAATACAGTAAAGTTGCACTCTAACCCCGCTCTGAAAAAGCCGTTTCACCCTGGAGGCGGGCCGCTTTGTCTGCCCATCTCAATTTAGTCTGGTTTTGACAGGACAGCCTGCTTCCCACCTCCCCCCCACCCAGAATCTTTCTCTCTCTCTCTCTGTCTTTCTCTTTACTTTTAATCCATTCCCTCTTGGCATGCTGCTGCTCCATGTCTATTGAAGCTGAACTGAATGCAAGTGTCAGCGGCCCCAATGGCTTTTTTTTTTTTATTAAGATCCATTATGGAACATGCAAGGACTTTGTGTTTGCCTCTGCATGTGCATGCGTGTGTGTGTGTGTGTGCTGAGAAGGGCTAGTTTTTTAGATGGGGATATATTCTCCTACATCCTTTTATATGAATACATACAAACATTTGTGTGTGTGTGTGTGTGTGTGTGTGTGTGTGTGTGTGTGTGTGTGTGTGTGTGTGTGTGTGCCTGCTCACAGGGCTGTGATGTGATGTGATGAAGATGTGCGAGGAACAATAACAGACTCTTCAACTCATGAAGCCAGAGTTATAGGATGCACACAAACACTGCAACACACAGCTCGGGGTGTCTCGGAGGAACAATGGGACCAGTCGTTCCTTTTATAGCAGCCAACAGGAGTGTGAGGGTTTCACTGCTCCTCTTGTCGCTTCCAGGGAGTGTGACATGAATTGCGCGCGTGTGCGTGCTCGCTTCTGTTCTTGTGTCACGTAGCTGCAGCTGATGAGAGTGCTGACGTCCTTCCCCTTGAAATACTGCAGCATCTTTGCAGTTCAGTGCAGAAACTTGAGCGTGCATAAACATGCAGCCTTGTGCTTCGGCCTTTCTGTTTCACAGACCTCAGCACAGTTTAGTGCTCTTGTGATCACTTCTTTAATGCTAGCTGAGAAACTTTGCACTCAGCGAACATCTGTGAAATCACCCAAGACCCCTTCAATTCGAAAACAGCGAGTTAAGGTAGCGGATAGCAAGCTGTGTTGGGATCTAGCCTTGCATGTGTGCTTTTGTCCATTCACAAATGTGCGTGTGTTTAGATACTGGAGGGTATGTGAGAGTTTATGTTCCTGTTAAGCTCTGTCTTGTTGTGTTGTGGCCTGGGAGCCATGAGCTTATGAGAGCTCTCCTGTCTCTACGCTTCAATAGCTCCATTATTCATAAAACTCTGTGCCAACAGCGCGGACGGGTCTATGTCTGTATAGTGTATGTGTGTTTTCTCATCTTATGTATATTGTGCTTTAAAGTGATTCTTTAGTTTTCAGTGATAACCAGGAATTTGAAATTAATAAGAAAGTTGTTCCAGCTTAGAGCAAAGTGAGTATTTGAAAGCTTGGCTGAGATGATGTTGGTGATGACAGGCCTCACTCTGTTCACACAGTCATCCTCACGGAACGTAGACACGAGTCAGCCATCTGAGTTACTCCATTTCTCATCACTTTAACACCTCTACGTACACTGAGGTCAGTGGCATCCCACTACAACTAATGGCTGACAAATCTCGGATAGATTCTGATATTAAACTTCCGCTTGCATCTGCAAGCCACTTTACAACCCAAAATAAACCCATATGTGTCTGACAATCAGTATCATGTCTGTTGTTGCAGATGCCTAGTCTATTCTTCCTGCCTTATTGTTTCTGTAGTCGTAGAAAGGTGAGGAGGGTTGTGTACGGAGCCATGCTGCCAAATCTAAATTACTCCAGGGAGAAATACTTCTTCTTCTTTTTCTTAGTTGCTCTGACTGATATCTTTTTCTCTCTTGGATCATCTTTTGTAGTTATTAGTGGAAAACAAATGTTGTATTCATTTATAGTGCATTACAAAGTCAGCTGATTTGGCTCTAGTTGAAAACATATGGCTAGCAATAGACTGCAGTTTAAATATATCCACAAATCTTTTTTGGCCTTACCCCTCATTTAAAGTATCCCAAGCAAAGAAAGACACTGTTATTTTACGTCTAATATTGCCCCAGTCAAGACAGGAAGATCTAGTCTGCAGTTAGAGAGCAGATTATTATTGAACAGCTGATTTTATTGCCAAGACACAAGAGGGGTTTTTATAGAGGGTGACAGATGAAGGGAAGTGATAGAGGTAATTGTTAGAAGGAGGAAAATAAGTAAAGATTGAAAATGAAAAGAGGGGAAAAGCCAACTGTCTGCCTGTTACTGAGTGCCAACTGTGAGGTGCAATATAATAAAGGAGACTGTTTCTACTGAAAGGCTTTATTGTTCCTGCTGCCTGCAGAGTCCAAAGTACTGAAAGAGAGGTGTGTGTTCACTGCGCACTTTTTTTTCCTTTTTTTTTTTTTTGCAGCACAACATTCATATAGATGTAGGGTTGCAAGCCACTGACCTCCCTCATGCTTTGGCATTGACAGTGCCGTGAGATGCTATTGGGGAATTTTCTGAAACAATAGCAAGTCTGTCACATTAATTTCCGTAAATCCAATACATCAGGAGACCGAGAAAAACCCCCCCCCATTATAGAAGCCATGTGTAAACCAGATTGGGGAAAAAGCAACACTGTAAATCTCTGAATAACTTGTAATTTCATTTATCTATTACTGTGTAAGTCAATATTGATACCAGAAGCCAACAGTCGCTCACTTTGTGAGGCTGGATTCGCTCACAAGTGACGCTGTTGTAAGAACTGATGTGCTCATCCATTCATCCATCTTCATCACTGTCGGCTCATTAGTACCTCACAATGAAGAGATCTCATTCAGTGACACTGTCTGCCAGTGTGGAGGGAGCGAGGAAGAGTGTGAGCAAGCAAGCGAGTGTGAGAGTCCTGGGTGCGTATATGTGTGTGTGAGCTGGCAGTGCCACAGACATGGAGAGTTTGCGCTTGGCTTGGCAGTGCGCAAAGCATATCTCTATCTCACACACACAGTCTTCATCACACAAGGTCAGAGATTGTGTGTGTGTGTGTGTGTGTGTGTGCTTTGGATACTGTCCCTGAGTCTTGCTGTAATGTGAGGAGATTATAGTGTTGCCATAATGGAGGCTGGCATTAACATAGCCTGGCAGGAGCATCAATCTGAGTCTGACTAAAAATACCTCAGACAGCAGTGTGTGTGTGTGTGTGTGTGTGTGTGTGTGTGTGTGTGTGTGTGTGTGTGTGTGTGTTTGTGTTTGTGCATGGGGGCATCCCTGGCATAAGCACACGTGTGCTAGCAGTGCACATTTCTAAATTTGTTACTTCTCTGTCTTTATTTTCAGGTCTATGTGTCCATGTTTAATGTTTATGGCCCATCTTTGATGTGAGAGGTCAGCTTGATCATCCTTCAGAGTCCCAAGAGAACGACGTTACGCTGATTATTGAGACTTAAAAAGAAGACTGGAAGAAAAAAAAAAATAGAAGCCAACGCTTTTTTAAGGATCCTTCCAATAAATCCTTAAAAGGCCGGTTCCTGCTTCTGTCACACAGATTCTGAAGACTGAATCAGAACCAGGACACAACTATAGCTTCTATTAATAAATTAAAACTTAAATAAATAATTTCACAGACTCCACTTTTGAAAGAAAGGAGTTTGCTTTACCTTTGCCAAAATGATGACTATGATGATGATGGTGGTGGCCACGATGGTCACCTGCAGCTCTCTGTTCCTGCTGGGGCTGGCCGCTGCCCATGCATCCTCCAGCACCGTGACCCGCACCTCCTCTTCAGCTTCTTCTTCTTCTTCTTCCTCCTCCTCTTCATCATCCACCTCACCGCGCATGAAGTTATCATATAAAGGTAAGAACAAAAGCTTTGAGGATAAAAGTTCTGGTTCTTTCTAAAAAAAGGCAATTTCTTTCTTCCACTGCCCGTAATAGTTAGAAAAGTATCTACACAAACCACGCACACACACACACACCACTTTCTCTGTTTCATGTAATATTCAGCTTTATCCTTTTGAAAGTATAGGCAGCTGAACAGTAGCCAACTGTAATTTGTGGTTGCTGTGATTCACAGCCATAGACACACACACACACAACTTAAACACACACACACAACTTAAACACGCAGTAGCACGGTTTTGTGTTTCATCTTGGGTATTGTATGTTAGAAGAAGGCAGCTCAATGCCCAACACAGCCACATAAACCAAGCTGGTAATTACAGCCTGAATGAACTGGCCAAGGCCATGAGCTGACTGCAGGCCGTTTGCACAGCTGAAACATGTACCCGCCTGAATTTGGACTGAAGGTAACTTGAAGCATTTATTATGAGAAGACTTAAGACTATTCTAGTTTTATTTGAAACACAAATGACAAATGAGTGTCAACAGTGAGAGTTTCTCGGTTCCTAATTAGGCTGTAGGCGGTTATTAAAATACTACTTTGACATAAAAGTAGAGTCATATAAACAATTTCAGCCACTTTAGCAATGAAGCTAAACTGCTGATGCCTTTCTGTGTGTTTGGTAATGTTGCTGTTGTTAGGATTTTAGCTAACATAAACATAATATGTTAAACATTACAAACAAGAGTGCTCTATTGTTTCACAGTGAGATGCTGTACAGCTGATCTATCTGAGAGTATATTAATTAATACTACATTTTTTGTTTTTAGTTAGCAATGTAGCATTAAATGGCATTTTTGACAGCTGCTTTTTATTGAGTAGAAAGCATTATTACTTGTTTAAAGGATGGAGTAACCATTACTTAACTCAACTACTTAAAGCAGATTTGGGCTGTCAAATAATATTTTCTTGACAGATACTCTGTACCAGCACTCAAGAAAGGAGCAGTAAACGATTAAACACTAATACACTTGGATCTTAAAGTAAAAGTAACTACATTTAGCAGAAGGCAGGTATCATACACATGTTTTTAACACACTATGTCCTCAAGCCCAGGGTTATTGCCACCACAGTATGGTGGGACTGAATAAAAGTCCCTGATGTCATGCTGGCGGCTATTGGGTGGCGTCAAAGACTTAATTAAAGTTATAAATTCACATTAGAACAATGGCAGACTAATAAAAGACATTTTAATGTCGAAGTGAAGAGGGCTTTGGTCTTGTTTTCTTAAGCTCCCAGTTTGAGCTGGGCACGTAGGGGAGGATGTAGTCCCTTTATTTCTTAGTTTCCTCAAGCCAAGAACACAGTTTTCTAATTCTTCTTTTTCCATCAAGCTTGGGGTGACTATTATAGTTTAAATTTACAAATACAAGCTAAATTTTCCTGGGCACTGTTCCTCTAGAACTTTTTCTTGCCAGTTTGGAAATGGTAAAGACATTCAGTTTTTCCACTGAAACTAATATAGTGTCATTACTGTCAGAGGATTTCATCCTGCTCGTTTCACAAGTCACTGGCCTTAGGACACAGCTCAGAAATATACTGAAATACATAAGATGTTGAGGTTTATTTTTAGCAGGGTGGCTTGTGGAAGCCCTGTAGCCAACTAACTGATGTGGATCTGAAGACGCTGATGACAGCTTTGAAAGCAAAGTTTTTATGATTCTTTACTTACTTTATGAAGAACATAATTAATAAAAAAGTTTACTTCACTATACAACAAAAAAGACAAGTAAAGACCAAAAGACTGGTCCAAAAATAAAGCCCCTGCAAAGTTATCCGAGTTATCTCATTTCTGTATGTCAACACATAAGCACATTTCTCCATAAATACAGGCAAACACATTGGCACTTACACACTAACACAAATGCATAGGCGGGTTCTCCCATACTTAATATCTTTATCTTTAAGTTATGTGGAAATGATTGACTCATATCAGTGTTTGACTGAGGTCCACCCTGTAAATCTACATTTTCAGAGTTGCAGCAGTTCCACGGAGTGCGACGGTTTGAGCTGGAGCGTTCCTGCTGCTTTAGCGCCCTGCTGTTGGATGAAGAGAGGGGTCGACTGTTTGTGGGAGCCAAGAACTTCCTGCTGTCTCTGTCGTTGGACAACATCGCCAAACAAGAACACAAGGTTGGCCAGAAACAACCCCCAAAACCAAACTTGTATAGCTGCAAAACATGTGGGAGTGTGAGCGGTCTGTTGATCAAAACTAAGTTACTGTTACTGAGATTTCAACATTTTCAACTCTGTGTTTTAACAGTTATGAGTAGATTTAATTTTAGATTCTCATGTGCACAAGGCTTTTTAAAAAGTTATCCATAAAATAAGGAACTGTTTTATAAACACAGCATTTCCCCTGGTAATACACAAACCATTACCAGAAGAGATAAATCTGAACAACTCCAAATACATTTGCCATGAAAATATTTTGTGACCTTTTGTTAACTATCTTAGGTGATTATACTGGCAGCAGATGAAAGTGAGTCATTCTTACAACCACTGCAAAATTGTTTACTTTCTAACAATCATTTATTATTTTGACTCACAAAGTTAGTCACCTGTGGTTTGTATTCTTGCATTCCTGAAGGAAATATTCAGAAGTGTGGAAACATTTTTACAAACACACCCTTTAGAAAATAACATCCTTGCACATATGAGTCTACTTAAGTGTCTGACCTGAGGGGAAAAGAGAAGTGTTGTAGCCATAGAGGAAGGTAGAAAATCAAAGAGCTGGACGGAGATAAGAAAAAAACATTTATGCAAAAGAGGTTATGATTCATATCAAAAGGCACACTTTTTGAGGCCTTTGCCTTTGGAGTATAATCAGAGCTGCAAAAAGACTTGAGTATACATGTTAGAGTGCAGAATACAGTACACACACTGGCAAAAGAACTGAAATGTATAGACACTATAGTTACGCAAAAAAAAAAAATAGCCCACAAAAAACATCTGTCCACAGCTGCTTGGAGTAAATTGCAAGTTTCTATCTGTCAGATATGAAACCTCTGTTGGTTTTAGGTAGATGAGGGAGTTTGATTTATGAGCTGGGTGTGCAGATTCACTGTAGCTCTCCCTGGTTTTTTTTTTTTCAATGTTGCTGAGTGGCTGCAGGAGAAAATAGGTTAGAAAGAAAGAGATGGATCAGACTGTTCATACACTTGATGGTTTAAGTCCTGATATTATGAGGAAATGCATCTCTGGTACACTCTAAATAATCTAATTTAGCCAAATTAAAAATCCAGAGTAAATTTACAAGATGGACTGATCTTTGTCTGCCTGTTTCAGATCTATTGGCCTGCCCCTGTTGACTGGAGGGAGGAGTGTAACTGGGCTGGCAAAGACATCACTGTAAGTGATCACACCACACGTCACCTTAGCCCTGTGATTTCATGTTATAATTTTTACCAGAGAAATAAAAATTGATGTGGGTACTGTGATATCACCTGGTAAAGCCCTGTTTTCAAGCCTTCCAATAAATGTTTTTGCTGTCACCAGCTTGGTTGAAAAAGGAAGGGCGGGTCTGACTGTGAAACCGTGCACTCATTCACTAATGACTTGTGATTGACAGCTAGTTAACCAATGAGCTTGTAGTTTCATACCAAAGATAATCCATAATTCTGAAGCATAGAATGACTGAGATTTGCAAGGTAGACTTCATTTTTTCTATTCAGTATAACACAAAACAAGTGACCGGGAACATAAACAAGGCAGGAAAATATTTACAGAGGTAAAGACAAAGAGTTGTTTCCAGATAGGCTTCAATGGGGCTGGAAGTCCTTTTGCAACCACAGCTATCACCATCCAGAAGCCTTAGATAGAACGATAGAAAGGTTTTAAGAACACCAGGTATTGGCTTTATTTGCCCGACCCCACAGCTACGCCTGTGTTTTATCTTGTCTGTGATCTCTGCTTTGATTTATAAAAGTTTACAGCTGATACAGTTCAGATGTGGAACCTGAAAGTTTTTAGAAGTGTGTTGTCATCATCCTATTCAATAATACACACTGCATTATTATTATTATTATTATTATTATTATTATTATTATTATTATTACTCAAGGAATATTTAACTACAACCTGTTAACTAAACTGAGTTTTTATGAGACATAATGCATCATAACATCCACTTTAACCATGTCCCATTTTACATACAGTTCAATAAGCATTGCTACTGAGCTCCAAGTGCAGAATGTAAGCGTCCACTCCTACCCAGCCTAACACAATGCTACCTTTTAATCCACTCGAGTCATGGGAGTCATCACAAGACAGAAACACCACATTTAAACAGATAACATGTAATAATAGGTGCAGCACTCCTACTTTTGGACCTGCCATGTGGTGAGATTACTTCCTCCAAATTTGTTTCTTTGAGCCCTATTTGAATGATATCCACACAGTCTGATGTAGAGCTCACACTCAGTATTTACACACACACACACTGTCTAACCAGACAGCTTTGGGCTCAATGCAAACATTTCATTTTTTAAATGTCACTTAAATATTAAACTTGGTATTGCACTGGGTTAGGGGATCTCAGTTGAAAACACAGTTCCTGCTGAAGATCTTTGATATATTCACCATGAGAGCAACTCACTGGGTTCTTCCTCACTGGAAGAATATGTGCAGCAGAAAATAACAGTTGCATACCTTTGCTGTGACGATATGATGCAATGCAGTGAGGTCACAGAAATCTAAATATTGACCCGTTGCTTGTAAAAATGTGGCAGGTTACATTAGGTTGAATTGGATGTTTATAATCTATATGAGGATGGACGGACTGAGTGAGGTTAATAAAGAGCATCTTGGACATGACCTGCAGCAGTAACAATAAGATGCAAATTAACAGGAAATGAAACAAAACCCTGATTGTTAAAGTGTTTCTATTTGGATGATTTGATCTGATTCTGATTCAGTTCTGAGATGACTGCATGCACAAAGTCTCCATGACTGAACTCATGACCTGCTGCAGAGCTCACAGCAGAGTTTTCCCAAAGATACGCCACCATCTTAGTTCCCTTGACTTATTATTTAAGTGCCAAAAAAAGATTTTCTATGTAATGTTCTGCATGTGGATGTAGTGTGGGCAAGGGGGCTTGGCTTCACTGACCAACATGTAGAGGCCACCAAGAACCTATAGACCACCCAAGATTACAATTAGATAACTGTACAGGTCAGTTTGTGTGTAGGTACTTTGTGGCTTTAACTGTTTAAAACAGAAACATCACATCTGCTTATGCAGATATACCATAAATGTGTCTATTTATAGTGTATTTATACTCATGTGTTTGACAGTGTCTGTGTGTACATTTATCCCTGTATGTGTAAGTTTCCAGTGTGTGTGTCTAATGTCTGTGAATGTGTCTTTATGTGTGTGTAAAACAAACCCGTCATCAGTGTGATTATACAGCTGTAGCAGACAGACAACGGGCTCCATTCATACAAAAATCCAGGCTCTAATTTCACCTGACCAGGAGTCTGTGTGTGTGTCTGTCTGTCTGTGCATGAGTGTGTTCAGTTTTCTGTATGCATATGTCCTGTTCGAAAGTGCGAGTAACTGTGGAGACTGTGAGTGATGAAGAGAATGAATGTAATGGCTCTAGATGAAGAAGATAATGAGTTATTGTGGGAGAAAGAAAGTGATAAGACAAAAGTTCAAAGAAAATGACAGATTTTGCTTTAAAGTAGTTGCTTTACTCACATTTCAAGCCTTTGAAATGTTATTTTTATCCTCTATTATCCTTTTCTGTGTGAAAACTAACCCAAACCTCCACCACACACTATTGACCCTAATTACAGAGAAATGTGTTTTCTATAGGAAGAGGTCAAAAACTCTCCCTGCCACTTGATCTCTTCCCTCCACTCATTTTCCATGTTTGGTCCTTTCTTCATATGCCCTGTCCTCATCTAATATTGTTATTTACAACCCTCCAGTCCTTCAAACAGTAAAACCACCTTGCATGTGCCAGCACACTAAGACAAACACAGACACATGCAGATAAACAGAATTAGAGCGGGGCAGTAAACAGTTGACAGTTTACCCAGACACTTGGTCTGACTCAGCACTCTGAGGCGTCACTGTAAGACCGGAGTCATATTCAGAACCGCAGAAGTGATAGATTGTGTGTTTATGCTGTCATTTCAGTACCCACTTGGTAACTTTCAGTGCCTTCCAAGACCCATTAATAAATCAGTGGGTAGGAATTAATAATAAAAATCCTTTTCTTTATTTCATAAGTATATAATTCAAAACAATTTCTTATGTAAAATGCTCTGTGGAAGATGCATTAATCACAATTGTAAATCAAAATTGATTTTTTTTAAAGGTATCCGAGAAGCTGCATGTTGCACAATGAGTTCTGGGATATTGTGAATTAGATTATGAATGAAGTCCAATAGCTCAATGGGAAGAATTAATTTAAAAAGGAGAACTCTTCCCATTGAGCTCATGTTAGTCTTTCTGGAAGACACAAACTGAATTGTGTTAATCTTTAACTACTGAGAGAAGAAGCTCAGTGACCACCAAATATGTCTGAAACCACCAAAGAACATTTTCTTTTCCAGCATTGTGTAGACGATCAGTGTGCAGGAATTCACACACAAACAATGGTGAAAAGAATTGGAAACAAATGGAAAGAAGGCACCCTCTTATGTATATCACTTAGAGAGTCGGATTCCAGAAATCAGTCCATTTTTAGGAGAAATGTGGCCCGCCAGTATCCCCCGCTACTGCATTGTCCCGTTTAACAGAGATGATCAAAGGCATTCCTATGTTATTACACTGTGATATGTTGTGTATCTAATGAACATCACCATTCCGGTCAAGTCCAACCCTCTCTGCCATTAACTTTATTAAAGCTTCCTGCATCTCTTGGAATCTTTGCTTTTACACACATTCAAACAGTTTGTTCTGGTTTTAACCAAACTGAAAATACAAGCTTCCAGCAGCTTTTATAACAGCCTAGTTGTTTTTTAAAGTTAAGTGACCTCCAGAAACCATGTCATGTCTTAGATGGAGTGCATCTAGGCACCCTGGTAACTTAGCCAGTGGAACAAGCTAGCCAAATAGCTTTGGTGCCTCAGCCTAACCAAACAACAAGTGAAAGCAAAACATAAAAATGGTCTCACAGTCAGCACTCCAGTCTCAGTGAAAAGTCAGTGATATTTCTACTTCCACACTCTTCCTGATCTCTCTGATCGTATTATGGACTTTCTTTGTATTTCAAAGAGCAAACTACCCTGTATATATATTTAAGTAATCCTTACATGAAGTGTTTCAGATGTCGAGGTCAAATGACAAAATCTGATTTAGTGCAAGGACATGCTGGTAGATTTAATTTTATGCACCTGACAAACACAAAAATAGCCACTGAACCAGAACACGTTACACTTCACATAAAATGCTCAAAGAAGTTTATATGATAGCAATCGATATGGAGCCAAATACCATAAACAGAGCACAGATAGTGGCTAAAATACAACATTAATGGTGTAGATCAAGTTAATCATCTACAGAAGGAACAAAGAGAAACAGAGAAAAAGACATCTACAGCAGAACAATGCAGCATTATAAAACGTAAAGGCAAGACTTAGAGCTCAAGCTGCTGTGAGGTCACAGCCCTCATTTTGCTCACTGTTTCAACTAATGAGTCAGTGGCATGTCAAAGGTTGTCCAGTGAACCAGCCCCCCCCCCCCCCCCCCCCCCCCCCACACACACACACCCAACCCTTCCACAAACCCTTCTGTCACACACGTATGCACACACACACACACACACACACACACACACACACGCTGATCAGACAATGAGAAAAAGTGATTGCTGTCATCATTTCACCTCATTCTTTTTGTATCTTTTCAGGGTCGCTCATGCATCTTTTCCCTACCCTCCTGATCTCTCTCCTTTGTCACATCAAAGACTTTTCTCTGTCAGCCTCCTGCTCTGCTGAGTGCCTCACCTTTCTCTGCCCCCTGAGACACACACACACACATATATATAACCTTCAGTGGTTTAGAACAAAGGCTTGCCATTCAGCCTTTAAAACCTACCAGGGGATTAGAGATGGAGTTGTTGTGTGAATACACAAGTTTACTTGTTGTAGTGTATACACGCACATATAAAGGTGTTTAACCAATCGATTGGCTGACTAAACTGTTGCTGTGCACAGGAGACCTGGAAAAAAGCAGGCCAAACAATTCACTTTCTATGAAAGCTTACACAGAAACTGATATTCTGCATATTTACTCCAAAAATGATTAATTTGTCTTTTAATTGTCCAAATGATCCAGGCTCTGAGCTGTTTGCATTATGACTGTCTGCTGTTGACAGTGGGATTCATGTCTTTCCAAACCTTTAGATCCACCAATACTCAAAACAATCGACAGACAGATGTTACGGTGACCTGTCTGGGGAGAAGTAGACAAGCGCAAAATAGAAAGATAAAAGCTTAGATGTGTGCTACAGTGTGTGAATATATAAGAAATAAACATTGTACTGATGACATGTTGTTTTGAACACTTTCTTAATCACAATACAGAAAATAATTTATAATATTTATAATAATTCATATTCAATATAAATCTGTGGTGTGAAATACTCATGATAATGGCAATAATTATCGAGACTGAAGAAGTCACTTGGATGAGTGACGAAACGTTTCTCCCACAAAACGCTACGTCCAGATGAACAGATTCAACTTTTGGAGGCAATAATTATAGTATCCACAGCAGTCCACATATAGTATTATCTCTTTATGGGCTAATCACCTCAAAGCGTGGTGTTTGGAAGGCAGGAAGAAAACTGTACCATCCATTATCTTAGTATACAGTAAATCTTTTTTTCCAGCACTCTCTTGAGATCCATCTCAGTGTAACCTGATTCTGAGATGAACAGATGTGTCTATGAATCAATAACATGCTCGCTTGACAAGGCAAGGAGGTAAAGGAAAGAAGCCAGGATAATGGAAATAAGAAGACAGAGAACAAAGATTCAACTGGTTTGAAAAGATATATGTCTGGCAAAAATAAAATGGATAATGAAACATAAGTTTATCTTATTTCTTTATGTAACTATTCTGCATTCTTCTCTATAAATGTATAAATATAAGTCCAAGAAACTTGACAGAAAGGTTATTATAGAGATTGGTGATATTATAGCAGTTTAGGAAACATGGTTAACGTATGTGTGGATATTCATTTGACCATTTGATTGTTAGTCAGTCGTATTAACCAGGACACACATGATGTCAAACCTGTGAGTAGGGGGTGGATCTGGGGACATCATAGACTAAATGGCAGACAGGTATTTACTGTATTTAAAGGTAAACACTACCACTATGTCAGGCTTGGAAAACAGGGCACTGTATTTCATGCAAGAATTGTGTTTCAGTAGTGTACCTAACACTCTGACTCAGAATTTGTAGAGTGCCAATCACCATTTTCCTTCCTAAAGCTTCCTAAAGATCATCCTTTAAGTTAATAATAAGTACTATATGTGTGTGTGTCTTTCAGTCTGACTGTGTGAACTACGTGAAGATTGTACACCACTATAACCGCACCCACTTATACGCCTGTGGAACGGGTGCTTTCCACCCCACCTGTGCATTTGTCGAGGTGGGACACAGGATGGAGGTGAGGAATGTACAAAACACAACTTACACGACACTCACTATGCAACAGTGTAACAAGAAAGTCTAAAAATATTATACAATGTCTTTATTTGTTCTCATCTGCTGAAAATAAGATGTTTCAAACACAGAAACTCCAGTCCACTGCCAACCAATTTAGTCTCTATTCACTGTACCTGTCGACAGACCCTTAAAATATGGTCTTAAGTGTATAAAGATATTGGCATTTACATCTAGTTTACAACAAATCTCAAAAATAAAATTAAACTCCCAATTTATAGAAGGACTATGCAAATGTAATCACACTGTAAAATCCCTTCCCTCCTGTGTCCATCAGGACCACGTGTTCAGGATTGACCCCTCTAAAGTGGAGGACGGGAAAGGAAAGAGTCCGTATGATCCTCGACACAACGCTGCATCTGTGCTCGTCGGTAATTGAACCCATGCAAACTAATATGAGATGACTGAATAAGAACGTTCATTGACTGTGTCTTGAAATTGTGCTGATTTGACATACTACAAATATATTATCCAAACAGTCGTTGACTAATTCTGTCTCCTAGCTGATGAGCTGTATGCAGGCGTGGCCACAGATTTAATGGGAAGGGACTTCACCATCTTCAGAAGCCTGGGGAAACGCCCCTCTATCCGCACTGAACAGCATGATTCAAGATGGCTTAATGGTGCATTTTTATCTTTATTTATCAGATCATGTGTTGAGACAACTCACATGAAGAATTACACTGTGTTGATAGGAAAGGCTATTTTTGACTGATTTTTTTCTTTGATTTTCTCTACCAGAACCAAAGTTTGTTGGGTCCTTTTGGGTCCCTGAAAGTGAGAACCCAGATGACGATAAGGTCTTCTTTTTCTTCCGGGAGACAGCGGTTGAGGCTCAAGGGTTGGGAAAATCCACCTACTCCAGAATCGGACAGCTGTGCAGGGTAAAATCCAGCAGCAATTCCAGCTGGATTGTTGACAAATATAAATAAAATATCCTCTTAAATTTATCTTGGCTATTTTTTCTCCAATCAGAATGATATGGGCGGTCAGCGAAGCCTGGTGAACAAGTGGACAACATTTCTGAAGACCCGTCTGATCTGCTCAGTACCAGGAGCTGATGGCAGCGACACGTACTTCGATGAGCTGCGTAAGTACAGCTGTGCAAACTGTCAGTAGCACAAGTACGGTACTGTGTGAACTATTTTAAGATGAAAATTGTGCTAAGTAAAAGTATGATATAACATAAATGAAGTAAACAAAGCTTTCACTCGACATCCTCCTCCTGTTAGGTTGTTTGCCACTTTCACCAAAAGAATTTGGTCATTACTAACGTTTTGTTTTTCCTGTCACCACTTCTAAGATATTTTGCATTATAATCTGGTAGTCTCACTTTTCAGTAGACAGAGAACAGAAAAGCAAACGAAAAAAAAGTGCTGATTTTCCATTTTGGATTTTTATCCAGAAGGACATTCTGTGGGCAAATGGAGAAAAGGTCCTGGAAAGCATAATAATAATAAAAAAAAGGATTTCTGACCTCAATTGTAGATTACCATTCAGTCTAACATTCCTGCAGACTTGGAGCAAGCATGAGTGACAGATTAATTGGTAATAGATTCTGGCCTGATCGAAAGCCAATGCTTTTGCTGTGGGTTTAGAGAAAGTTAGAGGCTCGTCTCTGGTAACTCTTCATTTGACAAAAACCTATAATGTGTTTTCAGGAGATAAAATCCAGAAGTGAGACTAAATTTATAAAGCATATCAAATGACAAAGAAGCCACAATTTTCCTGTAAACCTATATGAATTCTTCAACTAACATCTGGAGCCATTTCCACTGAGAAGTTATACTTTTCATTATATATATGTATGTATGTGTATATTTTTAAAAGCCTTTTCTAAAGACTGTCCTGTACACCTTGCACACCAAGCACACATTCCCAGTTTTGTGGTCTGTTTAAGCTCCAAAACCTTCCATATCTTCCTCTGACATGACGGTGCCACTGTTGCCCTGCATTGCTGCCTGGTCTTTCAACCCCTATCCTTTGGCTCCAGGATGATATTTATGAGTTTGGAGCATAGACGCCAATTTCTAACCACATTTTGCCGTTGTAATAAAATAAATGTCTGGTGAAATATAGTGTGATTCTATGAGGGATCCTTGGACTTAGAGGACAAATGTAAATCATGTTTGTTCCTCTGGAAAAAATGACCCTTTTTTGAACCCATCCTCAGAGCAGTGTCCAGTACTGACCCATACCCATAAGAAGTTATAAAATGCAAGTCAAGCTGATGAGTATCCTAAGAGCAATGTTAGGCACATTTTTTGCCTTTTAAAGCTATCTGTGAATACAAAATGGACATAGCTGTGATGTTTGGTAGTTTGGCACTCCTCATCTTGTTTTTTTTTTTTTTATAAACTGAAATAGTATAAGTTCTGTTCATAATAAATTTAGCATTAACCCGCAGTGCAAAACTAGTTGTGGAAGTTATTCCATCAGAGAATAGACTAACAGTGAGTCTGTCATGAAGATCAGGAAAGCTCAGTATCACTTTAGCACAAAGTCAGAGTTTTTGTCAGAGACCTGACATTCAAACATGATTTACAGTCAACATTCAGAATTTTTCTGTTGTAATTTTTTAAAATCAGCAATAGTGCTTTAAAATATAAGCACTAAAGCATTTAAGAACCTTTTTATGGGGTTTTCACCTTTAAAATTAGTCAGCTAGGTGTAATAAAAAGACATGCAGAGACTGGATTTTCAACCTGTTTATGAGGTTAATGTCAGGCCAGTTATTTAGCTAACTATACCTGAGATGACCAGAGATTTCTTTCAAATAAAAAACAAGTTGCTTTTGGTTTGTTTCACTCTATCTGGAATTCAGGATTTACTTTTACCAAAATGAGAAATTACTTATACGTATTACTAAAATTATTATTGGAATATATTTTTAAAAGAATGAGCTATTTGTTGTTATGCAACGTCTCCCCGAACCTGCAGTCATGTGGTTTGCTGAGCAGCTGCACGAGTTTCAGCTCTCAAGATGTTTCTGATAGAGCTTTCTAGGCCGTATCTGTGGGCTATAATATGATCTGTCTTTGTGCTTATCTCATGACATAGTGAAAGGAAAAGTAAGTGGTTTAGGCTAAAGTCTAAATTACCCTTTGGCCACATCTGTCCATCAGATTCCCTCATGAACTTTCAGTCTCTTGTCTTGACCTTGATTTTTTCCAACTATATCCATGTAAAAATAAATAATTGTTAATCTGAAGTTTTTGTTCTAAAATATGTGCACCATGTCTTTAGAAGCATGAATTTCATTGAAGTACATGGAAGCACATTTTGTGGCTCAAGACTTAGAAATACGCTCTCATTTATTATGGAGATCTCAAACCTGACAAGTGAAGCAAAAACTTAATGAAACTCAGTTTGTTTAAAAGATTTTTATAAGCTGCATGAACCTGTGGTGGATTTTGTTCCATGTCATGACCCTCAGTTATCAGTAACATGTCTCGTTAAGGTACTTAGACATGGCCAAAGGGTTTTGTTTATCTTTCACTCAACCTTTGACCATTAGTCTACTGCCACCTGACCAGTGTGTGTGTGTGTGTGTGTGTGCATGGCCGTCCACCCTTAGGCGATGTTTTCCTGCTGCAGACAAGGGACAGAAAGAACCCTCTGGTTTACACCGTCTTCTCTACTTCCAGGTCAGAATCTGTTCATATTATGTGTGTGTGTTTGTGCATGTCTGTGTGTGAGGAGAGACGTTTTTGTGTATTTTGTGTGTTTTTGTTGCATCTAACCCAACTCCCTCTGTCCACCAGCAGCAGTGTATTTAAAGGCTCAGCTGTGTGTCTCTACTCCATGAATGACATCCGGAGGGCCTTCCTGGGGCCATTTGCTCACAAAGAGGGGCCCAACTACCAGTGGGTCCCCTTCCAGGGAAAAGTGCCCTATCCCCGCCCCGGAATGGTATGTCAGTAATCATAAAAGCACATCAGCCTCACAGTATCTAAAGTTTCCAGCAGTGCAGTGTTGGCTGATCAAGTAAATGTACACATATTTGCGTAATTGTGAGAAACTTTTACTTGCTACTTTTCAGATGGAGGTGTATATTTTAGATTACGTTAATGTTTAGTTATTACTTTGCACTTCAAATCTGATTTTAAGTACAAAATATATATGCATCCTATAATATATAACACATTGCCATAGATATAATGACCCAATAAATTAATAATGTTAGACCATCACATACAGTGGAATATTCTTTAGTATGTCTTCAGTGTTGAATTTGTTGCCTCAAACTAAAACTCAAAACAAAAAAAAAGTTGTAAAAAAAATGGCCTCATAGTCACATTGAGGCAGTATTCACTATTAATTATTGTTTTCTTCCAAACCCCCCTTTCCTTTCAATCAATATGTGCTCATTATGGGCCTTTACATTCAGCTAAGCACACAAGTGTAGCATCAGCAGGATTTGTTATGCAGAGCTTCAGCTGTTACTGCTGCTGGAGAACAATCCCTATTGTATGAAGGCAGAATACTAATTGTATTTGGCCTACAGAAAACCCTCCCTCGCGCCATCATTACCTCGCTGGATTGTAAAATTAGCAGAACAAATCAGATTTTAAGAACGCGATCATGCTTACAAGTACATTTATGCAAAAAGTGCACATAATGCACATTCTGATTTAAAATGCATAACCCACAAAAAAAAACCCAGTGTGGCTCAATATAGTGCAAATTAGTATAAAGAAAAACATGGAATTGTATGAGAATAAACGCTGCATGATGCTAAATTGAGTTTTCAGCATTTAGAAAATCCAGGACTGGAATTTTAATTAAAGAGAGTGGCTGGACTCTGACCTGGTGTAAATCTCTTTTAAGTCCTTGAGACCCATCACACCATAATCACCTCTCTGTGGCCTGTTGAACTGTGCTTTGTGTACTTCAGGTCAGCTAAAGTGCTGAGAAGTTCGGCATTTAATTTCAGTTTACATCCAGAAAGACAAAACAAGTTTACTCATCAAATATCAGTCATTGTGCAATGACCGAGTCCAAACATAGTAAATAGGAGAGCACTGACTCAGAGTCAGCTGTTTTTTGCAGAGCTTTACAGCAGCCGCATGCATGCATGTTCACGCATTCAGGTCCTGAGAGAAAATGTGTACTCACAGTAGTTTCACTGTAGTAGTAGTTTTTTAAAATCCTCTTTTTATTTGTATCCCCACTGATGTTCAGCAAAGTGCACTAACCTCAATGTAAACTTTTTAAGTTCCCAAAATACTAATTCGATTTTTTCTGCCTTTCTTTAGTGCCCCAGCAAGACATTCGGCAGCTTTGAGTCAACAAAGGGTTTCCCAGATGATGTGATTCAGTTCGCGCGTCACCACCCTCTAATGTACAACCCGGTCTACCCTATGAGCCGAAGGCCCATCTTCATCAGGACCAATGTGGACTACAGCTTTACACAGATCGCTGTGGACAGAGTCAATGCTGCTGATGGACAGTACGATGTCATGTTTATTGGCACAGGTGAATTAGCAGTGATCATTTCTAACTCTAGGGTTAAACAGGAAAATGATGAAATTAGTTATTAAGCAGTTGTGTGTGTGTAATTTCAGATAAAGGGACAGTACTAAAGGTGATCAGTGTCCCCAAGGAGAGCTGGAACAACATGGAGGAACTTTTACTGGAGGAGTTGGAAGTTTTCAAAGTAAGAATACTGTGCTAACAACAATACATGAAAGTACATGTATTTAGTACATTTAGTCATCATGACATGTTGTATTCTTACAAGCATTAAATCTCAATAAAGTGTTGAAATTAATGCATCATTCAAACTTGCATGCCTTTTATTAACTGTACTGCACTCCCTGGACATGACCTAAAGAGGAAAACAAAGGATAGTTTGAAAGAACATTGTATACATATGCATGTATACATCCATTGTATATTGTATTATTGTAGTGTATTTACCTTACGATATAAAGCACCTTGAAGTTTTGATTTGGTGCTATATAAAAACATTTAACTACATACCGATAATTTTGGTCAAATCTACAAAGTATGTTATTTAGTTTGGTACATCTCTTCTCCTTCCCAGGACGCCTCATCTATCATCAACATGCAGATCTCCTCAAAACGGGTATGCTTGTTTAATTCTTAAAAGCCCCAAAATCATGTTTTTAAGAGTATGTCAAACAGTGCAGCACTGTATTATCTTTAGTCTATTAATTCCTCTTCACAGTAGAAATGGTTGACATATCTAGACTTAGAAATTAATCGACCTGTTTATCTGCACAGCAATATATTTATATGCCCCAAAAGAGCAATATAGTATGTGAGGCTGTACTAAATCAGAATGGTGATGATGGATAATGCACAATATAACCAAAGAGAGCCAACATAAATTGCCATAATGGACACATGGATGGTATTTCTGGCACATAAGCTTTTGAGCTGTTTCAGCATAAAGCATGTTTTAAATGCTTCTCTTTGCTTGCTTTGTTTTCACAGCAACAGCTGTATGTCGGCTCTGACACAGGCCTTGCCCAGATTCCACTTCACCGCTGCAGTGTGTACGGGAAGGCCTGCGCTGAGTGTTGCCTGGCCAGAGACCCGTACTGTGCCTGGGATGGAACTTCCTGTACTCGCTACCTGCCAAACACAAAGAGGTCTTTGACATTAACATGACCTATAACAGATTATCTTTACTTAAAAGAAAAAAGTGAATTTGCAAATACTGTCGTGCAATAAAACATTCCTTTTCTTAAACTAAAATGTCAAACTTGTTACAGACGTTTTCGCCGCCAGGATGTAAGAAATGGCGACCCTAACACTCTGTGCTCAGGAGGTACAATTTTTTCATCATTTCCATATCTACAACAATGATTTTTGTAGACATGTTAGGAAAACTGATGTTAATCCTATTTGTTAAGACTAAACTATGCAAGCTGTAGTCGCTGCATTCGGGTTCATAGACACATTTATATTGAAGCATTAAAAACAGAGCCTCGGTCTGATGCTTCTTGGACTCATTGAGAAGCTTGCCATCTGACATCTTACAGTCCTTATGCCAAATAATCTAAAATATCCCCCGCTTTCACCCCTGGTGACCTCTGTCCGCTCAGGCCACAATACCAGCATTTTGTTGCTGTCTTGCTGCCACAAAACTGAATCAGGCTAATCGCTCAAACTGAAGGAGCTCCTTAGTAATGCGATTACATCATGTGGCATGCAAGCTGTGTTGTGTAAAACTAATGAAGGTCAGAGTAATTGTCTGTGATGAGATCGGCACTACCCCAAAGTACCATAAAATGCTGATCAGGAGTCCGTTTGGCAGTTTGTAGACCATTGTTTCACCAGTAATCTGTGTAATCCTCTCCCCACCTCTGGCCTTGATGTAGGCTGACTTTTAAGTCTTTGAGTACTTTTGTGCAATTTTATGGCTGTGGTTAAGATTTAGGTCATATCACTCATTTTAGAAAACGATATGTCTGCCTGTCTGTTCTTCCACCCCTTTAAGTACATGCAGGTATTCATATAGGATGTTATGAATGTGAATGTGTTTTGTTTGTATCCCTATATTTCATGTTGACCGTCTTGAGATTCATAATTTTCTTGCAATTTGAATGCAAAAATGCATTTGCTCAGAAGACTGAATAACATCAACTTTTTTAATTTAGAGATCAGGGAAGATGTTTTAAAATTAGCCTCAGAGAGTCTCATTCTACCAGGTTTCTTTTCTTCCCTGTTTTGTATCATATAACCCTGTATACTCTTTTTTTCTAGTAACATTTCTGGATTCACCATCCTATCCTTCCAGGTTCCTCTGTCTTATTCTAACCTGGACATGTTTTGTTATTAGCGAGCACATGTGCTGCTCTACGTTGACTCATTTTGTGTTTGTCTCTGCTGCCCCCTGCAGATCATCATAAGCATCGTATTGCAGAGAAGAAGCTGTATGGTGTAGAGGGAAGTAGCACTTTCTTAGAGTGCGTCCCCAAATCCCTTCAGGCCAGAGTCACCTGGACCTTCCAGAAACATCCACAGAATCGACGAGAAGAGGTGAGAGGAATGGCTGACACTGGCCAGAGATGATGACCGAGAAGTCATTAAAGTATACCATGGCATTTATAGGTCATGAAAGTGTTTTGTGTGTGTTTGCATCATCAGATCAGATCAGAACTCAGATTCTTTTGTTTATAATTACTTTAGCAAACAACAGCTTTGCAGCTTTAGAGCTTATTTCTCTTCATGATTTAAGTCGATTTTTTCTTGCTTATAGGTCCGTCTGGATGATCGCATACTCCAGACAGACAGAGGTCTTCTGATTCGCCGTGTCCTGAAAAGAGATATTGGCATCTACCAGTGCCATGCAATGGAGCATGGCTTCACCCAAACTTTACTAGGCATCACCTTAGAACTTGTACCTTCCACACCTTCATTTGTCTCCAATCTACCCTCCGATGCCCCTGTTCGATTAGACCCCCGCAGCGGAGGCGGACCCCCAATGACCAATCAAAAGCTTTGGTACCGGGACTTCATGCAGCTGGTGGACCATCCGAACCTAAACACGGTTGACCAGATTTGCGAGCAGGTTTGGGCACGCAGGAACACCGGTGGTGACCAGGTGGGTAAGGACATCGCACCTCTGCGTCCTGCTGCCCGCCCACCTAATAAGAAATGGAAGCATATTCAGGAGATAAGGAAGGGGAGAAACCGTCGGACCCACGATGGGAAACCAAGCCCGCGTGCGCCACGCAGTGCAGGGGAGTAACGATGCGGAGAAAGAAACGGAGGAGAGAAAAGAATGACTGAAACAAGAAGAAAGAAGGAGAACGACAGAGACTGAGAAACCAAGAACTCCTGGAGGTGTTCACGCATACAGATACACCCACATACGCACACACTTACACACACGGACACACACAGCACCTCCTCTATTGTGTATATTTATCTATGGATGCCCCCACTATATGGTAGTCCAATCCCTGAGTCCTCATCCCACTGGCCAGTCCCTGCATGTGCTGCCTTACTGCTCTAACTGATTCTGCACGATCCCTTTATAGTTCCACTAGATTAGTGAGTTTACTAACAGATACATGGGAGTAAACACACCTTTATGTGTGAGCAATAAACTCACTTACCTGTCATGGGTTCATAGCAAAGGATTTCCACATCTCAAAAAATCCAATTACACATTGCGTGTAGTTAGTGCGTCACAGTGTGCACACTGTTTTAAAGGACTGAACCACAGAAACAAATGTAAGCCCAAAAGTTTTGGATTAACTCCTGACGGCTTTTCTGCCCTGAAGATTTCATGCCAGCGTAGCAAAAGTGTGGACTCTTGTTATATGCACAATGGGACCGAACGGAGCAACTGGAACATACAAAAAAGTAACTGGAAACACATTACTATTTAAGTTCAATTGCACAGGCAGATAAAAAAAGGTAACATTTGAAACTTGTTCATAGAAATGAACAACTTCCTGTGGTGCTGTACACAGCAAGTGCACTCATATTAATGTCACTTTTCCATGGTTTTGCGCATATTACATAAAGCAGTCACAAAAGAAAGAGCTGGCATCCTGTGGAGCAGATCATCACAGCAAATAACTGGTTATGTTATATTTTGCTGTTTAAAAAAAATATATCTTTTGCAGTTTCCTCGGGCAATTTGAGGCATGTCACAGCAAACTAAATTAAACAATGCAAAGCAGGTGGTCATAGTTAGAGAGCAGGCATATTTGGCCTGATGTGATTACATATATTGTTTTACATACTGGCTTGAACCACTGTAGAAAGAGTAGAGGAAAATCTACTCGAATTCCATGAAATGACAAAAAGATGTTTACAGTACAAAGACACAGGTGGAGCACAAAGAAATCAGTTTGAAAGCAAATAATAACCTAAATAAGTATGTCTAAAACTAACCTGGTATCTGTTATGTGTAAAAATACAAGAAAGACAGTAGGAAGAGCTCTGACATAATCCAAAACCTCACTCCAAAGATTAAAAATTCGCTGATTTCAACATTTTGTGCGTAAACATTAAGACGAAATGATGACGGGTGTTTTTTGGATGAGGAGCATTAATATGGCAAGCAGGATGAAGAGGAAAAGGAAAGATATTAGTGGACTCCAAGTATGACAACCTGTGTTTCTGGGCTACGTTGCGGTATATATATTAGCATGATATTTATGAGTGAGTCTATAATTTTAATTTTTTTTTTTTTTTTTGGTATTCGAAGCGGTACTTCTTTTGTTTTACACTGTTCTTGCATATATTGTTTGTTTTTAAATAGTTATGCAAAGATTTAAATTAAGCGAGTCACAGATTCTTCATCCAGCACGGTAATAAAAACCACAACGCATTTTCACTGCAACAGAAAAGAAAAACAACTCTATCTGACTTCATACACTGTTGTAATCACTT
Organism: Pelmatolapia mariae; assembly: GCF_036321145.2. Lineage (NCBI taxonomy): Eukaryota > Metazoa > Chordata > Actinopteri > Cichliformes > Cichlidae > Pelmatolapia > Pelmatolapia mariae. The sequence continues at coordinate 31,891,997 of NC_086244.1, read as the reverse complement.
CTCGGTTTGGTGTTCCGGTCATTAGTATCACTGATTTCTGCTGCTTAATGATGTCATCCCTACATAATGGACAATTAGTACTATAAGGTCTTCCTTCTCATGTCTTAGTCTAATCTCTCGCTGTGTACTGTCTGTATAGAAGTCTTTGTATGTTGGTTGTCTGTGCTAACATTGTGTGTGTAGCCCTGCCCCTAGTGTCCATTGTGTGTACAGGCTTAGGTGAAGCCTACCTGTGGTACCATACTTTAATATATCATAGTCTATCCACATGAAAGAAAGTGAAACTGGCTGGCCTTGTAAAATAAAACATGCTTTTTATTTGCGTTCAGTCTGTTTTTCATGATGAATATGTGGTCTGTTTATGTTTCATGGCATAAACTAGACCTGTGAGTGGACTTTTGATGTTTGGATTCATTGTTGCTGTTATTTATATACCTTCTTTATAGAGATGTAATTAACTCGTTAAACTGAACTGAACCGACTGACGCCTGTAAAAGGGACACTCTGCATTTTGACACCACGTCCAGGTAGAGAGGAGTTACTGCATTAAAATAAGTAAACTGATTTTCATTGCAGGAGCATGCTGTTAGTCTCTGCATGTGCCAACGCCTGCTTTTTAATCACAGAACTACTTAAGTTGTGCTAATATTAACTCTATAGGGGTTTTCCTTCTTACAAAACTGCATTTTTTTTACACTGGTAGTGATGTCAAACTGCCTGAGTATTCCTTTTAACCCAGCTGTTGTTTTGTGCTTGAAATTGCATGACCAATGTTAGTGGCTAATGCATTTGACAATGGTGTGGTGGCAAGAAAGAGATGGAGAGAAAGAAAGCACAATGTTGAATATTATTATTATTATTCGTATGTATTTATGTGCAAAGATAAGCTGATATGTTGTGGTGGATTTTTATTTTTCCTATACATGTAGATTTACATCTGTGTTGTTTGTGTTTTGCTTAAAATTACTCATCCCCAACAATTTTGTACATTACAGCCAATGGAGAAGCTCTTCCTTAAAGACAGTGTCCACTTAGAGTCTTTGATGTTCACACAGTCCTCCAATCAAATAGTCCTGTTGGATTCCATGTCATGTGACGCACCCCTGTTCAACAGCTCACAAGGAGAAGCTTGTATGTGTGTGTTTGTGTGTGTGTGTGTGTGTGAGGGTGGGTGAATTGTGTGCTTCTGTTTTATGCGTGTGTGTGTCCGTGTGTGAGTCTCGGGGGGAAAAGCAAAGCTCTGTATATAATGGCAAAGGAACAGCTGTGTGTAGAGTGGTCTGTAGATGAAAGTTCAAAGGTCGAAGGCCAAAGTAACGTGGTGCACTGTAATACTCCCAGTTATTTGTGAAATGTCTTGTCAAGTTTTTTTTCATTAACACAATAAAAATATGCAGTTACTTCCAGATTTGCTTGTAATCTCTCCTGTTCAACTATCAGAATGAACTGATTTCATGAGGTTACATAAATATTAAAAAACAGGAAGTTAGCTGCACCTAAAATAGTAACTAAGTGTACTTCACATTACAAAAACATTAAATTACAGGTTCTCAGTACCTCAGAATGATGGTCCAATAAAAATGATGACAATTTTAAAGAACAGAAAAAAGGAAACAACTAAATTTCAAACACTGATTTTTGCAGGTTAAAGAAGTGTAAATATTACATTTTCAAGTGATTTACTTGTTTTATATTTTTTACAGAGAGATACATTTAGATCAATCTTTTATTACATTTAATTTATTTCAACTTTTAATTTACCAGGACTGGAGTGTCATCTGTGTTTTGACCACATGGTGGCAGTGTAAGAACGATCATTTTTGTTCTAGTCGCTATGACTACGCTGCTGTAAAACTGAGAATCCACATACAGGGCTGGACATTGGAAAGGCTGAATGGTGATGTTCTATATAGTAGATGTGTAACATTAACAGTGTTAATCATTCCTAGAAATCGGAAGCAGAAACGCATCATTTGGATTTCCAGCTGCCAAAAAGTGAACTATAGCACTCAATAAAAACACACCAACAACAAGCTGCTAATTGTTCTCTTACTACTATTAAGCCCACTGTCTGGCCGGTTATTGCTGATGAAAATTGTTTTTGTTCAGATAATCAGTGGCATTCGTGCAAACAAACACAAATACACATTTAGCACAGGCATGCCGAATAGAGATAGCAGCAGACAGCTGCTTTGGATGGTTGACCTCTCTTTTTGTAGCTCTCCCTATTTAACTGTTTAACAGCAGCTACATCTTTGACATGAAGACCCACATTCTTCATCCTAAAATCGTCACGGCAGGCCGCATAGCAATGGGAACATGAACACACATGCACACTGGGACTTACAACACAGCGCACACAAAGAAACGAGCAAGACCACGACCATACCTTTACGCATGAAAAACATTCACATATGTTCAAGTTTTCAGATGCCTACACACACAAATGGAGTATGCGGTCACCAGTCATAAACACATAGGAAGCCAAATTGGGTCCATATTACTCAAACTGGCAACCCATTAGTTCCCCAGTGCTCTCAATGAGCTGCATTATTCTGCAAGTGTTAAAATGGGTCTGCTGTGCTCTGTGGAGTTATAATTGAGGTATACTGATTTTACTGGTTACTATTTACCACTGTGTTCCTATTTATGTGTTCCCTGACTCGTATGTTGAGTCAGGGTTGAGATTAAAGAGCAAGGATATTTTAAAAGAAAAGAAGTCAATTGTTGGTTCACTAATGAAGTAACAGGGGTTTAATGATAAGAACGTGGATTAAACATACACACAGTTACCTGTCTTCTTAAACAGAGGAACCATTGTAGGGTGCAGTGGTCAGTACTTACGTGCATGTGTATGTACACTGTATGTTTCTAACTGTGTATCTTTATCAAGATACCGATCTGTATGTGTCTGTATCAATCATTGGCTCTGGGTCGTTCTCTAGTTAACAAAAGGTATGAGCCAGTGATCTGTTAACACATAGTTGACAACTTTTTGCTAAAATTTGTTACCAGCAGGCTATTAAAAAGGTCATCATTTGTTCTCATTTAGTTAAATCCACGAACAATGTCAAAGATAGAACAGTTTAAGTGACATAAAACAGTATTTTTACAGCAACAACGTGATTCCCAAAGTGCTATTAAGTGAAAGCTTAGCATATCATAGCATGCTGTGGAGTGTGTCTTTAAACATTTTGAGGAAATTGGTCTTCTGATGAGGCTTCAGTGAACAGTAGTTGAAGCAACTAAAGGGCTGGATGGATCTCGCAGGTCTTTTGTCAGGTCTTTGCTAGATTATTTCTTAAGTACAAGTACTTCGTCACTCTACTTAAGTAATATGTTCAGGTATCTGTACTTTACTTGAGTATTTGTTTTTTGGACAGCTTTTTACTTTTACTCCTTACATACAGCTGTGCACAAAATACCACAGATCGCATTCGTGTAGCTTGTTTTTCTTCTTCTTGTATTATATATTAATTTATTATGATATTAAAATAGCAGAAGAAAATGGTTAGTAGAATTGTATGGAAGCCCGTTTCCGCCACTATTTTCTTGAAGTTTCGACTTATTAACTCGAAATTTGGAGAAACATAACTCGAAATTTTGAGTTAGCTCTGCCAATCAGTAATCTATGTGAATGAGGTCACTTTCTTGTTACCTGGAAGCATATGGCGCAGAGTAACGCGCACTCAAAACCGGATCGCAACAAATTGGCGCTTTCGCGAGTACGTTTGCTGATAGTAACGCCATGTGATTCAGCTAATAACACAAGGATTTCATCATTTTTGAAGCCACGCTGAAAATACTCAGCAATACTGTGCATTCATGACTGGATGTAATACCGGTAGATTAGCTGTAGCATTTATACCTGAGGGCTTCAGCTTCCAGGTAACAAGGAAATGACATCATTCACGTAGATTACTGATTGGCACCGCTAACTCGAAATTTCGAGTTACTTTTCTCATAATTTTGAGTTAATAAGTCGAAATTTTGAGTTAACAAGTTGAAATTTGTGAGAAAATAACTCGAAATTTCGAGTTACGGATCCTTTTTTTTTTTTTAGTGGCGGAAACGGGCTTCCATAGAATTGTCCTTTAATTTCTTACTTTGAGTACATTTCAGAGCCTTTACTTTTTCACTTGTACTTGAGTAAAGAAGTTTAATCAGTACTTCAGCTTTTACTGGAGTATTTTTAAATGCAAGTATCTGTACTACTTAAATACAGAATTTCTGTACTTTTGCCACCTCTGCTTAAGTACTCCAGATTATAGAAGTACTGGACTGAAAATCAGTGGCAACAGGTTTTATGAAGTGATTAATCCACATTTGAAATTTTTGGTTCAAATCATCATCAGTATGTACTGAGGAGGTCAGGAGAGGGTACAATGGTGACTGTCTACAGCCGTCCGTAAAACGCGGTGGAGGCACTGTGGCTCTGCGGTTCGGGGTTGCATATCAGCCAGTGGTGTTGGAGATCTTGTCAAAATTGAAGAAAAGTGCCGTCAGATTTTGATCCACCATACAACACGGTGCTTACCATCTGGAAACTGTTTGATTGGAAACAGCTTCATATTTTATCATGGCAATGATCCCAAATGCACTGCCAATGCAGTAAAAGCATACCTAGATGCAAAAAACACATAACTGAACACAATCAGTCATGGATTGGACCTCAGCATTATTGAAGCAGTGTGGGATCACCTCAACAGAGAACAGAACAAAAGGAGGAAAGATCCAAAGAAGAGCTTTGAATGTCCTTTGAGACGCCTGAAAAACTATTCCTGAAGACTACTTAAAGAAATTACAAGAAAGCTATATAGCAAATATTAACTTTCAAGCTTGTTAGAGCTATCCAAGCTCTGTTTTTTACTCATATACTATTATTCCATTTATATTTTCATGTTTCAATAAATCGCTGCACCTGTTTCCCATTTTCCCAGAAAAATCTAAAAGAAGGAGTGACACAGTACTTTTACACAGAAATGTATTTTCATATATAGCTATACAAAGAGCATCAGGATGGAATGAATGGAAGCTGGCACACAGTGACCTCTGCAGGAAACATGATATCACTGAGACTCCTACACACATGCAAACTAATGCCCCCTATATTCACTATGTTTACATTCAATTTGTCCCACCAATAAACAGATAAAAGGCGTTCCCATGTCATTCAATACTAAAAAGAGTTGAATCCTGTACATTAGTGATCTCATAACATATTTTAAATAATAATAAAAAAACAATATTTTGATCTAAAAGTAAGGCAGTGGATATAAGACACAACTCTGTAGTATTGATGGAGAAATATTTAAATATTTTGGAAAATTTTTGGACTTGCAACAGTGTAGCAAATGGATATATCCGTGGCAGCTTGTATTGAGAGAGCAGAGCGTACACAAAGACACTGCACTCCAGTACTGGGAAACAGCCAGAGACATAATCAATAGCTTGCATCAACAAAATTTCAGAAACTTCCCACCATGCAAAAAAATTTTCTTTGCTTCCTTAGATCCTCCACTCTGTTATCCATTTCAGAGTGAGTCGTTGGGGGGGGGGGGGGGGGGGGGGGGCTGGAGCTGTCTTAGGGCGAGAGGCAGGGTAAACTCTGGTAGGGTCACCAGTCTGTCTCAGCATTCATACTCTCACTCAAGGACAATTTAAAATCAGCAATTAACCTAACTGCATATCTTTAGACTATGGGTGGAAGCTAGAGTACCTGGAGGAAGACCCCAGCCTGGTAGCAGACTTGAACTAAGAACCTTCTTGCTGCGAGGAATCAGTGCTTATCACTGCACCACTGTGCTGCAAAACTTTACACTCTTCAGAAGTATAATGTTAGGATAATCTTTATTAATTGGTTGGATAAACTCATCAGGAAGGCCAGCTCTGTTCTGGGATGCACCCTGGACCCAGCGCAGGTGGTGGGAGACAGAAGGACTCTGGCCAAAATAACATCTCTGATGGACAGAGCCTCCCACCCCATGCATGTAAATGTTGCTGAACTGCAGAGCTCCTTCCGTGAGAGACTGCTGCATCCTAGATGCATGAAAGAGTGTTTCCGCAGGTCCTTCCTCCCTGCAGCTGTCAGACTGTACAATCAGAACTGCTCCCAACAAACATAGATGTTTACATCTGCTCTGTAACTGCAATAATTTAATCAACCGATTCGCACTACAACCTGGTTTGCCTCTTATCTGTAGTTATTTTTATTTAATTTAATAACTGTACAGTACTCTGTTTATAGTAACCATTGTCCTTAATGTAAATATGTAAGACAATTTGAGTATGTTTCTGTTCTGTGTCCTGTGTACTGTTTGTTGTATATGTGTCTTTCTGGCTGCTGTTACAACCAAATTTTCCCCTTGTGGGACAATTAAAGGATTATTCTATTCTATTCTATTCTATTCTATTCTATTCTATTCTATTCTATTCTATTCTATTAATACATTAACATTATTACGATCATGTGATCACTGTGTCCGGTTCTGTTGAAGGCTTTAATGTAGTATTTGAATAAAATATGAGTATCACTACTTGGTGATCACCTTCCTCTTTATTCCAACAGTACTGTGAATTAATTACAGTTAGTCTGAGCAGTTTAGAGACAAGGTTAGAGAGGCAATGCTCATAGGTTTTTAACATGTGCAGGGGAGGGATAGTGGACATTATTGGTTGAGGGATATTGAAGATGGAGTTGTCAGGTAGGAAAAAAGAGGAAGACAATAGAGAAGACTGATGGATATGGCGAAGGAGGACATTCAGAGGGTTAGGGTTAGTGGTGTGACAGAGGAGGATAGAGATAATACTTTTGGTCTGCCCTTTTGTTAGAGGCAACTGCAGTCAGAGATAAAGTATTTAAAAAGAGTCATTTTGCAAGTGCATATTGAGGAGTTGACTGGAGCAACGGTTTATGACGAGAGGAAACAAAATATTGTAGAGAGGAAGACAGAAACCTCCTGCTTCCTGAATAAGAAATAGGCGTAATAAATTTGTGAGCCTCTTTTTTCTTTAAATTTTACTTTACTGCTTGATGTTTAATATAGTTTAAATTAAATGCAGCAGTAAAATCATGTTGTATCACTAAATTTTTTATATTAAAAAACATCAAACTTAGTTTAGAATATTGAGTACATAATTAATTGTAAACCTGGATAACCTTTTACTTTAAGCCTTTCATACTTTCACAAACAAGAGAGAGACACAGAGTTGTGTGCTACTTAATAAGATCTCTTTTTGTCTTTACAGGATGATAACTATGCAAAACTGAAAAAAACCCACAAACTTAATTTTCAACTTTGAAATCTTAAATATTATGACAATACATTTTGATGAATCTGATGACAACTTATATTCTTCAAATATAATACTTAAGGATGTGTGCTGCCGAGATTCGTCCTTTAAAACTTTTATTTTTAAATGTAAAAAAATGAATTACTTTTAGAAAAAATATCTAATAAATTGAGTTAATATAAACATAACTCTTTGGAAATCTGAGGATAAACAGAACTTCAACTTCAAGGATTACAGGTAAGGTAAAAAAAAAACAAAAAACAAACAGTATGCTCACCGGCCACTTTGTTAGGTACACCAGTTCAGCTGGTTGTTATCAGTCAGTCACATGGCAGCAACTCAACGCATCTGGTTATGTAAACATGTCCAAGATAACCTGCTGAAGTTCAGAGCTGAATCTGGCAAGTAGTGCCAGACGGTCAGATCTGAGTATATCAGTTTTTAATGAAAATGGTCAGAGAAAGACTTGGTACAGCCAAGATATGCAGCAGAGCATCTCTGAACACACAACACATGGAAACTTGAAGCAGATGAGCTGCAGCAGCAGAAGACCACACCAGGTGCCACGCCTGTCAGTTAAGAACAGGAAACTGAGGCTACAGTTCACACAAGCTCACTAAAATTATACAACATAAGTCTGATGATCCTGAGTTCGGCTGTGACATTCAGACTGTAGGGTCAAAATTTGGAGTAATTAACATGAAAGCATGGATCCATCCTGTCTTCTATCAGTGACTCAGCCTAGTGGTAGTGAAGATGAGAGCTTTAGGTGGATTCGTTGGAGGATGTGACACAAAGTAAGGCTGCCTCTAATGCTTGATTTGCTTGTTCAGGTAGTTCATTATTCTTTGGGTGAAACCCTGAAGTCAAGCTATCCTTGTCATGAAGGCGGAACACATGCTGCACTGGCAGACTGGTAGTCTCCACAGCTGCAGGCATTTAGGAAGGGGTAAATAAATAGCAGGGCTTCCACTTGGTCTGGTTCCTCTGCTTGGCTCAATCAAGGCCTCCCACAAGACAGTGCTGGGAAATGATGGTTTCTGAGGAGGCTGGAACATCCCTAAAAGAAAGCTGCTGAAAGACGGTGTCAGACTTAACAGAAGAAGCCAGAGCAGTAAGTGACAAAACTCAGCTAGCCTGACAGGAGTGTGACCTTTTAGTGGTTTGGATGCAAGCTCCTATAACGAGTTCACACCACCAAAGGTTGTTTGGCCTCTTCCAACCAGTGCCTCTACTCTTTTAATGCTAACGTAATGGGTTGTTGTGTCTATGGCAGAGATTATCCCTTAACACGGGAAAATCTCTCTCTTAGTAACTCAACAAGACATAACCACAATTCCTGCGCAGAGAAGAGACAAAGGTAAGGCAACAACAAAAACCAGAGCATACAGCAGTGCTGACAATGAAGCCAACAGCACTGTTGCCAGTTCAACCATCAGGCATCAACTGAGGGGTTTTCCTACATCTTGAATAGCAGGCAGTCAGTCATAGGATTGCCACAGGTGAGTTCATTATCTCAAGCAAAGGTGAGAAAGGAAGGAAAGAAAGAAATAAACACACACTCACAGAGGGAAAGAAGAGATACCATGACGAGAAGAGTTACGTAGAAATGAATCAGTTGCACAGAAGACTGAAGGACCATGTTACCTAGCTACCTAGAAATATTACAGCATAGGGCAGCCCTGGTGGTGTCCAGCGTCACACAGGGAAACAGTCTGACATTTTACCAGCAATGCAAACCAAACTTTTGTTCCCGTTGTACAGTGATTGACTGGCCTGTAACAGTGGGCCTGATATTCCATGCTTCCTAAGCATTCCTCAAAAAACACCCACAGGGACAATTTCATTTGCATTTCCATGTCCACAACCAAGACCTCCTCCCACACACAGACACACACACGCACAAACACACACACAGTAAAACTCACTGACAAGTATAATGATTAATGAGCCTAATTAAAAGTAATTACCTTGGTGATTAGCCTTAACAAGTTAAAAAGCCTGTTGGCACAACCGAGACATGGTTCCCACTAAATAACCATAGTCACTCATTCAAACGCACACACACCGACTTCGAGCCAGTGCCAGATTTGTGGTGATGGAAACCTACCACCCTGACAACACAAACAAACAGCAAATTGTTTCTACAGAAAACAAGTGGCTCAGACACGAGACAGAACGACATGATACAAAAGCAAAGACAAGAAAAGACGCCCTTCTGAAAAGGATTGATTCTATTACAAGATTAAGATTGAGATCTATTAAGATTGATTTTATTAAGATTAAGATTACAGAAAATGCTTCCAAATGCTTGTTTGACCTGAAATGCTGACAGTTGGCCAAAAGTACGGGCTACTCTGCTTGGACATAATTATACATCATGTTTTGACCAAGAACCAGTCAGAGCATGTCTTTTCATTTTGAAGAATACTGTACTCCAAAAACACAAATGTAATCTAATACTGGGAGTGTGTTACTTAGTGTTTGCAGCATGTATTGTGTGTAAGTTGAGAGCAGACTATAAAAATCAGGCTATTTCTAAGCTCTGTTAAAAAAGTATATGGACTCATGCATATATCCTGCCAAAATCAAATATGCCATGAGCAAAATCAGTTTATTTAATCATCTATGCCAGTGAAGGGTTAGCTGTGTCCCTGAAACACACCTCATTTGACCAACTATTTACTTTATAAAGGGAAAATGGGGGTTAAGTGAAAGTTCATACCGCGTGCCTTACTGGTGAAATAGGTGGTTTGCCGGTACTTTCCAAAATGACACACAACTATATATTTTCCAAAGAAAAAACCTCTATAATTAAGAAGACTACTTGGTTATAGATGTTAAAGAGGTCCATATCTAGATAGAGGGAAACCAAATTAAAAATGATATCTCCATAGTCAGCCTCTCTTGGATGCGGGATTCTTTCATCCCAATGTTACTCTAAGATAGGAAAACCCTCATTTCCATTCCAAACTAGGTGTCAAATCTCTTTTCACTGATGCTTGCTATGTTCTGTGCTAGCGTCCTGCTGATGCTCCACTGCATATGGACAAAACAAAACTTATTCTGACTACATTGATTCTGACTGAAATGATGTTTGTGTAAATCTATTACATTCCAGGTGTTTGATCGGAGCCCGTTCTCACTCCCGAGGCGTAACATCCCGACGTTTTGTCACGTCCTGCGGCGTTCCTGAGGAACGCGAAAGGTGACCTTCCACGTTGTTATGGTACGCGGCGGTTTCCAGCCCTGTACTGCAGCCCTAAACTTAACCTTATCACTAAGCCTAACCATAACCTTATGCCTAACCTTAACCATAACCTTATGCCTAACCATAACCTTATTCCTAACCTTAACCATAACCGTATCCCTACGCCTAAACCTAACCTTATCCCTAAACCTAACCATAACCTTATGCCTAAACCTAACCATAACCGTATACCTAAGCCTAAACCTAACCTTATCGCTAAACCTAACCATAACCTTATTCCTAACCTTAACCAGCACTTTAATGAGGTGAAATAGTGTTTTCTAAAGCGATTTTAAGGGAAAAAGCGAAGATGTGTAGATTGAGTCCAAACGGTTCTCATGTGTCCGCAGTTTTCCGATGTCGTGACGTAGGAACGCCTTGGGTGCCCGAAAACGTAATATGTTGACGATTTGTCACATAGCGTAAAATGTTACGATTTGGGAGTGAGAACGGGTTGTTGATCGTAGACCAAAGTGTTGGATCAATTACAGTTTTGAACTGAAGGTGGTGCTAGAGGAAGTTCTGCTCATGATAATGAAAGAACTTGAAAACGTGTACCAGATTTTATAGCTGTTCACTCATCAGGCCTCACAATAAGAGAAGATGTTAAGGAATCAGTAAAACACACACACACACACACACACACACACACGCACAAGAAAAGAAAAGCAACTTTCAGTCATTTACAGGTTGTAGCTGAAATAAGCTACCAAGGTCACTAAAAGGTAGTACAAGAGTAAAAAGGAGGGAAAAAAAGAAGACAATCAAAATATTCTTTGAAACAAAGCTTGACAATAACACATCACAGAACAGAAACAGTAAGCGGACAGTGTATTAGTGTATGTATCAAAATATGGAATGATATGTTCCAGAAAACCATATAACATAAAAATAGCAATAAGTCAACAACTAGCATGCACTGACACATAACACAAAGCTGGACACGAATCTCTGGATGACAAATATCTCTACAAGTACTTATAGGAAGCAACATTTCCTGTTGATCAAGGTGTGACTGTCCATACAGGAAGGAAGCAGCTGAATGACCACTGCGTTCTATACAAGACACTTCCCTTGACAGACGCACATATATAAACATGGATAATGGATTACACTTACATACACAACGCACGTGGCAGTTGAACACACAGCTGAACTTGACTGAAATTTAAAAGAAAACACATCTTAAAATTGCAGCTGCATGGACTGTAAGGCTTTTGAAAGAGGAAAAACAAGGGACAAGAGGAAAACACGGGGATAAGCTTATTAAATCACTATATGAATCCTTATTTAGATAATTATCCAATATGTTTTGATGAAAACATTACAGCAGTGAATTGCGTACTGAATTATATGCGAGAGGGTGGGAAAATAATGGGTTTTTTTTTCTTCTTCTCTTCATCACCGTGTCTGCTCTGTTACCAGGTACAGCTGTTGTAGCAATCAAACACACACAACTGCCCAGTGCTCTGAGACTGTTCATTACCTTTGGCATAATAAGGACAATCTGGAAAGGACAAAATCCAAATGCAGCACTGATCCCAAACAGGAAAAGGACCAGGAAGTAGACTGAAAGTGTGTGTGACGGTAAACAACCAGTGGTATGTCTGTTATTCACTGGAGTTTCCAGATTTTTTCAAACATTTGGCATGAACATGTGTGTTGTTGTACTGTTTACTTCCACTTTAAATAACCAGGTGTTTTTTCTTCTCTGAGATGTGTTTTGTGTAACTACACTATTACTTTGTCTCCCATCCAATCAGTTTCCAATGCCTAACAGATGACTCTCCTTGCCAACCCACATGAAAACACATGTTCTTTTTATCCGTGCAGCAAACATCTGTTCAAGGGTCAAAAACAAAAAAAAAATCTTGCTAATATCAGGAAATTAAAAAGCCCAAACATCATCATGTATATCTCTTGATGACAGGCTGCGTTATACAGTGATGATACAAAAACCCTGTCATCTGCTTGGTAAACAGTGCAAATGAAGTGCTAACCTCAGTGATGACTCATAAACTCTGATGCGCTATAAATCATGTTCAGGATCAGGTATGCAAGGGGTGGGTGAATATTCTGGATTCTGGACTATTAATAATCTGTTTTGCTTTAAGTCTGCACGTCCAGACATGAAAGCAGCGCGGAGCAGGAACGGGCCACAGTGTCACTACACCCCAGATGCAGCCAAGTTAGCGCCTCACCACCACAGAGGTGAAGCAAATTGCTCTGTCTCTCATAATTTCTTTAAATACAAGCAGATAAACTGAAATGGTGCAGTAGTAAATCTGTGCTTCCTTACTCATCTTACCCAGGTCCATTACTTCAAGTCTATCACCACAATCAGGACAACGTTTACACCCACCAGACTCAGAAAAATGGAAAATAACGTTTACAGCCATCCTCCCTCTCCTCGCCTTTGACACTGACCCAGACAGCATATCTACAGCAGCAACTGTTAATATAAAGTCTTATGCTTTACTATTGAAGTATTAGACTTTCACCTGTTACCGAACCACTAATCCATTAATCTATTCCTCCTGCCTAGTGACCAGATTTGAATGGATGTTTTATTTTGTTTATTAATAAGTTGAAGTTGTTAGTTAAATTCACTTGCCTTATTTGTGCTCTTCAGAAGTCATTAAGCCTTTATAATCCATCTGTGCTTCCAGGAACTAAGATATTCTCACAATTTACAGACATGTAGACTGTTCATAAAGTGTGACTAAGAAAGTGGGTGGAAACAGCATCTAATATGATGTTTTTCATATTTCATTGATCTCTTTCAAAAGAGATGTTGGTCTCAGTGAGATTTACAGAAGAAGTCAAATTCAACATCAAATAAATGTGTCACAGCAAATTATGATCAACTTGATTCCAGCAGCAGAATGAATCCAGGCGTCTCCATATCGGGGATAGTCTTAAAGTCAAGAGGTTTGTCGTGGGTTTCCTGTCACTCATCGAAGACACCAACAAAATGATTCAAAAAAATCCTTGCTTCCCTGCGCTTCTCTCCAAGTTCACTAACATAAGACAAAAGAAACTGCTGGGATTGAATTTAACAGTACTAGTTTATCTTCAAGACAGTAAAATCTGATTTATTTATTTTTTACACCAAACACAACCTTTTTTTAAATTAGGAAAGATTTGAGTAATTAAACTGGAGCACATGCTCATGGGAAAGGTTTTCAGTTAGGGAGGTGCATTTAATGGAAGTTTAATTCCCATGAAATCCAATAAACACTGATTTTACTTACTTACTTGCAAGTGGAAGTTTAATATTTTTAAGCAAGTGATGACAGACTAATCCACATAATGGAAGTTAAACTTGATATTAGTTCTAAATATGGGGGGAAACATTAAAAAAAATGTTGCTTGGGATTGAGTTAACAACTTGAACTACATTAATCATTAAACAGAAAAAACTCTGTGTTTTTCAGCCAGATGTTCCTTTCCTCCTTGTTTTATTGGATACATTTTTGGTGACCCTGCAACAAACCTATTATTTGTCTTATTAACTTTGAAGCTGCAATCAAATCTTGTCATCTTAAATCTTAAAAAGGAAAGACAACTTGCAATATCTTTCTTCTCAGCGAACGGATTATGTGTCTGGAGAATTTTTTTCAGAGCTCTGTTCTTTTTCAAATGAAACTTAAGTCCGCGCGGATTAAAGAAAAAGATTTCTACACTATTTTAATTAAGCATCCTTTCAAGTTGCATCAGTGACTTCTTTTGTGGTTTTATGAAGTATGCAAGCCTAAGGACGTTCTTTGGTTATGTGAAACATCAAGGAGGGTCAGTGAGAGATAAATGAACCTGGACTGTGTACTGAAAGATAAGTAATATATAGTCCAGCTGAAAGTGGGCCACAGTGTTTAAGTGCGTCCAGGGACTGCGTTTCCTGTAACACCGTGGGATAATGACATTAATGAGTAATGGTTCTGTTGTATACAGAGTCCCATTCCCATTCTGCTAAAGGCTCTGACACAAAATAATGTTTTATTTTGAATGTCTTTTATTTCCTTCCTTCGGGATGACTGAGACCAAACATAAAAGACTGATGCTCAAGCTCTGCTTCATTTCTCATGAGTCTTCCTTCTTCCCTTGGCCAATTATTTCATTTCCCTTGTTTGCCCTTGATCATCACTTTCCTTTCAAAAATTTACTATCAAGTGTACCCCAACCCCATCCACACATACCCCCACACACATACTATTATGTTTTCCTCCTCCGTTTCCTTTGTGTACTATTTCTTTCCTGCTAGTCCAAAGTTGTTGCTTTGATATAATTAGGATGATATGTGCATATCCACAGTCCACTGGTTTTTGCAGTTAAGAAAAAATAGCAGTCATGTATGCATGCTGGGAGAGATCCTGACATTCCAAAAATTCATTTGGCTTTGTTCTGTTTTCATAGCTGCTTAAGTTGATCTGTAAAAACGTAGTCTGTTAAGAGCTTCCCTTACAAAAAGAAAAAAGAAAATGAAAAGTCGCGGTTCTAAAAATGGGATTTTATCAAAATGTTCAAAAAACGAGTCAGAAAAAATATTAGAAACATCCTTTTAAATTGACACATATGACTGAAAGCTCCCCATTTCACAATAACTGCCATGGTAGTAACAGGAAAAAATGATTTAGAATGAAGACAGATGTCATCCACTTCAGCGTACTACAAATACATGTGGATGTTTAGACTTGTTTTTTTAAAGTGTTGCTGATGTCAAGTCCCCAGGGCAGCCTGGTTTTGCTGCTGATGGGTGATATTTTACTTTAGAGGAAAGTTCTACAGAAACCAGAATGTTCCAAAATGAAATATCACCTCACCATCTATCCAGCACAGCCGGCCCCGTCTCTGTGGATTAATCTTCATCAGTCAAAATGGAGCCTCTACATCTATAGCCAGCTCCCTGTAGATTGCTTGAGCATGCCAGTACTTCATACACACACACACACACACACACACACACACACACACACACACACACACACACACACACACACACACACACACACACACACACACACACACACACACCTGTGTCTCTTTATGATTTCCTCTCAGAATGTAATCACTACCAGCCTAATCTAAAGCTCACAAAAGCTTCTCATCTGCTTTTAGCAAAGTGCAATCAGCATACATTTTCTAGTGAGAGCCAATACATCTAATGCAGATAGCTCTGTTTGAAGATATTGTATTATATCCTTACTGCAAAGGTATGTTTTGCACAAAATGCAGAACATAATAATGAAATAAGTAAGTCAGTAAAATATGGCTCTCCAAAGACAAATACTGGAAAGCTCAACGGTAGTGAATCTGCCCACATGTGAAACATGCTGCTGTTATGAAAGAAGGATAGGACAGCAGGGATGCAGATAATCTGAAATAATACAGGCACCATAGTAAATGTGTACTGATCTTTTCAAAATCATTTTTTTGTAAACAGCTTGCTAAACTTGGAAGCAAAGCGTGGATTCGAGGCAGAACAAAATCACAATAAAGCCAAAAATTAAAATGAAATTAAATTGTTTAATATATCATTAAATATGATGTTATAGAAATGATGGCAGTATTGGGCAGGTCATGCTCTGCAGTCAGTCCGGGTGACACTTTCCAGCACACAGAATTAAAAAGACAGCCTAAAACGTTATAATCAGTGAGTTTAGACTGCTCCTGAAACAGGGCAAAATAAGCTCAACAAGTGGACACTTGTTTGTAGTCCTCCAGACAAAAATGTGGACCTACAGAGGCCAACATGGTGATGTGGGAAAACTGAGCTATAAAGTTGTTGTTGAGGTGCTGTGGTAAAGTTAAATCAGAGGCTATAAAGCTGCTTAGCCCAACCTATTTGAATGCAAATGACACCTCAATATCGGACTGTGGCTAAATCCATCCTGGGAAAGTAGCAGAGACAGTATCGCAACATATTTTGGGTCTTAGCAAAAGGAAACAGCAGTGGCAGAAACATGAAGGTTCATCTATTACCGAGATAATATATACCTTTTCTAGACATGCAGCCAAAGCATAAAACAGCAGTCGTGTGCTGTATTTCCTTTCCAACGTTTACCACTTTTAAAACATGTTTATTGTCCCGGGAACCGCCAGCCTTCAGCAGCAACATTTTCACTGGAATAAATGATTGCTCTTGATTATATGAATTTAACCACAGTGGTGTCAAATATTGTTCTATTATATTTGTCTCTCTTTTCCTTTTTATGCTTTTTACTGGTAAAAAGTGATGCATTGCATTAACTGCTCAGCAGTGGGCATGTTATTATTAAGATAATTAAAGTCCTTCCAGTGTGATCCATTATAGCTATTAAATATATCCCTGATCAGCTAATTTAGTATCATTAAACCTATAAAATGAGAGATATTGTGATAAAGATAAGTATATAAACATACCCAAAATTTAACTTTAACAGGCCAAGTGTTTTTCCATATGGTCACAGTTTAGTCAGGCATAAGAGGGCTGTGCACTACAGTTTCAAATGAAACATTATACGTATGCATATGTGAATCAAATCTGTAATGGTGGCCAAGCTGATCCGTGTAGATTCGTGCTTCCAGAAAATTCAACTGCGAGCCAGAAAAAATGCTTTAATCCATCTAAGTGAAACAATGCAGTCTGAGATGATGAAGGCATGGAAACTCAGACAATCCTTGTGGCTTCAATCAGACAGCTTTAAATCATCTGATGGATTTTTATGGAGTGTAATTTATAACAAAGTGTTATCATTCAGATTCACATTATAAATTTTATGGTTACAGGAACTGTGAATAGAGGAAACGAATACAACATGATCAAAAACACCATTTTCAATAGTTAATTGTCTGTGAATATGGGAAACTGTCTGAGCCCTGGTCGTTAAAGTTCACTTCATTCCTCATAAACATGTTAATATGTTTGTCAAGACTGTTGATACCAGTGCATGTAATGGTTATTTTCTCTGAGAGAGAAAAAGCTTTAGTATTAGTATGCAGTGTATACACAAAGAAAATTTTAAAAAGTTCAAATAACTTATTGTAAGATCTGAAAGACCTGAAAGAATATAAGTACTGAGGGCTAGGAGAAGAGCTCAAGAAGATGTGGAGGGTAAAGGTAACAGTGGTCCCAGTAGTGATTGGAGCACTTGGTGCAGTGACTCCCAAGCTAGGCGAGTGGCTCCAGTAGATCCCGAGAACAACATCCGAGATCTCTGTCCAGAAGAGCACAGTCCTAGGAACAGCAGAGATACTGCGCAGGACCCTCAAGCTCCCAGGTCTGTGGTAGAGGACCTGAGCTTGAAGGATAAAGACCACCCGCAGGAGTGACAGGGGAATTAATTATGTATATAGTTGTTGATGCATCTATTTTCAAATTAAAATAAAGTTTTCTTTTACAAAATATTGTAGAAATGCAAAGTTGCATTGAAGCTAAAAAGACCCATATCTAGTTCTACACTGTCCATCCGTTTCTGCAAAATTGCTATGTACTAAAAATCTCAGAATATTTCAAATCTCAGTGGCCTCAACCTCAAGGTCAGGGGTCAGACTTCAAGATTTCAGAAAATCTTGTGAATGCTAAGATTTTGAAACTGATATGCACACATATGTATTCGTACATATGTACACATCTTTTAGGAGGCTGAAAGGTACCACTGGCTGCTGCAAGTAGTTTCTTTCTTTTACTTTTTTTTTTTTTACTGGACAATAGGACATGAGTGTGGTGTGATAGTAAAATGCAAATAATGCAAATGGTATCCGGGACATAAACAATCACGTTATGCTTCAGCTCTTTGCAAGGACAGACAGCATGCTACCAATAAGCTAGCAAAGAACCAAGAACGATGATAAAGCTAAGCGAAACTGAACCCAAGCAGGGAGCCAGAGCCTGATCAGCAGGTAACAAGAGCAGTGGTGAGCAGCCTCCAGTTCTCCCTGTTCATAGTGCTAAAGTAAAATCACTGTGGCGATTAGTTTGACGGCTCTTTGGGTTGGTTTTTAATGTTTGCTTTGTGTTGTCAGCTTTGTGTTCATGCATAAAAACTAAAAGAAAGATCTGCGTGTCTCCTCATTAGGATAATGATTTGTGGGACTGTAGTATAAGGTTTCTTTTGTTACATGGTAATCATCAAAAATTGTGCTTCAGATCATTTTACAGACAAGCTAATGTGACAAATTACTTTTTTCATTGGGTATTTCAATAAGATACTGGATTACTTTATGAATAGTAATGACTAATGTGTAAAACATAACTTATTTTGAATAACGACACCAACACCGCTGGTTTCAGGGATTGTAAAAAGCCTAGCACCTTGAGAGAGTTGTTCTCTGATATAAGGGGAAGTAAAATAAGGATGTAATAATAAAAGTCTGAAGTAAAAGTTTATCTTTTCTAGGTTAATTCTGCAGGATTTTCACTTTTTTTTGCCCAGTATAGCCATTATATTTAAACATCTGTTGGGAGGCACATTGAAATCTGCAGCATTATATAACAGGACAGATTTTGTTATGATTTAAATGTCTAGGATACACCTGAACATGTCACAGACAAAAGAATATAAATATTATTTTACCATTTTAGCACTTGAATTTAATTGTTATTACAGGAGACAGCAGCAGCTCCCTCTGAGCTATAGTCATAACAGGAAGCAAATGTAGGTCATAACTCAACGTAGAGAGATAGGGCTGGCGGTGGCAGTGCAGCAGCATCAATAATGCTGTTATGGATCATGGTTATTTTAGTTAACAAAAATTAAACTAAAGTGTAAAACAACAATTTAGTTAACTGATATAAAAAAGACAGACTAAAGCAGTAAAATAAAGTAAAATATAATAAACATATATTGGAAATATCCTTAGCTTTAGCCTTTGCTTAGACTTGTTTTATATGTTTAAGACTGGGAAGTCTATTGTGTTCATTACACTTGCACAATAATCAATATATAGTCAATAATAGAGGTTAAACAGCCAAGGTGAATTTGATCATTAGAAAATTTATATCTCCTTTTTCAGTAATAGCTGACCATGTTTATGTCTATCAGTGATATAAAGTATATATAAGTATATGATGGATGTGGCCAGTGTCATGGCATCCATTGGTTTTGTGGGCTCTCATTTTGAACCCTTGAGCTTGTTATTTCAGTTCAACTTTATTATTTTCAAAACAGGACATCACCATATTTGGATAAAATCGTTTTAATCTGCCAGTTAATATTCCCCCATGCTAGTTTTCCATAAGTCGCTGTGACATTAAACGTAATGCCAGACTCAAAACAAAATGTACCTTCCTGACAAAGTTAACTTAACTTTTCAACCTCAGAGATTTCTGCTTGATGTGCCCATAGCCTGGAGGTAAATCTCTGCACAACCAAATGAAATCTCTCATTAAATCACTGGAAACCAAAGCATAAAGCTAGGCTGTAAGACTTTTACATGTTAATGAGATGTGTCCAGAATTTGAACATTTTGGATTCCACAGACACGAACCTCCTGAGGCTCCTGTTGGTTTTCCTTTGTTGATTTCTGCACATCAGTAAATTTACTTCAACTACCGAGGCCGCTTTACTCTCTTTTACACGTTGACTGACGTCAGAACTGGTATTTTGAAGTTTTATAGCGAGCTGTGTGCACGCTAGAATTTCTCATCTGCACGTTCACTCAGGCTTGTTTGCTCTGTGGTTGTAGTAATTAACAGGGTGTGAAGTCGTTTAGTGGGTTCAGTTGCAGGTTTGATTTTTATGAGATGGTCTGTTTGCTGAAGCGACAAGCAGCCATTGTTACCCCACATTTCCAGAGATGTTACAGCCCAATTACCCTCCAATCACACGCATGGCCAGAACCAGTAACCGGGCAGTAAAATAGGCAGACACTTGGTCTCTAAGTCTCCAATGACCTACATATGTTTTCCTGCTATTATGAAGAGAGAGTGCACACACACACACAAACGCACACTCATAAGCATGTGAAGAGCAGATACTATTGCACTGACATATTTGTTATAGTATGAAAACCTCTTTTAGCTTTAGGTCTTTAAGTCTTAACAATTTTAAAATAGAGTCAGTGTCCTGTACTGTGACATTTAGTGCTTCATCGCCAGTGTGCCGCACGGTGCTTGTTGCTGAGTATGAAATAGAGTATGTCTTGGTTTCAGTACAGTAAATGTTGCAGTCTAGATGAGTGATTCGATTTAGGCCATTGCTATTTGTCTACATTTATGTCACTGGTGCCATTAGTCTAGTCCTCCCACAACACTACAAAGTCAACCAAAGTCAAAGTATGTTCACTGCAGTCTGTGAATAAAGTTAAAGTAAAGCAGCCAGTCATGGATCACCTGATGTTAAAAACGTTTAATTGTGTTAAATAGCATACAAGTTCATAGCATGCAGGATAGAAAGACATTTAAATAGTATTTAAATATACATTTAAATAAGACTCTTTCTGCCAGAGTCTAAAACCAGCACACTTTTTTAAACCACATAATAATGGGAAACTTCACAAAGCAAAGTATTTTTAGCTGAAGAATCCTCACGGTTAAAAGCAAGAACCTTTCAGGTTTAAAATGATTATGTGCTAGCTGGACTGCAACTACTGAACTACAGGCTTTTCTATTGTATAACTGATAAACCACATTTTGCATTTTGTTTCTTAATGCACCTTAACTGTGGAGTTTAGAGCATGTGCAGACTTCTGTCAAATTCAGGAGGAGCAGCTACAGCTCCCGGCAAAACTATGGTATCACGGCACAATAATAAATCACAGATATGACACAGAACTATTTTATTCATTAGCTGAACATTCTGGCTTCATGAATCATACCTCAAACAAATTAATTTCAACTATTTTAATACATGACATTTCTGTTCAAGATCACGTGGAGGGAAAAAAATGGAATCACTGTTGAGGAAATCATCTCAATTTAGTACCTCGTCAGGCTTTTATGACGCCCCAAAAGGTTTGAGGCATGGAGCTCACTAATGAAAAGCAATACTCTCCATCTGGTTAATTCCAACTTTTTCAAATAACAGCTGAGCTCAGTTTTTTACCATAAATTTTCAGTCAGATTGATATCTTAACCCTTTTTTTGTGTCCATAGCACTGAGGTAATGGGCCTTTTCTGATTCAAGGTTTTAAGGCTCTATAACTTCTTAAGGCTCTTGCAAGAGGTACTGTCAACCTGATAAATGACTTTATTATCATCACCAAACCTGCTTTCCGATGAGAAGGGTCCTAAAATCTGAGTCTACACTTCTGCATTTACTGCTGAAGTAATGATTGCCAACTTCCCCGGGCCTTTTATCTGGTAAAGTTTGCTTGTTTTCATCAAGCAGTCATCTTCATATATGTGTCATTGGAACAGCATCAGGGTACCTTTTTCTTGCCCAGTAGGCTGACTTTGTGATTTATCACTGGGGTCACTTTCATCCAATCATCCATAGTCCCAAGATTGCTTCTTTTCTTTCTCTTTTTAGCTCACTGTAACTTTGTTTCTGCTTAGATGTTAGTGCTGGTTTTCTTTTTGGTTTTCTGTATGTAGATCACATTTCATTTTTATAATTCTGTCACAAACATGGAATCCTGTTACGGCCCATTTGTTAACAGCTTTGAACATTTTCCACTTTCAGGGCATACTGCTTTGATTTTCTATCCCGACACTTTGACATCTCCTGTCTACCCGCATGTTTCCTCCTAGAACTTTCCCATTTTGGTTGTACTTACTCCAGGTTATAGACACGGTTGACTGGGAACAAACATCTTTAGCCACACTTAGTGTTGGATTCTTCTGGCAATGAGTTTGATTTAACTGACAGCTCTCTTGTTGGGGGCTTGCCTCCTTTCAATCAGCCGGGTGCAACAGCTTCTCTTCCTCTACTTGATTTTGAAAAAACCAAATATATTACTTACAATTATTTAATGTGCTTGAGGTATCTTTCATGTTCCACTATTAAAAACAGTTTTGTGACACAGTTTGTTTATTTGCTACAAGGTAAAGGAGTTGAATGAAGATCCTCCACATGCAATGATGCCATAATTTTTTGCCAGAGGGTGTAAACACTGAAACAAGCCTCCTGCCTCAGAAAGGTTCATTTTGACAGATTGTTTCTGCTGGTGTGATTAATAGCATTAGTTATAGCCCATTTCAATTTATATAAGTCATGGTGTTATACATCAAATAGAATGGGATGAAAAGTTTTGCACTTACATCTATTTGCATGTCAGAATGAAGACTGTCAAAAAGGTGTCTTAAAACACAAGTATCATGATATTAACGGGTGATTGAATCCCCATCAAATGACCAATCCATCAGTTGTTTTATATAATCATTAAAAAACAACTTTACATGAAAATGAAATGATCTCGAGAGCATGGGATAGCTATAGAAAGTGAACATCATAAGAACATCATCCTAAGAAGATAAAAATAGAAATATCACATGCAATAACAAAACACACTTTGTGCAAATCTGAAAAGCACTGAATGGATTTACATTGTTTATGAACCATGCACAAATAACTGCATTTAGTCAGTCACGGCACATTTGTCTGTAAATATGGAGTCCATACTTGTTAAATTTCAATATATAAGTTAAGTAACAGCAAGTTTTAGCATTTATTTTTGGCAATTTCCTCTCCTCTGACAGTTAGATGGAAATTTGCATGTTTATACAATTTTACTATGTTTACAATCACGATTACAAATCAACTACACCTTAAAGATTTTTAAAATGTCGCAGTGGTAGTAATTCATGCCTTACTTAGATAAGCAGAAGCTCAAACAAAAGACCACAAGAAAAGGAAAAACGTTCACACTAAAATAGGAAGCTTTGAGAAAAAAACCCTCTTCCATCCTGTTATCGTCATTTTCTTTAAGATTAACAGTGCAGTAGAAGAAGAGTTTATAGAGAAAACACAAGTAATAGGTGTCATTTAATCGGCTTTCTCATACTCTCAAACTAAGAAAATAAACTTCGATGGATTAAAAATGATCATTTGCTGCAAAACTGGGGTTGGAGTTCGGGGGGATCACATTTTAGAAATATTATAGAATGATATATTTAAAAAAATAATATTATGGGTTAGGATCTTTAGGAATTCCAAATACAGCCTTCATAAGATGCTTATAGTACCTCTTTACTTAACAACACCCTGACTCTTTTTTCTGCTTTTGTCACTGTCATTTCTTTTCTGTTTTGAAAAGCCATCGACACAGACCACAGAGCTTCCCATTTAACTGTAAATACTGGAAGGACTATAAGAATAAGTGCATTGTTGTCGTTATACGTATAGCACACACTCCCTGTGTTTATGAAGAATTGCCTTTTGCTAAGCATACTTAATTACCTGGTCTTCTTATACAGTTTTTTACCAGATCTCTGTGTCTTCAGATGCTCCTAAGATCTTATTTCTATCCACGTGCAGCTTCATAGCTATTCTGTTATTTAGTTTTTGTCTTTCCTGAACTTCACTTCTTTTAAAGCATTTTATCAGGAAAATGGAAATGAAAACCATCTCTTATTTTTAAGCAAATCTCCAAAAACAGTGTTTATGTGGAAGAGATCACTGGCCACTGGTGTCTCTGGATAATAGTCTGAATAAATATGAGGCTGGTGTTAACAGAGAAGTCATCCCAACACTCATGTCTCACCCAAGTTCAACAAACAGATTTTGTCTTGTTATGATGGATTTTTACATTTTGTTCATGAATATTTTATCAGAATCAGAATCGCAATACTTTGATAATCCTAACAGAAACTATGTGTTTTACCCAAATATAGAATGCTTATATTTCACCTTATTGAGTATTTGTAGTTTTTCAGACAACACTTAACAGTTAGAAACCAAAAGCAAAGTGAAGCCTTAGGAGGACCTGGGGCAGATGGAGGGAGATTGAGATCTCGTCATTACTGCTACACCAACACAGGGAGGATAAACGTGAGTGTGAAATTCACTTCTTTCCAGACTAGTATGTTTGTTCAGTGTCAATCCCTTCTGTCTTGAGATATGTGCTCTGTTCCATGATGTCAACCTTACATTCTCTTTTCCACCCTCCAATTTAGAAATTCTTTTCGAGTCTCAGCAATCATAAATCATATTTTAACAACAAAGCTTCTCTTAAAACTAGTGTTTACACTGCAGAAAACAAGAGGAGCCAGCCAATACACTTGACCCCTTTCTATCGTTCCCTCCATTATCATCGGAGAGCTTCAGCACACAGAGAAACTGTGGGAAAATTAGTTTAGTGGGTGGCTTAAGAGTGAGGCAGGATCCCCCACAGAGAGGTCAAGTTATGTAATTTTGACTTGAATAGCTCCTTTTAACCAGCACTTGAAAAGAAAAAAAGAAGCTATTTGAAGATGTTTATGAGATTGTCACACAGACAAATTGAAAGCATAATGCTGAGTCATTTTGTACAGACACAATAAATGCATAAATTAAGAGGTTATTAAAATAATTGTTATTTGTATGGCAAAATAAATCAGGGTCCTCATTCAGACACGATGCTGACATGTGCCAGTGACTTTAGCTTGATGGAAAGGACTAAAAAGGAGCTTTAGTGAGAGCACTTATTGCACTGAGACGCATAAAGTTCACAGAGGTAAATATCAGAGACAAGTATCATGCGGGTTCTTTCTAAGAGGTGTTATGGCATGTAACCAAAATCATGAAAAATAAACCACCATGTTGTTTAATGGAAAGTTCAACCCAGTGGAATAAAAATAAAGCCATGTGCCTTTTAATCTGCTGAACCATCAACAGTCGTCTTATGGTAGCTTCTGGTTTGAGCTTATGCATTTAGCCGTTTGAGTGAGACTTCCATTAATGTAAGACTCGGCACAAATGGAGCCAGACAGACTTAGATCAGATACAGCAATTGCCTAAACATGTTTACAAGTTGCACTTTCCTTCTGCAAATATACTGCAAAGTCATTTATGAGCTGAAGTCAAACATGAATATGTAATAACAAGCAAGGTAAGAGACACAGGTCATTAAATGTAAAACAAGAAGGAAATGAATCCAGTGAACTGCATCGTATGAAATTTTTGCAAAAAAAAAAAAAAAGTGTATGTGGTGTGTGTGTGTGTGTGCTCTTTGCAAAAGAAAATTAACGATTACATACAAGAAATCCCAAGCAGGAAACCAGCTGTAACTAAAATCAACCCGCAGGTACGTGTATGTCACTTAAATCTGAGAATGAGAAGTTTTGCAGGTTTTCTCAGTGAACACAGAAGTTAATTAAATCAAAACACTTCCTGCCATTTAAGTGACACTAGAAATACGAAAGAACAAAGGTGGGGAAGGCAGACAACTCCTCAGTGACTGGGATTTTAAAAAGCATCCTCAGAGTGTAGTTGAAAAATTGTCTCTGATCTCTTTTTTTTAAACTACTGTCAACATCAGGATTAGCTACAACCTGTTCAGTTCAGTTGGAGTCTCTTTTTGTGCCATCCTTCCAGACAGGTGAACACTTCGGTCTTTGTTCGGGTGACAGCCAGAAACACACGGGTTATGCACTAACCTCATAATACCCCAAACTTCCCATACACTTTCACATGCAGTTTTTCAGCTCAAGTTGTGCTTCCATCCAACATGACTGTCAAATATTCTGAGCATTTTTTTCAGATTCTTTATACACTAATTTTCTTTACACACTAAAATTCATTTTGTTAAAATGAGCAAAAGAGACACGCTGCTTTGATCTACCATGGTTTTACAAAAAACTATTAGGCTGGTCTTTATGCCTGTCTATTTATCTTGTCCTGAGCTAACATTTGTCTTTTTTCCCACTTTCATTTTTGCTCTCATATTCCACTCCTCGCCTTCTTTTTGTCACTCCTCCCACGCCCTTAGATCCCGCGGCGTCCTGTTGCGTTCACCGGAGCTCTTGCTACGAGTCTTCCTGGCGCTCTCCTGTGCTTGGCGGTACTTCTCTATCATGCTTTTGTGTTTCCTCCTTAGCTTGTCATTGCACCACATCCTCTCGCAGTACTCCTCCACGTGCGGCAGATTCGACGGCCCGATGAGCTGCATGATATCCTTGAACCATATGCGCGATTGGCCGATTTGGCTTGATGAACCTCCCCTGCTGTACGCGCTGCAAGGCATCCAGGCTCTGAAAGTCCCTGTAGACCGGTCTTTGATTGAGTCAGAGTTTCCTGTATGTCCACGCGACATGAGCTCATCCACGGTCTCCCCTTGGAGGACTTCGAGAGTGATGCGGGCCAACGTCTGCGTGAAGCCGTGCTCTCGAGAGCGGCAGATGTAGATGCCTTCATCTTGGTGGAAAAGGTTACGAAACAGGAGACCCTGATCCGTGGACATCACACGATCGTCTAGCTTCACCTAAGTGTGGCAGATAGAAAATATGTGTCTGATATTTGATACAACAACATATTAATGACCTCACTTCAACCATCACTGCTTTTCACTTGAAGTTTCCTTATGACTCAGCTTCAATTTGTCAAGTCATAATGCAACGTGATGGAAATAACTTTTCACAGATTTGGTTAAATCTCCACTGACTAATGCAAAGAGCTAGATGTGCTAATCAAAAAAGCATGAAAAAGTTAACTGGCACTTTATATATAACTGCAATCAGACCCTTAACCTAACATTTATCTTTTTAATTTATTGCGATAGATAGATAGATAGATAGATGGATAGATGGATAGATGGATAGATGGATAGATATGTTAGTTGGTTAATTCTTGATTTCTGTGTTAAAGTTTTAGGATTTCTGTCCCTAAAGGAGCAGAAATTTCTAGTTCTGACCAGGATTTGACCTTAAATAGCACATGTTTCTCAGGGCAAATACCACAGAGGCATTGTTCTTTAAAGAACTAAACACTGAAGACTGCCCAACAATGTGTAAACACAGTACAAAGAAATTGGGACAAGAAAGCTTTCAGTCTTCACTTCACATTATGAGAAAAGAGAAAGGGAGGATTGTTTGTATTGTTTTCTCAACTTGGTTTGCAACATCAAAAATATATCATGGGATCAGTCACTGTTTTTATTTTTTATTTTTCTTCCGTTTTCTTTCCTCACATTCTCTAATCTTTCCATACTGCCACCCAAAGTCTCTCTGCCAACCCTATTCATTTCTACATTTTCCTCCATCTACCTCCCAACTCCCTCGTCAGATCCTATCTTTCAACCATCCTTTGATGCCAACAAAAACATGGCAGCCTTGTCAGATAGAGTGGCAGCCAGATGTTTATTTGCAGGGAAATGGAGAAGGGTGGTAATGCTTTAATACTTGCATGGCTGACCACGACACTCAGTTTAGCTTGGAGGAGCATGACCTCAAACAGTTGAATGATTACTGTGGGTTTGGGCACACAGAGCAACATAATTTTCTGACTTAAAAAGAAAAAAAAAGACTGTATTTAAGTCTCAGTGACCAGCAGACAGTGAGTGACACTTTCAGTGGCATATGGTCAAGGTTTGCCGAGAATTCACTGTTTATGGAAGAGAGAGGGAGAATGATTGTGCATTTTGCTTTGAAATGCAGCTGCTTAATTTCAACCACATGCCAAATGGTTGTCAACTGTATCAACCACGTGCCAAACTCACACTCAAGTCTAACTTTTAAAGACAATTACTCAGAACATTCTTTGCAAGAAGTTTTATTCCATCCTTTGACTGTTTGCCAAAACTTTCCCACCTTCATCCTATTTTGGATGCAGTGACGTCAACAGGCCTTTTATTTTGTTGATTCTAACCTGAATGTTGTTCACTGGGAATCTTACCTCTTCCTTGTGGTCATCACGTTGGACCAGCCAGGTGACAGTTGCTTGTGGGGAGCGAGGAACACACTCTAGGAAGGTGCTGTTGTTCTCAGTACCAAAGACCACTCTGTCTTCTGTTACATCAAGGTCTTCTTTTTTTAAACAGAGAGTGACAAATAGTTTATTAAAGAATGAAATCCATCCATCTATCTGTTTATCCATCCATCCATCCATCCATCCAACACCTTCAGTCTGTCCTGGGTCTACTCATCTCAGCTGGTTTCTTTTGTGGCAGTGGACAGTGACTCTACATTCATTCCCTCCTGAATGACTGAGCTCTTCACCATTATCTGACAATGTGAGCCCAGACCTTTGAAGAGAAGTACCACTAGCTATATCCAGGTTACATTCTCCTAAAGGACACTTTCTACTGTACAGCATTAACAGAATGAATATAAAGATAAATATGAAGACAAGAATATTAGGTGTGTAGTAACAGACAATATAGTGAATAAAATAAAACTCTGTCTGACTTAGTCAAGAGTTTGTCATGTGACTACACATAAACAATGAAGAGATGGAATCTGAAGACGTCTGCCCCTTGAGTACTTATGTAAACAACCTCACACTTGGGCACAAAGAAACCTTGGTTCACCAGGAGGGTGTTAGGGAGGCATCATTCATCTGTGCACTCCCTTACACTGTGTGCCCTTAGGTAAGAAAACATACACACTCTTTCTATCCTAATTCTCGATGATGTAATTCCTTTTTCTTGTCTGTCTTCACATTTTTCTCACCCTGATCTCCAGTGTCAACTCAGCCATTTTCTGCCAAGAACTCAGTATGTTAGCTGATATTTCTACTTCACAAATCCCAAAGCTTACACTATGCGAACTAGTTTTAAATGATTCCTAGGTTGTTTTCTGCATGCACTAACATATTGTAAAACCTTTGTCTCATATACTTGGCAAATATGTCTCAGTCACATGAGTAAAAATAGGACAGCTTACCCTGAGATAGTATAGTATTTTCATGTAGTCTGAGACTACAAATGCAAATAGTTGAGATGACCACTTTAATTTACAAACTGGTTGTACAGGTTACCTGGTGGGACCTGTCTTGACTGGCTGGGCTCTTAAATAACTGTAGTCCAATTTATAAACACAGACAGATTGCCAGCAAGTTGCAATCAGTGTGGTGCAGACTGACTCACCTGACTCCACTCATCTGTTTTGCAGTAGGCGACTTGATTCAGCTAGTTGTTATCTGGTTATATTCTTATAAAGTTAAAAGCAAAGTTTCCGAGTTTCTATTTGAAAACAGATAAAATGTTTGTTTCAAATCTGTCAGGTCCTGATTGAACTCTGAATGTGACTAGTTAATGTTGATTTCTGTGCAGGGTAACAAGATTTAATCAGAGTACATGTAACTGACAATTTGACCATTTCAACTAATGCAAACAGCTTGATGACTGACTCTGATAGCTTTTCATTTTATTGCTACACCAAAGTTGCTTTGAAGATGGCAACTGACTGGTCACTGACATGGTGAAGCAACCATTTCAAAGGCAATGAGATCAAATTCATTGGACCGAGAATCATTTTGGTTGAGCTGCGGTCTTCAATCACTGTTTTAATGACCTCCTACTGTAATTGCTATGGTTGTCATCCTGTGGAAGAAGTCTCACAAACATAATCTGACCCAGACAGACACAACCACGTTCATTCATTCTTTCAAACTAAAAGAAGCTGGCCTTTGATTTCTAAAGAGATGTGCAGTATACAGGAGACTGACATCTCACTGGTGTCCTTCCTGTCTACTCCTAAATCTCTTAAAATCAGTGAAAAGAGGTCATGCATTTTTCAGCTGATTGGCACTTTGATGTGGAATGATCAGCAACTTCAATGTTTTTCTGGGTTGTCCTACAAAAGTCTGAAATATTGCCATACCTTACACTTCGTTAAGATGCGGTTGTAGCTAACATAGTTTAAAAACCACTCTGTCTCAGGTTTCAGCTCTCCCATGATGGATTGGTTAACCACTAGTCCATGATGTCATGTGGGTTTCTTTTTTAATCATGACAGCTAGCCCTACTAGAATATGAAAATATCAATTTAGTAAGCTTTTGTTTATCCAGTGATTGTAATGCACACTAGATGACAAAAACAAAGACTACTTGATTCAGTGAAGCCCAGTCAATGAAGGGGTATGTGACAGATGATTCAATTGTTTGACTTTCAGAGAAAAGCCTTACAGTGGTTACTTCAAGAAGTCACTGTGGCCAGTCCCACATAATCAACAAAGAAGAAACAAAACAAGGGGCAGAGTTACAGCCAAGCTTACCACTGAGATTCTGATCCACACACTGCAGTGCAGGGTTTCCATGTCTGATGTCCTGTCTGCGGTAGCGTCGTTTGCTGTTGGGAATGAATCGCGTACAGGACGATCCATCCCATGCACAGTAAGGGTCTCTGGCAAGACAGCATTCAGCACAGGCTTTCCCGTAAGTCTCACAGCGATGGAGCTTCACCTGCGCCACACCTAGTGGAGAGCTTGCATACAAGGCTTGCTGTTTGAAATTATGAGGAGAAAAAAGGAAGTAAGGCATCATGTAGACAACACCGCATGTCAACTGACAGAAGCAGGCACTGAAAGTAGCAATTACAGTTGGATTAACTCACCCTTTTCACAGATATATCCAGTGATGTAATTGGCGTTGGCACCTGCAATATTGAAAATAATTAACTTCTGTTGTTGCACTTAGAGGCTTAAAGAAGAGTCAAAACTGATGCAATTGAAATAGAAGAGCAGAATCATAAATTTTACAATTTATGAACCAGCTTTTTGCACAATTCTTGCATGCTATCATCTGCAAATAAATCTTAAAAGATAAAGTAAATGAGATGCTACCTATAATGATAACACGTTTCTGGAATAAGGATGAATCCTACAGTACATTATCACAGAGTGTATATTTAACCTACTCAATGGAATAAGCCTTACTTTAAAGACTTGTAGCTCCTCTAGCGTGACTTCCTCTGTCTCTAGACTGTTTCCATTGTTTAGTGCAATGACCTTCAACACTGTACCAATATCTGAAAGAGAAGCAGAAAAATTAAAGGGCTACAGAACAGGCATAGTGTTGTCTGCTCCAATAATTCAGTGTCTGTGCTTGGATGGCTGATGGCTGGACCTGAATGCCTAAAAGTTATGGAATAAAAATGCACCTACCTGTGCCAATAAACATGACATCATACTGCCCGTCCTCTGCCTCAACACGATCCACCACTATTTGTTTCAGCTTATAAGGAATGTTGGCCTTTACAAGCACAGGGCGACGAAGGGCTGGATACACCGGCCGCCACATCAACGGGTGGCTGCGAGCAAACTGCAGGACTGAATCGGGGAAGTCCTTTGTGCTGCCAAACTCCCTGCCAGGTTGGTTGATGATTTTACTGGGGCACTGGAGAGGTATGAGGGAGATAAGAAAGACATAGAGAAACAAAGGAAAAGAGAGAAAAATGAATGACGATAGCTGAAATTCAGTCCATAGAGAAAATTGTTGTTTGGCTAACTGATGGTCCATTTGAAGTGAAGAAAGTGGAAGGAGACATGGACAGGCAAACAGAATAACGGCAGAAGGAAGAAATCTAAATTCTCGCCTTTTCCACGTTGACTCTAAATTCCCAGCATTTTCTTGTATACAGGGGGTGTGCTTTCGGTAAGAACTGTGGGCTAATTATCGTGTAGAAAACTTCTCAGAAAGACCTCATTAAGAGTTTTATTGTGCCTGAAAACTTTGGATGAAAGTTCAGAACCACTGTTGTAGCTTTATGTGCGTGGTAGCAGTTTGTTTGCCAAAAAACAAAGAAAAAAAATCCAGTCATTTGTGTCAGTGTAACAGAGAGAAAATGAATGTGCTAGGAGATTCTGTAAAAAATTAATAGTGCTGAAAACAGTCCAAATGAAAGCACTTATATGACCTATATGGTCTCTGGGTTTGTTTATTTGATTTAGATCTGCAGTTCTCCATGAAGCAGCTTAAGGTTTTGTGACACACACTGACAGTTTCATTAATCTTCATTGCAACTCTTTTACATTAGATTTATGGGTGAGAAAATGTCACTCATCAAATACTTGACCCCGCTATCTCTGCTGGTGGCCAAAACCACGGAACAGCAACGGCTTTTTCTGCGCTTCCAAAGCTGATTTACCTTCTTCAGTCTGTCAGTTCGTTTAGTTTTCTCTTAAGCTTTGATGGCGTTCCTGTCACAGTTAAAGGATGATGCAACCTGCTGTGGCTCTTATTAAGTTCAAGTACAACTTGACCTCTTTTTTACAGAGGTCTTTACTTTCAAGATAAAGAAAAGAGGTTCACAAGACTGCAGTCTGGATTTAATATACAAATGGTCACCAAAGACAACAAAAGAGTACTTAGTGGCTTGTTTCAATAGTGTTACTTTATTGAAGTGCAAGTGCTGCAACCATTTTTTTCATCAGTTCAGATTGCTCAATTCAGTTGAGTTTTTATTTCTGGTTGAGTTGAGTTTCATTTGTTTCAGGGTAATTGGAGGTATTATGACACAAACGAGTAGAGATACCAGTATCCCCAATGCTTTTTACGTTACAGAATAAAGACTATAGACTATCAGATTCTCTGATTATTTGAAGTTTGGCTTCTCTATGCTGAAGACAAGTTTGAAATTTAAAGAACAAAAAAGGTTGCAGTAGTAACGGTTTTGCCAAAAAATCTTAAATTGAGGTTGAGAAATGGAGAGAAATTAAATAGAGATTAATGAACTTAAACATAACGGATTCATGAGAGTCCAGTTTCGTATTTGATCACATTATAATGGAAGGTATGGTATTGTTATATTGTATTGCGTGTAATTGTCTTTCCAGACTGCACTTCCATATGGAGGGAATATAATTACTACTGCTTATCACAACAGTAACTGATCCACACAATAGCTCTGGAATGGCATAGATCCAGTTTCAGAGGGGGGATTTGAGCTGTGCAGGGAGGTTACCCTCAAATATGCACAAACTATCGATGCATAATTTTTCTGAGTATGCTTTCCAAATCACACTGGTTATAATTTATTCCAGAAGATGTGGAATGTATAAGCTAAATCCTTCAAAGAGAATAATGATAACTCACAAACTTCAAATGTTTATCATACAGTTTTAAATATGAATGCATGACATTGTTGTAAATTGTCCTAGCTTACCTTCCAAGCACAATTTCAGATAAAACATGGAGCAAAATCAACTGGTGACATTTGTATACAGTAAAATTGACCTCACACTTAACCCTGAACATGGTTTCTGAACAGAAATAAGTGTACTTAAAATGCATCTGTTTTTGACCTGCTCAGCTTACACGTTGAACATTAAATGCTTGTGCAGCAGAGGAAACTTCACTAATGTGTCTCCACTCATCTGTTTGCACTTCAAGTAAAACCTAAACTGAAAAAGTTCCCAAGTTAATACTCGACCTATCTAAACTTTGCTGCAGCAGCTGAACTGCCTTATGTCTCCATTTAAAGCTCAACAATAAATAATGAGAAGGAAATGATGTATGTTTGACAGGCACCTATTAATTTATACTATTAGTGGGCAGATATGGGCTGATTTAAAGCATTACAAATATAACTTTAATGCCAAAAAGTATGGTTCATCCCATCTGACTTCACTGTTCTATAAAGATCAAGAATTAAGATAAAGTTCAAGATCAAATCTGAGGCTTTCGTGATGAAAATTTCAGTAAAGATGGCAAAAAAAAAAAAAAACAATTTCGTAAAACATAAGGTTAACAAATCTATCAAATTCCATATCTGTGCCTTGGTAGGATTACCTCTACAGCTTTAGTAAAACTGTAATAAAAAAGATCCCCCCGTCATTTGGTCTGCTGGAAACAATTCTGGTAAAGTTTAAACACAGGAACATCTCAATCCAAGATAAATATCTTGAGCAGATAAATCAACTAAATCTGAAATTAACTTCCATTTTCCATTCTTTTATGTTTTGACAGGTGACTTAAGAGACCATGATGGGTAGGATGAGGCTTAAATCTGTTTCAATGAAAAATCCATGGAAATAAAAAGGACTTTAGTGTTCTGTCGGTGCAAGTGAAAAAGAACAATGTAGGTTATTGTAACTGAGTTTAAGAGGAGAGGGTAAAATCTTTAACTGCAGCCAAATATCAAGCCAGGGAAAAAAGCAACCTCACTCTTCCCACCATCTGTGCCTCCTCCGGTCTGCCCTGAGCCATCACCATTTTCTTTCTCCTTCTCTATTTCCTTTTTCCTTCTCTTACTTGCAGATTAAGGCCAAGACATTCCTGTTAATCAAAGAGCCAGTGCGGAGAAACCACAGAGGTGTCTGCTCTGTTCTCACATAATTCATTTTCCTCCTGCCCCCATACCCTCCCATTCACTATGGTAATGATGCTGCCTACACATGTGTTTGTGTGTATAACAACACTGAGTTACAGTGATGTGGCTGGGAGAACTTGACAGAGCTCTGCTGAGTGTCAGGATGTTAACCAGAAGAAGGGTCTGCACTGCGTACAGTCACCACAGCTGCACCGCCGTATACAGTAGTTTAGTTTACTGACATGGAAACTTTCTACACCCCATCCTTAATGTTGTGATAGCTCCTCTTTCCCCTCGGTTTCAGTACACACAGGAGCTGAGCAACTGTTCTTATATATGTACACCATTGCAGTCTGTTTTTTTTAGTGTCAAACCACATTCTGATATGTTTCAGCTACTGTAGGGGAATTAATTTGCAAATGTTATGAGGAAATAGCATCAGTTAAGTCAGTTAACCAACAGTCAAGTTTTACTATTACTAGTTTTTGTAAGGCCTTTACACTCCAAGCGTGTCCCAAAAAACACGACACTAAATTCTACATTTTTTGGTTCCGGTTGGTTGATGTTTCTAACAAAAGAGAGAAGAAATGGAAATGCTGGATTCATCCAATTCTCACGAGAAGTCAGCAACGGGAAAAATTTTAAGGTTTGATCTCAGAGTTGAAGATGTATCACAACTGAACTTTTTAGTGGGGCAGTTTGAACTCTATTGGCAAAGATGGGACGTCATCTGAGGAGGCAGAGAAATATTTGACCCAACTGACCCGGATGAGGTAAAATACTATGATTTTAATATTTGTATATTCAGTACAGGTGCAGATTTTAAGCTTGTTGCCAAATGCAGTGGTCTGAGTGGTCTAATCTGTTTATTTGGATCTGAAAAATCAGAAAAATCTTGCCACAAATTCGTCCAGTGAAATAATGCAGTCGGTGTGAATAAAAATATTAAGAATAGGTAATTCTGAAAGAAAATAACCTCAAAATGAAGACCTAAGCACACCTGACAATAACGATTAAGTGAGGTGTCTGTATTCAGAAAGTCTTTGCAGTTGGTTCGCCAACGCTAGTTATGCACATTATAGAGACAGATTCTGAATTTTATTAGAAGTTGCATTATGAGTATTTCCTCATAATGTTGGCATCAACAACATGTATTACGTTTTTGGGAAGCACAGCAGGGTCATTGGTATGGTTAATGCTGGGCAGCAACAATGCTCAAGTAACTTTAAAGTTAAAAATGATACATTTGGATTGCAATCACTCACCACGCCTGGTCTTGGATAAGGAACCCTGCCTTCATAAGCACCCCATTGGTAGTCAGGACCTTCTTTATGTGCAAAAGGTCCGTTGAAAACTTCTCTGATATCAGTCATGCGGTAAACACACACAGCAAAGCCCTGGAATACATTACTGTAAAGAAGAGAATGGAAATGTACAGTGTTGGAATATAACATATCCAAAAATCATGTTACTGAGTCGTACGGATGTTGAGTGCACATTATTTTGAAAGTTGAGCTCTATGCGTGTTTACCTGATGGTACTAAAGATTGCATAGACATCTGGGTTCCTTTCATCCTTGGTCCTCATCAGGAAAACATCCTCTGTTTTATCAAAAGACAGTGTCAATGTGTGCGTGGGAGTATAAATATGTGCAGATATGATACACTGTAACCAAGTGCAGGATCATATGAAAATTCTTATGTGTGCGTGTGTGTGTGCGTGTGCTTTAATGTGTCTCACCAAGTTGGTTGAAGTGAGTATCGATTCCATGAGGTCCTGGTACAGAACAGACAAGTCTGGCTTTGATAAAGGTGCTCCACTTATTGACCAGCACTCTCTGACCGCCGACATCATTCTGGCTCAAGATACAGAAAATCAATCTATAAAGCACAGCTGCGTATTTATTTCCAAACACAAATCATTCATTGTTTTGGCTCTTTACACCACCTCACTGGATGTGAAGTGAAAGATGATGAAAGTGCTGAGTTTCAGCTTTAGCGTCGAATTAGAATTTTCTGATCTCCAACAAGCAAGAGATCTACTCATAGCTCCTCAGTTTATGTGTATGTGTGAATGCGTATAATGGTGATCAGCTTTGGTAAAAAGCTTTTTGCCAAAAATACTATAGGAGTGTGGATGACATTTGTCTTGGAAAGAATTGGAGGCCTGAGAAGGAAATACTACTTGTATGAGGAAGAAAAAAATAAAGATGGAAAAAGGTGAACACACGAGAAGGAGAAAGAAAGTTAGATGGTGAAAGTTAAAGTGGGTTTTTGCCTGAGTGGTTTATCCAAACTTTACTGACACAGTCTATCAAAATCAATGGAAACCCCAGCAGCTGTGCGCGTGTTTTTGTGCTTGTGTGTATTTGTGTGTAATATTTTATGCATGCCTGTATTTGCGTGTGCTGTTACAGTGCAGACATGGGTTTATAAGGCAAATCATTGCGTGAAAGAATGTTACGGAGCGTGTAGGGCAGATGGAGATCATTGTTGGGAAATCTGACAGCTGTGTGCATTTTGGAAGGAGAAACATTTCATATACTTCTAAATTTCACGATCAACCTTGGGGAAAGTAAATATTTGATCGCCCCAAAAGAAATTTGTCTTTTCCACAAGGTAGTTTATGACTGACATAATAGGAGGATAAACCCATAAAACCATTACCTTCTCTCCTGGAAAATTAATTCTGCAGACATCTGTATGTGGCCATACACTCAGAAAGTCCCCTGAGTCAAGGTATTTGCCTTTACAGTATCTAGCTCAGTGTTTCTGTAGCTTATCAATGACTCAGAATATGAGACCTTTTGTGACTCCTCTGGTGCGCCTTTGCGATCTCATCTTCAAGTGAAATATCCCTACAGATGTCTCATTCCGGGGACAGGATATTTGATGGGCCTCGAGGAAGTGCATGTCTAGCTCACCTGAACATCTGGCTTCTCTCATCCACACCTATCAACAAACCATCTTTCAGTGTTTCAGCATATGTAAGTATCAGTTTTTGTGGATCTCCCGAGTTAATGAAACTTTGTTTCTCTGTCTTTCTGTGGCATTATGATGCGACATGCATGATGCTATATGTATTTTATCAATGCTTAATCCTCTAATAATCCAGTTTCTTGTGTAGTTGTAGATATCTTAAAATGTCAGCAACAAAGCACTTTATATTTTAAGGTAAAGACCGTACAATAATAACTAGGGGTGCAACGATACTCGTATCGATATTGAACCGTTTGATACAGTGCTTTCGGTTCGGTACGCATGTGTATCGAACAATACAAAATTTTTTATTTATTTTATCAACTTTTCTTCTGACGATGCTGTCTGTGTTGAGAGCTCAGTGGATCTGCGTTCGACTTATCCGTCTAGGCTGCACTGTCGAGCGCAGATCCACTGAGCGCAGCGCAAGCTAGCAAGACAGAAGCTAAGGCCGTTGTAACATGGCAAATTGAACCTCCCCCACCTTCATTCAGATATGGCCTTTGGAACTATTTTGGTCTTCATGTGAAGTATGACACTGAAGGTAAGCGCGTCATGGACAAAAGTAAAACAGTATGTCAGATGTGCCACGCAATGCTCAATTACATGGGTGGGAACTACTGCGTTAGCGCAGTTTGCTCGTTAACGTGTTGACGCCGTCCAGCCCCACACACGGGGCGATCCTCGGTAGCTCGTTAACGGAGATTTGCCGTGTTGTGGCGTTAATGTCATTTCAGATTAACGCTGACAGCACTAGTGGGAACACAATGAATATGACTGCACATTTACTCCGACATCATCCTAGTGCAAAGACAAGTGGAAGCAGACAAAAACAACAAGCACTCATGCTACAAACTTTACCAGAGTCATTTAGACAGCCGTTAGCACATGATTCTCCTTATGGGGACCTGATATGTTTAATATGCTGCTGAGAATATACCCCAGAAGAAGCGTATAGTATAGCTTTTATTTTGGAAAGAGCCATTTCTCTGTAATAAACTCTCTTTTCCAAAGATGAGTGATTTCTCCATCAGATATTTATTTTTTTATTACTTTGTCGTTTCAGCAACATTAAATTTAAAAACTGTACTTTTGAGTTAAAATATATATTTATAATTTTAATAAATGACAAATTAAAAAAGCATCAACATTTTTTTGTATCGAAAAAATATCGAACCGTGACACCAAAGTATTGAACCGAACTGAACCGTGAATTTTGTGTATCGTTGCACCCCTAATAATAACCAATAGAAAACCCCAACATTCAAATGTCCCCTCT
Organism: Pelmatolapia mariae; assembly: GCF_036321145.2. Classification (NCBI taxonomy): domain Eukaryota; kingdom Metazoa; phylum Chordata; class Actinopteri; order Cichliformes; family Cichlidae; genus Pelmatolapia; species Pelmatolapia mariae. Next base: position 31,853,115 of record NC_086244.1, on the reverse strand, counting down.
ATGAGCAAGCACTTGATGACAGTGGGAAGGAAAAACTCCCTTTTAGCAGGAAGAAACCTCCAGCAAAGCCAGGCTGAAGGTGTGGCGGCCATCTGCCACAACCGGTTAAGGGTGAGGGGAGGAAGATAGGGCAAAAACACACCGTGGAAGAGAGACAGAGATTAATAATAAACACACACATAGTGAAAAGCCAGAGTCTGTCTCTATTGAGGTGGCTTTTACAACTTAATTTCTAAACCTTAACAGAAAAATTTACATCATATATAAAAAGTATTATGAAGTATCTTACCGCACACACTCGTCCAACTCGTGTGTGTATGGCCCCCTCTGTTTCTCCAGCCTCTGTGGCCTTCTCAGTGAAGAAGAAATACACCTTATCATTGTCTCTGTCATCATTATCCGGGATTAGGTGGGCTGCAATGAACTTGGGATCTGCAAGGTTGAAGATGGAAAAGAGTTGCATGTGGGAGTATGAGTAAATCACTTTGATCTTTATTTCAGCATCTTTATAGTAAAATTTTGCATATTTCTAACAGACTTGCTGTTGTTGTTTGTACTTCTTGTTGACTTAAAATTGTCTTGTATTGTCATTGTATTGTAGAAACGCTCGGCCAAAGAGTGAAACATTACCATGAAGGAGTTTCTGGTCAGTCTCTGTCCTCATTGTGGAGCGACCACCCATACTTCTGAATATCACAGAGTCTCTTCCCAGGAAATCTGCTGTCAGTCCTGTATACAGCTCCCCACCTACAGAGAGACAGGAAATGTTTAAAAGAAGGGGAGGAAAAGATGATGAGAAGAGCAGAGTTTACAGAAAATGGTTGCAAGAATATAAAAAGAGGGTAATTAGTAAATAAAAAAGGAAAGGCAGCCAAAAATAATGGGTGAGTTTGAGGTTTAGTTGAATGAAGAACATAGATGCAGGATAGAAAAGAAGAAAATGAACAAACCCAACACAGAACACACAGGGAGTGTAATTTGAAACTTAAGCATCCTCCACTGAGACCATCAGCAGTGGACCAACTTTAAGTTTCAGCCACTCCGAAAATTCTTGCAAATGGAGATAAATAACAAAATCCCTCCTCCAGCACATTTTTCACAATATATTTTGGGAAATCCTCAGCTGTTGGGGGTTATCGGTCACAAGACAAGACAGCAACCCAAACGGCTATAAAGCAACCCACTGCAACTATCACATAATGAAGAATTATAAGAGTGAGTTTTTCATAGTGAAGCTGGGTTGTTTGCAAAAACACAACTGTTTTTAATTTTTCCCAGCTGGTGTAGAAACTCAATCTGGTGACAGACTGCTCTCATGTGACCTTGTGGAAAGTGAAAATTAATTCTTCTTATTTTATTTGGCCATGATAATGGTATTAGAAATGCACAGATACTTCTTTACCGTACAGCGAGACACGCATGCAGTCAAACCTATGTGGTATGACATAATCAAACGTGCAAATATAAACGCACGGACATCATAATGATTGCTGACAGGTCGTGGGGAATTGAGGTTTGCGCGTGTTGGGAAAAGATCCTAAAACTGAGGAGGAGATATCATTGAGTTGATAACTGATGAAGAGGATTTTCATCAGGTTTTTATTGTTTCATTCTCAGCGTCTCTGTTTCTCTTTATCTTTCTCATCCAGGGCTGCAGAGTGTCGGTCGAAGCTCTCTGTGTGTATTTGTTGTTTCTTTCTTTCAGTATTTGGTTTTGGCTTTAGGGATACAAAAGAAGAAGCTTTAAGGCGAAGAAGAAAACATGCATAACAAAACCTTGTGGTTTTGACCACTAATGATCACTGAGGCCAGCAGACAGACTGAAAGTCAAATTCAGTCCCGTAACAAGAGTCTGAATTCAGTCTGTCATCAAACACATCCTTGCTGACCCAGAGTGGAGCTGGAGATTTGCTGACTGCATTTTTTAGATTATACCATTCAAATTGATGATGAATCCTAAACCTTTAACAAATTATGAGCCTCTACCAGCATGTACAGTATGCTTTCGTCTCTATCTGTTACTATTTCTGTGACAAATGCTTTTGTGTCTCTTTTTCTGTATGCATGTGACCGCTGCAGTATCACTGCAGATGTCCAAACTACTATTTGGCTCCAATTTGCGGTCTTCCTGCCAATTACAGTGCACTGAGGGATGAATTCTGATGCTGAAAGCGCCCAGCTGTGGAGCCAGAAAGGGATGTATACGTGCACACACACACACTATATATATTTCCACCCTTAGTGGATCCTGGGATTGTGTGTCACTGGCATAAATCAGTGTTATTTCACAAGCCCCAGTAAATACCTCGTGACATTTAGAGAGAAACACCCAGAACTTTTCAACCTTGTCCGGGGGGTGGGGGGTTAAATAGTCAGATGCGGCAAATGAATTAACAGCTGTGCCACAGAGGCTTATGAAATTGATATTTTGTTGTGCAACCCCTTTGATGGAAAATGATGACGGCTAGAACACCCCCTACTGGGTCTTTAACCTACTCTCTCTTTTTTGGCATGTTTACCTTTACTCTGACAGCAGAGAGGCAGACAGTAAACACGAAAGGAAAAGGGGAATTGACACGTGCCAGAGCAGTCTGTGTTTTAAATGTTTGGAATATGTCAGCGTTATTGCTGTACGACAAAACATCTAATGAATCTTAAACGGGTGCCCTCGCCATATGGCTTCATAAACCACTCAGGAAGTTGTTTAGAAATGTAGGCCAAACAATACGGGACATACCACTGAAGGTGCTGGCGAAGGGGAAGCTGGGGTCATGTGGAACTCTTCCTCTTCCATTTTCCACATTTAGAGGGTCCATTGTGAACACGTGCTGGGGAAGGAAGACACTCAGTTAGTGTTTAATTCATTAAGTACAGCTGATATAATGTATCAGTGCATTGATGTTTATTTTCTCTTCAAAAAAAATGAGAACCGTCTTGCTTCAAAACTCAACCTAACACCTGAGATTAATTATGATTCTGAGGAAAAGCTCAGCAAGTGTGTCTCCATAGCAGAGCAAATTGGATCTTGTATAAAGGGTTAATTTTTTAATAACTGAAAGGCCATTGTTCTTCCCCTCTGTTCCATTGTCGACACAAATAAAAGAGACCATGGGCTGGTTTTAGTTTCACCGGGTGTTACATTTATTTGTCCTTTCAGCGAACCCGGCGACTGTCTGAGACTGACGGCGCTGTCTGAGATAAGAGGAAATGCAGGATCAGAGCAGTTGCCAGGGTTCAGAGAAATTTCCCACCCTGTTCCCAGTGTAGATTATTCCTTAGAGCTGCGGGGTAGTCCGTAAAACACTTATTAAATAGACTTAAAATGCAAACTTTGTCAACAATAAAAAAAAAAAGTGCTTCAATCCTGAGATCATAAAACTCAGTCAACACATACTCTGCAGGGAAAAAACAAGCAAAAATATACAGCCAATTTCATGACATGAAAATATAAACAGTTTTTTGAGTCTGTGGCCAGATGATAGACTGAACCGTACACCATGTTCATTCAAACCTTTCCTATTTCATTTATTTTCATAACAGCGGCATATCTTGCTGCACAGCAACTGCTGTCGCAAGGCGACAAGAGTCTGCAGCCACATCAGCTCCTTCACTCACTCCAAAAACAGTCTGTGCTGGAAAAATGTAGGAAGTATGAATGTGACATCACTCTATATTGCATGTTGGGACAATGGCTGAATCTTGTGAGGAAATCAATTTGTTATCTGACCCACTACAGATTTACTGCTTACCTTTGTTTTGTTGGCTAAAAAGTCTGTGAATTCAGTCAAAATCAAAGCCTGTCTCCAAAAAGGCAGAAGCAAGGCATCGTGTGTGCACCGTGACAACATCCCAAGGTATCTGATGGAGCACATTTGATGCAAATGTTCTGGGGTTTGATGGGGTTTTCACAACATGCTGAAAACGAGCCACACTTACATAGCTGTCACTTACCTTTTTGTGCTTTTATCAAAATTAAAGCTAAACACAGGTAAAGTGCTTTTTTCCTCAACCTGGCAGTATAATTTGAGTATGCTGAATAGAAAAGGATGGAGACATGATTTTACAGGTTAGTCCTTCAGTGCGTCCAGGTGAAGAATATATTTTAGGTTTTATAATCCGGTTCTTGCCTGCCAAGTTAACATAAATTCACATTCCCTGCTGACGTCCACTTTACGTGAAACTGCATTCAAATTCTATTTTTCTTACTCTGGCAGAGCGGAGTAAGGAAGCAATTAAAAAAGCCTCACACAGAAGGGTTCTTTGTCATTTACCCTTTTGTATAGTTCACCTGACAAATACTGGCCATACTGTATCTTTGGATTGTGTGATGTGTCAGCTTAAAAAAGGGTCATTGTGGACAAAAGGCCTTGTGTTTTTCTGTCTTTGAATTTCCACTTCAGTGACACTAGTGTACCAGTCTGTGTTTGCCAGAGACGCCTGCGTGTGATCAATTCCAAATGCAGTCAACTTCCAGGGAAAAAAAGGGGAATAGAAGGTGACAAGAGCAGCAGTAGGACCTCTGGTTTAATGCAAGTGCATGTTACTGATTTAAGTGTCCTTACAGTGAACTCTGTCCGTCTCAGTCTTTGTTCCTGTAATAAACAATGGAGCATTGTTACAAGGTGGGCGAGTCTTTGACTGAGCAGAGATCACAGGGGAGATGATGACATTGAAGTAGGCTTGATAAAAATACTGTAAGAAACACAGTGGACAGCAAATACGCCCACACACAGTGTGTCACCCGGGCAGTAATACGTGCCAAATATCACGGACACATCAAATTTCTTCACACTTCAAATTTAATGCACAAACTTTTTCATTTAATCTACATGTAGATTTTTGGTTTGAATGACTTTTAAAGGTGTTGAAGTGCAGGCATACAGTCCAGGCGTATGCACAGAATTCACACTTCATCAATTTTTTAGATTACAAGGATAAGTTAAAAGTAATCTGATTCATGTCTTCCCCTGTATGAGAATAGAACTCTTTATTTCTTCCAGTACTACACAAGTGGGATTTATGAGGGCTTCATTTGTCATTTTGAGCAGATTTTATCCACACGGTGACGATTTTTATTCAAAAACTTTCATATGTCAATAACTTAATAGCAAAAGAGCAGAACCTTTTGTGTAAATGTATTGTTTAATTAGTTCATTATGTCATACAGTAAACCCTTCCCTCCACCACTTTGACTCTTTCTGTGTTGCATTTCTTCTCATTTCCAGCTGCTTTCTGCTCTTCGTCTCCTCTCATGCATGCACAGGTCGTTTACCTCATTCATTAGTCATCCTTATCCTTTCAGCACCTCTTCACTCACATGTGTGCACATATGTTTGTGTGTGTGTGTGTTTGAGTGTGCATGTGTGGTTTGCATTTCTATATGCAGTCTTTCCACTGTGCACTTGTGCAGCGAATACGAGTTGGTGCGGCTTTGGGGGTGTTTGCATGTGAGCGTGTGCGTCTGCGTTATCTCATTGTGATCTGGAGGAATGGCGCAGCTGCCTGTTCAGCTGATTAGACTGTCAGAGTCACTTTGCCCATACTTTGCCAAAACAAATACACGGAAGTGCCGTGATACAGGGAGAGAGAAACATCCAGGCCACTTTACACACAGCTCTGCCAAGCAAAACACATCGGACCCCCACTACAAGACCAGCGAGACAAGTGACTACTGACACAGGCACACAATTCTATTTGTGTAATTTAACATGCGGAAACCTTCATTTATTTAGTTTATTCATTAACCTCCATCCAGCAGATTATTTAACCTTGCGCACTGCCTAAATTAAAACTAATACTGAAAACAATGTTCACCCTTAATCAGCGGACTAAAAGAGAGACTACAGATTCAATGTTAAAGACTGACCCACCTTCTTATAAATGAGGTACTGGGATTCACAAGACGGTGAACACAACTTTGCAGGATATCCAGGTGTTTTCTGTTCCAGCTGTTTTGGTGGTTTGACCACTTAGGGGGCTAATATTTTCTGAGTAGCGTTAGCAGTAATATGGATATAACTAACAAATATCACTAAGGCTGTCTTTTAAAGCAAGTCCTTATTGATGTCTATACCTAAAACTGCACATTTTTTGTCTTCTTTGCATACCTCTTGTAATTTTTATTATTACAGAGACAAGAATCTGTTGCTGGAAAGTCAAATATTTGCGTTTTCAGTGCTGACAGCAACTACAGTAAACCAGAATTCAATGAATAACAAAGTTGCATTCATAGATATAGGGCCCGACTTGTCTGGTAAAAACAACTCTATTGCTCTTATTGTTGGGAATGTGAAACCAACTACTGGTTACAACCAAGGGGCAACGTCTGAAGCTGAAAAATGAAGTGTTGAAATGAGTGCAGTTCCTCTAGTTGCCATTTGAGGCTGGCTCCAAAATCCCCATAAACTCACATGTTAAAATGTCCAACTTTCAGCATTAAAAGGAATCGTTACAGCCTGGCTTAAACAAAAGGTCTGTACTACTGGATTTGGTCATTTCTTCATATAGTTTACTGTATAGATCTCTGTATCTTCCAGTGCATACACAGGTTGTTCAGCTCCTTCTGTTCTGTGGCTTCAGTGGTTATGAGAGTTTCTGCCTTTGTAATGACTCTGAAATGGGTGACATTTTTCTGTGATGCATTCATTGACAAGTGTCTCAATTAGCATCTCACAGGCTTCAACACTACTTAACGTGATTAAACTGGAGCTGTTCACTGTGTCTGTGTGCTGTTGAAACCTTTTGGAGGATTTTAATTTGGATTCAGCTTCTAGGTTGGTGACTGCATCTACACTGTTACTTCATCATTTACCTTTTACAAGACATTTCAGACTGAACGCCTTCAGCCTCCCATATTTTTACAATCCTTTCTTTGTCAGGTTGACGACACAAATGGGTGTGTTTTCTCCACCAGTTAAATAAATGGATAGTGTCTCTTTGGGGTTGTTCATTCTGATCCTAATCCTAGGAATAAAATAATAGGCTGCATGCAAAAATAACAGACAGGAACAAAAATTTGACTTTCAGTTTGAATTAAATCATCTGTCCCATTAAGATAAACAAAGGAAAAAAAATCCCATCTTGTCCTTGATTGTTATAAATGTTTTGAAGAAGTGACGCCACATTAAAACATAAAATCATCTGTTCTGGACATCGAATCATCAAGTTTATTTGACTTGTCCGAGGTTTATTATTTAACATCAGATAAAATTTTGCGACACGGAGCTGTATAAAACACTTAACGTCTAAAAGTGTTTGGTCTCGCTTCAAACATCTTGGACAACTAGCAGACCTCATGTGACACCATGTTGTACTTGGCTATGTCCTCTCTGTCCAGTCAAATAATGACTGGGCTTCCTCTCTCACCATTCAACTCTCACTCTGGGGGAAGCAAGCATGGGAATCACGCTCTCCCATTTCATCTTTTGTTGCCTTTCATTCCTCTTCTGTTTTCGAATTTATTTTTCCTGGTTTTATTTGTTTTTGAAAATTTCTGAATATTTGTCAGCCAAAGAGAAACAGTCTGAGAATGGAGGGAGATTAGAAGACAAGCGGGGAAGATAAAGCAGAAAAAAAATAAAGACACAAGGATAGACGGAACGAGAGCTATTGCCTACAATTATAGCAATTATTACAGGTAAAGTTGATGTAAACTACCACTTAAAATGAGACAAATGGGGCAAAATGAGCAGAAAAAGCACAGGCAGTAAATTTAGCTTTCGCTTAAAGAGCTCTAGTGAAGAGTCTGATCCAAAGGCAACACACATGAGAAGAGTAGAACAGGTGATTTACAAGGAATCAATTTTTCATCATGCTTTCAACCTTTTTAGTTCACTTGCAATACTGTTACGCTGACAGGCATTTACTATTTTTCCCAATGGACATGAAAAAGAACTCTTTTTAGGCCATCATGGCGAGCGGAAATGATTTAGCAAATTCCTTACTAAGCAAGTTTATTTTTTTAAGCTCCACAAAGCACAAATCTTAAGTAAAAGTCAGCTTTAACTGAAAAATGGAGCTTCTGGATCAATGAAGCTTTCGTTAACTCCCTGTATCTGCACATATACATTGAACTTTTTTATGTTTGAATGTTTGCTTGTGTTTCTGTCTCCCTGTCCACATATTTATGTTTTAGCTGGTGTTATTTGTTTTGATGGCTTCTATGTGTGTGTATAAGTGTGTGCCCGTGTGTGTGTGGTCTTGTATTTTTATGTCGTCACTGTAACATGTTGGTTTATTTTCACATCTATGACGCTGCCCAGGCAAGCTGTGTCACTCACCAGGGGGGACTTCAGTTTATGTTAGTCTTTAAGTGTGGGGGAGTAAGGGAGAGAGAGAAGGGGGAGACAAAGACACACAGACCTGAGACAAAAATTAGAGGTTCATTTAATGGAGATTATGATGCTCTTAACTGGTGATAATTCACTAAATCATGGGTCATTTTTCTAAAGCAAGGAACGGGACACACGAGTTCTTCTTGAATGGCCCGATGAAACTTAATCTCATTGCACATGAGCATAAAAAATGCTTTTAGTGGTTTTTAAATTTTGTCTAAGACACGCCTGACCTCCACGACCTCCAAGAAATATGAACATTACTGACACGGCCAATCATGAGGTTACGCTGGTGGGTTCGTTGACCAGAATGTTTCCAAATCCAATTCTTTGTTTTCATCTTTGAATAAAAGTATGAAATACAGTTGGGCTTGGCTAACACCAAAAGGCAATAACAGCATGTCCAATACTAATAGATTTTGTCAAAACACTGTCTGACAGTGCATTTTTTTCCACTGAGAGCCAGCTGTTGTAAAATGAATCAAATATTTTCTCACAACATGTTGAAATTTTTGCGTAAAACATTGTTGACAGTCAGGCAACAAAGTGACACCAAGAAAAAGAGAAGGGGGAGAGAAAGGGGTGCCAATGAAGGGATAGAAAGAGTATGTATATGCCCCCTAACTGAGATGAAACACCTATGAGGTCAAAGGTCATCCCACCCAGAGTCCAGGAACTGAGAGCCCGCAGCCTCAGTTCCTGGGAGAGGTCAAGCACTCAAATGTGTGTGTTTTCTCCACCAGTTTACAATTGGTTATATAAATGGACAGGCTCTCTTTGGTGCTGTCCATTCAGCTGGACTCGCTGACTACCTGAAAGGAAACACTTGCAGTCTGAGTGGTGGTTTTAGACAGACACGCAAGCTGGAGAGCAGCTGGTGTCATGATATATTTTAGGAGAGAAGAAGTGATTTGTTTTTTGACACCCATACAACTGTTGCAGGCTGTTCCGCTCATTAAATACACACCTGGGCAGACACGCATACGTGTGCAAACACAACTATCCTATCACAAAGTGCATCCCGTGGGGCAAATAAAACAGAAGAAGCAATGATTGCAAAGACAGGTGCAGCACCTTCATCATCTTAAACTGGATAGCAACAGATGATTCAATGCACTTTAACAAAAAAAAAAATGACACCTACAGTCCCTGCACACTTGGATAAAATCCTTTCTTAGATCAAAAAGAAAAATTGTTTAAACCTACCTTACGAGTTTCGTAACTGGCTATCTGAATCATTCCTGCAGGAAAAAAAAACCCATAACCGCTTACTAAGAAGTGCTGAGTTCAAGTGTGTTGCTTAGTTGCACTGGGGGCAGAAACTCCTGCACTTCCCAGCAGGCTGCAGTTTAAAACATGTGGCCTACATTTCTGCTCTGCTCCCAAATGCATCGCAACCCTTAACAAGGATTCTGCTGAACTGTCTCTATCTCCAGTGTTTGTTTCCCCAGTTTTGAGCCACGCAGACCACAGTATATTGTCTCTGAGCTAAATTATTTAACATGAACAGAGAAATATGTATTCCATTTTCCATGATGTGCCATAAAACCCAGAGTTCAAAAACCACACTTGGGATGACAGATTAGGGGGGAGGAAGAAAATGACACCGCTAAGGAGAACACACGCTGTGTCGAGCACCTAAATCCATAACAGAAAAGGAAAAATGCACTTCCTGCACTTTATATGCACACACAAGCCACACACACAAATCAACACACATTCTACAAGGTTGGCACTCTCCCATCCCACTGTCTCATTTCCCTAACAGAGCGCTTTGCCAACATCTACCTCCCCCCTCCCCTAAAGACTGACCCTCTCCTGCTGGGCCCTACAGGGCAGCACACTGGGCAAGGATCTGTTCAAGTGCCGTTAAACAGAGAGCTACGAGTCTGCCTTAATAGCTCCATTCATACATTCTTGTCCTTTAAGTGGCTCCAAGTCTGAGAGTCTGCAGAGGTTTCCACTCAGCTGAGCATCTGAGAGCCAGCCTGTGCATTTGAAAAGATGTATAGAGGGTTTAATGCTGCGGCTGAGTAGCCTGCAGAAAAACTCATGGCAGAGCTGCCTGTAGAGAATTAACATTGAACCTCAGGGATCTGTGCACAGACCCCAGTCAGTCTGAACTGTGTTTTTCTGAAAAGCCACATTGGCACCAACCCCATTTGCTCCATTAGACTGATTTCCTCCACAGCTTTGAGGCCACCCAGTCGTTCCTTGTATCATCTCATACATATACACTATTTCCTTTGTGTGGTGCCATGCTTTTCTACTGAGAAGTAGTAAGACCACCAACCTTTCATTATCATGTCAACTGTAAATTTTTGATTTACTGGCCTTTAGTCGGTGTTCATTTAATTAGTATTGACAAATTATTCAAATGAACATTTTAAGATTGACTGGACAATATGTTTAATTACCAATGGAAAAGTGTGCAGAAAGTAACAACCATCTTTTTGAACTCTCTTACTATACTTGATTATACTTTCTGCGCTTGTGAGTCTGCTGGGGTCTTCTTGGGTCCAAATGATATAAATTTCATCATCACACGGTGTGCAAAATGGCTGGTGGACCTCCACATGCCTGCCAATTTTTGGGGAGATGTGTGGCCACAGACTCGTCCACTGAGGCTTTACATTTCATTGCAACAGCTACGTATGCACCCCAGGCAGAGGACTTTTAGTGGACGTCAAAGAAAAAGTAAAAAGAATTGCTACAGCGGTGTCATTGATTGGTGTCTAATCTGTGTGGCTGAAGCCAGTGAAACAGACAAAAATTGCAGCTAGCTGCCGAGCACAGAGAATCATTTACCCATTTAAGGTTCATATTTTTATCTGGACTTTGTGGAGTGCAAAGTAGAGCTGAAATGTAATGTAATTCAGTGTAATGAAATATATTGATCCATGCCCGCTGCATATGCATGTAAACAAATTAGCGATCAGTAAAGTGTTTTTGTACGTGTATTTTAAAAAGAGAGAGAAGCAATAAAAGTTCTCAGCGTAACCTGCCAGATGTTCTTACAGAGTGCGTTACAGCATTCAATGCTGTGATTGGTCAGTTATGTGGAGGTGAGAAGTCAGGCTCTTATTAAATTGTCATGTGAAATATATATTCAGAGTTTCTAAAGTTGCAGCTCAAACTGCTAATAACTACACAGTGCATAAAAAGCATGTATAATTTACAGTTCCCAAAAATGCAGAGTGAGTGCAGTTCAGCACTAAAATACGAGTTTCCCACAACTGTGACAGCTGCACACCACAGAGCTTTCATCAGCAACCCCAACTGATATATGTGTTTGCATGTCTGTGTTTTGGGGGGTTTGTGGCTGTATTTAGGTAACTGATAGTCAGTGCATGTTTTTGTATTTTCTGCTGAATGATGGATGCAGTGAGATAATCAGCTGCCCAAGACGATCTGCAGATGTCCAGAGTTCTATAAGAAGCAGTAGCAGTCCACAGCCACCACCACCCGCAGCCCATCTTAAACCCTTCTTACCTCTCCTCTGTGCCCCACATAGATGAAGGCACACATGGGCTGGAAGGCACCAGTGCCACAAGCCAGGAGGTGCGTACGATTGTAGGGCTGCAGCAGGCGAACAAAGTTGGCACACTCTGTCTGCAAAGCACACAAACACAAAGTCAGGTTAAAAATCTATATTTCAAAGATGTTAACAAACTGCAGACAAGCTGAGGGTACCGAAGAGAAACCAACAAGCTTATTGATGCCAAATGTAGTCCTGAGCCCTGAGAAAGATGAAACGTGATAGCCTCCATCCAGGAGTGGTATCTGTGATTTTTGGATGTCCGCCAAAGCGATGATAAAGAAGGAGATTCATCATACTCAGGTCAAAGGAACTCATGAAACCCAAGAAAAACCTGGGAGCCAGTGTTAAAATGTGGTAGATAATTCTGGTGGTTTGGTATAAAACGTTTGTGGTTATGTAGAGTATAAGATGAAGAGTTCAGGAATAAATCTAAATTCAACTTTTGACAACAGCAACAAGAAAGAGAAGAGAAAAAATATAGAAGCAGGGAGAGATCAAATCGGAAAGGAAGGCTTGAAGCTGCTTTATCAGGCACTCTGTAACAGAAGGAAATTCAGAAGAAATTCAAGTTAAAGGTCCTAAAAACAGAGATTGGTGACACATGACAGGAACAATAGATGTAGTGACTAAGGAAGTATTAGTATTAAGACCTTTTTATGATACACAGAGCTGCAGAGGAAGCAGAGGGCATGACTACTTCCTCTTTCCTTTGTGTAACAAAAGCAGCAGACAAAACGGGTGTCAGCCTGAGGAAAGAAAGGATCGGGCAGCGATCACTCGCAGGTCAAAGTCATCTGCACAATCAGTGCCTAGAGTGTGTGTGTGTCTGCATGAGCGTGCTTGACTGAGAATTAGATACTAGAGTGTTGGTGAAGGTTTTTGTGTGTCTATCTGCATGTGCCATCTTGATCTCCACATGTGTGCATTTGCTAGTCTTTGTGTTTATACAAGTGCATGTGTCGAGTAAATCTGCCATGCTGTGCGTTTGGCCCCTGTCCCTCTCGATGCTGCAGTCGGACCTGAAACCGCCTCTGATCGTTTCCTCGAGTGCTTCGTTGCAGACCTGATGTAAACCATGTCGCTGCACTAAGAGAAACAGTTTACATCATTATATTACTCTTCTCCACAGGATAATTTCTATGTTTCAAACAAAACCAGGCAAGTGAAAAGCAGAAAACGCATTTATATTAAAAATGTTTTCAGCAAATCTAAATGTACTACTGGTTTTTCGATGTACAAGCGTCTAGATTTCAAACATTCTGTTTCCAGTGACGATGATGGGATATCATTGAGCCAGTTTGGCATGGCTTTTAAAGGTTTTCGGACACCGCGTCCCCTCAGTTATTTATCCTAAATTAGTGTTGTTTTACTTGCTTATAATTTATCTCCAGCCTGTTGGAATCATCTTCTAAAGGGATAAAATTAAGATGTAAATTTAATTTTGTGGTTGTAAGAAGACAAACAGCACAGCCCACGAAGCCTATTGGAAATGAGTAGAAACCTTCCCCTCCCGCGTTTCTGTGCTTGTACTCGGGGAGTCATCTGAAGATCTATGTGACCCTGAGAAAAGAGCGAATTGAAATGTTGAAAAGAGGAAATATGTCTCTCCCACTCTGGGACGTTTGGTTTCACAGTTCTGTGTGGGCTTACTGGGATTAAGTGGCAATAAAGGGAGTGGTGTTTAACAGAAAATGAAGATGTTTGATTACTAAATCTGGTTTTGTCTCACTGGGAGATCTCGGGGAGTAGTCGTAACAACGGCCAGGGCTGAAATTTACCACATAAAAAGTCATGGTTAGGGCAAGATGGTGAAAACAAAAGCATGTAATGTGCTCGTATTAACCTTAAATTATCAAGAGAAGGTTGCCGCCCTCCAAAATGTGTTCCCAGCAACAGTGCTTCCACACTTAAAGATCTGAAATTACCCACAGAAACCACATTTGCGTAACCTGGTATTTGAAAAGAAGAATGTACAGCATTTTAAACAGTGACCTTTTAATCTTTTGCTCTGAGACAAAAGTATCATTAACATAAGCAAATAAGATCCCTGCCAAATCTCTGGCAGATCTTTGCAATTTGCAGCACTAAACCTCTTTTCCCACTGAATATGGTTATTAATTTGGATCATACAGGAGTAAAGCAGTTTACTTTCATTAATAGTACGAGATTTCAAAGTGACAGTGAAACATTTGCAGGGTGCTACTGGACAGAGAAACCTTTGTGTTTTTTTCTTAGTTTTATTTGACATCTACCTTCCTACTTGTAGTGTGCACAATATACTATATTTAACATATTTTTCAGTCAATTTGAAGTAAAAAAAAACCCACAAAAAAAACACAAGTTGAAGAAACAAAGAAAGGTGAATGGAGACCAACTATGTTTAAACTAACTAAAAGATAGAATTGCAATCAGAAGTGTATATCTCCTGGGCTTATTGTGGCATGTACTTTGCTATTATGTTTAATCCTGGAAGGTCAGTTCTGCACTGTGTGGTCGTCCAGGGTTATTTTTTTGCCAATAATACCTCATTTTGGAAGAGGGGATCACATTTGAGGAGGACTGCTTGGAAGTTTGAGGCACTAGTGAGATGCTGATTGGAGAAATTTAATTTTGCGGTCACTGGTCCATTAATTACCCGTGTCCTTGGAACACAAAGCTACAGCTAACATGGAGCAAACCACAGTGAAAGCTCGAGCAGCAGCCAAATATGTTTGAGGATAACTGACCCGGGTAGGGAGAGGCAGGTTTGGACATGGAGAGCAGTTTCCAGTATAAACAGCCGATGTTCAACAGAAAGAAATCTGTTATTCTGTAATACTAACAGGAAGTGAGGACCAACACATTTGTACACACGCACACGCGCGCACACACATGCACACAAATATGAGCATGTATAACGCTACAGTGAACAGGACCTCCTACATAAATACAGACACACACAAACACTGTGCAGGCAGTTCAAAGCTGGACAGCTGAATGGTCTGTTCAAGTCTTTGGTCTCAGTTGCTGTTTGATCCTCAAAGAAACAACTTTTCTCGATTGACCACTGAAAGCACTCAATCAAGACACGAAACTCCTGTGTGGAGACGTTTGTGGCTTCTTGGAGATCTTAAAAGTCATTCTGAACAGTTACAGACATTTGCTGCATCTTATTGACATTTATATTAACACAAACAGTGAAACGCAATCGAGAGGAGCTTTTGCAGAAGCCCCGATCTGGAGGCCAAATGCTTTGATGTTATCATAGCTTGGGAGTCTGAGTGCATTATTTATCATATATTTATTTATTTTTTAAAACCCAGAATTTTTTATGCTTGGGATCTTGACATAATCAGGTCTTTCTACAAGAAAGGTTGGAATACAGACACTATCAGGGCTGTCATTAAAGAAAAAAAGCAGAGCAGTGAGTGCACAATTGATTTTTGGAGCCTACATAAAGAATTCATGCTTCAAATATGCACGCTCAGATGTCAACTTTGCAATCCTAACACCTGTGTTCTTGATCTCAGTGATTTAATCCCTGGAAAGCTTTGTTTGTGCACCATAGGAACAACACTGTGACAATTCCTGGCAGCGATGAATTGATTTGATCATCAACCCAGCGGCAAGTGGAGGAAAATTGAAAACAAGACACTACATGTTTAGCAGAAGCTGCTGTCCGCCTCCCATCCCTTCTGCCTGGTATTTATTTGTGTGAGCTGTGATTAATGGTGGTGAAGGCCATGAGGTTGTGATTCTGGGAGGAAACACTATCAGTAAAAACATGTTTTAGGTGGTAGGCACGTGTCAGTAGAACAGTGTGGAGACAGACTTTCATTAAGGAGATAAGAAAAACACATTTATTTATTTCCACCGAGTTTCAGTGTCATGATGTCAGGATGTGGATGCTGAAGATATTCATTCTACTGCAGTGTGCTGAGAAGGAAAACTGCATTTCATTGCTTTTTTACTTTGTGTAACAAGGATTATTCCAAAGATTAAAATACATTCTCTATAAACTATGAACTGTATTTTTAACCTAAATTTCCTCAGTGTGATTGGACCTTTCTCCCTAAATCACCAAACACCCACACACTAAAGTCCAAAGACCTTTCACCTTTCAACCTTTATCGCTTTCTGACAATAACCATATAAGTTGTAACACATGCGCCTATGTGAGTGTGTGTGTGTGTGTTCAGTGTGTACGTCTTTTGCTTTGTAGATTATATAGGACACAGCAGTAATCCATCTCATTTGACACCAAAAAAAGCCCAGAAACACACAGTAAAGGAGATATGTGAAGGAATGCATAAAGGTGGCGGTGCAGTTTAACAAAAACTGTCAAATATCTCAATTTATTTCCCGTGTAGGGAAACACACAATCAATACGACTCCTTTGGTACCAGTAAGGTAAAGTTTCACACAGCTGGTTTTCAGACCTGTGTAATAATGGATCGTGACATCACTTCTCCACTATAGAGAGTACAGTAGCGCACACACATCCAGCACCGTATGAGCGGCCTGTAGAGGAAACACCTAATAAAGGTGATATAAGACACCCATGACACACCTGCCACTTCAAACACAGAGACTACACATACTTACAGACACACACATAATATCTAACCATTTCCAGATGGAGGGGCTGTCAAACTCCTTGCCATAAGCACAAAAGGGTACAAAAATTGCTGTGCTTTTATAACTCTTACGCTATGTGTTCATTTTGGCATGTGTGTGTGTGTGTGTGTGTGTGTGTGTGTTAACCAACAGTACCATTTGCTTCTCCAACTGGAACCAAATGCAACGAAGTCTCATTAAATCAACCACACTCTAATAAACTTGCCTCCTTCCTTCCTCCAGTCCTTTCTTTCCTACTTCCTTACGTCCTTCCTTCCAAAAAAGCACTGAGTTGATCTAAAGTTGCTTAGAACTTATGACATGATGACATTTGCATAATAAGCTTTCTTGCTTGAAATAATCTTTTGTTTATTTCAATCAAATTCACTTTGATATATTACTGTTAATTTCCTCTGTCATCATTTTTCTTTTGTATTTAAATATGATTGTTAGCAGCTCATGTGTCCTGCTGCCAGTCAGATTTTTAAATCCAATAAAATTTGCCAGGATCAGCTCCGACACCAGTTTATGACTTCTATCATCGTAACTTATGACTTTCTTCCTTTCAATTTGAAAAAGGAGTTAATCGTTCTCTAAAAAATCAAATGTTTAGTTGAGCAGAAACACGGAGAGACAGACAACCGTTTACACTCACAGTCACAATGTGGACAATCTAAAATCACCAGCTAATCTAACCCTTTGAACTGCATGTCTGTGGACTGTGGAGATCCCATTTTTCTATGTTAAAATGTATTGACTCTTCTTATTAAAGATGTGTTATATTCAGTCACATATTTCATGTTTATATTTAAGCAATAATGCTTTAGTTTAGGATCATTTTCAAAATAAATAGATTTCATCATGGACGTTTTCCTAATATCAATAACATACTGATATGTTTTCATTTTTAATCCCAATGTTAAACCCGAGTGCTACATTTCCTTGACTGTAGGTAGTTGACTATAGGTTTAAACACATATATTTGGATGAGAAATGTCCTTCCAGCTTTGGGCTTCTGTGTCACAGATAGTAAATCACTATGTTTTTCCCTCCTCCCTCTCCTCCTACCTCTCTATATTCCTACTTCCCTGGCATCCTTCACTGAAGTCTTTATTAAGAGCTCTAATGAACAACAAAAATCTTTTCCCTCAACTTCCCTCTGATGTAGACTTCAATACAGAGAAACTTGTTTGGTTCCTAACTCATTAAAATGTTTACTTTTAATAGTTTACTGTACTTTCTTTTAAGGCAAAATATGACTTGCCTTAAGGCAGGAAACTGCAGTGTCAGCACAGAACAACATGGCACCAAACTGTCAAGCTATCCCATTTACTGCACACTTAGTAGCCCTAGAGGAACACTCTGCTCCTCCCATCATAACACACCATTTGCGGACTGTTGTTAATGAAAAGCATTGTAAATATTTTGCATCCTAGTTTTCAAACCTAATAAAATCTTGTTTTAAACTAAACAAAATGTAAACCCAACTGAACTCTGAATGCAGGATTTGGATCGTGAGCCTTCAGAATCATTTGGAGCCTAAAGGCAAACTTGGGAAGATGTTGCCTTGGAGAGAGCCATCTCTCTGTCATAGTGGAGGCAGTTTATTGAATAAAGAGTTTCTGAGCACCATGAGCCAACTCAGGCACATTTATGGAGAGGTTCTGATGAGATTTTTGGCAGCAATGCACAGTCAGAGTCCAAGTTTCTGGAAACAAGGATAAGACTCTAAAGGTGGACATCAAAACTTTATAGGGAATAACCAGCAGCTTGGAAGACGTGCACAGGTCAGGTAATCCCTGAAGAATGGAAACGTGAGAGGAATTAAAGGGAAGGTGAGGCAGGACTGGGCATGAAAGTGTCAAGGACATGAATGAGCTAAACTCTAGCTCTTTGGGTATGTTTGAACCACGCTGATGGACATAGCCAAACTGACAACACCCATTTAAAGCCAGCAAGCCAACAGAGACGCCCCCAAGTGTCCATTTGAAGAAAGAAAGTGGAAACAAAGGAAACAGAAAAAACACTGGATGTAGTCGTGCCTTTTGAAGCGCTCAGTTTGACAAAAATGAGTTTTCCATTAAATCACCATATTGCAATGAAAATTAAAATAGCCATGTTAAAACAAGCAGATATTAACAATGTTAAAATGCTACCTGTGGGTCCTTTCCTGTCTGAATGCAGTCTTCTCTGTTGCCAGGTAATGGAGGCCAGAAGATCTATGAGAAAACGGGGACACAGAAAAATTAGTTTGATGATTAATGACCTCATAACTATCAAATACTGTAATGCAAAGAACCGCCTTACTCAGCCATACTGCCAAATGTAATTTTTTCTCGGAGCAACTTTGGTGGGATAGAACAGAAATATCAGTCTTTGAGTCGTTAAATGCAAATTATCTTCCTCAAAAATTCAACTTTTGTAGCAGTTAGAAGCAAATTGAGGAGAACAGCTCATCCACAAATGATGAAACAAGGCTTTCCAGTGGGCAGCCAAAGATGTTAGGCGTTAACTTTTGGCTTGTAAAGCTGAAACCCTGTGTGGGACAAGGCAAAAATGTACTTTCCACTCCAACACCAGAAGCCAGAGCCACACACTGAATCATAACTATCACAAGAAATAAATTAAAAACATCAAAAACTGAGCTATATAAAGTTTTTCTTTCAAGCCACGCGGATGATTTGGTTTGGATTTTCCCCGATTTTTTGATATGACAGTGAAAGAAGGTCCTTTTGAGGCCCTCACAGTAAAACAAATGCATTTATAATGATCAACAGCAATGTCTTCTCAGTGATGATGCAAGGCCAAAGGCTTGTGGAAAGAAATGCTTCTGATGAATGATGTAATGCTCTGTGTGTCGTTGTCCCTCTCCTCTACTTCCACAGCGCTGAACAATCTTTAGACCACAATGTAAGTCTTTTGGTTGAAATTTTCCATTCGCTTGGTCCGAAGAGCAAATCTTGCATGTACTGTACATAGGCTACACTAACATACTACACAGATGTCTGAAAGATTTCAAGACTTTCTTTTTCTGTGCCAAGACAGGAAATTAGTGTTCAGCCACCTTAAGAGTGTCATTTCAACACCATCTGGAGCTATAATAAAACACAAGTTCTCACAGCATAGATCCAAGATTGCCTGATTAGGAAACTCCTGGAGTCTTCCTCTCAGTCTGCAAATTGGATAATCAGATGAGGTGAATCTCAGATAAGCATGAGGTAAAATTTGGACTTTAAACAATGGGGCTAGTTTTCACACTGCCACTGAAGAGAAAAGCTCAAGTCGGTTTGAGCTGAGCTTCAGTGACGTGTGTAAAGTCATAGTGTTTGTGTACTACCACGAGTTTCTCTGAGACAATAAGTCTTTGTCTGATCTAACAGGAAACTGCCTTAGAGGGACGATAGCAACCAGAGGGGAAAACAAATGGTCCCGACTTGCTTCACCATGTCTGATTGCACTCAGCGCGTGGATGAACAGCGTGTGCACATGCACTGAGTGCCACTGTGAAAGTCACTGTTATCAAAGAGCATTATGTTGATGGATGTTTATCATAATGAAAAACTAAATTGATGCACATTGTTTAGCACTGGGATCCATAAAGAAAGCCTTTTGGTCTCCTAGATGAAGGTTTAGCGCTTTGTAAACTAGCCGTCCATCCCAACTACCTCCTGGAGCTGTTCCGAAATAGTGTGCTTCATTTAGTTTAAACAAATCCAGCCAGTGTGTACACTGCAGCTGAACGTAGATGGAAACTGTTTAGCTGAGCAGAAACATGACTTCTCACCACAGCCGTGTGAGTGGTGACACGCTTCATCCAATTCTTTTCCAGCTTCCTAATCAAAAATGTGTTGGAGACAAATCTTAGCATAAAATGGACATTATTGCAAATTATTGATTAATGTGTCATTTACAACTCCACAAGCTGGCTTGCAATGGTAGAAATCCACTGGAAACAATGTATTCTGTGGATCAGGCTAAAGCTTGGCTCGATTATGGGCTGTTTCAACATTTTTTAATATATACACAGTCAAGAGGGTCTTAAAGTGCTCCTTAATTTTGAGACCATAAATGCCAGATGTATTTTATTGTTTTATTCATCAAACACAACACTTTTTATGTGCTGTATGTAGCTTTTTTTGCATTTATGCACAAAATAATCTGACATCTCTGCATAGTAACACAGAGCCAAGGCAAGATGTAAATGGAAACTTGATTTAAATACTAAACGAAAACATTACGAGTCCTTTAAAACCTGCTCAGTATTTAAATCTTCTCTCTAAGAAGATTTAAATACTGATTTAAATGTCAACATAACCACCACTTTTATCAACACATCACGTTTTACGCTGTGCTTTTTTCGGGCCAAAGAGATCACTCTTACGCTAAATAAGCTGGGTTAGATGCGATCTCCAGAATCTCCAAGGAAGCACACAATATACACTGTAGTGTGTAACCAAAAACTCTGCAAAGTAAACCAGTTGTCTAAACTTGCTGAAAAACAATGTTTTTGACAGCCAGCCACATTTTCAAGCCAGAAAAGCAAGAGTGAAGATTTCATATACATTTTTCAAAGACGGGATATCAAATACCAATCAAACGTGTTTATCTTTTCGCATGGAGCAAGTGGAATATTTATTCGATCACATGAAACATTTAGATGTACTAAATCATTATTTGTTTTAGTTTTCCCTTGGTAATTATCATTAAGGAAATTTTTCCACTTTCCTGATGTGATTCAGACCGTAGTGGAGCCAGTTCTGGGCTGACACATGCAACATGGACCGAGTTAATGCCATCTGATTTTTATTCGACTAAAGCCTTGAGTTTAGAATTAAATCACCCTGCATTACTGCACTGCTGGTTAGATTTATAGAGGGCACCAAAATGGGATTATATAACAAATATATACTGTAGACTTTTATGGGCAAAGATTAAGTTGAAAAGCTACAATATGCAGTACTATGAAAAAGTCTTCCTTGTAATTTCTTTAGGTAGTCTTCATGAATAGTTTCAAAGCTCTTCTTTAGATGTTTCTGCTTTTTGTTCTGTTCTTTGTCAAGAGGATCCCACACTGCTTCAACCCTGTTGAGGTCCGGGGAGGCCAATAACTGGTAGTGTTCCACTGTGTGTTTTTCTATCCAGGTATGCTTTTACTGCATTGGCAATGTGTTTCCCAATGGTTTTGCATGGTGGATCAAACTCTGATGCCACTTTTCTGTTTTCATATTTCCATCACTTTTGATAAGATCTCCAAAATCACTGGCTGAAATAGAGCTCCAAACCATGCCAGAGCCTTCACAGTGTTTTACAGATGGTTATAGACACTTACTGTTGTACCTCTTTCCTGACCTCTGACTGAGGATGACTTGAACGAAAACGTTCAAATTTGGATTCATCGCTCTATAAGACCTGTTGGCACTGATTTTCACTCTGCCTGTTGTGTAGTTTGGCATACCTCAGCCTTTTCTCCCAGTTTCCCTTCCTTAAGAAAGGCTTCTTGACAGCCACCCTTCCACTGAGACCATGTCTGATGAGGCTTAAGTAAACAGTAGATGGACCACCAGATGGGCCAGACATAGCTCCCATATTCTGTTTCAGGTCCTTGGAGGTATTTTTTTCCTTTTTGTTAAGGACGTGACTTACATACCGTTCATCTGCTGTAGATCTTTTTTGGGCCTGCAACTTCTTCTTTGGTCCTCCATTTGTCCAGGATTCTTTAGATTTAAGAAAATACTGTACACTGTGCTGAAAGACGGCAAGTTTCAGCTAATAGCTCTCTTTGAATCTCGTTGTTGGAGCAGTTGACTGAGTTCTTCTCACATTTTAGTAAAATTTGTAAGATCATTATTCAGACCAAACTTTTAATTGTAACTTTTGGATTTTTTCACCATATTTGGGAAGATCTTTGCACACTCATGCATGCTGAGGGAAACATTTGGCAGGTTAAATGAGAAAGGGGTGCATATTAAACTGACTAGCTAAACTAAGAAGGATGTGATTTTACAGCATGATGTAAAATCATGTTGTAAAAAGGGATAAGCTGCGGGACATGCTGTGCTTCTCAAGTTAGGCATACTTTCTCTTAGCGATGCTCCCTCATGTGAGGAGAAACTAAAGTTGAAGTTAAACAAAATTTCTTTCTTCGAGTGCTGGTTTATGGATGATTTGGCAGATGTCTTTAATCTTGTAAAAATTTCTTTTACTGAACTCACAACTGGCTCCTTTAGAAACATGGTTGTTAAACCTCACACCGCTCACAGCGCACTTTGTCGGCAAACACCGTGTGTGATCACGAGCCAAGACAGAGAGCTGTGAGAGAATGCGAGAGAGGGATGGAAAATTAAGAGGTAGATACGGTGAGCGACATCTGGCTTCCTGCGTACTTAAATTCCCCATTCACCCATTAACTTCATGTCATCAGTCTCTCTGACCCATGTACACGCACCGCTGTTCTTAGCTAAGTGCTGTAGCACACCGGGGACTTTGGTTTAAAAGGGTTATTTTTGTTCACTATGTACTAGAAACCAGTTTAATGGAACACAGAGTAAACTGGGCATCCTACTGGAAAATTAAATATTAATGCATATTTGCAGTACATTTTTGCTCTAAAGTAACACAGTTAGATGAAATTATATCCTGTTTGAACTCACTCATTTCCCCGATGACAAATTCTACTAATAAAAACTCTCTGAAACCTTATAGGATGCAGCTGAAAGGTATAATAACTCTGTAAGTTCACAAATCACAGCAAAACCCCATATGGATTTACTGTTCCAGAGCATAAATACTAATAAAACCTAGATTACACTCTAGTATGAAATGCAGGTTTTTTTT
The DNA here is from genome assembly GCF_036321145.2 of Pelmatolapia mariae. Classification (NCBI taxonomy): domain Eukaryota; kingdom Metazoa; phylum Chordata; class Actinopteri; order Cichliformes; family Cichlidae; genus Pelmatolapia; species Pelmatolapia mariae. The sequence continues at coordinate 31,829,811 of NC_086244.1, read as the reverse complement.
CAATAATTTTTAACATAATCAGTCTTTTTGACTTAAACTAATCAGTGATTGTTCTCAACTTAATCTAGACTGTGAATGAGATACTTTCTTTTAATATAAAAGAGAGAAATTTTCTATTTTAATTATGATAAAGGCAATAGAACAAAATTATTCTTTCTGTCTTTGTCAGACTCTCAGTCTGTGATAAACCTGCAGTGAGGTGCAGCACTCTGCTCCTCATCTGGTTCCTGGTTTATAATTTACATTTCAAGTCTCTCTGCTGTTACAGTGTTTAAAAAACCTTAATGACAAACCGGTGCTGAAATTAAAAGCAAAGCAGACAGAAATACAATGTTTGATTTATGGGTAGCTGCATTATTACAGGTGTTCCTTTACTGGGAAGGGTAGAAATGAAGTGTAGTTTAGAGGGAACCTGTTTGTAACACAAGAAGTGCAAAAGGTAATGTAAAAGTAAAGAAAACAGAGAAAACCCCAATAATCATATGACTTCCTATAAGCAAGCACTTTGGTAACAGTGGGAATAAAGAACTCCCTTTTAACAGGAAGAAACCTCCAGTGGAACCAGGCTCACTGAGTTGAGGGTGATGGGAGGAAGACTTTTCAGTTTGATGCAATACCAGTAATATTAAATGAAATGGCTGTTGCCATATGATTTGTAACAGAACACTTAAACAGATGTTCTACAAAGAAGGAATTCTGATAAAATGTTAAAACCTCCATCTGTCTCTTCAAGTCATAAATCATCTTTCTACAGGGTGAAACCACTTGAAGCACAGTGTCCACAACCTAAATCAAAATAAAACAACAAATGTAGAATGTGCAGTAAAAACACTTTTACTGTACATCAATCATCGAAGCAGAGATCTGCATACTCAGAAAAAATATATAAAGCACATCATTTTTACCTCTTTCGATTCACTGCTAACAGGTCCCAGCATGAGAGAGTACAGGATGTCTTTCCCACCCAGGAATAAACGGTCACGGTATTCATCCAGGAAGACAGCGGTAACAGAGAGGTGGCCATGGTGACCGCTGAAGATGGATGACCTGTTGGTGGACAGCAGGTCTGCAAAGAGAGCAAAGCATTAGTGACAGTAGAAAACATGGAGGAGTGCAGACTAAAAAACAGAATAAAGGCCGTAATATTTTTGGGTGTGCTATTGTCACAGCCCTGCTATTGTGCATTCTGAAAGAATGCACTTTTTGCATTACATTTGCTGTATTTTGTATGGGATTCAAAACTTTAGTGTCAATTCATTTCACTGAAATCAAATTACTTCACTGAAATAAAATCTTGATGTAACCTCGCCATTTTTTGTAATTGCATGTGTCTCCAACATTCTCGTAGTTAAAACACGGCACTAAAACAATAAGAGGAAATGTTAAATATTAACATGATGCAGTACTGCAGAAATTCATGAAAAGTAAAAGTACCACGGTAACGAATATGGAGCGATTTGGCAGCAGCTTCAAAGAGGTTCTTGCAATAACTCTGCAGGCTAGGTGCAGACTGAGGTGAACTCAAGTTCAGCTAGACACAGGGTGTCTTCTCTTTACACACACATACACTGCATATTGATGCACGTATACACCACAGAAACCAAACATAAAACCCAACTGCCTGGAAGTCTCTGACAACTTTGACATCTTCTACTCTCTCACCCAAACACGTCTTATTTTTTCCCACTTTTTCTTTGTTTCTGTTCATCTTTATCGACTGCCACCTTACTTTCTTTCTGTCTAGGTATCAAAATGAGGAGAGAAATGTGTGTGTGTGTGTGTGTGTGTGTGTGTGTGTGTGTGTGTGTGTGTGTGTGTGTGTGTGTGTGTGTGTGTACACGTCGCTGGTATGTCAGACTCTCAGCGGAGGAGTCAGCTCGGGCTGAATCGACTTTTCATTTGTCTCTCATCACTCATCTGTCACGTCGGTTATTTCTCTCCTCATTTTCACTCAGCACAATACACACTGACTAGCACGCACAAACACAAAGAGTGAGAGGGGAGCCCGAGTCACTCGCCACTCAGCGTGAGTACTGACTGAGTGAGGCAGGAGGGTCCTATGTACCGGTGATACCTTGTCCATCACTGGGGCCATGTACACACAATGGAGCTGTTTTTATAAGAAATCAGCATTTTTCACATACATAAGCATGAACAGTTTTCAGCAGTGCTGCAAGTATGCTTTACTTTCTCAGGTATTATTTCATCACTTATCCACCATTTATTTGTTTTAGCTCACACTTTCATAAAGGCCTTCCAAAGAGGTTTCCACTGATATTGACATTCATTTCATCCTGTGTCTTTGCTGCAGCCAAACTTTGGTGAAACACTGTCCTCCTCTGTGGCCTCCTTACATTTAAACACATATGCATGTTTAAATGGGAAAGAGGGAAGAAACAGTTTTGCAGGAAAAGGTTGGATATAAAACTTTAGAACTTCTTTCTCATTAGAAAAGATTAACGAGAAAATTCCCAAGCAATAGCGATATAAGGTAGGGAGAGAGAAAGTTAGACAAAGTTAGAGAAAGAAAGAAATAACTGGAAAGAGAAGGAATGCAGACATTGAAGAGTTCAGCAACTGGTAAGAGTCTGAAAGTAATTAGAAGGCAGACAGACAAAGAGAGCAGTACGACTGATTGATTTCTTGAAACTGGCAGGGCTGAAAAAAATATGTTGGAGAGACAGAAGGAAAGATAACCGACAGTAGCTGAAGCTCAGCAGTCTCTTCCACCCTCTGCAACTTTTACATCTGCCACACAGAGATCCTCCGCACTGTTGCTTGCTTATTTTCACAAACCAAGCATTTCCAGGGACAGCTTCAACTTAGAGATGAAGCTGTTAGGCTTCTTAACTTTATAATTAAAGAATTTATGTAAGGCTTTATGTTATAAGATTGTGTATTTTCTAATCAGGGGCAGAATTAATTTATAGCCTAGCTGCTGACAACATTAATGTCTCTTATAGACAGAGAATTGCATTTATCAGTCTTGTGTTGTCTCAAAAGTCCGACATGTTTTGCGTCATTAACTCCAAACTCTTCTTTTTTCTTCTTTCTCAATATGAAGTGTGTGCAGTTCTGAGCCGTTTGTTTTCCACAGCACAATCGGATTCATTCTGTTTCCACCTACATGCACACAAACCCACTCAGACTGGAAGCAGCCTTTCTCTCTCCCGTTGTTTCTCATAAATTACTCGATTGTATACACAAATCTTCCTCAAACCAAAGCAAAAATGCAGCGACATAAATACCGGAGCGCACATACACAGAGACACCAGCAAGCACACCCAAACAGAGAGGAAAGGTGAGCTGACAGCTTCCATCTGTAGCTTGTTATCACTCTAGCAGCTCATCACCTCAGTGTGGAAATCACGCCAGTGTCTCACCTCTCACCAACCTCTCCCCCTCTCTCTTCCCTGCTCTCTATCCAGCTTCACCTCTCTTCTATCTGTTTAACCTCTTCTGAGTCTCCACCACGCTCCGTCTCCTCTGTCTATCCATCTTTAACGTCCTTACTTGAAGTCATTTTTGAATAATAGAGTCTTAAGTTTCATCTCGTTTCTTTCTGTCTTCCTGTGCCTTTTGCTACTTGATCTTTATTCCTTGTCTCTCTTCTTTTTATCCATCTTTTTGCGCAGTCTATATATACATCCACAAATTCATGACAGCATCCATAGTGAAACATCTGTCTTCAATGTGCATTATTTCCCTAAAAGCAGTCAGCCAGTGCTGCACTGACAAACAGCAGATGTGCCAAAGCAAAGCGACACGCGAATGAGCATCTGGTTTCACTGTGTCAACCCTCACGCAGTCTCACCCACTGCAAAGATGTGTTTGCAATAATTTATTATTGATTTGTTTACATTTCACTCTTCTGCACGATTGGGCTAAGGCATGCCCTGGTGTTTGTCAAATCTACACGTCAGACGTGTGGACTTTGCAATCTCATTCACTGCTCCTGTTTTGCATACTATTCTTTGATCCGGGAGCCTGTGCAGTGATGGAAAGAGCATGAAAAAGAGGAGAAGTGAGGTAAAATTGAGGGCACCACCACTGCCTGAATAGATTTTAATTTGGTTCTTAACTAGGAGGTATCACATGTTCTGCTGAGAAAACTTATCTGCAACTGTTTTTTCCATCATGTTAAGCAGTATGGCCTCTCCGTGTGGAGTTTGCATTACCTGCGTGGGTGTCTCTCTGGTGTTCAGTTACTTCTGACTGTCCAAAGGCATGCAGGTTTGGCTATCTGGGGGCTCTAAATTACATGTAGAAGTGAAAGTTGTGTGTCCACATTGGATCCTACTTCATGTCCAATACATGCTGGAGAATGGATGGATGGACTATGACTAGACCACTAATAATGCTGCCAACTTGCAGACTCCCTCAGAGCAGTGGTCGGATTTTGCGGTCAGACTGAGGTTGAAAGGCTGAAACATAAAAAGTAATTGGACCTGGACAATCAAATGAAATGAATGAAACCAAGTTAAAAAAAAAGTTGGGGAGATTAATGACACACTATTAAGCATTTTTTTCTATTGAGGTTAAAAAAAGACACTAAAATTCAGTTATTCTGGATTAGGAGTACATGCAGTATTGTGCAAAAGTCTTGAGATGTCACTTTCACATACTGCTCCTCTGCTATATTTGAATTTTTAGGTCTGGAACTTCTTCTTTTGTCCCCTTTGTTTAAGGAAACCACATTGAGATATGCCAAAAGAGCCATGAAATCTTTGGGAATCAGCTTGTTGGTGCAAAAATACTGTTTTACGCCTGTCCAACTCTGTTATCTTTGTCATGTTTCATCAATTTTAATGATGAAAAGGGAACAGAATTTGTGATAGTGATGTGGCAGGCTAGTAAAAGCAAAGGGTCTAAAGATACAATTTAAAATTTGTTCTTTGCTAACTTGTCTCTTATGTGCAGACACAACACACAACACGGAGGGTACATCCCATGGGTTGTATGCTTTAATGATTCAAAAGTAAGTGCTAAGTGGCATTACAAACCAAAAATGTTTCTCTGAAAACAGGCAAGTTAATGATGAGATTGAAAATGAGTGAACTGTGATCTTGAGTGGTGTCTTGAGTCTTCTGTGCAGTACTGTATGTTGCTGTGTGGGTCACTGATGTCTGGTGCCTCAAAGTTTGCTGGAATTTTTAAAATATTGCCAAACAAGTGAATAACAATGAAAAGAAGCTTTCATGTGCAGCAAATATGCCTTTTTTCAATGAGTACCTGTACAACTTATTATCACACACCATATTTAAAGAGTGTCTATGCAACATCGCAATATTTAGGAGGGATCATTAACACAAAATCTCAATGGTAAACCTAAGAGTCAGTGTTTTATTGCCAGCAACACACACATCTGTCTGCATTGTCCGCCATTCTGCTGCTGTCATTTTCATGGCTCCATTTAGTGATGAAGAATAAATGTAAGAAGCTGGTTTGAACTGAGAATTTTATTAATGGACTCTCGGAAACAAAAGAAAAAGTGGGTTAAATAACAAAGTGAAGAAAAGCCTCTCTAATATACAAATTGGGCACAAGCAAAGTATAGGTACAAGCTATGTTACTGTATACTGAACACACACAGACATATAGAATAGAATAGAATAGAATAGAATTCAACTTTATTGTCATTGCACATGCACAGGGCAACAAAATGCGAAATATATGTGTGTGTGTATATATATATATATATATATATATATATACACACACACACACACATATACATATATATATAAGCACATGCATACATGTCTGATAGTATCAGTGTTATTGTTGGCTCAGCAGGAGAAAAGAACACATCTGATGCCTATTAGACCCCCTGAGCTACAAAATACGTGCTAGTAAGACACACATGCACGCCATAATGAACCAATAAGGTCAAACTATCCTTGTTCAAACCACATCTGTGCACATCTGAGCTGACAAAACTTACTGTCAGGCGCTTTCTCTAAATATTGCTCTTTGATGTTTTATTTTCACGAGCTCTGATACCAAAAACGCACACACCCACACCCACAAACAGAGACGTATTAGACTCATTACACTGCTGACAGACTTCCCAGGGTATCATTAGATCTCGGCTGTATATTATTGCAGAGTGCCAAATATCTCTGGAATCCGCTGCGTGCACAAAAAGTCATCTCACAATGCTTCTCCTTCTCTCACCTCACCCACTCCTCCTGGGCTTCATCCTCCTCTCAAGGATATCGGATTCCCTCTCATCCTTTACATTTTTCCTCCTCATTTTTATGAGAGCTGGAAAATTCCTCAGAATTATGGACCTCTTCCTGACCTATATCCTCGCTTTTTTTATTTCCTTCTTGACAGCATGTGCAAAGAAAAAAAATGCACAAAGTAATTCTGCTACATTTACTGTTAACTACTTACGTATTGCATTTGACGCTTCATCACAAAGTTTACTTTTCTCTGGGTTGATTTGTTTACATTATGGCATGCTTGAATTAGGTATACTGTTCCACAGAGTTTCACCTTTCCTTTTTCTCTCACTTTTTCTTTCACTTTTCTATCACTTTCAGCTCAGATTGCCTCGCATTTATTGATAATCTGAACATTTCTTTCAAAACTTTGTCTGAAAAAACTTATGAAGCAACTTAAGGCAACTTTTGTTGTGATTCGGTACTATATAAATAAAACTGAACCGAGTTAAACTGCAAAATTACTCAAAGCATTCAGAAAAAAGAAGACTAAAACCAAAAGTCACCCTCTGCTGGTCATTAGAAGGAATATATCTCTTCGTTTGCTGCACTTTTTGTAGGTCAGTGATGTCCATCTTTTATATACAGTCTATAACACTTCCTAAAACATAACCCATTTGTCTACAGCTTATTAGCAAACTGACACAATAAACAGATTAAAATGGTAAACACAAGCTTCAAATCTCCATCTTCACATTGTTTGAAAGGATGCATGTTAGTCTGTTTGTGCTAACATCCAAACTAAATGTGAGTTTTACTCAGTTCACAGACCTACTACCTTTGCTGAAAGTTATTCCTTTTTTAGTAAGGTAATCAACCTCTTTTAGAATCCATTCTACAGATTATCTGTTTCTATAAATGATTCATAAAAAAACTGTATCCTCAAGAACAAAACTGAGCATAGCACTGAATTAGGACAGTTCAGTTCACAAATACGGCAATCTGATATGAAGATTTTTTTTAATAACAGCTGTGATTGTAGCCTCTGTCACATGCTCACACAAAAAACACTTTCTATACTCATGTATGTTAATTGTGTCCTGTAAGATAATTATTTGGGGGGGGGGGTTCTACTCATTTTGCTGAAACTGGAGAAGTCTAACAAAATATGTAATTTTTTCATGCAGCTTGCACATATCACCCATGTGCTATCTATCAATTTTGTTACGCAATTATTTTGAAAGTATTAATTTGCAGCTATTAATTCCCACATTACATATCCCTAGGATTTATCCTGCCAGATAACTCATGACAGGATAAATCCTGGGATTTCCTGCCAACCTGTTACTGCTCCTCACTGCAGATGTCATTTTACCCTCACAGCTCACATTTTAATGCAGCCGGTCCCTTATGACATGTGATAAAAACTGAGATGAATTTCAGAAAGGGAGCACAATCTTATGTGGGATTTTCAGTTTATTTATTTTCTTACTTCCTGAATCTTCCTTCTGTCACAAAATTCTGACACACACACACACACACACACGCACACACACACACACACACACACACACACACACACAAGTAGTCAAAGCATCTTCTCCCTAGGTCGTCTCAGGATGCTTGTCAGTATTCCTGTTATTCGATCTTCCCTCTTGGGCCAATCAAAACACAGTGTAGGGTGTTACCTCATCACCCTCAATCCCCATCAGGTCTCCCCCCCTCTTCCCTTATTTCATCATCTCTACCTCCTCTCTTTCTCTCCTTATCTTTCATCCTCTCTGACAGCCAGATGCTTTCTTTTTATCCATCTTTCTATTTTGTCCTCTTTCATCTTTTCTTCCTACCCCCATTTTTAATCCACTCTAACTCCATTAATCAATTTTACCACACACTTTACTCTTTATGTCTTTCATCCAAACTGATCCCTCATAAACTCCATATCTCCTGGCCTCAGCTTTCCTCCATTGTTTTCATCATCCTTGCTTCTAACCTCTCTTAATCTCGCTCTTTCTCCCATTGTTTCAGAAATCTTTCTGTCTTTTCCTGTCAGGCTCTTATTTAATTTCACTTCATCAGTCCTACAACACACTTAACTGTGTGAGAGAGAAAAAAAACAATGCTTCATCTTTCTAGATTTTCTCCTCAGACTCAGCTTTTTAATTTACAGTTTTGCTCCCAGCCATTGCTCCCTCAATGCCTCCAAATCTGTATGAAATTCTGTCATGTCACTTGTTTTTTGCAAAAACACTTCAACCAGATTACAGCTGGCCTCACCCACACTTTATCTAAATGCAACAAAATGAAGACAAATATGCATTTAATTCCTCATTCCTAAATCAAATCCACTGATTAAATGATTTTAGGACTACTGAAGTAGTTCTGCTGTAATCTGCTGCTGCGCTAATGAAGATGAACGATGTCGCTGCGCTGCAGATCATTTCTAAAACATACAAAATATTTCAAATTCAGTTTTGAAATGTAATAAAAAAAAAACAAAAACAACAACCTGATTGATTTGTTCTGTTGTAGCAAAATGAATCAGGATTCAATTAAAGACAGAACGCTTAAAATCGGACAGCTGGTTGCAATACACGTTTGGCTGTCACAGTAGCAAACACAAAGATGCATTCACGCATAGAGCCTTCCTCTGGTATAAGTTAACGGCCATGTTTGTATGTTTGCAGTCGCTGTTTAATAGATCCATCAGTCCACAGTGAAGTCCTTTGTGCTGTGTTCTTCTTGTCAGCAGCTCTTGTGGAACTAATTGACTGCTACAAGCTTGAGTTTGTTTGTTTCGGTGGCAGGGGTGAAGCATCTCCCTACGTGTGGCTTGTAATGCCCCTCGCCCAGCATTAGAGAGGGCTCTGACCTGCTTATCTGTCATTTCACTTTGGCTCAGAGCCAAAACACTAAATAGTAGCACACTACAATGACGTGAGTGGGCAAGAGGAACCCTCTTTGTCTCTGAAAGGGTTTTTGTGTCCTTTTTTGTTTGCTTCATTTCTGTTGGAAGACTCAGCTGTACCACATTTCTATCTGAAATGCTTACTACTCCCTTTATGTCTCCAGAGAAAGAATACATAAGCAATGATAAATTCATTTATCTGTCTCAGATCAAGAAAAAGAGTGGCTGAATGATGTTTGTTCCTCAAGCTGGAACAGCAGGACTTTGTATGAAAAACACTGGCAAGGCCTCTGTCATTTCAGCACCACAGCCCTGCATGCTCTTGGCGGACGATGACATCCTGGAGGAGGCCAAGTTCAACATTAGCCCAAGTGAGTACAAAGTGTGATTTGTGTAAAGCTTTTAAAAACTTTGGGTGGACTAACAGTACAGATGATCGTGTAAAATATGTGGACTTTCATTTTAAACCTATATTTCTTTGTTGGCCATAACACAATTATTATTATTTTTTACATAGGCTGACCATGGACTTCTTGTGATTACAGCATCTTGTTCACTGATTTCAGTTCAATTTAAAGGTCCCAAAAGACTCTCGCTTGCTCATGCACGCAGCTTGGTGAAATCACCATTTTATTAAAGTGATAGTAGCAAACCAACTGGAATGACTTTTACCAGCATAGTTTTATGTTCAAATCACATCACATCTCTGTGTGTGCCAATAGTCTCCACATCAATCTCATCCTCATATAATAGCAACTTGACAATAACAAGGTCCTAAATTGCATCATAATTTCATCATGTTGCATTAAAAAAGACAAAAACTAACACCTTAGATGATAAACTAGTTAAGTAAATGTTTAACGAGGTCATAGATCACATAAGATGTAGGGTCATTTTCTCATAGGTTTCTACACAGTCTGACTACTTCTTGCAACCAGACGTGCTGCCCCCTGGTGGTCATTAGAAAGGTTGTAGAGTTAAGGGTGTGCCTGTCTGTGGCCTATAGTCAGTCCACCACTTTGGCAATGGAGATGAGGATTTGGCAAAATGATAATGGGTGCAACCCACATATACAACTCTGCTGCTAGACCCAAAATTTGAATATCCCTTTAAAATGTGGCACCATTTAAGGGAGACAATAAACAGGCTTTCCAACCGCATTAGATTTATTGCCAGAAAGCATAATTTTTAGCATTTTTTTCAAGTTTAAGTCTCAACACCCTGAAGAAGGGTGTAGTGTATTTTTAATGTCTTCTAATTTTCCTTTGACTACTTTTCCAAGCCTACCTAGAGAGCCTGGACTTGGATGTTTTATGACACTTTTTTGGCCATAATTTTACATTTTTTCTTTTTACTTTAGTGTAGTTAACATGATCTGCAGCTCCACTGACGCTGTCTTCAAGAAGCTCTCAATGATGCTAAGTGCTAATTTGGCAAACAAGCGTGAAAATGTAAAAGACTTCCTAAAAAGCTTTCAGAAAACTTCCTCCTTACTTCTAAGTCTGATTGTTATCAGGAAACACGACCCAAACTAGATTCAGAGTAGAGAAGACCTATTGTGAAAACCACGGAGGGGGGCGGCTGTGTGTCTTTTGGGTGTGGCTGAGTGTGGAAAGACTAGATAAATAGTTTGTCAGGACTATTTATCCCCCCCTCGCTCAAGACAACATAACCACCGACGCTGAGGACACTGATATTGGTTTTGGCTAGCCTCTTAGCACACATGCACACTCACACATACAGCCATTTACACACACACATCAACTCTTCTTAACATGTTAGTCAAACAATTGTGGGCAGCCAGAAAGGGCTCACAAAAGACAGGAATACAGGATACTCCCACTATATGCACAAGACTCACCAGCGCACACACACACACCCTGTAACTCCTCTGTGTAAGTGGCATACTTAGTAATCTACATGACAGATAGTCAAAGCCACATTGTTGGGACTTGAACCCTCAACCTTTGCTTCTCAAAGGGACCAGTGTCTTTCAGTCGTCAGGTTAGCTCCTGTCTTCTCTTTATCCTTCTATCTGTCATGCTTACACCGCTCTCATTTTTCTCTCTCAACCCTTTCAACCTCCCGTCGTTTCCTTTCCGTTTCATTCTCCTAGCTCCTCTCCGTCTTTTATCATCCATTTATCTCTCTCTACTACCATGACCTCTTTTTATCTGCCCTCCTCTGGCATTTCCATCTTGTAAAATGCCCCCCCAACCCACCCCAATTCACCATCCTTTTTTCGCTTTCTTTTACAGTCTCTCTATCAAAAATCCCTCATTGGTTTTCTCTCTACATTCACAGATCTTTCATTCATTACCTCTTTCCTTTTCCGTCTCTGATCTTAAAATTTCATTGATGTTTCTTTGCTTTCATGAGCATTCCCCCTCTTCATCTTTCACCTCACTGATTACTGGGGGCGCATGTGTTAATTCAGAGTTCAGCTTTAGTCGAGCCTTGTAAGGCCTGAACGCATTGACCTTTTAGGGCATCAATGCAGTGTTTATCTGAACATGTTTTGCACCAGCATTAAGCCATTTAAATTCAACACTGGTTTATCAGTACAGCCTTGAACTTTAAGGGCTATGCTGAGGTGTTATATTTATCTCCTAAGGATAATGAGTAGGTGCTTATCCGCAGGCAGAACCGCCACGAGTATATCTTAAAAAATGCTATAGCTATGTAAACCTAAAATAACTTTATTTTTGCTGTCATCTTTCAGAGACTCCCAGAAAAGTGATGGTTGAACATTTGACAGAATAAGGATGTCTTATTTCACATCAGCTATTCTTCATATTTTCCTAATTGTAAGCAAATTCAGTGAAATGACAAATTGACAAAATTAACGCTTACACTGTCTGGCACCAAATCACTGGAATAAAAATGTTCCCTTGATAGAGGTATAGCACGTATTGCAAATAGGAGAAACATGCTACTAAAGTCTGGTCAATGATATAAAGGGATATATTTTAACCCAAAGCATTTTTCCCCTAAACTTTTACCAAGATGTTTTGGTGCCTACAGTAAACCTGCCAAAATATCAGTCCGCAACAACGTCGCTTAATTGCGTGATTATGTCACTCGTCACTCTGTATATCTGTTAATGTGGATGTTTGTTGGTTGTTTATTCTTCTTTGTCAGCAAAATTGTGGTGGACTTGAACACTGTTAACTGAAATGATGATGCATTTATAAGGTTCTAAGTTCAGTGGAAATGTGATGAGGAGGGGTTTCTGACTAAGTGTCAGGAATGTGTTGGACCAACACAGATGCACATCACAGACACAGCCTCCTCCTCCTGGTGTCTTTATCTTTCTTGTCTTATACTGTGACATTTTTTTCTCGATCCTTTCTATTTCTCTCACGCATACACTATTTTTCCATCCTCACATCTGCGCTCTCAAACCTGGCTCTGCGTTGATATCAACACATGTCTCACACATTTACTGTCAATTCTTATTTCCCTCGTCACTAATTTCTCCATCTGTGTCTTGTCAGTGATTTTGGCTTGTCACACGAGGCCACACAAGTGACACCTTGAGAGACACAAATGTGGACATCAGATGCATTAGCTCTCTGATTGAGACACTCTCATACAGTTAACTCTGCACACGCACACATATTCTAGTAGTTCAGTGCATGCAGATGTTTACTTTTAAAAGCAGTACGTCTATGTATTTAGCAAGGACAAGGCTACGCATGCGTGCACATTACACACTTCATACAAACATAAAACACGCACACTCACACATTAGTGCTTTGTATTTATCTCTCAGACACTCTTCACCCGTCACATCATGCCTGTGGTGTTAGAAACATGCAATGTGTTTCTTCTGTCAGCAGGTCTACATACCAGACAGGAAAGCTCTCATTATGTCTCTGTAGCCTCAAAAACAATTATGGCTGATATTCCTGAATGGGACAAAGTACTATTGTGCCTCTTTTATATTTTATATAAATTACCTGTGAGTTTAAAACACACACACACACACACACACACACACACATTTCCACCATGACTGTATGCAATAATTATATATTATCAAAACACTGCACACAGTTTTGAACTACAGTGACATGTGCATGCAATGTGTTCACTATATTCTGAAAGCTCAGCTTTGCATACATGCTGTGCTTAAAAGTTAATCCACACCCTTCAACCAATCACATTTGCAAATAATTTCACAGTGTCAGAAGTGTAAATCTTTGAGGCAACTTCTACATCACTCTTATGATTTAAGCTGTAAGTACCTTGTTTTAGTTGATAAGCTTACATCACGACTAACAAATGTGAAAGCTTAGCTTTCGGTTACATATACCAAAACAATGTTTTAAAACAATATTTGCTTTTTGATTGCTGGAGGCTGTCTGTGGGATAACATGAACAGCCCACTCTGACCCATTTGAACAAACATGGACAACAGTTACATGCTGTTTTGATAGGATGTTTAATGTGCTGTGTGCTTTTTTTGGTAATTGTAGGGTTAGGAACAGTTTACTGCTTACAGCTACTGGGCAGTTCATTAGGTACACCTTGCCAATACCCAGTTGTACCTGCTGTTGACTTCAGAACTGCGTTAATTCTTCATTCGCACAGATTTCACAAAGTGCTGGAAACATTTCTGAGAGATTTTACCGAATAATTATAGGATAGCATCACACAGTTGCTACAGATTTATCGGCCACTACATCCCAAAGATGTAGCTGGATTGAGCTCTGGTTACTTTGAAAGTCAATTGAGTACAGTGAACTCACTCAATGTTGAAGAAACCAGTTTGAATTGATCTAAGCAACAAAAGAAACAGAGGCTGACTTTGACTTTCAGCACTCGTGATCAGTAACACATGAGCTTGTCCATTTCAACTTTTCATTAAGACACTAAACACCACTGTTTCAGAGTAACAAGGTAAAAAGAGAAACTCAAAGAAAAGTCCTTGAAATTTTCCTGCTGTGTACCGAACTCTTGCCTGAATCCTGATTTCAGAATTCTATACAAAGGTGACTTTTACAGCTTCTTCTATCAAGTTGTTAAATTAAAACTCTGCTGTCTCCCACATCCTGCAGTTATGAAGGCTGTGTGTCTGAGGAAATTACGCACATGGTTTGTTGGCCTAGCAAGTGATGGTGCAGCTGCTTTGATGGGCTGATAGAGAGAAGCAGACACACATCTGAGTGAAAAGAACAGTCCTGCACTGCATCATTCACAAGTTAGAGACTGCAATCTATGAGGCTGTAATACATTCAACAGAACTGAGTCATTTTCACATGTTCTTCTTCTTTCCTTACTATAATGACTGTACGGTAGCGTATTTATGTGTCTGTTTGTGCCCTATCTCCTCATTAATCTGTGTGCCAATCCAAATAAAACTTTGCATGAACATCATCCCATATGCAGCAGCTGATCTCAGTAAATGTAGGATTTGCCTCCTTCTGTGTTCAAAGGTTTGCAGATGTGGGTAAACAAGGGGCGATGCGCTCCAGTTGGTGCACTGCAGGACAGCTGTGAACTGTGAAACAGCAGCAGTTCAAAGTTCATCTTTAAATTTAAACCTCTAAATGACCTCGTCTATGCATTTTTAAAATACCTGATACTCACTTAGATGTTTCTTAGCATTTTGTTACCACAAGAACAATAATCATACCTTCCATACTTAAATGTTCCATGATAGGAATGGAAAGTAGAAGCTGTTCGCCCTCATATGATCCATTTAAATATCACTGGTATAATACTGCCACTATAAAAAAGTAATTGCAACACATAAACACATGCATAATAAGATCCAGTGGATCATTCTTGGACAAAAACTCAAATACAAGGCTTAAAAAAACAACGCAGCACTTTGATTTTGACCCAAAAGCTTAGAGAGCTTTTGAAATGCTTCTTTAGATACATCTTTTTCTAACTAAGGTGTATTGTACAGCTGAAATCAATAAAGGATCACTACTTTCACTTGGATCAGAACCTTATTTAAAGTCTGTTTCTTGCCATTCCTGCGTTTTTTCCAGTTTTATTAAGCTATCTGGACTATTGTTCATGTACGGTAAACTTTAAATATTTGCTATTGAGCCTGCAGGCTAAAGGCTCTCTTGACTGTACGTTAGCATTTTACACAGGCATTTTAGATTTAAACACATGTCAGCTATTACTAAAGCACAAAAAAAACCTCTAAAATATTCTTGACTGCCTAGTGCAAACATATATACATTGTAGTTAACAAAAAAAAAAAAAAAAAAAAAAAGAAAGAAAGAAAGAAAGGTAAAAAAGCTCATTGGCTTGGGTACTAAACCCTCCAGTCTCATTCCTTTGTTTAGTTTTTTTTCTTTGCTGGACTTTCAATCAGGTCAGAGGACTGGGAGCACTTCAGCTGAATGTGACAAAGGCATTAGGGAAGACTACAATAAATGAGGAGGGTGGGAGAAACTGATGCAGACCAGAGGAAAAAAGATCCAAAAGATGAAAGGATGGGAGACGGTTTACATTCCATCTGTCCGGACCATCTCCATCTGACTCGATGACAGATTACACTCCTCCACCTAAGAACAACTAACACCAGTCTGCATGTAAGTATCCAGGCAAAGCCAACTAGGAAAACAAACTCATTAATTCACAGGCTGTAAGCAAAAACAAACAGGACCCTTCACACGGAGAGCTAATGCAATCTGATCAGAATGGGACGCTGATGTGAACGTTTGTGTTTTCAAGTGCACCCCCTGCCTTACGCCAGACAAAGTGAATATTGTGTTAGACACGGTGTGTGTGTGTGTGTCTAAAGTCAGTGTGGGATAGTGTGTGAGCACACAAGACCCAGAGAATTCGAACGAATAAAAGAAGCGGGCCAGCTGAAGGGAGAGGAGAACAAATGAAAGACATACACAGACAGAAAGAGAAAGAAGCTTGATGGGAGATTTGTATAGATGCTTTGCTGGGAGGGCAGGGAGCCCAGCCAACACATCACACATTACAGACCTCAACGCTGCAGCATCAGCTCACAGACACATGAACACACACATTTTTACTTTTGCACAAACACGTTTTCAGAAAATATAAACTACAATAAATTCTTACAATATATTTTTTCTAATGAAATGAGTCACAAGGCCATTCAAATGAAAAAGGAAAATTAATGAAAGATTTGCATGTGCAAATGAAAACATTTGAAACTGGGCGCACTTTGGAACAGCCATTAAAATGCTATTGACGCTATAGCCATGTGTTATGTAGAAAAGATGTTTTATCATTAATTTAACTGAATTGTTAAATTCAACAAACCATTGAATACATTTTTCAAACTATGGTGTTTGAAAAAAAAAAACTAAGAAGAGAAGAGGGATACAAGTACTTTAATGGTTCCTATGAGGTAAAAATGGCCTTCCTCCTGCTTGAACTTCTACCAACTAAGTGATTGAAATGAGATAATGACAGCTTTTCCTGTTGCTAAATTACCTCTACATCCTCCTGGGAATACAAACACCCTCTGGGCTTTTGGGGGTTGCAATGGCATATGCAGCTGATAGAGCACAAGAGAGCAATATAGAGGGGAAGGATAGATGTGAGGCAGGGGAGAGATTAGACTAAAGAGTGAAATGATGAGACACATGTAGAGGTTATGAGAGATTTGCTTGTAAAAAACAGATGAGGAGGGGAGAGACTTGAATCAATGGGGAAATTATGTAAAATAGGGTAAAGTGATGGGTCAAATCTGAGGTCATCAAGAAAGGAAGCAAGGGAGCTCCATAATGATAATCTCATAAGCAGAGACCTCTCCACAGTCCATGTGATGCTCATAAAATAAGAAGTGAGTGTCTTTCAATGGCAAGCTATGAAGAAAAATGGCTCAATATGGATCTGCTTATTGCTCCACCAAAGTGAAAATATGGGATTTGCAAACTAGGCTTTGCATGAGCAAATACAGTGAGTCACAATCGTGAGCTTTTTCCACTTCTAGTGTTTGCCTGGGGCCTGACTTTATTTGTTCCGTAACAGAAGTATCTCCTCCCTGCCTCTTCTCCTAAAATGCTAAACAAATTCAGATTTTCATGCCATTTATTAACTTCTGCTCCCATTATTGCCCTTTAACCTCAATATTAAAAACCACTTCCATTTTCACTCCCTATTTTCTATGAGCCTCTCTCGCTCTCTTTCTTCCCCTTGAGCTGTATTTATTTTCAGTCCAGGGAACAGGAAGACCAGCAAGCTCAGTTGGTGACTTTTCTCCTGAAAAAATGAACAGAAGGAAATCCTGTGTGATATCTATCGCTGATGATGATTACAGAATCATTCAGGCCTGAGTGAAACGAAACAATGACAATAGTTTGGCAAAAACCCAATCAAGCATCACCTAACCACTCACACACTTTACTGCCTCATTATCATTAAACTTGAGTGAGTCATGGACAACAACCGGGCTTAGATTAGAGCCAGGAAAGGAGGAGATCATGTGCGGGAACAAGCCAAAAGATATGGCAATGCTTAGGAAAAATATTTGGTAAACAAGAAAAAAAATATATCATCAAGCAAGCAATTAGTACAGTCATATGTTGGAGAACTGTGATTACGGCAGCGAAACAGCTTGGACACAATGACGCACAAAATCCACCTGTGAGGACGACAGCAGTAAAAACGAAACAAACAACAGCAACAAAAAGACCAAGTCTAGCTAAATTCTCCAGTGCTGATAACAATTTAGCAGCAAAAATCCTAATTATCAAACATCCTCGTTTTAGGTACCTATTCCGTCGCAGTTGCCCTCCCTAATAAACTTTTACAGTGAGACGATCGCCGCGGTGTGTCTGACCGCAGAAAGACGAGCCTCAGCCAAATTCTCTCCTCTTGCTGCGCACCCGGCTTGTACTGCGAGCTGTTTCAACCTGCGAACCAGCAAATGCATACATGTGCGTCTCCTAAAGCGCATTAACTCCCCGAAACAGTAGCCAAAAAAAAAGCAATTTAGCGCTTCCAGCTCAGACCACCACGGAGACAATAAGTGGTTTGAGGAGAAAATGCGCAAAATACAAGAAGCAGTTATTGGAGCGTCTCCAAGTATCAGATAAATATTTCACAACCAAGACTTTTCTCCCGAAAAAAACGAACAGCAGGAAACAACCAAGCGCATAAAATAGTGATGGAGAGCTTTTGCCCATAGATAGATATATAGATAGATTACCTTTGTGGGACAGTCTCAGCCGTGGCACGTTTAATTTGGTGGCAGAGACCGTGGCGACAAGTAGCGCAACAATAATCATGATAGAGCAAGGTGAAAATATCTTCATCATCCCGAGGAGATGTCCTCCAGCCTTAAGCTGAAGCTGTACACAGGAGCTGTCAAACACAATATTCCCACAGAATTTAAGAGGGGAAAATCCGACGGATCCTTCTTCTCACGATGCCAGCAATTCCCCCCCAGCGCGTAAATGGCTCTCTGACCCACCAGCTTAGTGACTGAGCCTGGGCTGGTGAGAAGATTTACTGACTCTGCTCTAAAGGCTTCAGCAGTTCACTTCCAACAGCTGCCCCACAGAAGTCTGTTACAGCCACGGAGAGAGAAATACCACGCCTCAACAGAAGGGAGAGAGGGAGAGCTGTAGCAGCGAGAAGTGACCTGCCCCTTCTTTACGCAGCACTCTCCAAACAGACGCACCTGGAAGATGACTTATAGTACAAATTTATCATCATCTGCTAGTGAAGGCACTCGAACAGCATGAACACACAGCTGAGTAAAACTTTTGGAGACAACAATAAAATCTTAACCCCCACTTTAATTCCACCCACATTCTGTAAATATTTCTCAATTGCAGCACATAACAAACACAGAAAGGTTACTGCAGCGTGTAGCAAAAACTGAGGACTCACATGCTGGACTGTATGCTGCTGATGGGCTCAAGGCAAACTCCTAAATAAACTGCAGAACATTCCTTTCACAAAAATAAAAAGCTCCCAATTTCTAAAAGTAGCAAAAGCTATTTTTGTGTATGTTGTGTGAGCTGTGGGTTTCACAGGACAGAGGGAGGAAGACGTCCCTCTTTCAAGGGACTGAAGACGTCAAAAGACCCACAAATTTATGAACTATGAATGAATCAAAAAGATCTCCCCTTTTACATTTCTTTCCTCCACAACACTTTTAATCAAGTTCTCTGTTTTAACCCCTTACGCACCATTGTGATGATTTTAATTAAGTTGTGGAGTTCAAATACCCCCTCCTCCTATGTGCATCTATTCACAAGCAAACTTTCAAGTGAACACAGAGGTCACGGCAGAGCGAGAAAGAGCCATTCAAGGTGTCTGTGTTACTGCAACCCCGGGTCTTTTGGAAACGCTTGTTTGTAGCATGGAAAGAGTCCCACACACTGTGTGCTCATAACACTGAGCCACCTCATAGTTCTTGTCAACATCACTATGGAGCCCACAAATATTCTTGCATGTCTTTAAAATGAATCGTTTGTTCCTTTTTAGTATTTGGGAGATTTTTAAACTTTGCAAACAACACCTACTGTCTTATTTTTGAATACATGCTGAAAGTGCACTTAAAACCACAATGCAATATCTCTCAAGAACTGGAGAGATACCTAACTGTGTACTGCACACTGTCCGGAACTATTATTCAATCAGTCTGTACTGCAAAGAACAGAAACCTGCACGGTAATTACCATAGCTTTAAAAGTCTCTTGTGAAGTAACACAAACATTAGTCTATCACTGGGCAAATTATCAAAATAACTTGCAATATGACGGCAGATAAATGAGACCATAAGGCTGACAAGGTGTAGCCTCCATCTCATTCTAGCCGTATCGTGCTTCGTGAAATTGAGGTCATATTTCGAGTAAATACTGATGTTCACTGATGGGGAAAAGATGTTTCTACTTCTCCTTCTCTTTGGGCACTTTTCGGTATCTTTTAGTACACAAACATGTTTGGAGTGATTTTTTCCATTTGACATTCTTTGGTTTTCTGTTGCCAGAAACGCTGCAACAGTATCTGTGCATTCTTATGTTTGTACCTTTAAACAATATAACAGATGTATTTAAATTAAAGAGAAAAAAAAACATCAGGTATAATGGTATACATGCAGAAATGCAACTTGCACACAATGATCTATGTTGGAGTAAGTCAGTAGAAGCTGCCAAGGATGATGCTGTGTTTGTTTTCTGCTTTCAGCCACCATTAATATGACGTCAGTTTGAGGCTGTGTTCTCTGTTTTAATGATTAAAAGGTGGCTGAAATCAGATTGCATTAAAAACATGGTTCAGAAATCCTAACATATAAAGTTTATTCACATTAATCCAAAGATGATCAGTTCAACCTTGAAGTTCAAAAGTTTATTGCATTTATGATGTTTTCATGCATTAATCATTAACCGGAGCAGATATTGCTTTTTTTAGGCACTCTTTAATAAAATGCATCGGTCAAAACAATAACAGTGTAAATTTAACTGACTTATTCTAACTTAAAACAAAGGATTGCTTGAATTGTATGCAGAGAAGATCTTTGGTGTAAAAACGACGCACTGCTAACTAACTGTGCAGACAAACGATTCACATGACAATGAAAGCAAGCTGACAAAGATTACATGAATGCATTTCTTAGGTTTACAAAATTGCTAAAGAGAAGGACAATTAAAATTTACAAGTACAAACAGATTTTACAAATTGGTGACCGATTGTGATTGAAGTCATTGTGACTGGCAGTTTTGTTGAAGTGCTCAACAAAAGTCCTCAGGGGCTCGTGATTGGACAAAGGTCCTCAAATGTAGCTTCTTTCAGAAGGACAAACAGACGTGGGAAAGTAACACAAGAGGCCACAAGCGGGGCGAGTGTTTAAGAGCTGAATTAATTAATTTGTAAAAGCAGCAGCAGCAGCAGCCCTCTTTCCATCCTAGTGAATGAGTGTTCCCCGTTTTTGTCAGGAGTGGGAACGACCTGAGAGCAGAAATGGCAGAGAGGACTACAAGGAGCTGAAATGATTAAACTAAATCAGTTTCCTTTGCTCTGCATTACTTGTCTTTTCTCTAACGCTGCCCGTGAATTCCTCAGTGTCATTACCAATCACAGACGACACTGGTGTGGTTTTCAAACATGTTGCTTTCTCTTTACAAAAATCTCACAATTGATCTCCTTGGTTCTCAGTCTCACCAAAACTCTTTAACAACATAATTCATTCTGAAAGGTGCGCCATTCGTACTGTATGAGTGAAAGACTTTCTTTGCACCTCACAAAATCCTCCGGGGGGCTACATTATGCTCTTCGAGCTGTCAGTACAGATGAAACCCAAGACCATTTACTATCATCCTGACATTGCGTCACACTGACAAATCACACTGCTGCTCCTTGAGTGGTGATTAGGAATGGCAGAGCAGAAGTTCATGAATTCACAATGTGGGAGGTTGGGCAGAGAGAGTGGATGGAGAAGTTGGAGGCACAAGGCAAAGAGACAGCTGGTGTTTTTGTTTTTATGCCACAGGGTTCGTAAATGTTTCATCTTTTGCGGTGAAAGAGAAATACAAAGAACGGAGCTCACGTGTGTCGAGGCAGAGCGATGAACAAAATGGTTTAGGAAAGGCACAGTGAGTGGAGATGTTAGGAAAGCAGTGATCAGTGGTGACGGGGGCAGAGGGAGAGAGTGTTGATATTCATGACCAGTCAATTGTAGTCTGTGTCAAATGTGTAGAATGGGAAGCTCAGGGAAACTCTGCAGTCCAAGGACAGTGAACACAGCACTTCAATCACCTCATTAGTGTGTCAGTCACACCTACAGCTATTTTTCATTTAACCTATTCACCAATATGTTTCTGCACTGTGGGAGGAAAACAGAGGAAAATACATGCAGGTAAAAAGGCCTGTTTTGTTGTGAGGTGATGTTACAGCATTGTGCTGCTGCATTTTGTTTAAAAAAAAACATACCATGTAGCGCACAACGTATGTGGAGGTTAAAACACATTTAAGACTTTATTGCTACTGCTGTGATGAAGTAACTGTTAGAAGCTATGATTACGTACTGCCCAAAAGACTTGATCCATCCCTCATTACCCTCATTACTTTATATTTTACTTCCAACGAGACAAACTTCCTCGTTATGTTTAAAGTGGTCTTGAGAAACAGTTCTCCAGGATTTCTGAAGGAAGTTTTTCTTTGGATATTGACTAATTTTTCACTCATTTTCAGTCCAGTCCTTGTACCTGACCATTTTCAGAGGAATGTTTTCTTGTTTGTTAAGCCACTTAACACTGACCTAAGAATCATTCAAGCATAAAAAAATGGCACCTAAGTCAAAGAATGAACTGGCGTTGTGTCTGTTGTCTGTAAAAATAAGCACTTGTAGCTAACAGGCTACCACAAAAGCACAACATTTGTTCCAATTTCTTTAACTGAATCTACAAACACACACACGCATAAAGCTACAGTAAGAAGTCGTTTTTTGTGTGTGGTATGGGGTTGCCTGTTTGTAACAAAAAGGTGGTTCTAAAAGAACAATCACTATAGTGGAGTATCTTAGTATAGTGTGTGTTGTGTCTTCAAGCATCTGAGGAAACTCAAAAAAGGGAGGGCAGTGGTAGTTTTTTGAAGAAGAAGTAGCAACTTCTTATTCTAAAAACTACCTACAGCTGATGAACAATATCTGAAAATCATTCTCTAAGAAATAGAATAAATCCAGCAAAGACCTGACACAGGATGGGAAAGATGGATCTGGACCTTTTGGCTACGTCCACACTAGATGGATTTGAAAACGGTGTTTTCGTCTGAAAACGCTCCGTGTCCACACTAGCGTTTTCAGTCGTTTTCACAGAGTTGCGCGTCCACATTGAAACGGCCCAAAACGCTTACTTTCCAGTCCTGTGCATGCGCAAAAGCAAATGAGAATTAAAGAATTTGAAGAAAAGCTATCTCGAGCATGTACAAACTGATATTAATCTTTTTTAGGGCTGTCAAAATTGAGAGCAATCAAAACAACTGCTTAATTGGTCACATGACTGCATCACATGACTAAAATGCGTCATTGTTTTAGAAAGTCTGCGTTTTAGAGTGTCCACACTGCGATGGGGCAGCTCCGTTTTGAAATGTATGCGTTTTCGAGAGCATTTTCAAAACGCGGCGTTTTTCCTTGAGGAAAACGCCGTCTCAGTGTGGACGCGAGAGAAAACGATGTGCTTTCAAACGAAAACGCATCCTTTTCTCTCCGTTTTGGCCTTGCGCCGGACGTAGCCTTAGATGATCTACTTTTTGTCAAAGCCTCAATGGTGTCGGTGCGTGTGAAGAAGCCATTCTTATGGAAAGATAACCAGGGAGAAAAGACTGAGGTCTTATAATCTTATAAATCTTAATTTTTAATTTCAGTATTATTGAAGGGATCATCCTGACAGAGAATGGAACAAAAGACAGCCAACATCCAAAGATTAACTTTGAATGTGCTTCGAGAAGCCTGGAGGACGATTCCTGAAGACTACTTAAAGAAATGATAACAAAGCTTGCCGAACAGAGTTCAGGCTGTGATAAAGATTCAAGGTGTTCATACCAAAATGTTAAAATTCATACAAACCTAGGATTTTGCTGTATCTATTTACTTGGAGCAGCATGTACCACTCAGTGGCAGAAGCTCAAGAAAACTTTAAATATAAAAGAGTGAGCGGTTTATTTTGGCACATAACGACATTATACAAAATGGAAATGACCTAAAATTGGCAAACCTTAACATGAAGAGCTGCTGATATGAGTGTAAATAGTAATTGTGGGAAAACTGAAATGAGAGACGAATGCGAGTGAGTCAGTTTGACCAAATTTGGAAGTCTGTTTTGTAGCAGGCTACAGCATGTTACTTCTTTTTTTCCCCACTTTTCCACAGGAGAAGCAGGAAGGAAAGATCAGCACAAGCCAACATTATTAAGCACATGTTACTCTTACTCACCTTTCACTTTAGACAAAGAAAGACCAACCTGCATAATTGTAAGCCTGGACCACACTTTCCAGTCAGGTGTTTCTCAAAACAGCCAGCTGATCTGGAACAAGATATGTATGAGCTGTGAGCAAGCACAAGAATTAACAGCAATCAAACACTGAGGGCTTTCCACGAGACTGAGAGAAAGAAATCCATTGAGAAAAATACTCACAACAGCTGCAGCATCTGTGAGAAGGGGGAGCACAGCGTTTCCACACAGCCCTGAAATGTTTCGCCACATTCTTCAAAATGCAGCTCTCTGTCATTATTTTGTGGCTTTCTTTGGCTATGGCTGTATTTATTTATGTTTCTTAAGCTTGTTGGAGTGTTTATTAATTTACTTTTTAAAAAGCAATATTTTCATCTAATGCTATATTATGTGGCTTTCCCAGCCAGTGTACAGAATACCAAGTGTATGTAACATCATCTCACTAAAATGCAAGGTTGGGTCCTGGCATTCATGTGCATGTTGTTGAACATCCTACACTGAAAAAAAGGAATTGGCCATCTCTTGGATTTATGTAAGCATGTTGCATGTGTTTATGTATTCAACACAATTGCCTCATGCTTTAAAGTTAAGTGTAACTATATAGTGTAGAAACTACGTGATATACAGAGAGGGTAAATGAAATTATTCATATCATGTTCGAGTGAAGTAAGTCAATAATATAACAAATTTCCCACGTGTGGGACTAATAAAGGTTATCTTAATATAGCAATGTTAAATCTCGCGATAAAACACGTGATTTCATCTCACGCGCTTTGGATCGATTGATTGATTGATTGATTGATTGATTGATATACCTTTATTAGTCCCACAAGGGGAAATTTCATGTTAAGGCTGCCGACCTATTGCACGCAATGGCGGCGCCATCTTACCCTCCGACCATACATACATTACACAAAAACATCACATGGGGAAGACAGGTCAGAGAGGTATAACAATGGAAAATGCACCACATGAGGAAAGATAAGGAGAAAAAAATAACTCCCCCCAGACTGAGCTCCAACAGGGAGATCAGTTTGAGAACAGAAAAAAAACACCTCTGCACATAGCACATGAAAAAAAACTCTTAATACACCAAAGAAACACATGACAAGCAACAGGGGTGGGTAAAGGGTGAGAGACAGCCGATGTAGACAGCGCATCCGGGCCTGCAGCCTATGCGCTGGTCTCCTTGATCCACCGTCAGCATCGGAAGGGAATAAGCGTCGAAGGCGTTTGGAGGGGGGAGGGGGGATGAGTGTACATCTGCATGTGTATATATGTCTGTGTGCGTGTGTGTGTGTATGTGTCCAGAGTTCAGCTGAGACAGTGTCCTTCGCCCTGCCAGGCTAAGTAAACAGTCTTCCAGCCAACCCAGGTGGCCTTGCATAGAATGGGAAGAACAGTCTAAACACAGTCGTTATCAGGGTGTTGTTGTTCAGCTCCAGCCTTGAGACCGCAGCTGACGCCAAAGGGCTATCCGAATGAAGTGATGGTGGTTTTTACTTTATTGCGAACAACTCGTATGAATTTCAAAGCTGTTCTAACAGTCCGACACTGGTCTCTCAATCTCCCGTTGGAGAGCCGTGAGCTTCTCCATGATGTTATCAAACTTACGCTCCGTGATGTTGTCATTCTTGTGCTCAAAGAGCTGATTCTGAGAACTCACGACCGCAGTGAGCTTCTCCAAGATGTAATCCAATTTGCGCTCAAAGGTGTTATTCCGAGCGAGCCCCTCCAGATGTAATCCAGTTTGCACTCAGAGGTCTTGTTCTGAGTATTCACGGCATCCGTAAGCTTCTCCAAGATCTTATCCGTGCTGCACTCAATGAGCCCATTTTGAGAAACTCACGCCTCGTCCCATCGTTTCAATCCCAGCGGGCAGCCTTGTGGCGGTTTGAACAGCCGGTTCCGCTTCCTTAATGCTTCGATAAGCCAGGGCCAAGCCAGCTCCGATCAGCAAGAACCCTGTTATCATGGTTCCGAATAGGTAGATATCTTCAGCACTCAGGCTCACCCAAGCCCAGACTTCTCGTTGAGAAAGGGGTGTCAATTGCATTCAGCGACCAGTTGATCAAATCCATAATTCTCTTTTAGGTTTTAGAGAACAGACTGTGAGAGAGTGTTCCAGGGAAAAGTAATACAAAAAACACGAGACTAGACAAAGGACACAAGAGGCTAAGCAGGGAAGCTAAGGGAGAGGAGGAGGAGGAGAGGAGAAAAAGTGTGACCACCTTCGTCAAGAGCAAGATCATGGTTTGAGGAATGCGTCCATCTCGGTCAAGTCGAGCAATCACCTCTACTTTTTTCGGTATACCGAAAAAAGGAAATTGGATGGTTGTTACATTTACAAAAGTCTTGTTGAGATGATATGATACAATCTGGTAAGTGTGATTAGTTGCTGGACTCATGAAATTCAAAAGATTACATGAGATTTCAAACTGCAGGAAAATCACTGGAGTTATAAGAGGCAGACAACTACACACACACCACGTGTATGCTATCGCTATTTATTGTGTGTCTAATCTTTACCTGCCAACGACAAAAACGTACAGAAAATTCTGCATCAAGTCATAGCTTTCCTACTTTTGTTAGAGTCATGCAGTTATTTGAGTTAGGTTACTTGGTGATTCCAAATTGCCCATGAATGTGAGTGCAAATGGTTGTTTGTCTCTGTGTGATAGACTGGTGAGCTGTCCAGGGTGTACCCTGCCTCTTAAACTATCACTTCTGGGTTATGCCCCAGCCACCCCTGCAACCCGGATAAAGATAGCAGGATGGTAGTTGTTGTAAATCCATTCAATTTTTATGTTGACCAGACTCTAGACTAGTTGAACATTATGTAATATGAAGACAACATGTAGTATTTTAGTGATCAAGTAGTATCAGGGTAAACGTTATTGAATAGTGTTGGAATAAAATGATAAAATGGTGAATGATTAAAATATTCCAAGAGCTCAACTTACTTCATCTAAACATGTTTCAATCATGTTTTATCAACACTAAATGAACAGGTTTACTGAATATAATTAAGTTGTGTTGATTTAACTTAGTTTTTTAAGTTTCTGCCAAAGCAAAACAATTGTGTGCAACCAATGTCCACTACTGAATTAAGTAAATCCAACATGGTCTTTTTTTTCAGTGTAACATTGTTTGACACAAAGCCATCCCGAGTGGATGAAGGAAGCAGATGAAATGACAGGAGTTGCTGAGGAACATCAGTTATCTAGGCTATATTTGTGACTGATCAAGATATGAAAAGAGTAATGCTGCTCATAGTTTTTCCCTGGATACCTTGGACTCGGCATCAGAGACGACAATTTGCAGCATTGTTTGCTTGTGTTCTGCTTTGCTAATTTCATTTGGCTCAAATCACAGGGCAGAAGATATAATCATGAACATCTGCGCTCCTTAAGCAAGCCAGCAGACTGGACGGCTATTTAGGTGTAGTTTCAATTAGAAGGCTAACGAGCCAACAATGATTCTGTTTTAGTTTTCTCACAAATCTTTTCTCTCGTTGTACTTTTTCATCCACCTTTAAATACACACAGCTACACAGCAACAGAAGCGCGGGCCTTCTGCACATATGGGCTGTTAATAAAAGGGTGACATTTGGGAACTGTCTGCACACACACAGAGACCATGCAGGGCACCTTTAGGACCTATATGTGCCCCCAGTCTCAATTTAGACTGATTAGAGCCTGACCTCAGCAGTGAACTGACACACACATGCAGAGGGATAGCTCCTGCCTGTCCTGATTAAGCTGTGACCCTGCCACTGACCACTGGACACTAAACACTCCCAGACCAGGATAAAACACAGCTGACATACTGGGGAGACCACATGGGGACTTCCATTATGCAGAAAAAAACGTTTTTTAAAAAAAGCTTAAGCTGTGGAACTGCATGAGGAACTCATTTAAAGCTCCTTGTCCTGCTCAAAATGTGGATAATTTCACTTTACTGCAGCGTGGAAAAGTCAAAAGTTTCCTGCTATAACGACATTTAGATTTTTCATATGCCCAGGGAGTGTTTTCGCACATATAATTAAACGTATTGGAAAATGCCGCCGCGTCTGTTATCAGTTATTTTGCCTTCAAGTCCTTTCAGAAGATACTTTTTGTTTGAAAAGTACGTCAGTTAACGACAGTTTTAGTGATTATAATGATCTTATCCACATTTTTCTCCCTTCAGTGTGGTTGCGCTCAGTGTTTTGCTGCTTTGGATGTCGTGCTTAAAAAATAAATCAATAAAGAAAAATCACGCAAAATATGAAACACTCTAATTGCATCGTTTCCATGTCATATCTATTTTTTCTAGAAGAGCCCGGGTGTGAGTGAGATCATTTTCATACAGATGTCACAGATGTGCGTGATGATTGCTGCAGCTGGAATGTTATTAAGTCTGAGAATAAATGTCTGACAAATCCCAGGTTGTAAAAAAAACAAAAAAACAAATAATAAAATGCGGATCAGTTCGGATTTGAATTACTGATTTAGCAGAGCATGTGTGCATGTTTTTGGCTTTTCAGGCTGAATTTTTTTTTTAAAGTTGACTAGCGCTTCTTTGTTCTCAGAGAAAATTATCTCTGTTTAATTTATAATTTACTCCAGGTTGCTCCCAGAAGCTGCATCCTGTAGTGGGAGGAATGAAGTCAGGTCATGCACGAGGAATAACATCTGCACTCTGCTACCAAACACTTCTACACACACACTCTCATGTGTCTGTGTAGTGTCCTTGACATATGCTTCATTCTTATCCCTCACTCTGTCGTACTTTCATGTACTCTGTTACAAGGTCGTCTTCCAAAATTTCTCACCCAAAACTAAAGCCGAGTGGGCTTTTGTTGTTATTGCCCCCAGGCTCGGGAGTAGTCTGCCATACTTTATGGTAATAAGAAAATCTGTGAAACAACAGACAATTTTAAATCAATCAAGTCTGAGGTGCCTCGCGGTTTTGTCAAGTCCACTGTGAGTGTTTTCCTTCTGCACTTTCATTTGAATTCTTTCTACTGTTAAAGTTTATTTCTGTATATCTTTAAGTATTTTTATTTAAGTGCTTTTATAATTTTATCACATATGTTTATCTTTTAATTACTGGAACTTTTTTTAAGTTCTTAAGCTGTAATTACTGGTGACTGGTAAGTTACTTGTGTTGGATGTAGCACATGACACAAGTGCAACCAGAAAATGTAACAGCATTCACAGGGAGATGAGGAAATGAACGTAACTTACAGGAAAATCAAAGGATTTCTAATCAGTCTTTTGTAAAACATGTAGATGTTAATAATAGTTACATGTGTGTTGATGTTCATGCAAAATGTCATTCATTGGCCCACACGTTAAGTAGGAGATCATCACCCTACTTCAAAGCACTCGACCATCAGTACATCATTATAGTAGGATTTTTTTCCTTTTACTTGCTTTGCAATTACTGCAGGTGATTGCTCATCATGATCTGTTATTGCATGTGATTTACATGTCTGTATTCACGTGTCTGTATTCAATATCAGTTGCTTGTTTACTTTTTATACTGTTACATGTTGTTTTTGTTCTCATTTCTGCTGCCCTCTTGGACAGATTAATCTCGATGAGACTTTTACCCGGATAAAAAAAAGAAAAACTTTTTTATCATGTTATTTGTTGTGTGGGGGTTTTATGTTTTCTAAGTAGGTTTTTGGACCTGGAATGCAAATATGCCTGCCTGCAAAGCACTTAGGGTTAGCTCCTCTTGTTTTAAATGGGCTAAATAAGTAAAAGTGACTTGACTTGGCTTAAAGAAGTGATAGCATACTAAAAAAAATCCTCACTTAGCGTCTCTGTGAGGAAAAATTGGCCCTTGTAAGCACAGAGTAAAGAGACCCAGAGATAGTTTTATCCTGGGTGAAATCCCAATTGAGCAACTTTCCTGTCGTCACCCTCATCCCCCTCATCTGAATCATCCACCCCTCTGCTCTTTTTTGCCTCCCTCGGGGAACCCTCAGCTGGTTTCCAGGTGAGTGCATAAAACAGCCTGCAAGGAGACAAACTACCACTGACTTTCTTATCAACAGAAATACCAGCATAAATTATATTTAATAGTGTGTTGGAACAAGTTTTCCTGTAGCTCACATTCCTTAATACACATGTATTCAAAAGTATCTCCTGCAGATACCAGGCATGCATTATGCATGACAGTATCTGATAAGCACTGTAGGAAAATAATGACTGTAGCCCGCCCTTTATCTTGTTCTGCGATATAGATAGAGAGACCATATATTAACTATGAGTGAGGAAAATAATATGGTTTTAATTAATTCCTCTTTTTTTAATTTAATTCATAGAGCTTTAGTAGTGTTATTGTTTTCTTATCAGTGCTTCTCCAGCGTCACAACTCACAGAGTGGAGACAGTTTTTTAAGGAAAATGTTTTACATTGTTTATTTATAAGATTATTTCTTGACA
Source organism: Pelmatolapia mariae (assembly GCF_036321145.2). Classification (NCBI taxonomy): domain Eukaryota; kingdom Metazoa; phylum Chordata; class Actinopteri; order Cichliformes; family Cichlidae; genus Pelmatolapia; species Pelmatolapia mariae. The sequence continues at coordinate 31,799,385 of NC_086244.1, read as the reverse complement.
GCCAACACTTCAGTGCACATTTTTTTTCCTGTCCGTCATCAAAAAATCACCATTAAACTAAATCAAACAGTGTGGTGATGTGCAACCACTCTGTGGGGACAGAGTGATGACTATTGTGTGGTTACCACAGCATGCCAAGGTCAAGACCCTGCACTGAAGCTCACGATAACCAAGATTAGCATGGTGGTGTCATGAACACACAAACACACACAGACAGACATTGGCCGTGGCTTGTAACCTTTTGACCCACTGATCTGCATTCACAGATGTTTATTTATTGATTCCGCCCATCCTTAACAACATCCATCATCACTGTCAGGGTGGAGGAGGAGTGTGTGTTTGGGTGTGAGTGTGTCATATTGAGTGCTGAGAGATGTGCTGGGGGATGATATTTAGATGTAGTAAAATAAAAAAGAAAGATTCAGGGTTACGCTGTGTTGTTTGTTTGTTATTGAATGTTAAGATTTCTAGAATGAGGACATTTCTGAAAAGTCGAGAAGGTTTCACTGACTGGAATTCTTGAATTTGAAACTGACTTGGAATGTTTTATGTTTTATGACAAAGCATGTAATTGTGATAGTTCCAGAGGTTAGATAATAGTTTATATTAAAGAAGCTCATCACATGATCTAAAGTGTATGTGTTCACTATGTTATGTGCTTTAAAATCTTGTTTCAGGAAAACCAGACTGGCTCCTGTAAACAGTTCTTTTTTCCATGACATCAGTTGGTTAAATTATTGCCAGTTAAGATTTTTTTCATTACTTTTTCTTTATCAGTGTTAATTTGGATAAGTGATTTGGGGGAAATGCACAGGATTTGTTCAATAACACGCATACTTGACCACTGTCAGCATGCTTGTCAACATCCAACCACAGCTGTCAGTGTCAAAAACAGTATGACATTTCAATTTAAAGCAGTTAGATGTTGTGTTGTGTGATTTCCTTGCACAGTTGTTAATGGATGCTGATGCCACTTTCCAACCTTTGATGTGTTTCTGCCTGGCTGGAAATCATATTTCCAAAGCTAACAGCTTTTCCAGTCAACTGCTGCCTGACTGGAATAATATTTTTTCTAGCTTACTTATCATATTTTCCAAATTTTAACCTTCAGTCAGTAAGCACACGCTCTGGAAGCAGCACAGAGCCAGAGGTTGCCGGCCAAGTTAATCAAACTTGTGGAGGGTACTGGCAAAGGAAAACATTTAATTTAGAACAAACTATCACTTTCGATTAAATGAAAATCATAAGCCAAATTTCAAGCATTTCTTTTCAAATATATCATTTTTCTTGGAGATGATAAACAGCAGCCCTGCTCCTGCTGCCGTCCCACTCCAGGCCATAAAGATGGGCTGTTTTATGTTCTGTAACCCTCGCTGCGTAATGGTTTTCAAACCTCTGAAGCAAGGAAAAACAAGGTGCCACCTTAAAATTTATGAGACATTAAATCCCTTTACATTAAATCTCAGTCAATCCATCATCATTAAGGCTTATCAAAATAATCACCAAGCCTGTAAAACAGCTTAACTAGTGCTTCAGCTGAGGTGTGAGGAAGAGGTGTGTGTGTGAGAGAGAGTGAGTTTATGTGAGTTCATGTGTATGGCTCTCTGTCTCTTTGTTCCAGTTTGGATCTCATGGACAGAACAGGTATTTCTCTTTGTATAAATACAAGTGAAAATGTGCTTCAGCAAATTTTCATTATAACAAACTGTGTCCAGTGTAAAACCAGGATAGGAAAACATCCATTACATGTGTGAATAACTACACAGCTGGGTACTAAATACTATAATTTGGTGTCATTTAAGTCTTGAGCAGAACTTCCCAGTTTAGAGACAAATAGAAAGATTTGTTCTTTTCATTTATACTTTAAGATTTTGCTGTTAAACCCGTAAATACCAGAGCTAATTGTAATAAATAGCTAACTTAATTTAAAGATATATTTTCATGCACTTTTCTTAAAACTATGTATTAGTTTTTCTCTTTTATACCAAAGTAGAGTTTTTGAAAAGGGTAATTTAGTCACCTTGTGCCCTCAGAATTTTCTCATTTTCATTCAATGAATGAAACAGTAGCATAAATGCTTGTCCTCTACCTTGTATGTTTTTATTTTGGATCCAGAAAATTTTTTGACAGTGTTTAGAATTAAAAAAAAAAATACATTTTCATGTTTCACTTTCTCACCCTCCTCTGACTTTTTTCTTTTTCAGTTTTAAACATATACCTAAGAGTCTTTCTGCTTCGCTGATGCTCAGTCGTGCAGCTCAGTCTTTATATTCCTCTTAAAAGCCAACTCCGCCTTTCCCTGTTGACAGACCGGACCGAGCCAGCCGCTGATTCAGAGCGTGCCCAGTGGAGCCCGATTAAAGCCCCCAGTGGTTTCTGGCTGGCAGATCACAGTTTAACTAAAAACTAAAATGGACAGCTCACAGCTCACGAAGCTCAGCTCACTGGAACTCAAATCAAAGCCTTCCTTTTCAGACAAATTTGGACAAATTTTGTTGTGTGTTTTGGCACTTTTCGGCACAGAGATTCACAATAATGGCAGAAGATGTGTTTATAGTCATAATGAATAAAAACTGGCAGTATAATGTATTTCCTCTGGAGCACAAGTATTGGATAAACCTAGTGTGACCTTTCCCAGAGGCTGGCTTTGATCGCCACAGTGTGTTCATGCATCTGTTTGACAGTGATGGATTAGGGAAGGTCAAGTTAAACACAGGCCAAAGAGAACATAAAAAAACTCTGTTTTTCAGACTTTCATGTTCTTGTAAAAGTCCTTTGAGAAATCTGCAGCTCGTCTGCTATCAGCTCCATCTTTTAACATTTACTAACACACCCAGATAAACAAGCCAACAGTGTGCCTTTGCCCTAAGAGGTATATATAAAGCACTCAATTGGATAAGTAGTACCTTGCTATTAGGCACCAAGTAAAACTGTAACTGGGTAAACAAAAGACCTTTCATTTACTGCATAGTCGCCATTTTAGGGTAACTTGGGCTTACATCACCTTGGTTTAATTGGTTTAATTGTCATCATATCTAAGCAGTCCAAGCATTTTTAAAATATGCCACTTTCACTCTATAACTGCCGATACACTCATGTTATAGTGATCTTGTTTGTTTACATTAAAACAATTAAGGCTAACAATTAATGTCAAAACAATATCTGCTTGACCTGTATTAAGACATGCTACAATATAAGGATTTTTGTTGCTTGTGACACCTAAACCGAAGGTGTAAACTGTGTAAAAACACATCCAGTCAATGAAATGACGATCAGGAACTGAATGACCATAGAAGCAAACAAAGTCAAAAACATTTTGTTATTTATTTGTTTTGCTACCTCTATTATGAGGTTGTAATGAAAAACCTGGACAATTTATTATTCACCAAACTTTTCAACAAAATTTTGATCAAATATCACAGAAATGAAAAAATAATTGTGTGTCCTGTGAAGTCATTTTTACTTTTCACTCTCTCCCCGTCTCTGTAGACACTGGTTTAATTATATTTTAGTATTTCAGCATTACATTTCATTTGCTCTGCTTTCTTTGTACCTGGATGGCTGAAATCCATATCGACCAATGAGGTGTTTCCCAAATTTCCAAGCGTTTTCACTGCCCCTGGTGGGTCATTTCAGTACTGCAGGTGGATCCAAAAGAGTCACCTTAAAATTGTTAAAAAAAAGATTGATTTTGTAATATTTTTAATATTCCAACTTTCTTTAATGTAATGTCTCTTTAAAACCCTTGAAATGGAGCTGTTGCTGTCAAGTGGAGGGAGAAAAGCTGCCAGTGGAGAAGAAATAGCAGCAATGAGAATATCTACGAGAGTCAGAGAAAAGATAAAGGACAACAACTTCATCTTAGGCTCATGTGATGATTAGAGCTTAAAGATTAAGATTTGGTTTGGGGGATATAAAAAATCAGTCATCAATGGCAAGGGTTTTTTAAATATGTGCAGAAAACATTTTGGCACTAAAATGCAACAGTCAAAAGATGCCAAGTGATGTTGACGTGTATCTTTGGAGGTAGCCATGATGCACACGTGCATCCAAAACAATTTTATCTGAACTCAAGCAGCTGGTCAATTATTAAGAAAAGCCAAAAATGAAAGTCTTGACGAAAATTTGGACCAGTAAAATTAAAGCACCAGCTTTAACATGTGATGTTAAAGGCATGTTTCACATTCCTGTGGTCCTGGGCCAAGTTACCTAAAACTACACCATCCCAGAATGTGAAATCACATTCTGGACTACAAATCACTCCACATTCTGTACTGTTCACCAATTTCACCGTATGTGCATTACTGTGCAGATGTTTGGGGCAATACTTATAAATGTTCGCTGTCATCAGTCTTCATATTGCAAAGAGGATAATCAATAAAACTGGTTACAGAGATCATGCAAATCCACTATTCTTAAAATCAAAAACACTAAAATTCACTGATCTGGTCCATTTTCTCACTGCGCAAATTATGTATAAAGCAATAAACAACCTACTTCCTTACAATATTGTAAAATTGTTTGCTAAAAGGGAACGGCGATAAAATTATGGGGGGGAATTAAATTTAAAACATCCCTGAATCCGTACAACACTAAAAGGTTTTTGCATCTCTGTGTGTGGAGTGAAGCTGTGGAATAGACTAAGTGAAGAACTGAAGCAATGTCTCAGCATGACTCAGTTTAAATAGCGGTTCAAAAATATGGTTTTTGCAAAGTACAGGGAGGAGGCAGGGCTTTGATCGGGTGTTCTCTCACCCACTATTTTCACACTAGGGATGCGTATATATGTGTGGGTGCTCGTGTTACTGGGGTTATCATGTTAGTTACTAAATAGTGGAAAGGGGGTGTGAATAAATAAGCTTATCCTTCTTCCTACTCCTTTTTGAACATGCAAGTCATTTATAATTATTATTGCTTTGTTTTTTTTGTTTTTGTTTTGTTTTTTGCTTTGTTTGTTTCTCTTTTTTTCTCTGTTGTTCAAAATAAAGCTACAATACAATACAATCCCTCCAAATTTTTCTATTTAGCAAACGTTTGCACTCAAATTACAAGTGAACTCAGCACATATAATTATTTTTTTAATCATTGTAATAGCTTTACCATAGAATTAAAGGGACTGCACAGTACAACTAGTCTTGGTCTTTCCCTCCTGTCAGTGTTCGGGGGTGAAACACCACCCACAGAAGAGCGATGTGTATCAAAGTCATAAACTTTTTAGTTGCAGTTAAACAGCTCCATAAATACATCAAAATTTTTCGAGGTCTGGCATCAACAGGTCTCACTCTGTGCATCAAAAGAGTTCCTCCTCAGTCAGCACAGCGGTGCAGTAAACACAGGAACATCAGTTTCAGCTACGCTGCCTTTCTGTTGCCTAGCTGCCTCCATCCTCACATCTCCACTTTAATTAACCGTGCTGTGCACTGTGGTTTGAATAAATACACCGAGCGATCGGAATAAAGTGAGGTTTCACATGGTTGACTTTAACAGAAAATCTGTGTTATACATCAAACTGCAGCAAACTGACAAGCATAGATGAAGATGAAGGTGATTAGCAGGGACCTTTTTGCCAGATGGATTTTGATCCTGAATGTAATTAACCAAGTGGCCATTCCAGGTGATTCATTCCCATGTTTACCTTTGGCTGGACTTGAAAAAAAATACAAATATAAACTGTTCACACACTTTTTTGTGTTATTCTGTGTATGTCTGAAGTCTGCACGAGGATAGAGTCCAAAGTTAGCATGACTGTTCGAGGCACGACTGCCAAAATAACAGGAAATAATATGTGGTTGAAATAAAGCAGAATTTATCCATGACTTTTGAAATGTTAACTGATGCTATGGCGTGGTACAGAGGCTGACAAACTTTATTATTCTCAAATATTATATTTTACACTTAAACCTTTACCATTTTCTTCTTCTATCAGCACTTTTATGTCAAGGTTTCTGTATTGTAATTTGTTGGTACAGAGGTCTAAAGTTTATCTTTTATCTCTTGCTGTCTCTTTTTAATTTGCTAAAGTTATTTCTCTTTTGGTCTTTGTCACTGGCAGCCTCCTTATGACCCTATTAATCTCGAACTTCCCTGCTCTGCTTTCATCACACGCTCATTCGGTGTCTGATGTCTTCAGTGCTTCCTTCCTTCCTTCCTTCCTTCTTCTGTCTGTCCCACTTTTCATCTCCTTTCTCTTTTATCTCTCCACTTTCCTTTTTTCTTTTCTTATTAGTCTTTCTCAGTAAATCCCCCTCCCTCCTCAAGCTCTGATGGCAACACAAAAACACACATACATGCACACATTTCTGGAGTCCCTTTTGTCCATTGCTTTATAACACTATACACATAAGGAACGTTTACAGAACACATAAATCTGCACTTGTCCACAGGAGTGTCTATAAAAAAGCTGCTTCAATTCCTTTTTTTCGCTGCTGCTAAACAGCTTCACTTTATGGTGCTGGAATCAGTTAAAGAAAGAGTGTAAGGAGAAAGCATGTAAATGTATACGAGGCGATATATTGTTCTCTTTGTTTTGTGACTAGCTTGTCTTTATTGTTTCATTTAAAACTAAACATGTTTTTTATATAAATGTATGTTTTTGTCATCCACATGACAGCTCACATTGATTTTTTTCACTTCCTTCATTGTTCATTTATTTCTCTGGGTTCAACCAACCGTACAACTAATGTGTAAAGGATACAGTTAGGTTAGGCATAGGTTAACCTAACTGGTTTTGTGTGTGTGTGTGTGTGTGTGTGTGTGTGTGTGTGTGTGTGTGTGTGTGTGTGTGTGTGTGTGTGTGTGTGTACGGGTTCGTACTATCCTGGTGGGGACCAAAATCTGACTTTTACTATCCTGGTGGGGACTTTCTGCACCGTGGGGACCAAAATCCAGGTCCCCTCGGGGTTGAAAGCAATTTTCACACTCAAAATGCGGTTTTACTGTCAGGGTTACAATTAGGTTATGGTTAGGTTTAGGGTAAGGGTTAGGGTTAGGCATTCATTTTTAATGGTTAGGGTTAGGGTAAGGGGCTAGGGAAAGCATTATGTCAATGGGATGTCCCCACGAGGATAGCAAACCAGACATGTGTGTGTGTGTGTGTGTGTGTGTGTGTGTGTGTTCTTTCACTCATAGGAACTCTGCTCTATATGTGAGCTGGTAAAACAGAAATACACTCCCTTTAAGAGAACATAAACCCTCTGTGATTTACAGTCAGTGTCCAGTCCAATTACCTTTACATATCCCCACATCACTCTCTTTGTGTTGCTCACACTCCCACATACGCACTCTACAAATTTTACTGCGCCTCACACTACACCTGAGAAATGAGGGTCACAAGGTTTATGGCTTCACGTAAAGGGGAGCAGCGAGATGAATGGTGCAGAAAAAAGACTGAAAGTGAAAGAAAGGATTTGAGAGAACAGGAATTATGTGAAATATGAAATGCAAACATGCAAAACAGGATAGAAGAGCAGAAGTATTTATGAGGAGAACTGACTGGAGGAAAAGGGGAAAGTTAATAAAATGGAAATACATCAAATGGACAGTAAAGGATGGGGTTGAAATGCATACATGCAGCTGCATGAAGTGTGATATTTCCCCTTCGTTCCAAGACTCACAGAGTACTGGTGGCATTGCTGCTGTGGAAGTGGAACTGACTGCTCGCTCTCTTTGGCTTGCGGATTCTTTTAATGCCAAAAATTTGGTTTGCATTGCCAAAAAGGAAAAAAGAAAAGAAAATTAACATTTCAAAAAGTGTGAGTGTGACTGTGTAGGAAGAACACATATAATTCAAAACTTCTGACTTTGGTCCTGGATGGTTATTGATCTTTTTATTTTGTCCACTTTTATCCAATAATTTCATTCACCTTTCAGAAATTGATTCTTCTTCTCCAGCTGCTCCTATATAGGTCATCATCAGCTGCCTCCATCTCTCTCTATCTCTGCCACCCTCTTCTGTCACACCACCTCTGCATGTCCTCCTTCACTACATCCATCAGCTGCCTCTGTGGTCTTCCTCTTTTCTGCCTGCTGGGCAGCTCCATCTTTAAGATCCTTTGTCCAGTATATCCACTATCCCTCCTCTGCATATGTCCAATCCATCTCATTCTTTGGTCTCTGATTTCATCTCAAACCGCTCATCATGAGCTGCACCTCTGATGCTCATGCCTAATCCAACCCCCAACTAAACATGCCATAGCTGACATAGAAACCAGTGAGAAAAAAGACAAGCTGAGCCATGAATGTGAAGCACTTGTCCTTTTGATGGCAGGATCTGATACAGAGTGTCTTTAAAACCTCAGTTGATGGTTTTAAACCACCATAAACACAGGAAAATGTGTTTTAGTAACTGGTTTAAACAAAATAAGCTCCTCTCTTATATTTAATGTTGATGGCTTACCCTTCTAAACACAAATGTGCGATTTAATGAGCGGCTTTAACCACATAAACATAAATGTGCTTTTAATGGCAGGCTTTAACTTTATAAATATGGGTTTGTTTTTCTGCGGCCTCGACTCTTCTTCTGATTCTGCCACCACTGATGAAGTACAGACTACCCCTTTAATCCCTCACAGCCCCCCTCCCACCTACCTCACCTTTAAGTCTGGCTTTTAAAGTGTGGCAAACATAACTCAGAGCCCAGACTCTTAATGTTTTCCTCTTGTGAATGAAACCTCTTTAATCCCCCCTAGAAGGTCATGGGATGAAGGGGTTGCGGAGCTGAACTCATCTGGCATATATTTTATTTCCACATGTACTTAAGCAAATACAAACATAAAATGCACATCAAATACAAACGTCTCTCCCTGTGCACATGACACCCACCATGGAAACCAGGTTTGCTACAAATTGTGTTTACGTGCAGCCAGACTGCATTAATGATTACATCTAGTGGTTCGTGTGGATTGTTGAGCATCACTTCAGCCAATGTTATTGTCAATATTTTCATAAACGCTGCATTGTTTGCAGAATATTTTGCAGCCAGGTATCTGGTTTGTATAATTATTGGAAGATTACTTCTGAAATATAATAGGTTATTACTAGTTACAGTTCTAAAATTAGGTAACATTAAGTGCTTTAATAACAGCATCAGAGTAATGTAAGTAATCACATTGGATCATTTTTTGATTACCTTTTCTAACAAATGTTTATAACTGGGAAGCAGAGACCTTCCAAAAAACATTAATTTAAATCACACAGTGTAAACCTCACAGCAATACTCAACATTAAATCCTAATAAACTTTCATCAAAGCAGAAATGAATGTTTTGAACACACATAAATACCATGGTGGGACAGAGGATACATTATTTGATGAGACTTCTTTTGTCAAATTAACAAACCTATTAATCTGACATAGATTGAGTCACTTCATCTATCACTATATGCCTTTTCTAATTAAAGAGGGAAAATGTTTTGAAACTTCAGCATTGAAATGTGTTTAAAGGTTTGATGCAAATATACAATATAATTTCCCCTGAGGCAAAATTTAGATTTCTGCAGGGTACCAATGTAAATGGGTGACGTCACTGCTCCCATTTATGCTTGTGCTGGTACATTAAGTGTTAATTACCATGTGGACGTGTCCTGGTGTTTCATATGCAGTGCCAAAAAAATGTAAAAAATAAAATAAAATGCTGGGACTTTTTTCCCCCCTTGGTCCGCTCTTTGTTATGGTCAGTTTGTCCCTCTAATTTTTTCCACTCCTTTGTTCATTCCCTCATGTCCATTTCCATACTTTCAGCAGTCTCACTCCAGGAATTTTGCTGACATTTGTGAGTCCTTGTATAGATGCTTTGATTATTATTCTTTATACTGAGGTGATGATTGTTATTTCCTCAGTGATAAATTCAAAAAATGAACAGGCCAAGCACAACAGTTGTGGGCTGCGTTGACCTGTTGCTACATTTCTTAGGAGGTGCGTGCCAGGTTACGCTTCAGTGTATACCTTAGTACATACTTATTAGGCACCTATCAACTAACCAATAAGATACTGTTAACTTTTTAAATATAAGTTTATCATTTTATTTCTATTATTTATATTTCTGTTCCTGTTTTTGATGTGCAACAACTCCTCTGTCATAGGGGAGTTTCTGACTCTTCAGCTGCTAAATGTTACACTACGTAAACAGGCAAATCAACTAACTGTTTGTCTGTTCCTTGAAAATGAGCCAAAGAATAAAAATTCCATCCCTATTTGCATAAACATGAGAGGTTTTGGACAGGACAGCTAAACAATGACATAAGACTCATTAAAAACCAATAGAGTCAGATATGATTAATCATGCAAAATACTTTATGACTAATATAATCGCATAGTCTCATAACACTGTAAGAAATGTAGATTTAGTAAGTAACTAGGTAAAATGTATTTCAAGTACATTTAAACACAGCTTTCACTACCAAAGTGCTGTACATGTACATGCAATCATATTAAAAAAGTCAAAGGTCCACACAGAATACAACAATAACAGGCCATTCGTAACGACAACAGCAAGATGCAAACAGCTGCAAAACAAAATTCAGACACAAACAGAAAAAGATGAATTAGGTGGTGCACACAGCTGTGAAACTGACAGCAGTTCTGTTTTGATGCAGAACGAATAATAACCTCAGACTGTAAATAGTCACCAGTGAGGTCAAGTGTCTGGAACTCAGTTCTCTGTTTCATCGACATGTGATGGGTTACATATACACAATGTTCTCTGCAACAAAGACAAATAGCAACAAAAAATTTACATGAAATATTTTTAATTTTCAAGATGCAACAAAATTTTGGTTTCTGTTGATGCTCTCAGATGTGCATTTAACATATGCATATGCAATCGTGCATAAAGACCAGTGTGTCTTTGTACTTCTTTATCTATATATGTATGAGGACATGACATTACATTTCACTGAGCCTTACTCTACACTTAACAAAAACTGCTTGCCTAACTACGACCCTAACCATAACCAATGACATAACCTTACTCTAACCTTAAACAAAGTCTTCACCTTAATATTTAGTCATTTATGCTGTGGGAACTTGCTTTAAGCCCCCGACACATACTCACAATGTGTGAGCATATTAAGGTCCCCACAAAATGAGCAATGCAGGACTTGAGCCACACAAAAACATGCACACACACTCACACACACACACACACACACACACACACACACACACACACACACACACACACACACACACACACACACACACACACACACACATTCAAACCCCTCTTTAGCCCTCAGGCTAATTTCCTATTTCCATGCGGCGCCTTGTCGTAATCCTTGATTTGACTGCTGAAATGACTCCCTAAAGTTAAACCATACACACACAAACACAATCCTGCACACACAAATACACAGACAAAGTGTTTAACCTTCCCACCAGCAGCCCTGAGGAACCCCCAAAGGTCTGTACAATCTCTGCACACAGAAGCAGATGTGTTTGGGTAACATGGGCAGGGTGATTTCAGAGTTTACCTTTCTTTGTTATCTTTGTTATCAATCAGTCTTTGATTGTAAGTCACTAATTGTTTTATATATATTTTAAACGCAGTATAATTTTGAAGATATGCCGTATTATTAGAAAATACCAATCTTTAAGAAATGAATAGAGCTTTATTCATTCATCAGCCAGATTGATGGTTCAGCTTCTCACTGCTACTGTAAGGGAAAAAGATAGAAATACACAAAAACAACAACAAAAAGCAAAAGATTCTGTATTTGCATGAAACTTATCCATCACTGACACTTGCAGTGCACAGTCATTTGATGCCGGGCTCCCCAGTGTTCATAGATTATACTCCACTCCTCTTGTTTGGCCATGAATAAGACTGTCCTTGGTCTTGTGTTGGCAGTTTCCTTTTGAAAATGCCAAAGAATAAAGTGTTTTTTTGGCAGGAACCATCTTGGATCAGTAGATGATGCGAGCCCAACAAACTAAATGTGGGGCAAAGGATTTGTTTGTGTGGAAACATGTGTTTGACTCTTCATTCTGAGTAGTCTGAAAGTAGTCTGAAATTTTGATAAACCTAACAAGCGTACAAGTCACACATTTAGCATGAAAGGACATATTTTATTTGAGCGAAATCTAAACTCCTTTGATAAGTAAACACAATAATCAGAAAAAAATGCTAAATTTTACTCCTATGGTCTTATTTGACAGTCTGCTTATACTCATCTGCTCCTATTGTCTTTTATATAAACTGTTTGAGCTGTTGCTACAACTGTTGTGTGATTTCAACTGCTTTGCTCTCGGGGAATCACCTTTGAGTTTTAGTACCAGTGCATCCATCACTTAACAGGTCTTTGTCAGCAGCATGTTTCTTGAGAGATTCACATGATCTGTGTCACTTTATGACACCGCCCTTTGTGATGACTTGTATTTTTCACTGGGAGCTGGAAAAATGGGAAAAAGCGTTCATGCACAGCATTTGCTCTCACTTGAGCCTTTTCTGCTTTCTTTGCCAATACTGAATGAAAACCCTCTCAGTGTTCACTCCTGAGAAACAGATCCAATTAAAATGTCTGATATTATCTAGTTATGATGGATTAGAAAAAAGGAAATATATATTGTGAAGCTCCATGTAAAGTGGGACACCAAATCGCTCATGTGAGATGCACAAGAGTGTCAGACTGAATTTATTTCAGTATATTATTTCCCAGCTGTGAATACAAGTCTTTAAAAACTGTGCTTGTGTGTATGTTAATTGGCATGAAGAATATTGTGGCTCCTGCTAAATAAAGATGCTTTGAATAAGCTATAACAGCAGAACCTGCCTTTTCACCATTTGCTTTAAATTAAAGGTTTTTCTCTTTCATTCTGTTTTGGCAGAGGCATGAGCAGCTCTGCAGAGGGACATTTCCACGCACCGCACATGAAACAGCAAGCAAAAGAAACTGCACCATTCATCAGACAGATTCAAATAAATTTGATTTGGCCAGAAACTTCAAAGAGCAAAGGGCTGCCTGTTGCTAAGCACAGACACAGATACAGAGCCACACAAATACGTAGACATCAAGACACACATGCAGAGTGTTACTTCCTGATGTGATAAGTCTTAATCACAAGTCAATGGAGCAGACAGGGAGGCAGCTTGGTGTGCACAGTGGCATGTCTGACACACACACACACACACACACACACTCACTCACACACACACAATTCATTCCACAAACTCAGTCCAGTGGTGGGGACTCCCTGGGGACTTGCAGATTAGCCATGGCCACAGCCACTAATCCCTTCACATACCTACACTCACCCCACACACAGAATTTCTGTCTCTTTCTCTCTCTTTTTTCTTTTTTACTTCCATATTTGGGTGGAACACCTGAGGACTGAGTATGCTGGAAAAAACTGCAGTGCAGTCTGAAGTGACCATTTTTCAAGATGTGGTTTGGCTCAGAGACAGAAAAGTAAAGAAAATGTCAAGAAAAACTTTTAAATTTTAAACATGTTAAATCTGATTAGATTTATATATTAAATGTTTTAATCCAACCATATTATTATGGTTATTAACTCTGCTTACTGCGCCACATATATCACCATTTAAACTAACCACAGGCAGGCGTGATGGCTTTGAGTTGGCAGTCCAAATGATCATGGTTGTTTGCCCCTGTATGCTCTGATATGACCCTATCAACTATTTTTGTCCTTTAAGCACAAAATTAACTTTGTGTGATTATCCACACTCAGTTAAAATGAAGCTCAATTGTGCAGTCTCATATGGTAAAATCCTGCATTTGGATAATCCATTTGTACAAACAGATCGCCTGCTTATTCAGACTTATTCAGACCTCAGTTCTTTCCTTGCTTCCTTCATATATTTCAAACTGTGTAATTAAAGGGAACTGTTGTAAATAAAGCTTAACTCTCAATTGGTTTCCTCTGCCTAAATAAAGCTATACTGACCACAGTCCTTAATGAGCACTGTCAGACTGAACCCAACAATGGTTTATAACAAGCTGCTTGAACAAATGACCTAAAGGGTCCACCTCAATCGCCTCCTGGGGACTCTGGTTTCAGCTCATTAATGTAGAGCTTCATTCATTCAGAAATGCATTTCCTGTGGTCACAATGCAGCTAGGGATTTTTTTTTTTTTTTGCCACTCCAGAATAACTGGAAGAATTTGGAGCCACAAAGTAACATTAGCATTAATTGAAAGTCATGTGTGTAATCCTTTCATTACTGATGATTCACCTTTCCCTCGCTTGTAGCTCTGCTTCAGTCCTTTTCTATTCCAGAGGGAAGATATTGTGCCATTTATCTGGTAAATGTTCTACAAGCTAGTTGCTAACTCTCTATCAGTGTTTAAGCGCTGAGCAGGTGCTCTTTCACGTGTTTGCTAAAGCTTCTTTTTTCCTTAAAAACAACTGCCTGCTAAATGCAGAATTTTTAAAGGTTCCATGTCTGAAAGGAGCTAAAGAACAGGAGATGGGACACATTCAGAGATGGTTTAGTGACATAGCAGTGGATCTGTGGAACATTTAGCTGTTATGCATGCATGCACACACAAAGCAAACCAAGCTTCAGTCGATACTTCTGCCCTGCCCTGGTGCTGCCCAGTGCAGTGTCATTGAACAGGTCACTGAAAGGTGAGAGGCTTAAATTCAAAAAGGACACATGGAGAAAAAAAGAAATGAGGAATCGAGAAAGTTAGCATTAGAGCTGAGGGGGGTTGTTCTCCAGAGATTTACTGAAACCACTCTGCTCTACCTTTAACCCCTGTGTTTGCTCTGCCATCAGAAGGAATCCACATGAAGAAAAGAAGAAAATCTTTAGATGAGCTTTGAAATTTTGTTCAATTACTCATCCACGTGTCTGTCTAATCTCAAAAGCTCTGCAGCAATGCGTGCAAAGGGAAAATGGAGATGTGACCAGGAAAGAATAAAAGGTCTAGTTGAATCAAGGGATGGGAACTGAACTGAAAACAGTAAGTTATCAAAAAAAAAGAGTTAGCAACTGAAACAAACTTATGAAATTAAGACAGACTGTGTTTTATATCCCTTGCAAACTGAGGAGCAGTGGCTGCTACATCTGCTTAAAAATGTAACTTGTGGGGCAAGTTTTCTATTCTTGCCCTACAATACAGACGCTTTATTTAAAAATATGAAACAATGACCAACATGATTAAGTACCTGCACATTTTGTGGCTGTGTAACTATACATAGGTCTGCACGCTGAAATGGCAGATTGCCTCCAGAAGTCTTAATTATTTACAAGAAGCACCAAATCAACCTCTGCAATTCACTGCATAAACGCCTTTTAACTGCACTTCATTCAGGTGAGATGACAACATAACAACATATAATTACTCCCCAGCTACAACTTTACCACAAGTATCTGATGGTTTCACAGCGGCTAAGCTGTCTGCGTTGTAACTAAGACGAGGTCACAGGGGCAGAGGTTAAAACCACACCGGCTCCTACTGGGAGATTTGGTTTCCTAATATATGTGTCCGTGCATGTGTATGTGCACGCCATGTTCAGCTTCTTCACCACTCCATAAAAATCGTTCTTCTCAGGCTGACCACCAACTCAATATCCTGTGTGGTTTGTTATGTCAGTTCACAAATGTTTGCTTGTTTTATTTTGCCTCTTTCCATCCCACAGCTTTTCCTCTTATTTACGTTCTCATTCTTTTACACCTCTTATTGTTTCCAGTCGATCCCACATTATTCCTTTCTATTGTTTTCATGCAATATTTCATTAAAATCATTCACAGTATCTCCCTCTCTCTTTTGGCATGTTTGTATTTTTCACTTTATCTTTCTCCTTATAACTTTGTTCTCTTTTAAGCGGACATTTAATTCTTCCACTTGTGCCGTCACTCCATCATCGAGATCCTCTCGCAGATCCTCTGATTTCTGTTGGAAGAAAATCCGGGGCCAAACTAAAAGCAGATTACAATTTCTTCTTAAAATGGGAAAAGAGAACAAGAGCTGGTCCACTTTTAAAGGATTATCAGTTTTAACCCCCGAAGAAAGAAAAAGGATACCTTTCAAATTTAAAAGGATTGCCTTTCTGCCTTGAAAACTGAACAATGGTCAGGAGGAGGAAAACAATCTGCCCGATGGGTTAGGGTTTGCTAACAAAAACTGTCCATTTAGCTCCTGGATTATAAACGCATTGCACCCTTGTGGTGGCCTGTGGGTGGTCTAATCTCACAAACAATTTGGTAGTGAGTTATAAAGCTATAAAAAATACATGTTGACATTTTCTGTTTGCCTTTCCCTTAATGCAAAGTCTTGTAACCTATCACATGCTCTATGAAGTCACTGTTGGCTCTTGATCTCTTCCATGACCTGAAATATCTCTCAGACAAAACAGCAGATTGAAGTTTGGCTGCTTGAGCTGTGCACAATGAGAACCATACTCTGTTTCTCTGTATGAAAATAAAGATCACAAATATAAATCAGAATGCTGAGAAAACCAACATAAATATTTAATCACTTAAAAAAACACACACACACACACACACACACACACATACCAGAAGAGCTAAAAATCTTTAATAAAAGAATCTTGCTTTTAAATCAAAAGTTAAAGAAAAGTTCAGGTTAACCGCATCCAACCACACTAAATCTGCTGACACTGGTTAATACGTATGCCTAAGATTGTTGCTTTTTTTGCAGGTCGTATGACGGGGGATATTTCTTGGCTGTAAACAGAAACTTCCTGGATTGTCCACTTGCTTCCTGGCAACTTGATTTAAAAAAAAACTCAGGAAGGACGTGTTAGCCTAGCTAGTTCCGTAGACTGTATATAAAAGATGGGCATTGACATTTTGAAGCATGAACTAGTCCTTTGACCTTTGCAGTAGTGACTTGCCAGTCACAAGTAGACATTTCCAGAAGCACAACTGCTTCAACATCCTTTTACACATAATTTACAAAATCAACATCAAGTTGTATTTAGTGAGATCTTAAACTGGCAACTGACACCATAAACTTATCAGGAAAGTCTCTGCTGAGGTCATACAGCAAGTGACCAGCGTAGGGTCGTTTAATGAGAGATTGATTTACAGTCTAACTTCTTTCTTCTTACAGAGAGTCATCACCTGCTAACCATTAAAAAGAATGCAGACTTTTCCACCAAACTTCTCCTTATTCTAAATAAGGACAGGATCGGTCTCAAACTCTGAGACAAGAAGTATTTTCCTAATTGTTCTAGCTGTTCATTTAAGATAAATTATTTATAAATAAATAAATATGTCTCTTGGCTTGATGTTCGCTTTAGTGTACAACGAGGTGCAATGGGCTTTGAAGTACTTAAGATTTACCCAATCAGTAGTGATTTTAACTCTGCAAGTGCTGCAATTCAGTAATGCAGCAGGGTGTATACCAAAAAACACGTATTTATATACTTCCGCTGCAAATACTTCTTGGTGTGTTATCGAAGCTAAACACATCCCAGCCATTGCCATTCAGTGTGATATGGGTAAATCATGAAAGGAAACAGAGTTCAAAGGAGAGTGAGAGTGTCGAGGGAAGCTTAAAGATGTAAGAATAAGAAAAGATAGAATGACATAAATGGTAAAAAGAATTTAGGGGGTGGGGGGTGGTTGCTGGTATCCATGGAGGTCAATAATGAGAATCTCATGATATGGGGCCTCCAGGAAAGCGTCCCACTTTTCTCGATCCTCTGCCTCCCTTTCTCTTTCTCCCTTTCTTTCATTGCACCCCTCCTCATCTTATCCTCTCCCCGTTGTTTTCATCTGTGGCCCTCTTAGCTGACTCCCTTTTGTCTTCAAAAATCCTTCCTGCTTTTCGCTCAACCAGCTGCACACACACACACGTATGAATTAATAGACACAATTTGCATGAGAAAAGAAAAGTCTGTTTTTTTATTTCTCAGTGGAGCAGTTGTGAGACATCATTGAAGTTTTGAACACTGATTATTGACATGAGAGGCTTTTGACTCTCGCCTAATTTTATTCACGTCAGAAAGTCATGAATAAAAACTTATCTGTATTTCTCTGGAGTAATAATAATAATGATCAATTATTAAACACAGTAAAACCTTTTAAACAAAGCTCTGCTCATGTGGATCAGCTGAATATTTTAAATGCAAACCGTGACTCCATGTTGTGTTTCCATATGTTGTAAACATTCACTGCTCTTTCCAGAACATTCAGAATTATGTCCCTATTGAAAACTATAAAAAAAAACAGAAAAATGAATGAAAAAATGAATGAAATGAAACAAAGAAAGTGCAAGAGGAGAGCCATAAAGGGATTTAAAACAGTATTAGAGGGTGGGGAGGTGAAAGTGAAGTTACAAATTAAAATCATAACAATGAGCGCGCGCGCGCACACACACACACACACACTGGATACCACGAAGCAGCAAAAACTGAATATCTTTTCTGTGTACTGTGGTGCTTAGTGTTCTACGGAAGAGGATTGGGGCACTGGGAAAAAAAATTGGGGACGTCTTTTTTTTCTCACTTTTTTCTCAGAATTCTATTTTTCTCAGAATTCAGACTTTAACCTCAGGATTCTGACTTCTTTTCTCGGAATTCTGGATTTAAGATCAGAATTCTGACTTTTTTTCTCAGAATTCAAACTTTTTTTAATCAGAATTTTGACCTCAGAATTCTACTTTTCTTCTCAGAACTCTGACTTTAATCTCAGGATTCTGATCTTGTTCTCAGAATGCTGATTCTTTTTTTTTTTTTTTACCTGAAATCTGACTTTATTCTCAAAATTCTCACTTTTTTTCCTCAGAATTCTGACTTTTATCACAGAATTCTAACCTTATTTTTAATCAGAATTCTACCTCTAATCTCAGGATTCTCACTTTTTCTCAGAATTCTTTGTTCTCAGAATTTTTTTCCTCATAATTCTGAGTGTAAAATCAGAATTCCAACTTTTTTCTCAGAATTTGATTTTTTAAAAATCAGAACACTTTATTCTCAGGATTCTGCAGAATTCTGAGATTAGAGTCAGAATTCTGACTTTAATCTCAGAATTCTGACTTTGTTCTCAGAATTTGAAATTTTTTTAATCAGAATTCTGATTTTAACCTCAAAATTCTACTTTTCTTCTCAGAACTCTGACTTTAATTTTAGGATTCTACAGAATTCTGAGATTATAGTCAGAATTTGGACTTTTTTTCATCGAATTCTGATTTTAAGCCCAGAATTCTGACCTTAAAGTTGGAATTCTGACTTTTTCTCAGAATTTTGACTTTATTTTCAGAATTCTAACTTTTTTCCTCAGAATTCTGACTTTAATGTCAGGATTCTGACTTTGTTCTCAGAATTCTGAGATTAAAGAATTATGACTTTTTTTTCTCTGAATTCTTTGTTCTCAGAATTCTGGCTTCAATATCATGATTCTGACTTTTTTCTCATAATTCTGAGATTAAAGTCAGAATTCTAACTTTTTTCTCAGAATTCTATTTTTCTCAGAATTCCGACTTTAATCTCAGGATTTTGACTTCTTTTCTCGGAATTCTGGATTTAACATCAGAATTCTGACTTTTTTTTCAGAATTCGAACTTTTTTTAATCAGAATTCTGATTTTAACGTCAGAATTCTATTTTTCTTCTCAGAACTCTGACTTTAATTTTAGGATTCTACAGAATTCTGAGATTATAGTCAGAATTTGGACTTTTGTTTTCTCAGAATTCTGACTTTAATCTCAGAATTCTGATCTTGTTCTCAGAATTCTGTTTTTTTTTCTTTAATCTTTTTTTTTTTTCTTCTTTAATCTCAGGATTCTCACTTTTTTCATCGAATTCTGATTTTAAGCCCAGAATTCTGGCCTTAAAGTTGGAATTCTGACTTTGTTCTCAGAATTCTGAGATTAAAGTCAGAATTCTGAGATTTTCTCTGAATTCTTTGTTCTCAGAATTCTGGCTTTAATCTCATGATTCTGACTTTTTTCTTGTAATTCTGAGATTAAAGTCAGAATTCTGAGATTAAAGTCAGAATTCTGACTTTTTTCTCAGAATTTGAACTTTTTTCTCAGAATTTGAACTTTTTTAATCAGAATTCTGACTTTAATCTCAGAATTCTGACTTCGTTCTCAGAGTTCTGTTTTTTTTTTTTTCTTTAATGTTCTTTCTTTTTTTATTTAATCTCAAGATTCTCACTTTTTCACAGAATTCTGACTTTAAGCTTAGGATTCTGACATTGTTCTCAGAATTCTGAGATTAAAGAATTCTGACTTTTATCTCAGAATTCAAATTTTAAAAAAAAAAATCAGAATTCTACCTTTAAACTCAGGATTTTCACTTTTTTCTGTGAATTCTTTTCCTTCAGAATTCTGACTTTAATCTCTGGATATTCAATTTTTTTCTCGGAATTCTGAGATTGAAATCAGAATTCAGACTTTTTTCTCAGAATTCTTTGTTATCGGAATTCTGACTTTAATCTCAGAATTCAAATTTTTTAAAAATCAGAATTCTACCTTTAATCTCAGGATTTGTACTTTTTTCTCTGAATTCTTTGTTCTCAGAGTTCTGACTTTAATCTCAGAATTCTAACTTTTTTCTCAGAATTCTTAGATTAAAGTAAGAATCTCAGAGTTCTGACTTTTTTCTCAGAATTCCGAGAAAAAAGTTTCTCGGAATTCTGAGAAAAAAGTCAGAACTCTGAAATTCTGACTTCAATCTCTTAAAAAAAGACATCCCCACTTTTTTTTTTGTACACTGGCCGTAATCCTCTTCCATAGTATTCACACAGTGTAACGGTATTTCGCTGAACTTTTGTCACCAACCACTTGTTTACTTTAGCTTACAGCCATGTTCTGCCGGGCCAGTGTATTACTGTTGTCTGGCTCCTGTTGTTTTCATTTATAGGCTCTAAGCAGTATTCCTTTGATTTACAAGTATCAAATATTTATATTTGATATATATTTGGTTTATAACTACCATTTAACAAAATAAGAGATCCCACAGAGTGACTCAAATCAGTACCTGGTGTGTGTCATCATTAGGATCTTTCTTTTAGTGTTTAGGGATAAAACAAAGCTAAAAAGTAGCCCAATGAGAAACTACAGCAGTTGTCATTGCAATTCTGATATAGAAACGCATACGGTTAGAAGTGTAGCTACAAACATAGCCGCTTATCTCTCATTTTGTTCCCTGCTGGAGGAGCCAACTTTTCTGGGTTCAGCATAGACTCAACTTTAATATCATTCTTCATTACTAGCTTTGTTTTAGCATGTTGTCTTTGTCCATGATTGGTTAGAGTTCAGTTTATGTAGAGCTGGACAGCTGTGCCTGAGTTGAGTGTACTGTATTTTCCATGTGTGTGTTCTGATGAGATCATGTGATGATTTAAAGGTGTTTATACCACTGGAGTGACCTCACAGTCAAACCACAGGTTGACTTAAACCTCCTGGAACCATCCCCACAGCAATGTGTGTTTGTTGTCCCTAATGGTTGTGTCTTTACTGTGAGGTCATTGAGGGTAATCCCCACCTTTAGAGGAAGGATAATCAGACACGCCACTACAAATGCAATCCTACAAAACTAACAGAAAAACAGAGAATTTCAGGGATTTTTAGCATGTTGCTTAGGATGGGTCTTACGTTTCACACTGCCCTGTGTTTATTTTCAAAAGGTTTAGGATTACCTATGTGCCTTACATCTTTCCTCTTAAATAGTGTCATTACATTTTGTACCAGCCTTTTGCAGCTGAGGACAAAACAGGGCTTTTCTATTTGTGTCTGATCTACACTCTGGCTTCTCCTACAACCAGAGGCAGCCTACATTAAGGCCCTGGCTTACATCTGAAGGCGGTCCAGGGTCCATTCATCCCTTTTCTGAAGTGATTAAATCTATATTAATTACAGTAGCCACTAGGTTGTAACTCATCTGAGGAGACTGATTCTATAGAAACCTCTTTAAAAATTAGCCTTGGCTCTTTTGATATATGAGTCTTGTGAACACTTTTCTAATCAGTGTATGGACTCAGTATGGAATTAATACATTTCAGTTTGTAAAGGTCATACCCTTCAGAGTCAAAAATGATGAATAAAGGCTTTAGTGTGGTCCTTATTTGTACAGTTTTACCAGCTTGTGTTATCTGTGACAAATCAGTGTTTGCATGATGTATGTGGATCTCAAATCACAAGTCTAATTTTGCTTGGATTCAACACACACATACACACAAAACATAAATTCTCACAAGTCAAAATACTTTTGTGTGTGTATGTGTGTATTATGCACTCATCACTCAGCCATACACCTCAGTTACTTAACTTTATAAGCGACACAGAAACTCATTCACATATTATTTGAACATTATTCTCACAGTCAGGCACTAATTTCATTTAATCTGTTATGCCATGCTACACATAGATGCCCTCACCCACAGAGAGGGTGCCATCCGTAACCTGCAGCACACACACTTTCCGTTCCTCTCGGTCTCTCATCCCCTTAAGAACCGTCTTTGTTTAATGTGTGTTTTAACCATGCTCGCCCCTGCTGAGTGACAAATCTCTCTCCCAAAGAGAGATCCGTCACATCCAAGCACACACACACACACACACACACACGCACACACACACACACACACACACACACACACACACACACATGCACACACACACACACACACACACACATGCACAGACTGACAGATCCACTGTGTATTATGAAGATTAAATGTCACAGTAGCCTCACTTGATCCAGTCCAAACTGATTCTCATCCTGAATTCTTGTAGGAACCTTCAGCTGATACACAGATCACAGCAGGAATGCATGTTAAAAATGATCCAGACCAGAGTCTCATACATATAAGTTTGTGTGTGTGTGTGTGCGCATGTGTGCATGCGTGCATGCTTGTGTGCTTGCATGTGCATGGACTCTATACACATTCACACAGAGAGGCACACACAGGCTGCTCCACATACTAAGACACACAGTATAGTTGGAACAGAGCTCTGTGATTTGGTCCGCTCAGCAGGAAGTCTGTTGTCACAGTACGGTTTCCCATGGTTGAACTTTAAAGGGAAAATCCACCGAAAAACTGCTTTCACATTGTTGATGGACTGGGCATATGTATAGGCAGGAAAAGCAAGTTACACCAAAATCCTACAACTTTTTGGATAGTATTTTGTTTTGGGAATTTCACAATGAAAATGTTTCTGTTTTTATTTTGTTCCATTAGATTTTGTATGAAAATAAATAAATACTCAAAATAAAATAAAATAAAATAAAATCCTGATATACATGGAAGTCTTCAGTAGGGAATGTACAAAATATACAGGGACTATGCAACAGCAAACACTAAAAACAGTAATTATATAGATACGATTCTTAGAGAGAGGAAATGGCACATTCATTGTGAAACAAGGATTATGTGCATGCAGAATGGGCCATCACAGAAAAGAACATATTCTCACTTTGTCTTCACAGCTGCAGCTGCATCGACCTAAATGGGTTATTTCAATCTAAAATATAAATCTGTCTTTCTTGTTGATTCTCAAAAGACCAGAGGATGAATGACTAAATTAGTTCAAATTATCTCATTTATCTTTGGTACTTTGAAACTTTAGGTCCCACTCACAGAATCAGACCTAAAGTTTCACAGGTATTAAAGCTTCACAGGGAACTGGCAAACTGCTGCTAGCTCCCTCTAACCCTCTTTATGACTGACTTCATTCAGCAGCAACTAGCAACCTCTGACAATCACTCACCAACTGGTCGTGGGAGTATGAATTTTTGCTTAGCAACTGGTGGTTGTCACAGGGTCACCAACCAGTCTTCAGGCCTGTGTGGTTGAGGCCATAAGCCTTGAAGAAATTACAAAAATGAATAGTTCAAATACACAGAAATACAAAGCAACAGTGGGCACTAGAAGAGCTGTTGGCGTTAGAAAAGTGCCTCCAGGTGTGGTGCTATGAGTTAATTGTGAGAGAGTAAAATTTATATTTCAATTTTAAATTAATAAATGAAACTAAAACATTTTTTAAGTTATAGTGGATTTGACGAATGCTGTAAATTTCTTTCCACATATTTGACAAAATAACTACAGCCTGTTAATAGCTCTTTTCTTAATATGCACCAGTGAATTGTGTAGTCTTAGTGAATGAACTGATGTCTCTGAGGAACACCCTCTCACTTTAGACAGCTGTAGTCGGAAGCCAGTGGAATCTGAAGAAGCATTTCCCACACATACAGTCTCCAATTTAGGATCAACAGAGCAGCTCCAGGTTACACATTTCACCCCCCTGTCCTCTTGCTCTTGTGGCTTTGGAAGAGTCCTACCCTTTCCAGGCTGAAAGGGTTTGTTACAAAGACCTAGGAATAACAAATTTCAAAGCTGGTATGTGGCTCTCAAAGTTCAGCTGGTATTTGCCTTTAAGGTCTTACCAACATTTATATACACAGAACACTGCAATAGGGCAGAAATCACCCCAAGTGTTTATGTATGAGAGTAGCAGGATAGTCCCACAGTTCTTTTTATAAGCCCAGTAGACTCGGTTGGGGTTCGGAATTTACACAAAAACAGAAACGCTATTCTTTGTGATCTTTCCATCAATGTCCAGCACAGAAGAATCAGCCTCTATGTTTTCTCTCCCTTTAGACATGCATGAAAATACCTCGCTTTCTCCTGTACCTCCTGTACCCCGAGGCACTTACAATACACTCCAGACACATACTCGAACTTACAAATGAACCATCAACAGCACCCACTGCTGCATTAGGCCTGCAGGTATGTTGGACAGTGAATGGAGTTATTTAGAGTGTATGTTTGAACATTAATCACATATTCAGAAACATGATAATGTTTCCCTCAGTATGCTGGTCAGTCCTTGGGGGAATTTGTAAAAGGTTTAAAATCCTTTTGTGGGATTTTGGTCCTGAAAACTGAATCAGTGATTAGTTTAGCTGATTTACTCCCCGAGAGGCAAAGAACCGTATAAAACCTGCTGCTGCCTCTTTTTTTCTTTTGCTTAAAGACATTTTGTGTTTTTCATTTTCAATTTAAAGCTGTTTCAATTATCAAATTATTTGGCATTATACTTGGTACTTTGGTTTATTAAATTAATTTGCCCTCATTTTTACTCCTACATGTTGGATTTTAAGGGGCTGGACATACAAATGTTCTGTCATGCAAACTTTAATCAAGCTGTGTCATAAATCCAGTCCAAAATTCCTCATGTTTTCGTTTCCTTATAGTATCTTTAAAGGAAGGTCCTGTTACAGATGTGGAGTTTACACTATTTAAAAACAAACTAAATGAGTATTTACAGTATTTATGAATGATGCTGAAATGTCACACCAGTGAGGGTAAAATATTCACCTACACCTCCCAAAGACAATTTTTTCTTTGCCTTTGCAGTATGTTTCGCTCTTAAAATGTGGCTCTTACCATGAGTTGGTGTTGATTTTGGCCTTGCCCAGCAGACTTTACTTTCACAAAGTGAGCCTGAGCAAACTCTTTATCTTACAGATCTATGTAATTTAATCAAACTATGCACTTCCAAGAAAATAGTCTTCAGCTGACGCTGCAGATGTCATGTCTCTAACTTTGCACCAAACATTTAGAACTAACTGCAAGATAGAAAAATTGCACAAAGGGTGAAAAGAAAGAAATTAGAAGAGCGTAAAGTAAGGAAGAAAGAGAGATAAAGATACTGAGACAGAGTGCCAGCAATATTATACTGAATCTGGATTTCCCAGTGGGAATCATACATAGCAGGGTACCCAAAGCGCTGACCCTCATCATTGTTCTTTGACAACGCTTCACTTCTCCTGATTTATCGCCCCATCATTCATCTTTTCCCTGCAGATGAGACGCAGAAGGGAGGGAGTGTAATAAGAAACTCAAGCGGAAGCAGTATATGAGAAATAAAAGTAATGAAAAGAGATGATATATATATATATATATATATATATATATATACAGAGAGAGAGAGAGAGAGAGAGAGATGTGTATATATATGTTTTCTTTTTCTTTATGTATAAAAAGAAAAAGCAGAAAGTTGGATTTTTAACTCAATCACATGATGTGAATCCAGTAATTGCTGCAATAATCCATCATTGTTGGGTATGCTGCTAATGCATTAAGACACATTATTCCAGACAACCTAAAGATTATGTGGAGAAACCCCTGGAAATCAGTCAAGAGTCTATATGTACAGCAAACAAGATATTAAAAAATATGTATTTTTCTTAAATAAATACATACAAAAATACATTTAGAAAAAAATGAAAATGTTTGCTGTTGTAATCAGGGGGAAAAAATGAAGTAGATCATGGGGGGAAAAGACAAAAGAGGGAGTGTAGGGATAATAGAAACTACAAGGAAAGAGAAAACAGATGAAGGGAGCAGGGAGGGATGAAAAGAAATGAGGAGAGTGCTCGGGGAATAGCAGCCATTCCAGAGGTGATAAATGTTGTTTTGACATGTGTGTATCCACAGGCATGAAGGTCACAGTTTAACAGAAGGAACGTAGGTCAGTTTTAAGTCTGGGTCAAGTCAAATATGATTCCTTAAGAGACACATTTTGAATTCAGATCTATGGCTCGCTGTAGCTCATGGCATGATATTAACACAGGGTTTTCCCATTTCATTATGTGAGGGGTTATACTGAGTAAAGTTAGCTTACTGGCTGCAAATTAAGATAATGTAGCTGTGGTCAGCAGGGGGTGGGAGCAAAACAAGACTTTTGTACAAGGAAAGGAAAAGAAAAAGGGAAACTCCAAGTTATGAGCAGGAAAAAGTAAAGCTATCAGACATTGTTAAAGTTAATGTAAACCTAACTTTTAACTAACTTCAGTTACAAATTTGACAATTTGTATGCCAGTAAAGCAGACACACACATACACACACACACGCACACATGTACACACACACACACGCACACACATACACACACACACACACATGCACACACACAATCTGGAACCAGTTAGTTACTCTTTACCTGCAGGCCGGAGGCGACCCTCATCGAACATGCTGTGTTTAGACATGAGTAATCAACACCACCCTTGTGTGCATGTATGTGTGTGTATGTTCCAATGATTATATTACTTGTGTTGTGGGGACTTTCATCTGTTTACATAGTCACATTGTGAGCATCCACCTCCCTTATGGGACAAAGAGTAAGTCCCCATAACGTAAATCATACAACTTTAAGGTTAGGATAAGGTAAAGGTTAGAGAAAGGGCCAGGTTTAGGCTTAGTGTGTGGGTGTGTGCGAGAGAGAGACAGACAGACAGACAATAATTGTCCTTAATATTTAAATGTACACTACCTGAGGGAAACACATACACACATGTTCTGCTCTTGACTCTTCAATATGTGGCCATGTTATGTAAATAAGTTCATATCAAGTCCCACGACGGGAGATGAGACAGATTACTGAGACTGAATCCACGCAGTGAGACTCCAACATGAGAGCAACACGTCAATACCACATACATGTGGTGGATATATTTTCGTCTCCATCCAAATTTATTTTGGTCTGGTATGATATTTTCTGTGGTCCCAACTCATGTTTCAACCAAATGCTAACACAAATAAGCTCAACGGATTGAAAAGCGTTAGCAGGTTTATTAAAACTCCTTCGAACTATCCTCCACCTGCTTTGGGTTTGCTGTTTAGGTTTGCCCTGTCGGTGTATTCAGTTTGCTTTGGAACTTGGCTTTGGCTCGAGTCACACTCAACCATAGTAGATCACAGTTTAAAGAGACATATAGAGTCTCGGGCAGATAAGCGATAATTTTCAAGCTTAAGCCTAAGGATTTGTTGCTTCTTACCTGGTGGGCAAACAAAACTTATACGAACAATAATTCAGCAGTTGAAGCAGACATATATATGTCATACATGCAGAAAAACTGGTCAACAGATCTACTTAAAAACACTATGACAGGACTGTTATCCACTGCAGCCATTCAACTTTGTTCGTGCTTCTTCTGCTGATACAAAAGGACAGTACAAAGCTTTTTTAGAAGTTCAAGGGTACCACATTATTATTAACCTTGACAGCTTTTCAAGGCCTTTCCACTCTAAAAACACTAAATGAAAATATGAGTCAGTATTCACATATGGTTTTATCTATGACATCATAATGACGGCTAAATCATTTGTGTTTTGACTTTACAAGTGTGTTTAGAAAAAACATGCAGCATGTGATGATGGTAACATAACTTTACAATATGGACTTTGCAGAGTTTCCTGTCGTTGCCAAGACTGCACGCTACATGTCTCCCCAAGAGACGTTCATATGGGTCCGTATGTCAGTAATATATCTTGGCCATATGCAATAGATATCTGGATGAAGTAACAACAGGCAGAATCAGAGAAAAACTACATATGCCAATGTGACTTTTTTAAAATGCTTTGTACATTTAATGGTTCATACTGACTGAGGGCTCACAGATCACAGCAATCCAATGTTAATTTTAGGCTTGACCAAACAGAGATTTCTTCAGATTCTCTGAATCTTTTGTTGTTATTATGTATTGTAATCCATTTGAGTTTTGGAAGCATTTTTGTCAGTCCTTGCTGGAAAGACACTAGTTTTAGTAGAACAAATTTAAGACCTGGGTTAGCTGTGATGATTGCAACTTTAAGACATCCACGTTTGTCTTCTCTGCCTCTGGACAACTCTCTATCTCAGCCCTTCAGTTCTCATTCAATCAGTGATGTAGCAAAGGGGGTGACCCTATCACCCCAGCACCATGGAAACACCCTGCAGCCCTGCACCCTGGGTCCACAGGGCCCTGGGAAGGTGGAGGAATGTGGGAAGCACAGTGGATGCGCAACCTGACCTGATGGATGGATTAAATGGCAGCTGGAAGACACACACACATGTGCTTCCACACACACACCCACACAAACACTCACACACGCATACACAAATACATGTACAAACGTTCAACACATTGTGTTTAGCAAAGTATTAATTAACATAAAAACTTTGGAGTCTAATTTTGGAGTCTAATTTACTTTGTCCTTACAAGCTACAGGGCAGAGGCATGACGTGTCGGTAGGGAAGAGTGGTGAAAGTGCTTATTTCCATTCATTCACATGATGTCAGAGTTGAAATACTCGAATTCTGCTCACTTAAGTGCAGCATACTAACTCACCAGCCTTCACAGCTCCTTTTTAGTTCTAATGTGGCTCTGATTTTAAATCCAGCACGCCTCACATAGCTGACCCCATGAACAGGTTTTATAGCAATGAACCAACAAGCTTGTTAAAGAGAGACACTTACTGACACAGGCCACACCGACTAGACTCACAAATCATTGTTCTGAATGAATGACCAGGTTAATGTTGAGAGAGATTCAAGTTGAAATATTTGGCCCTGGCTGAAGAAGAGTGAAATCATGAATAGACTGTGAAGGACAGTAAATCACAGCTCCCCACACAGATTTATGTGCGTATATCAGAGAGCAGTGAATGAAATGTAGAAAATCTGGAAAAATTAGGATATTTTAAGCAACATTTACCTTGGTATGGAGATGGTTTTATGGTTAAGAACAAATAATGTTCATTTTAAAGGTATAATAGTAAACATTGAAACATTATATCTTAGTTGCCTTTCAGTTATTTTATATTCCTCTTCTTGTTGATATACTGTACCACGAAACTGGGAAAGTTTACACTCAATGGCATCCTCAGAAAGATATTTTATTCTTAATTTTAGTAGTAGTATTGTTGCTGTTTTTGCTTTGATGAAGCCATATAGGTCAATTCATCTAATCGTGGGTGAGCGATTACCATGTATGAGCTAGCATTACTTGTGGCTGTTTAATCAGAATCATTCAATCATTCAAATATAAATGTAGCATGAATGAAGCTTTGCTTTCTTTAAATCAACTAAATCAGCAAAATTCAACTTACACATAAATGCACTAGTTGTAAAAATATGAGTATTTTTTAGAAAGATTCTTTTAATAAAAGCAGCATAAAACTTTACATTTAGCTCTTTAAATGAGCAATGTACACCTTGGTAACATGGTCAATATCCACGGGAGGAGTAGAAGTATTAATGAAAAATGGAAGTGGTGGAGGAACACCCTGTTCAACTTGCCTGTTTTATTAAACTGAGGTTGTCAAGAGTTCTTCTTTCCAACATCAAGGCTTTCCTCGCTAACATTTAACATGCTAAAATTAGTTTGTTAGCAAGTTCTCACAAACTTCTTCAGACTACTTGACTCCTCCTCTGCATGTAAGCCTGTGGTTAGAAAACGAAAACTAAGGATTCCAGAGTTTCCCGACACATCAGGTCAGGAGTGGAACCAGGATGTGTTCCTTGTTTTAACATTCACATCATGAGTTGTTCTCCAGGGTCAGACTGTCAGTGGAGATGTAATCTGTGAGAACTTTCAGTCAGAAATGACCTAAAATGCTGTGAGTGCCAACACGCCTGCACACAGTGCATTAACAAAGCAGGAGCTTTTTGGCCACAACACCACTTTTTCACTCACAACCTGCTTCACTTTCCAAATCTGTCTTCTTCTCAGTTCTTTCTCTTCCACAAAATTGCCGTAGGATCCCAACAAAGTAAAACAAGGGTTGTGTTCTGCACTTTGGTTCTTTTCACTTCTAGTTTGCTTTTATTAACCTGCTTTTTACTTTCACTTCCTGGTATTTTTATACAGAGGACATTTCTTGATTCATTTTAGTTATCACAGTCTAATTGGTTACATTTAGGAAAATAGAGTGGTCTGGGATAAAAGGTTTCCCTTCACAATAGTAACCTGCTCATTGATAAATGAGGAACTGGAAGTGGCAGATGCCTCTCATAAACTCCATAGACCAGGGTGTGGTTGTGGCTCATCTGTGGAGGGCAGAGGTGGGCTGGAGGGTTCAGGGGGAGGCTGGTTGGCACACCTGTCGTGCATTTTGTATTTTTGTCTCTCCTATGTAGTAGTGTGCTGGGGCCAAGAGGGTTGAGCAGAGTGCAGGGCAGCTGCAGCAGTCTGCAGAAACACAGAGGGTATTGTGAAAAAGTCCTTTTCCTCTTCCTGAGTTCTTTTCTTACATTTTTGTCTGACTAATTGTGTTTATGCATGTGGCTAGGCAGAGAAGGCTTCTTGGGGGATATTTCAGTTTGTATCTGCACCATCAGCCTCATGATAAAAAGGATCATACCTATTATTTTTTATATGAACATGTTTTTTATATGCTTATTTACTCCAGGTATTGTCACAATTACTTCTGCTCATCAGGTTAGACCAGTGTTTCCCAACCTTTTGGAGCCACGCCACATATTTCACATTAGAAAAATCACACGGCACACCACCAAACAAAAATGTCACAAAAAGCATATTGATCATTTTTCCCCGCGCACCAGGCATAGTGGAATTGGCTCAGTTTGTCCCCAGTATTGTTGCTTTCTTCTGACCACTACTCTGACCTTTATTTGGGTCAGAATTTTCTCCGGGACCCAGGTCAGATTGAATACTTTTTCTTTTCAAATATTTATCTATTGTTATTACGTGCTGCGTTGTCTCACTCACAGCATGACTACTATGTAATTTCTTTTTTGTCTTCTTCAGTTTTACTGGCAGTTTGCAACCAATTTAATTAGAGCAGGTAGTACTGCCCTCTAGTGAAAGAGAATGTAATTGTTCTGCCTGTTACTCACGCTGATCGTTTAGAGTACTAAACAGGTGGAACCAGAAAATCTTCCACGGGACAACTGATCATTTCTCACGGCACACCTATGTGCCGCAGCACAGTGGTTGGAAAACACTGGATTAGACATGCGACCCTCCTGTCTCCAGACAGCTTACAGCTAAACAACAACAGCTTTTTTAAGCTAACATGCTAGCTAATGTTAGGCTGAGTAATGGTGAGTATCCTAAAAGTCTCTCTTTCTCTCTGTTATAGAGTTTAATTACATTCTCACGCCATATGAGAGTTTATTCACTAATCATCACAGTCCAAACACTTCAAAGAACGTTTCAATAACAGCAGCTACCAACAGCCAGCTAACAGCAGCTAACAAAGGTTAGAAGCAGCAAAAACAACAGTTTTACCAAAGCAAAAGTTCCACGTATCCTCAACAACACAACTCGTTATTGCTGCCATGACTAGATTACCCATTGCCTGATGAGTTTAAAAACTTTTTCTTCTGGAATCAACCAAAATTAATCACATGTTCTATTAGTCAGTAGATGCACATAAACTATTAAAAAGGTCAACATAATCATTTAACAGGCCCTGTGGGGTTTTAAAAGGTTTTTTGATCATTGCAAAAGGAATGTACATTTTCCAGTTCAAAAGCAGTGACGTTCACACATTTCTCACAAAGTCTGTTGCAAACCCACACAAACCATTCATTCATTCAACTCAAAGCGTGCTCAGGCAGTTCTCTAATCAAAACAAATCTTAAGAGACTGATGCAGAGTGAGACAGAAAGAGCGTGAGGGGCCCTAAATGTGTTGTCAATTAGCTGCAGCAGATCATTGGTATGGAGTGAAAGAAGCAGAAACAGGAGAGATCCTAAGCAAATCAAACAGGTCTGTTGCTTTTATAAGGCCCGTGACGTGAGAACTGGAACTACATTTTTTATTGTGATTTTCTTTAAGGCTCTTCACAGACTCGGTCAAAAATTAGGTTTATGGAAACAATGAATTGGATTGTGGTGCAAAAAGGCCTTCAGTTCACTCGTTGCCACATTGTCCCAGATGTTTCCTTTCTCTTCTACTTCCATCCCTTCCTTTGTAACTGCTTTCACACTAGCCACCATCCACTCCTATATTATGTGTGTAATTCATTGCCTCTTACATTAAAATGCAAATTTTAAAATGTGAATTTTGGTAAGAAAGAGGGATGCATACAATAATATAATGTTAAAATGCACATTGGCCTGTGCCGATTTTAATTAAACATCTGTGTGACTTGAGCAGTATGCAAACTGTCCCCACTGTAAGGATGTTTAGCTTTAACAGTAATTTTCAGAATATTTGAAATTTTGTTTCTTTCCTCTTTGATTAACCAGAAAGGCACAAACTGGTCACAAACTAAAAAGGAAATAAATCACTGGTTATGCTCTTTAACTTTAAGCAAAGATTAGGGAGTAAAGGATGAAATAGAGTAGTCAAATTTAACATTAAGAAGATTTAGGCAATTTTGGACATGGAAGCTGCTAAGCTTACCTTACTGTAAATGCAAAAGGTCTTTATTTCAGTTTTTCTCGTCTCTTCTTACAGTCTGGTGGACACCGATGGAAATAATCACTCCCAACAGACTCAATCGCCATGAATATAACTGTATGTGTCAGGGAAAATAGGCTGTTTTAACATCACATTATTGTACTGTAAATGTCTATGATTGTGCATGTGTTTGAGACCTGGATACCAAGACTGAAAACTGCAGCTGCCATTACTCCCCTAATTATTCCTATAAGTCAACCAGGCTTCCTCGCAGTGTAACACAGTAAAGTCTGATCAGGATCCAGATGGAAGGGAAGGGAAATAAATTGTGTCTGACAGCCACTCGACTTAGAAAAAGTGAATGAAAAAAGAAATTTGGACAGAGACAAAGACAGACGTGGATGTAGGAACATACCACCTGGACAAGCGATCAACTGACACATAATTAGGAAGATAAAGACTATGGCAGTAGATACAGTCCAACCACAACACTCATCGGGTGACATTCAGAAGTGTTTTTGTGTTCAGGTTTCCAGATGTATCAGTTAAGAAACTCACCTGATAAAATTCTAATCCTGTGATGTGAGCCAAAGTCAAATGTGAGTAATTTGTCCTTAACAAATCAAAGTCTGTGAGGTGTGACATTTTGATATTTTTTGGCATATATTTATTTGACTTTGGGTTCAACACTCGATAAATTTTTACTAGTGAAGCCTCTCGCTTTCCTTATCTTTTTCTCTCTCTCTCTCTTTTTCAAACTTGGTAAAACAATTTTTTTTTATCAATTTCTGAAGCACAGTCTGACCTTATTCAGTGGATTTATTTTTTTAATATCTATATATATCAAAAAGTCAGGTTTCTGTATGTACAGTTATTTATGATCATCAGTTTTCACTGCTGATGATACTGACAATAAAACGATCCATCCATAATGTCTGATTTTTACCCCACTGTTAATTTAAATGTTAGATATCTTTTTATTAGAAAGTGAAAACAAAACAAAATAAATGTCAATGTTCAAGAGGAAATGTAAGTATTATTCGACAGGGATACAGTTATGTATTCTTTCTTGTACAAGTTCTGCTTTATTGTCATTTATAAAATATAAAATTAAAGTAATAAAAACAAGAACAAGGCAGAACTGAAGTAAAAAAAAACATACTTGAAACTAATATTCATCATCGTTATCAGGATATCAGGATATCTTACACTTAGAAAAATATAAATGATTAAAAAAGGAAACACAAACAAGTTTTAGAAAGAAATGAGTGAAATCAACGACTGTCCCTTATTTTGACATACAGAGCTGCCTGTATCATAGCAGATCTACAACTGCCATGGGTTAGTGTGTTTTAAGGACCTCTGGATGTTGTGCAAATGTAACTTTATGATATTACAAAAGCTTAGTTTTCTTTTTACATTGTTCTTTTTTCTTTATTATCATTTATAAACAAGTCACATCTAAAAGAGAAAAACAGCAAAGTAATTTTTCATATTAAGGAACTGAAATGTTAATTGAACGAAATACGAAGAACATCTGTGGTGATCAGTTTATCAAACCTGTTTCAACCACAGTGATTTAATCAATATCACATAAGGTCACAGAGCCCGCTTTAAACCAGAAGGCTGGGAAGAGCGGCTCTGTGAATTTTGCATGGAAGGTGTGCATGAGGCTCAGCTTTTCTGATGAAACACTGTAATAACTCAGAATTCCACCTTCCCAATCCAAGAGCACTGCTATTTTTTTACTGGAAGGTAATTCCAGCTGTGTTGATGTCTTCCCATGCAAGGCAGTGCATTTAGTCCTAGAGCAGTACAGACCCCAGGACATCTCATTGCATCCTAGGCCACCACTACTATCCCATTTTCTACCCACTCTTTTGTATGCTGCAGCAATGCAGACTGTCCCCCTCCATTCCACTTCCCAGTAACAGAGACCTTTCAGTCCCTCGACGCAAAACACCTGAGACCTCTTGAACCTGTCCTCATTTTCAGGTCGTGCAGGTTTCTCCTCTACCTTCTTTACAGTTTTTACTTTCCTGTCTCCTTCTAGGATAAGCCTTTTGCTTGATGTAGTTTCATCAAACTTCAGTTCCACACCATCTGAGAAAGACAATGCATTTGATATCTTTGGCGCAACCACAAAATATAAATACATAAAAAAGATACAAGCAAAGCAACAAATCAAAACAACATTAGCAGGTATAGCAAATTATAATTAGTGATTTTGATTTCAAAAATGAGCAACTGGAGCTTTAATTTGGTGACTACATGACAAAACACTGAAAATCAGAGACCAACTTACACTTCTTCATCCCCGGCTTTAACCGATGCTCTCCACCATGGTCCAAACTGTACAAGATTTTATTTTATATCTAGTATTAGGTATAGTAAGGTAGGGTGAGGAAGTAGTGCAGCAATAATTTTCAAACAGAGTGGAAAAAATATGACTTCAAATTTAATTTATGTTATAAATGAAACATTGACTTTTTACTTCAGATTCTATTATAATTTTGCTTTAAAGCTGATGTAGGCTCAGAAAAAGATCCTTCTATATTATTAGAAATAAATGCCTTTTATTTATATATATATAGACAATTATATTTATAACTTACAGCAGTGTCTTCAGCTTCATATTTGGATCTTCTTTTATATCAGTGAGTTGTTTGGTCCCAAGGTCTCCTGGGTAATTATAACTCAGATCCAGATGTTTCAGGAGGGAGGCTGCATTGGATATGAGAGATGAGGCCAAGAAAGAGCAGCCTGTCTCTGTTACCTGACAACCAGACAATCTGCATAACACACAAACAGAGAGAAATTATTTTGATGGTCTTTCTGACTTTTTGATAACAGATTTGAAACACTCAAAAAACGATTCAATAAACACATGACACATTAATGTCTTTAATAAGATGATCACCTTCTCTTTAACATCACGTTTGCTGCAGTGAATATATTTACATAAGACATTTGAATGCTGTGAATGTTTTCCCTGCTTGGGTAAACTTGACAAAATTTTCAGAGAAATTTAATGTCCTATTTACATAAAGTATGAGGCCAGGTAGACCATTTAATTGGTTTCTATATTCAGAAACCCCGGACTTGCCCAAGATAATGCAAAACATTGGCTGTTAAAAGTCAGAGGCAGGTAGAGGCAGTTAGGATTAGATGACTGTTAGAAGAAACCTGTTATTTGCTTTCATCCCCCTTTAGTCTGGGGTTAGGATATAATGGTAATGGAAAACAATGATCTATTATGAACAATGGTTAAGGTACAGCTTTTCTGCACACTTTGACTAAAGTGTAAAAAATATCTGCCTCTAATAAAATTCATATGTGGCTAAAAACAGCCTCAGCAACCTAACAGTCTGTTATACTTCATACCATGTGAAAACTTTTTAATTTTCTAACAAGAAAAGACAACAAAAACCTCTTTGGCGGTGTGATTTATGCACACTTACTTCAGAATCTCCAGTTTGCAGTGTGAACTCTTCAGGCCTTCTGCAAGATGCTGCACACCCACATCAAGCAAATCATTATGGCTAAAGTCCAACTCCGAAAGGTTTGAGAATGCAGAGCTTAGGACTGAGGATGTCAGACCACTGCAGGCTTTTTCAGAGAGCTCACACCACGTCAGCCTGTGAAAATGAGACATACAGCAAAGTGCCATGCACTGTTACTTTGCACTAGTATGTTCAAGTAACTAAAAGACCAGTGTATACAGTTATATAAATTATTTGTTGGACACAACATAGCTCTACCTCTGTGCACCACCACATTTGAATTTAAATAGAACAATTAAAACGATGAGGGTTTCCACTTAGATTCAAGGAGATCTAAAAAAAATTTGCATTTACTTTAGAAATTACAGACCCTTTTAAACATAGTTCGCCATTTTCAGAGGCTTTGAATTAATATCACAAAAGAACATAATTTTAAATCCAAATAAATAATCCTTTAAATAAAGAATTATTTGTAATATTTGGATTGAAACCATTTGTTAGTCATAGCTTTAAGTCTAGACCCCATAGATGTCACCAGATGCTGCATTTCCTCCCTTAAGATCCTCTGTCAGGCCTTTAATGCAGCCACCTTCAGTTGCTGTTTGTCTGTGAGTCTTTCTGTATTCAGTTTCATATTTAATGAAAAACCAGGTTTAGATAAGTTGACACTCAAGAATATCCCATTTCTTTGCCTTAAAAAATATAGCGTGTCAGCACTCTGGAACACCGTCTGATCAGTTTTCCAGTATTTGGCTGCAAACTTCCAAATTCATCCTGTGACTTACATCAGCAATCACATAAGAATAAGAATGTATACTTTATTGATCCCCATGGGGAAATCACTCTCTCTGCATTTGACCCATTCACTCAGTGAAGCAGTGGGCACCCAGTAAGCAGGCGCACCAGGGAGCAGTGTTTAGGCATGGTACCTTGCTCAGGGGTACCTCAGGGTAGCCCTTCAGTGGATTCGAACACCCTACCTTCGGCAAACACTCTACCTACTGAGCTATCCCTGCCCACATCATCAATAAATGCCAGTGGCACATTTCCACTGTTATGAAGTAACAAGGGAACATGACTCACCTGACCATGAAACTGCTTGTCAGCCAATTATCCAATTACTTTTAAGTTTCTGAAAATAGGTGACTTTCCACAAAGTTATCTGTAACTACTGAATAGTGAATGTCAAGTTGTTCTTAAACCCTCTGAATTAAAGCAGAAAGATTGAAATTCAAACTTGATAAATGACACTGAATTGACTGAATCTCCCACTAAACTCACCGGAGTTCTCCTTCTCTGTAAAACCCGTTTAGATAGTTAAACTTTGTGTACACTGAATTACAAAAGTAATTATTCAAAAGTACTTACAAGGTCATTTTTGAGACTTTGACCACTGGCAACATTCCCAGAAGAACGTTCTCTGATTTCCGATACTTTTTCAGATCAAACACATCGAGCTTCTCATCTGACGTCAACAGCACAAACGTCAGAGCAGACCACTGACCAGCAGAGTAATCTTCAAAATTCTGTTTTCCTGATCGCAGTTGCTCTTTGATGTTTTTAACAAGATAGTGATCATTAAGCTCATTCAAACAGTAAAAAAGATTGAGGTTTTTATCTGCATCACTGATGTCTTCGTTGATCTTCTTTTTGATGTACTCAGCTGTCTTCTTGTTGGTCTGCTTGTTATTTTTGTTGTTGTCTATCAGCAGCTCTTTCAGATGTTTCTGATTGGTCTCCAGTGAGAGGCCAAGCAGGAAGCGGAGAAACAGATCCCAGTCTCCATGTTTACTATCTAAAGCCTTGTCCACTGCCTTCTTGTAGAAGTCAGATGCAGGCAAATCTGAAACCACTGAAGGAGGTGTGGTAAGCAGATTTTCACTTTTGTTACTGAAGACGTAAAACACATAGAAAGCTGCCAGGAACTCCTGAATGCTCAAATGGACAAAGCAAAACAGTTTCTGTGGGTACAGTGAAGGACCTTCTCTTTCGATCTGAGTCAATATCCCAGAAAAAACAGCAGCTTTCGTGATGTCAGTACCGCACTCTGTCAGGTTTTCTTCAGTAAAGAGGAAGTTTCCTTTAACAAGTTCCTCAAAAGCTAGTTTGCCCAAAGATATAATGGTTTCCTTGTTTCTTTCATTCCAGCATTTATCTATCTCACAGCTTTCACTTGTCTTATCTTCATTATACTTTCTGTTAGCCTGTCTGCACTCAATCAAAAGAAAGTATGTGTAGATGTCAGTCAGAGTCTTGGGCATTTCATCGTCTTGGTTTGTGGTCACATATTCCTCCAGGACCTTTGCAGTGATCCAACAGAAAACTGGTATGTGACACATGATATAAAGGCTCCTTGATTTCTTTACATGGGTGAGGATTTTTTCAGATAGATCCACATTAAACCTCTTCCTGAAGTACTCTTCTTTTTGCTCATCACTGAATCCTCGCACCTCTGTGACCCGGTCAACTTTATCAGCAGGAATACGGTTGGATGCTGCAGGTCGGGAGGTGATCCAGATTTGAGTTTTAGGAAGCAGATTTCCATGGATGAGGTTGGTCAGCAGAATATTCACTGATGTTGGCTCTCTGACATCGATGCATTTATTACTTTCACTGAAGTCAAGATCAAGGCGACATTCATCAAAGCCATCCAGAACAACCAGAATGTTGTACTTGTCATAGTCAGATATTTCTGAGGTCTTCATAGCTGGAAAGAACTGATGAATAAGATCCTGAAAACTGAGTTGTTCCTCTCTTCTCAAATTAAGCTCTCGGAAAGGAAGTGGAAACATGAAATAAATGTCTTGAACCGCGTTACCCTCAGCCCAGTCCAGCATGTACTTCATTGATGCGATAGTTTTTCCTATGCCTGCCACTCCAATTGTCATCACAGTTTTAATATGTTTATTTTCAACAGAGGTGAAGATCTCATTATATTTAATTGCTGTTTCTTGTTTAACTGGTTTGAACTTTGCATTTTGAACCTGTCTGGTCTCTTGCTGCTCATTGACTTCTCCACTCTGCCCCTCTATGATGTAGAGCTCTGTGTAGATCTCATTCAGGACAGCAGAGGTTTGTTGCCTGTCGATGCCCTCAGACACACGAGTAAACTGCTCCTTCAGTTGAGACTTCAGTTTGCGTTGGCTTCTAATATCAGGCTTCTCTGTAAGAAAACATTAGAAACAGAAATTACACAAGTATACACTGTGCACATTTGTCTTGTTTTCAGCAATAAAAAAAAAATTAGTTATTATATAAATATTTACTACATTTGTCTTTTCTGAAAGTTTTTTTTTTTTTAGCATTTTGACTCTTTTTTGGTCTAGTATACTAGCATAAGTACTACAAAGATGCTTGATGATATCCAGTTGCAGTTGCTGCAATGATAATCTTACCTCGTATTTCTGTCACCCTGTCAACAAGTTTTTCAACATTCAGCTGATTAACAGCTGAAGGTCGGGACGTTATCCACACTAGAGCTGAAGGAAGCAGGTTCCCTTTGATGAGGTTGGTCAACAGCACGTCCACTGAGGCTGGCTCACTGATATCAGTCAAGGTGGTGTTGTTGTCAAAGTCAAGCTTAAGCTGTAATTTGTCAAGTCCATCCAAGATAATTAAAACTGGAAACTGTGAAAAGTTAGTAATCACAAATTCTTTGGTTTCTCTGAAGAAATGATTAAGAAGACCCACTAAGCTAAATTTCATATCTTTAATCTGATTAAGCTCACTGAGTGGAAATACTCCCAGTTCTTTCCCTTTTGCTTTACCAAAAAAAGCTTTTGTTCTGTCTGCAACCCAAGTGAAAACTGAAGGGTTTTTCATTTCCGCCCACTCTTTGATAAATTTCTGTATATGGAAGGATTTTCCAATATCGGCCTCTCCAACAGTCAGCACAGTTCTGATTTTTTTCCCATTCTTCTCTTTAAAGATGTCAGATGTTGCCTCCACTTTTACCACAGTCTGTTTCTTTTTCTGTTCATCAGTGTCCTCTGCAGTGCTGTCTTCTCTCATGATGTGTTCTGTGTTTTTCTGATTAGGATGATTGTTGTTTTCAATTAGAGTGTATTCTTTAAGAAGTCTGATGCGCAGTTCTTTCACCAGCTTCGTCCATCGCTTTGAAGCCTCTGAAAAGACAAAAAAAATAATAATTAAAAGATAAATGTACCACGAACAACATTAATTATTAAAAGTATTTTTTAAATCTGTTTAAATAAGGAAACCAGTGTGTTGTCTTTTAAAGCTTAATTTTGTTCAGAACCTTGACATTTTGTAATTTTCTGGATATACCATAATTTTCGGACCATTAGGGGCACTGGATTATAAGGCACACTGTAGATGAACGGGTCTGTTTTTATACATAAGGCGCAGCGGATCATAAGGCGCATTAAGCGAAATCAAAATCAGATCAAACTTTATTCAACTCATTCTTGCTTCCTCCACTTCCATACAGTGTTGCCAACTTAGCGACTTTGTCGCTATATTTAGCAAGTTTTCAGACCCCCTTAGCGACTTTTTTTCTAAAGAGCGACTAGCGACAAATCTGGCGAC
The DNA here is from genome assembly GCF_036321145.2 of Pelmatolapia mariae. Classification (NCBI taxonomy): domain Eukaryota; kingdom Metazoa; phylum Chordata; class Actinopteri; order Cichliformes; family Cichlidae; genus Pelmatolapia; species Pelmatolapia mariae. The sequence goes on along the minus strand of NC_086244.1, from coordinate 31,758,266 downwards.
TTTTTCTGGTATTATTGGAGACTTATTTATGATGACTTTTTGACGTGAAAACACGTATCGCTCTTACTCTCAACAAGCAGCGGTGCTGCCGTGGGCACCTCACCCATGCCAAAGCGCTCACAGCTGCTATCAGGGCAGGAGACATTCACGCCTATGCGTCCAAACGGCAAATAAATCGCGCATGAGCTTAGCCGCTGCTCCCACACTGACTGTAACGCAGTCATTCTTTTACTGTTATGCTGTTTTGTGGATCACAAGGTTTAAAACTACTTATAAACACACACACACAGGAGGAGCAGGGTTGGAATTGTGACATCAAAAAACAATAATTGCTAAAAGAAATTTAATTTGTAGTTCTAAAAAAATTCTAACTGGATTTAGGACGTTTTTTTACTCACTTTATGTCTCTTCCATGATGTTATTTCTCTCTTCAACAAGGTAGGTTACAATTACATTAGCATGACCAATTATGCAAATTAGGTGATAACGTCATTCAGCGACTTCTAGCGACTTTTAGGACAGCCAATAGCATTTTCCTTACTGAGGAGTTGGCAACACTGCTTCCGTACCATTGATTCATTAATGTTGAATTCTCTCGCAACTGCTCCATTTCCGTGTTGTTGCAGTATATTAGTGACTGACCTCGTATTGTGGATGGATTATCTAAGTTGTTCTCCTGACTGAAGTTTGGTCCGTTTACAGCATCGGGAACCCTCATGTTAACTTTTATCAAGTGGAAAAAAGTTAGCGTTCACCCTTCAGCTTCACTGTGTTTATGTTATGCTAACATGTAGCATATCATTATATACCAGCTAGCCAAACTTCAGTAACCCTACAAATGTCACTGCTGTTTAGTTTTCTGTCTTCATTTATGTTGGAAGTGATAGCAGAGCTGTTTGTTTTAATTTTTTCAGAAATCTCTCAGTCAGAACATGCTATATCATGTTTAGGTGGAAACTATCGAGCTAACTTCCTACTAACTTCTAACTCCATTAAATTTAATAAATTCTGTTTTCATGGATGCCTGGATGTTAAACTTAATTGTTACACCTGGTAAAGCAGCAACGCTGATCATTTTATTAAAGATGAAAGAATTTAGACAGTTTTTCAACTCTCAGTGATGCCACAGTGTTCGTTTGACCTGGGACCTGAAGTGTAGTGATGTGTCGGTCGCGAACGAATAGAGCCGAATCTTTCATGTGAACGACGCGAGCCGGCTCCTTATCACGAGTGTGGGTTGTTGTTTTTTTTTTCTCTCTCACCCTCTCTCTCACACTTTTTTTCCGCTTCACTCTGCACGTGAGCCTTGTGCTTTGCGCTGGGATGAGGGGGGAGGGGAGGTAGTTACACTCGCAGTAGCACAGGAACAGAGTGGGAGGCAAAGACAGAGAAAGAGAGCCAGGGACAACAACGTCACATTAGAAAGGTATAGTAATCATCCACAACTATTTTCAGTTGCGGATGATAGAGGATTCAGAAAGTTTAATCATGCAGGCCCATATGACAGAGAATGTACATGTTCTTTTTGTTTTCATATTTTAATTTATATTTAATTGTGTTGTGGTTTGCAGTGTTTTGTGTCGTTTCACTTTAAATTTGTTTAAAAGGAAAAAGCTGAAAATTTAAATAGTTAAAAGTTGAAATGTAAATAGTTGGTTATATATGATTTATTTATTACATTTTATGTGGAGTGAATAAATAAAAGTATATTTACGGTGGCCCCTAGAGACAAAGCACGTACAAACTTCAAAACACGTACGAACTCTAAAGCAAGTACAAACCCTGAAGCACGTACAAACTCCAAAACACGTAAAAACTCCATAGCACATACAAAACACGACAGAAGTGCTCCAGGATGCTAGGCGCAGTGTTGAGCTTTTGTTACCTAGTGGCTACACAAGCCAGCAAGTACCAACGACCGGATTTGGTGTGTGGTAGTAAGAGGTAAATGAACATTTTTTTTTAAATTATTTGAATATGTATGAGTGCTTGTGTATAAATACACAAACAATACACACATGCTTTCAATTGTGTAATTTAAGTGATCTAGGTAGCTCTGTTTTGGAAGTTCAGTTAACGCTAGAAATTTTGGAGTTTGTACGTGCTTTGTCTCTAGGGGCAACTGTATATATTTATATATAAACATATATAAATAAAACCACTTTTTTTACATTAGTAATTCCTTTTGTGCATAATTTTATATTATTGTTAATAATAAATTAATTAAAGCAACAAAACAACCTGAAGAGCCGGTTCGGAGCCGGCTCTTTTTAGTGAGCCGAGCCAAAAGTGCCGGTTCTTTAAAAAGAGCCGGAAATCCCATCACTACTGAAGCGGACGGAGTTTTGGACCCAGATTACTCCTGAGTCCACGAGGCTCCTGACTACTAGTAGTAGTAGTAGTCAATCCATCAAGCGGTGCGGCTTCGTAGCTTACCAAAGTCATATTAAAACATTTTTTGACAGATTTTTGAGCACCATGTACCACAAAAAATCAGTTCGCGGTCAGTAAGCACAACCAGAATTCATACATAAGGCGTACGGGATTATAAGGCACACTGTTGATTTTTGAGAAAATTAAAGGATTTTAAGTGCGCCATATAGTGCGGAAAATATGGTAATCAGATGGAATCTTATCAACTCTTGAGAGTCGAGAGATGAGCAGAAGGAAGCAAAGTCCCTTTGATTAGGTTTGTTAGCAGCTCATCCAGTGTGGCCTGTTTCTTCATGTCACTCAGGTCCTTGTTGTTTTTGAAATCCAGAGGAAGTGTACATTCTTCCAGGCCATCATGAATAAAAAATATTTTAAACTTGTCATAGGAGCAATGTCTTCGCTGTTTAATATTGCTGAAGTAATCAATCAGCAGTTCTTCCATACTCTAAATATCTCTTCTTTCATTGAGCTCACTGAACTGGAATGAAATGATCAAGTCTATGTTTTCATTGGTCTTCCCCTTTTGCCCAGTTAAACATGAACATCTTTGTTTGAAATGTTTTACTAACACCAGCCATTCCTGTTGTTAGCACTGTTCACACATTAAACATATCAGTGTAGTTTGTTTGTTCAAGTTCTTCTTTATGTCGCCCCTTTTTCACTATTCTAAGGAGTCCATAGTTTACTCTGTTCTTCAAACGTTTTAGAAATTGTTGTCTTCAGATTGATTTTCAGTTCTTCTTTTGCATCTTTATAGTGAAACATTACAGTTATATCCATGAAAAATGCAGTATGCAGCAACTGCAGTAATTTATTTAACAATAATATTAATAATAATGTGACTGTTGTAAAAAAAAACCCACAATGACATGTAATTTTTTTTTAAATTAGCAGTAGTATGTTGGATTAAGTAAAAATATCCAAGTTCTAAAGTATGATTTTGGCAATAGTACTGACTTAAGAAGGATACCTGTTTTGATGATTTTGTGCGAATCAGCCTCACCATCCCTCCTCTTAGCAGTGCTGCTGTGGTCAGTTCAACACAGAGAAAACATTTATAACTATTACTATTATAACATTTCTAATTTATTATTTGTTTTTCAGCAAAGCAGGATAACACAATAAATTTAACATAGGGAAACTGACACAGGAAGTGGAAACAGGAAACACTAAAACAAAATAACTCTTAATATAAACAAGGACTGAAGGAAGACTCAAAATATTAAAGAATATATATTAAGATGAAAATGTAACTAATAAACAAACTAAATCCAAACAAAGACAATTAAATAAACAGTAATTTATAACTCTTCGCTTAACCAATGTGTTCGCTTGACCAATCTTAACCTAAAATCTTAACACCCTGAGTCCTAGACCTATGACCATGACAGATGTACCGCTGACAAAAACTATTCCAAGGCTCTTTTATAGTTTGTTTGTTTTTTACCATATTTAATAATAACAGTGACTTTAGGTTAAGGTTTTAAGAGTTTTCTTTCTGGAGGATAAAATTAAAATTATTTTAAAATATTTACCTTGGTACTTCAGTGCTGAAGCTTGGAGGTTCCTCTTTAGACATGTCACTTTTCATGGAAATACAATTTTCTGCTCGAGAATCTGGTCTTCGGTGCTCAAGTGGACTTTAAAACAGATTAGAAAATGCTTTTATAAGACAAAGCTTGAATGTATTTACACTGTATGTATTTAAGCTTCTATTTAAGCTTTTTGATTAACCCAAAAAATGTAATTATAAACAGAATGTGATGAACAAAGTTTTTTGATGTTATTTCAAAGCAGTCAATCTCATTAACATCTATTGCTTCACATCTGTCTATATTCTATTCATCAACAAATCATGTTTATTCTTTCTATGACCAAAATGCTCAACATTTAACCTGAGCAACACCGTTTCTGGACACCGTTATTCAGTTTTACATTATCTCCCAAAAAGCTACAATCCTAAATATTCCATATGAACTGACAGTGACAGGCTGTTGAGAAAGAGCATTTCATGCCTTACCTCTGTACTCCATTGTCGAAGCTTGGAGGTTCCTCCTTTGACATGTCACTTTTCATGGAAACATTACTTTTGGCAGAAGAATCTGGTCTTTGGTTCTCAGGTGAGCTTTAACACATCACAAAACACTTTCATAAGAACAAAAAACTTTAAGGTGCAATATGTGAGGGTTTTTTTTAACCTGAAATATCAGAGATATCTAATCAAGTTAGAATGCTAACCAGCTAGCCATGTGGCTGTAATATCATTGTGTATTTCAAGAGAAAATGTGGAACCAGAAGCAGTTCCACACTGGAACTCAACATGGTGGAAGCTCCTCCGACTACAGGGGAAGGCGCTAGGAGGAAAGAGCCATCGGTGTGGAGCACAGACTCTCGTCTAACCCCTGCAGAGCAGCAAAGCTGTTTGGACATTGCACGTTGAAACTGTTTCTTCCCTGTGTTACATTATTGAGCAGGGAAACCAGGGAAAATCCGGTTATGATGCAAGCAGTTGTTGACTGGCCCAAGTCTTCAAATCTATCTACAGACAGCCAAACAGCTAGACGTCTGACAAGCCAGGTGGGCCCTGTTTTTCACCCATTTTTATTTTTCCATCACATACAGGCCAGGTTCGCACAACATCAAGCCAGGCGCTCTGCCTGCACAACCTGCACACAAAACAAGTCACAGAGTTCACCCCCCGTTGCCCTGCTTTGACCTCTACCGACCCCCACAAAAATCTATCTCCCTCTCCCGGGAACATGGTAATTCTGAAAATTGTTGATTGCTTTTCTAAAGCAGCATACTTGGTGACACTGTCTAAACTCCCTACAGCTTTGGAGACTGCCCAACTCCTCGTGTCTTCTGCCTTCATGGGATCCCTTTGAACATCATCTCCAATGGAGGGCTGCAGTTTGGGAAAGAATTCTGTTCACCAAACAGCGCTTCACTGTGTTGCCTCTACCAATCAGGCCAACTCGAGCATGAGTATGCCCACAACAGCCTCAACTCCTCAGCAACCGGTTTATTCCCCTTCAAGGGCTCACTGGGATACCAACCACTACTCTTCCCTGCATTTGAAGGTAAACATTCATTTTTTTTGGTCATTATCAATGTCAGAAAATTTGTAAAGCATTGCAGGCTTCACTTGTGACTGAAGTCACTGCTACATGAATGTGGATTGTTCCTTGCCTTCCTAGTAAGATCCAGATCTTAATTGCTCCTTCTGATTTTAAAATGCTTAAGCAATGACCAAAATGCTCAACATTTAACCTGAGCAACACCGTTTCTGGACACCGCTATTCAGTTTTACATTATCTCCCAAAAAGCTACAATCCTAAACAATGTTCCCTCTAATTTTTCATGTGTCTGAGCGAACACACAAACTCCCTGAGCGATCCCTTGGACCACTGTGAGCAACAGCAGACGTGTGCACTGTGGTCACGCCAGCATCTAATCCATCCAAGTTACATGGTTTATTAAAATAATCAAATTACAGCATTTACATTTATGTTAGACTACTTTTAAACTGCTTTAGCCCATTTACAATGAAAATGTAAAAAAAAATCTAGCCATTGGCCTGTGTAGTATGTTAACACTATTGGAAGTAAAAATAACTTGAACTCCAATTTCGAAAACACAACTTTCTTTTCTTTTTCTTTTTTTTTTTTTATAAAGCTCTGACTTGTATTATGAGTATGAGTCTGTGGTCTGGGAGAGAGTCCTTTAACTCTCTGTCTGCAAAATATAGTATATAATGACCAATGTTGGGCAATTAATTATATAGTTACTCCTCAAAAAAGTAACTCAGTTTGGCAAACAACAAAGTTTTTTGCAGCTATTTTTTTAAATGCAGCCAATGCATTTTTAAATAAACATTTCAAACTATTTACAGAACAATCAGCTGTTCTGCATCAAATTTGATGCCACACAAATTATTTGTCCCACTCCAAAAAATAATTTCTGTCCACTATGAGATAAAGGAGAACAACAGCCTGATACCTGCAGGCCTGACAACAGGAGATGTATCACTCCTGTAACACCTGTAACATTCAGCAGTCACCTCATTGTTCTGACACACACAGCAAAACTATTGACTACACTACACACTAACTACACAAGATTTGCGCTAAACGTCGCAAATCTCTCACATCTCAAAACACCGCCGTCACTCCTAAAACTTCCCCCCGTTTCTTAACAACTAGATGCCACGTTGCCATACCATTTTTTGATTGGTCGACATGGTACTTTTTTGGACGAATAGGAAAGAGAGAGGGGGGTGGGGGGTTGTTTTTGCTCACAGGTGGAGAGTGCTTTCGAGCCTTTTTTCTTAGAAAACGCCGTTTTTACCGTTTCTTCCGGCAGTAAATATAAACAACGATAGTATTCAGGAAGGAAACCAAACATTGCATATTTTTTTTTAGCACAACTCTGGTTTTACGTGGCCTATCAACACAATTTAAAAACTGGTATAAAGTCCACACTTTTTCCGTCAATTGTTCTGTCTGTCCTGCTCACATCTCCAATGGTTGTACACGTTGTCATTAGGGTGGCTTCACTCCTCATCAACCACGCCGCTTTTCTAGCTAAAACACCGGAGTTGGCACATAAGAACGCTGTCATAGCCTGTCGACGTTAATTAGCTGTATATATACGAATGTGAATCGCATTATTGGCTGGACTATGGGATAAGGTGGCATCATTCTAATCCCACACGGGAACAGCCAGTCACTTTCTGACTAACACTGCAAAACAGAATTGTTAAAGTTTTAATTTTAATTTCAATTCAGGTTAAATTTGTTTGTGCGCAACGCAGATTTTCTGTGCGCAGAGACCGTGCCTGCAGTGCGCAATTGCGCACGCGCGCAGCTTAGAGGGAACATTGGTCACAATTTAACCTAATAAGCTTGCCTTTGGACCAAGGGAAAAACCAGAGTACCTAGAGAAAACCCACAAAGCCACAAGAAAACATAGAAATTATTAAGGAAACCCCACAGGACCAGAATGTTCAAACCAGGAACCTTATCGGAACTCTAGTACTTTCCCTTGGACATGATCTTTGAGCCTCAAACAACACATGTTTTACAAAGCTACATAATGATTTTAATATTTGTTTCACAACTTTATTATTAAAATTATAATTTGCTTTAGCTTTCAAAGCTTTACCATTTTCAAACCTATGAGTAGCAGATCTGTTAGCATAGAGAAAAGAAGTCCAGTGACAGACAGTGACATAAAATACAAATTGCATCAACATCTGTACATTAGTCTTCACATTCAAGTGTGAAACATCAAGTACAATAATGTTTAGCAAAATATTAAAAAGTTTAGTTTGCATAATACCACTGAGTTAAAAATTTTAACTCACTTGGCAGTCGATGCGGCCATATCTTGTTCCTCAGACATGTTTGTTTAAAACACAGCATTAGCAGTTTTCTGCTTTCCGGTTGTCCAACATTTGTTTTTATCTAATTGTGGTGCTACTTTAAATTAAATTGTTTCCAAATCCATGCAGAAGTTTATATGAACACAAAAGCTGCCACTCTTTCAGTCAGACTTGGCTTGAAAGCGGTCTTGATCCATAGTATCCACTTGGAACAGTCTTCTTTCTAAACAAACTTCAAGCCCTGAATTAAGTCTGGTTTTGACCTGACTTAGAAGTGGTCTAGCAACAAAAAGAAAAACCAGAATCGCTTCAGTGCATGTGACTTACATGAATTAAGAAACTGATCAAAGTCCATTACAATACTTCCTGGTTAATTTATAACAGAAACAACTGTAGTGATCTTGACATTCCAACTGCCACAAAATAAAGACTATTATCATTAAGATTTGTCCACAATGTCGTGTTCTAAGTGAATTAAGGATACAGTGGCTTGCAAAAGTATTCGGCCCCCTTGAACTTTTCCACATTTTATCACATTACAGCCACAAACATGAATCAATTTTATTGGAATTCCACGTGAAAGACCAATACAAGGCGGAGGTTCACCTTCCAGCAGGACAACGACCCTAAACATAAAGCCAGGGCAACAATGGAATGGTTTAAAACAAAACATATCCATGTGTTAGAATGGCCCAGTCAAAGTCCAGATCTAAATCCAATCCAGAATCTGTGGCAAGATCTGAAAACTGCTGTTCACAAACGCTGTCCATCTAATCTGACTGAGCTGGAGCTGTTTTGCAAAGAAGAATGGGCAAGGATTTCAGTCTCTAGATGTGCAAAGCTGGTAGAGACATACCCTAAAAGTCTGGCAGCTGTAATTGCAGCAAAAGGTGGTTCTACAAAGTATTGACTCAGGGGGCTGAATAATTACACACACCCCACTTTTCAGTTATTTATTTGTAAAAAATGTTTGGAATCATGTATGATTTTCGTTCCACTTCTCACGTGTACACCACTTTGTATTGGTCTTTCACGTGGAATTCCAATAAAATTGATTCATGTTTGTGGCTGTAATGTGACAAAATGTGGAAAAGTTCAAGGGGGCCGAATACTTTTGCAAGCCACTGTAAATATCAGAAATGCAGAAATATCATAATGACATTTTATCATGGAAGGATTTCCATTACATTTTGTATAGACTTCAGTAGTGCCTAAGCATATTTATTTCTCAGTTCCACTGACATTTGCATTTTTCATCTGTAGCTGTTGAACAGATATCAACATCAGCACTGACTCCTGTGTCCAGGTACAACCTCAGAGCCTCTAGGTCAGCATGCAATCCTCGTATAGACTGTGATCTACAGTGTTTTCACAAAGATAATACACAAACCCATATTACTGAATAACATGAAACACATACAGATTTCTGTATTAAATAAGTTGCTCTTTTATTGATTATTACTTTTGGTAATTAATTTTCTATTGCCAAATTATTACTCTTCATTTTCCACTTAATTACTCCAATTAGCACATTATTAGCAGCTATAATAGAAAGTGCTACCCTGATTTCTGTTTACAGCACTGCTTTCTGTCGTGCCAAAGTGCAACTTTTGGCATGTTCTTATCAGTCCTCATGCAGCAAAGTCTTCTGGGACTTAGTATCTAGTTAAAGATTAAGGCATTTATAATAATAAGATATGGGTTTTGGAGATAACACTACTAAACTATAGTGGTGCATACAGGTTAGTCAGTAAATGGATTGTGCACTTAGTGTGTTTCTCTATAGGGTTATTCAACATCACTCATTCAAAATTAAAGATCCATGTGACTCCAAAACTCATATGTGTGCATTTCTATACCTGATGGCGCTCGTGTGTGAACATGTGTGTGAAAACGTGTGCATGCATGTCAGGTATTTTGAAACCTTGTGTATATATTTTAAAATAAAAGCAAAAGGCATGGAAGGTAAATAATTAAGGAGCCCCCACCCCCCAACTCAATGGAAATTCATAGAACCTCTTCAATCTTTGAATCTCACTCTGCCATGCACTGACACTCCTGAGGTCCACATACACACAATGCAAGCACATGAAATGACAGACATGACCCTACAAACCTGTCATGTGCTTAGTAAAATCTCCTGTGTATGGAGTAGCAGTGTGTGAGAGTCTTCTGCCTTTATTACCGTGCACACATGGTCAGCATCTGTTCACTGTTTTCCTCCATGTCTTTTCATTACCCGTGTAGCTCAATGAAAACTCATCACCCTTAAACTCTGACTCACCCATCCCCACTGTTTTGTCTGTCTTCCCATCTCTGTACATTGTTCCCTAATTTGTGCCTGTCAGCCATAAAAAAATAACTTCATTTTTTATGGAAGTGAAATACAAAGTGTTTAATGATAAAAAGTCAATGACTGCTTAAAACATTCTTATCATATAAGCATATTGTGAGAAAAACATAATGTTGCTGAGAAGTATTAATAAATTAAATGGTGATTTCTATTTAAGTATTATTGTTAATTCTATTGTCCATACCCACTCCACCCATGTCTGCTTTTTTTCCATGTGACTCTCACTGGTGACATGTATAACTGGAATGCAATATAGTTAATCAGAAACAAAATTCATAAAGTTTTACACTGGACAATAATGTAGTGTAATGACAGCTGATTACCCTGCAGAGCTTTCGTTGATGATTTACAGGAAGTAAGTGCCTCTATATTATAGTGTTTTAATTCTAAACCCCAGTCACCACTCACAACACTCAGCTTCTGAAAAGCTTTTATTATCATTAACAGAGTTGAGTTTATACTCTGATGTCTCATCTTTTGACCACACAGTTTTCCAGCTGTCACCACATCACCCTGCTTCCCCCTGGAACCGGCGGCACTGAAAAGGGAAAAGCGTGATTTTTCCGATTGGCGAGTTCCTGCTTAGAGCCAGTGCTTCCTGGTTTTTGATTAATGTTAACATTAATCTTATTCCACCATAGCAGCAGTCAAATTCTGTAATATAGATATGTCTCATCAAATTATGTGGTGTATTATACCAGATATTCATTTTATTGTGATCTTTATTGCCTTCTGTGTAGCTTGGTCATTCTTCAGTGTTTTTCTACTCTAATGAAGTTTATAATCATGTTCATTAGTTAAAAGGGTTCACATAAATGTCTGAGAAATTTCTTTGTATAGGTAGGCCTCCAGGGTTTGGTTTGCTAGCTTTCAGAATGGCCTTCCCACATCCGAAGTTCAAAACTATTTAAAATTTGTGGACTACACTTTAAAGTTGTGTCTGTTACAGGGAAACAACCAGTTTAAAAGAACTTTACCATTTCTCCCAAGAAGAGTGATCAAAAATCCAGACAAAATTATGCTTGAAGCTTAATAATGGCTACCAGAAGTACCTGGTCGAGATGCAACTTGCTAAGGAACATTTAACCAAATAATAATGGGGTTGTATATATATATATATATTTGAGATTAGAGGTCTACAGGATTAGAGAAAATCCAAGATAAATTCAAACTTGTGCTCCCAATTCTTGCTTGTTAAAGTCATTAAAGATGTATTCGGTACAATCAAATGATAAAACTGATTCAGATAAAATGAATCATTAAAAGTCTCAAAGTACCATGACATTCAAGCCTATGATGAGTTCTCTCATGCCTCTCTACTTTCTCTCTTACCAGCCATCTCTGTCTGCTTTTTTCCACTTGTTAATAATCCCCTTCTTGTCCCTCTTTCATCACCAGTTACAAAAACTCTCCATACTCATCAACTTTCTCATCCCATCTCCAGCATTGAAAGATGAGCTGGCAGCTGGAGTGATAGGCAGGCTGTTCTAATCTCTTAGGTGACTATTGAACTGGTGTGTGTGTGTGTGTGTGTGTGTGTGTGTGTGTGTGTGTGTGTGTGTGTGTGTGTGTGTGTACGGGTTCGTACTATCCTGGTGGGGACCAAAATCTGACTTTTACTATCCTGGTGGGGACTTTCTGCACCGTGGGGACCAAAATCCAGGTCCCCTCGGGGTTGAAAGCAATTTTCACACTCAAAATGCGGTTTTACTGTCAGGGTTACAATTAGGTTATGGTTAGGTTTAGGGTAAGGGTTAGGGTTAGGCATTCATTTTTAATGGTTAGGGTTAGGGTAAGGGGCTAGGGAAAGCATTATGTCAATGGGATGTCCCCACGAGGATAGCAAACCAGACATGTGTGTGTGTGTGTGTGTGTGTTTTAAGGTAGCCATACCTGTTTGTTGAATGGTCACTGACAGCGAACTAAAATTAACTACACTGACTACCGTATTTTTCGGACCATAAGGGGCACCGGTATATAAAGCGCATTAAGCAGAAAAAAAAAACTCTGCTTTGATTTTAAGAATTAAAGCCTAGAATAAAATCAACTTTGGATTCTTATCTACAAATATCATTTTATTATTACATTAATGTAGCAGAAGACTCAGCTTTCCACAAGCATAGCTGGTAGAAAGAGCTCCTTTTTTTGCTTTCTTGCTTTGAGTGCATTTCAGTAGAGTAAAGAAGTTGAATCAGTACTTCAACTGAGTATTTTTTAGCACTAGTTGTATCTGTATCTGTGTGTGAACAGATTATTTTGTGATAACCTTTTGAATAATTTATTGTGTCATATTTGGCAATTTCTGCTTCCCTGATTTTCTATCAGAACTTTAAGCTTCTTCCTTTTTCTGATCATATCTGTGGAACAGCATTCCTTAACGATTCAGCCAGTGTCTCCTGACAGTTATTCTTGCAAAACGCATAGCGATTAGTGGATCACTGGACCCTGTAGTCCCATAATGTGTGATATGGAGCAGTTCTGAATGGACACTTGTGGATACTTGTCTAAGAAATGTGTATGTGTGTGCGTGTGCGTGTGTGTGTGTGTGTGTGTGTGTGTGTGCGTGTGCGTGTGCGTGTGTGTGTGTGTCTATAGTGCAGCGGGTGTTCCCAGGTGCCTCACAGAGATGTTGGGTGTCTAAATTTCTCCAGTGGAAGAATTTAACCTCTGAACTCCAAAGGAAAGAGCGTTTCATCTACCAGTGAGAACGTGGGTTCACACTCACGACACACACAGTCACCAAAAAACACACTAATAAGCACTTATGGGAATACAATAGAGACATACACTTAGTTCTAAGCTGCTATAATGATTCATGAAGACATGGTTTGCATCATTTCCCCAAAGGCCTGATCTTTGACACTTGCAACTGCAAAACACAGCCTAGTCCTCCCTCTGAGCGATCACATCTGTACAGATGTGTGAGCACTCGCTTCTTCCTTCACCTTACTGTGTTGCATCCCCTGAACCTCCCCTCCTACTCACCTTTACTCTTTGCTTTCTCTACATTTATTCATGACATTTTCTTCCAGCCTTTGCCCCGTTGCAGAGAAAATGAACACAGCAAAAGTTTGGAAAAAGAATAATGAGCTGCTTGAATGTTTTTAATTTTCTTGTTGAGAACTTCACACCTAATCATTTTCATATCTTATTTCCAGCAGCTGCTGTTGTTGTTTTGTTTTTTATGATGTTGTCCAATTTGATGGATGAACTGAATATAAACATGAGGCAGGCAATAAGTGCTGACATATATATCACCATATAATATATGTGGACAGACAGAACAATTATATATCCATATATATGTATATTATGTATATGAAGTAGATGTTCAAAATTACAATCAATCCAGGGTCAACTCACAATAACATATTTTTTCAATTTAGTATTTTTTTTTTAGTATTTCCAATTTTTGTCACATTATAGCACTACACTAAAATAATTAATTAGTTAATTTGCTAAACTCCAATGTTATAATATTAATTCATATAAATAAATAAAAGGATCTTTCGTTAAGGTCACTTTTCCATAATCTTTCCGAGCTTTACTGATTTTTGGTTTCAGGAGTAATAGAAAAGACACCCAAAATGTGATGTTTCAAGTCCCCACCATTTACAATATATTAATGATGCATTCCTTGTCTGGAGTAGCCCTGAGATGCAAAACAAATGATAAACATTAAATGTAATTTTCTGACTCTGTATAAGCTTTGATTGACCTCTTTACTTTCAGCAGCTGACATGTTCCTGTGGTTTTCTCTCCTTTTCTCTCTCATTCCCTTTCCTGTGATTGTCAGTAGGCTTCTAGCTGTCTCTCATCCTAATCTTCTCCTTATTTGTTATTAGGCAATTTGTCCACCATTTCCTACAGGCTATCATTATCCACTCTTAGATATATACATCCCAAGCAGTCCCAATCCTTCCTGCCAATTTCCTTTCTTTTTCTTGTCAGCTAAAGCCAAATACTGAGAGTAGATACACAGATCGCCAGCCAAGCACCGTCTCTTATCTAATCTCCAATAACCATCAACAGCTGAAGCACATAGCTGCAGTTATTAGAGAGGGCAGAAAGGGAAATGGAGGAGGATAAAGAAGGAAGAACCAAAACAAAGAAAGCTTAGACAAAAGACAAATAATCTTATCTGTTCACAGTTACATTCATTCCAAAACCCTGAATGGTACAAACTCTCACCTAGATGTGTCCCATCTAAAGGGACACAGGAGGGGGTTACAGGTTTGCCACTGACTCTCACTGAACATTGAGATGTTTCAGATGTTGAAAGGAAATGTCGTTTCTCTGTGGGAGGAAATACTGCCACCTATTTTTCTTACAAAGTAGTATTTTAAAATTATCTTTGAACTGCACTGTGTTTACCTGTTGTTGTTTTTAATTAGGTTGTGTGTAGTAACTATGTATGTTCATGACTTTTTCACATGAAAGTGTAAAATTACCAGTATAACAAAAAAATAAATAAAGACAAGAAAGAGGAACAGACAGCATGTGAACCTTGATGTATTTCATCAGGTAAAGTGATGACAGCGTTGAAAGTTCTTCATATTGTAGGAGGGCGAGCCCACGTTTTGCTCGGGGAAGGTGTGAAAAATAGCCAAACCCCCTATTTAACACTAATGGACTCAGCCATTACAGTCTTGTGAAAACAGTCTAAGTAGAGGAGCATTAGTATCAGTCTAGCTTGTGTGTATGAGAGCCTGACCTGCAACTGAGTGTCAAGATGATAAATGAGTGTTTGTGTAGCTTTCTGTATGTGTGTGTATCCACAAACTCCACGTCTGTGCTCACAGGTTAAGTGTGTGTGTGCATATTGTTATTTAAGCTGTTACAAATAGATTCATTTGACTGCAGTGACTCTTTTTTCCAATTTAATTATGTAAACCAACAATGGATATGCAAGCACAGCAACAGTTCCTCCACTCACTTGTAAATATACTATAGAACATAGCTGAGAAACACTTTTCAGACTTAACTTTAAAATCCACTCAGGAAAACACACACATAAATTCACTGCCAGTTTTTGAGCCACATGCCTTAATCTGTCACACACACAATCATTGGAAATGGTGCAGCAGGGTGAACAAACCAGCCTCCATTTGCATTTTACCTCCTCACTTCTTTAAGATCTCACACAAAACCAATTTTCTGTAATATGTTCCAGAAAGTTCTTTTCAGTGTGTTTGTAAGAACCACTTCAACAAAAAGTTGATTGTTATCTTTTAACTTTCATCCTTTTCATTTTTAATTTTCCCTCTTGTCCCAGATAATCTCTCCTTTTTTCCTCTCCTTTTTCACCTTCGACCTCCATATGTACACTCACCGGCCATCATTAGGTATACATTACAAGTATCTAATAAACTTTTTTAATTCTCCACAGTGTACACACCTCAAGGTGGATTTGGTGACTGTGGAGACCACTTGAGTGCAGTTAACTAATTATAAAGTTAAAGAAACCAGTTTGAGATGATTCAGTCTTTCTGTGCATTATCCTGCTGAAAGCAGCCATTGGTAGATGAGTGTGGTTATAAGGGGGTGGCCATGATCAGCAACAATACTTAGTAGGGCTGTGGAGTTTAAATGATGCTCAGTCCTTACTAAATTCTCTAAATGTGCTTAAAGAAAATAACCCCCACAATATCAACCAGACCCACTGATAAATGCAGGATGGATCCATGCTTTCATGTTTACAGCAAACATACAGACCGTACCATCTGCAGTAGAAACTAAGGCTCACTGGATCATGGAACATTTTTCCAATAATTTATTGTCCAAATATGGTGAGCTCTTGTGAACTATGGCCTCAGTTTCCTGTTCTTTGCTGACAGCAGTGCCATCCAGTGGGTTGTTCTGCTGCTGTAGTCCATCTTCTTCAAGGTTCAACATGTTGTGTGTTCAGAGATGCTCTTCCTCATGCCTTTGTAATCAATGGTAATTTAAAACACCAACTTCCTATCAGCTGGAAGCAGTCTGACAATTCTCATTCACACTATTGAGTTCCTGTTTCTCTTTATTCTTTATTATTGTGTAAATACCGTGATGAATCGAATCCCGCTTATGGCAACATTTTTTTCAGTTAACAGTTCAACTTTTTCAAATATTTTCAACGAAAATGCCAGCTTTTTCACCACTTTTCAGTTGAATTTTCAGTTTTTTCACCCATTTTCAGTAAAAATTCTTCTGATTCACCTCTTTTCCTATTCTAGTTGCCACTTTCTGCTCTTTTCAGTAGAATTTTCAGCTTTTTCACCTCTTTTAAGCACAAATTTTAGTTTCTTCAGCTCTTTTCGGCACAAATTCCAGATTCTTCAGCTGTTTTCAGCACAAACTTCAGCTTCTTTACCTCTTTTCATTTTCTTCAGCTCTTTTCAGCAGAATTTTCAGTTTCTTGAGCTCCTTTCAATGGAAAGTTCAACTTCTTCAGCTCTTTTCAGCAGAAACTTTAGATTTTCAACTCTTTTCAGCACAAATTGCAGCCTCTTCTTCTCTTTTCAGTTTTCAGCTTCTTCACCTTTTCTCAGCAGAAATTTCATCTTCAGCTTTTTTCAGCAGAAAGTTCAGCTTTTTCACCTCTTTTCAGCACAAGGTTCTTCTTTATCATGTCTTTTCAGCACAATTCAGCGTCTTCTGCACAGTGCACATTTTTTTCTATCATCATATCTTTGTTTTGAGACAAGAACTGGTTTGGGTCAGTGGGATGAGTAGCTGCTGTGAGATCCAGTGGCAAAGGTTCGTATCCTACCTGTGGCTTTTGCTGCATGTCTTCCCTGCTTGCATGTACTCTGCTTTATTGACATTGTTCAGCATACCCTTTCAAATACAGCAGTTTACAGCAAAGACTTCAGCTTCTACCCAGTGTTTTCAGCAGAGAGTTTTCCTTCTTCTGCTGTTTTCAGATTCACTACACGGCATTCACACTGCATTTTCGCAGGAAATGCAACTTTTTCTAATTAACATTGCATTTTCACCACTAAACATTTTTTCTTTTTCAGAACATTCAGACCATTCTCTGTAACCTTTGCATCCCTTTATGAGTTTAGTTTATGTGTTCAAAGACTGAGAATTAATTTTGCTCTGTTTACCATATTACTGAAAGCTCACTTGTTAATGAAATATAATCATTTCACCTGGGCCAAACAGCAGAAGTAGAGCAATATTTTATTAACACTTTTGACCTCTGGCCTCCTAGCTGGTGTCAGGGCCAAGCACAGGGAAACACCAGTGTCGTTACAAGCTGCTTCAAAGTCATGCAGCCTCCGAGTTGGAGTCATTTCTTTCCGTTTTTCCCAGAGAGATTCTTGGGAACTAAAAGAGGCTTTAATTGGTCAGAAAGGCCTGAAACAATTAGAAAAATATAGTATAATTGTTTGTTAATAAGAAGTTAGAGCCAGCAGACAGTGGTAAACACTTCATGAGCACTCATTTCTATTCCACTGTCTCTGCTGCCCTCTAGTGGGCATAAAATTGAACTTTTATTTATTAGTTATTGACAAATTCTAAAGTAAATGCTTATTCACTTGAAATAAATGGCATGTTTTGGTACAGAAGATAATACAATCTGCACTTCAGTCTTAGAAAGACACATCATGACTATATCATTCTGAATTATCTGCACATGCACTGCAAGTCAGTGAGTGTGAAGATCTACAGGAATCAAGACACCAAGACAACCTAGACCTTAACAGAGTTTTCAAATACAATGTAAAAACACTTGTTTTTCACAAAATCATATTTTGAAACATATCTTCAGTGATAATATAATGCTGTTATGTCAATATGGACCCAAATCTCTAAGGAAAGTTTCCAGAATTTTTTTTAAATATGTGCCACAAAAAATTAAGGCAATAAGAAGGCAAATGGGATAACCAACCCAGTAAGTGCACCACATAACTAATGAAGTGGTCAGTGAGTGTATACTATATGTAATGGTTGCATTCTCTTAAAGTGTTAATTGTGTGTAGTTCTTGGAAATTCATTAAAACTGTTCATTATGCCTTCTCAGTTCAATTTGAGTACTTTCTGAACAGCTTGTTTTTTCATTGTCTCTTCTTTCTCAAGCACAGCCTGAGCTTAACAAATAGATTCCTTTTTCAAGTCTGTATCATATGCAAAAGTGAATATGATGTACAAACACCAGTTTTTCCTTGTCATTATTCTCACTGTTGATACAAACCATGAATATCTGTTTAGTTCAAAAAATTAGAAAACTGTCCTCTTTATTTGATCGGATGTCAAGTTTGTGTCCTTGTACTTAATTACATTCAAATTAGAGATCCTTTATTGGCCCTTTATATTAAGTATGACAAGGAGTATTCATTACAGCCACCAAAAATCTTTTTATTGTAGAAAATTAAAAGAAGTAATAAAACTAGGACAAGGTAGTAAAAAAAGACAAAACAAACAAACAAAAAACATTATCAGTAATGTGAAATGAAGCAAATAAAACCATACTTGAAATTGTTAATAATATTCATCATTGCTATCAGTATATCTTTCATCAGAATATTTTACACATATAAAAGTAAAAACAAATTAAATGAATGAATAAACAGAGATGACTGGAATCACCAACAAATGTGTTTTATCTTAACATAATAATCTCACTAATTAAAATTTTATTGGTGTAATTTAAAGTGTGTTTAAAGTGTGTTTAGTACAAAGGTACATTCACACAACATGCAGCCTTTAAAGAAATGCAATAATTTAATGGCAGTAGTAGAGTGGTTTTCCTCTAAAATAGTTGGAACACAGACAGCTTCTTTATGACACTAGTTCATTTTTTCAGTATTAATATGGATTCAAATATAAATAAACTAACAACTTATATTTAAAAAAAAGTTTCATATTACGGGACTGAAATGTTAATAAAAGAAGAGAATTGTAAGTGGTCACTACAGTGCTGTTTTACAGTGATTTAGTTTATGTCACATAAGGTCACAGAGCCCATTTTAAACCAGAAGCCTGGGAAGAGCGGCTCAGTGAATTTTGCATGAAAGGTGTGTATGAGGCTCAGCTTTTCTGATGAAACACTGTAATAACTCAGAGTTCCTCCTCTCCAATCCAAGAACACTGCTATTTTTTGACTAGAAGGTAATCTCAAACGCTTTCGAAATTTCCCATGCATGGCAGTGCATTCAGTACTAGAGCAGTACAGACCCCAGGACATCTCATTGCATCCTAGGCCACCACTGCTATCCCATTTTCTACCCACTCTTTTGTATGCTGCAGCAATGCAGACTGTCTCACTCCATTCCACTTCCCAGTAACAGAGATCTTCCAGCCCCTCAACACAAAACACCTGAGACCTCTTGAACCTGTCCACATTTTCAGTTCGTGCAGGTTTCTCCTCTACCTTCTTTACAGTTCTTACTTTTCTGTCTCCTTCTAGGAGGAGTCTTTTGCCTGCTGTATTTTCATCAAACTTCAGTTCTACACCATCTGAAAAAAAAAACCATTAAATCAATGTTTTTGTGTACTTGGACCAGAGAATATAAAAAACTATATAGAAAAGATACAAGAAAAGCAACAAATCAAAATGACATCAAAAGAAAGGCACATATGATTATTTTACTTTAAAAATTAATTTAGCAACAATGGGTTTTTTAAAAATCTTTTATGTATGCTTCCCAGAGGTTGGTGGGACTGGGGCTGCCATAGGCAGAATCTGGACTCATGGCTGAATGTAAAGTTGGTCCAAATATTCAAGTTCCTGTACACATGTTGCCAACACCAGCACCCACTTTGCAGCCTGTCTTGAGATAGATGTAACATGGACTTTGGCTTTCAATTTGGAGATTGTACTAGCACTCATTCCTAGTAATGCTGCAACTTTGTGCAACTCCAGCTTGAAGATGCCCTATGGCACGGGTCCCATCCACACCAACTGACCACTTTAGTAGGGTTCATGCTTACAGGTGGTGTAAACAGGCACCTGTTTGTCAGCACAACCCAAATTACTCAATTGTGCTGCTCAACCTGCAAATACATCTTCTTTACAAATGTGGCACCATTTAAAAGGAAATAAACAGGATTTCTAACACTATAAGACTTATTACCTGAAGCATTGGTTGATAATTTCTTTGTTCTAACAAACACAAATTTTCTTACTTTTTGTGCTAAGCTTAGCAAGACATTTTATGTCTACTATGCTTTGGGAGGGGAGGTGCGGACGAGCACTGGTAAACAGCAGCTGCATGACCATTAAATCTGTCCCTTTAAATTTTAATTTAGTTTTTTACACAGTCATACTCCTCATACATTACACATTTTTACACCTCATCCACTTGCATACACCAACACATGCACCTATCAGGTCACCTTTAATACTGACTTAAACACTGACTTAAATGTTTTCAATATTTGTTCAATTCTCTTCCAAACACCAGTTGTCTATTGTGTCTATCGTAAGTTTTTGGTGTCTACTAAAATAACAATAAAAGCAATCTGACATTCGACCTGCTTGTTTTTATTCAATAAGAAGCGTGAGCGGTATGTACATGTATAATATTTTTATTAAGTGGGATGTAGTTTGTGTTTCAGTCACGTGTGACTGTTGGTGTTAACTGCATTAAATTTATTAGACATTATGATTATGAAACAGTCTTTTTATCTTTTTATAGCCAAGAATTTTGACAAAGTGCTTAATACTTGTTTTAAATAATTACTCAGTTAAATTAAGAAAGGATGGCAGTGAAAACACTGGAGCTAAGATGAGCTATGATGTCATCAAGTACACTGTCATTGAATGATTCTGCTGTGTTATGTTTTTGCAAGTCCACACTCCCGTGTGAACTTACAAAAACTACATAGCAAGAGTATTGAGAAATGGCCAGTCACAATCTGTTTCTCTTTCATTTGAACACACACACCAACCACAGTAAAATTGTACTGATTGTTTGTTTCTGTATCTGCCTCTGCAGCTCTGTTGGGTTTTTTTGTATTTTGTCTTTCAGGTGCTGTTTGTCTTTTGAGTGTTTTGTTACAGATGCAGCAGTTGGAGACAGAGTGTGTCTTATGTATGGTGTATCCTCGATTCTTGTTCCCTCCTTTGTAATCTCTCTCTTTTTGTCCCTTTTATTTTTCTATTCCTCCTCCCTCCTGTCTTTATATTATGATCTCTTCTGTCTTTCGCCAACCTAGCCCTCATCCCCTGTCAGTTCCAGCATAATACCCACATACCCACTCCACTCAAAGTAGACAGCATCACGTTTTTTAAATGGTAAATGGTAAATGGCCTGTATTTGTATAGCGCTTTACTAGTCCCTAAGGACCCCAAAGCGCTTCACACTGATGTTTGATGAAGATAGTTTATTGAATACTTGTAGTATTTCTACTGCAACGATCATCTTGAGAAAAAGTAACAAAGCATTTCAAATTAGAAGACGACTTACATTTCTTAAACCCTGGTTTTAACCGATGTGCTCCGCCGTGGTCCAAACTGACAAAGAAAAACAGATTCTTTAAATTCAGTACAACAGTTGACATTTTCCAACTAAAGTCCAGTTTCATAATTTCTTTATAAACTGCTATTGTGGATTACTTTTCAAAGAAATTTTGGCCAAATCACTGGTACAACAGCAGCAATTTTGTGTATGTGAAAAAATACTTCAAATGTACTTGTACATAATTAAAAGACCTGCATAAAAAATACATAATAAATTGTATATTTACATAATATTTGGCAAAACTGCACTAATTAGTGTCGTAAGTCAGAAAAATGATTTGTCATTTCAGCTTCTATTACATTTGGCTTTAAAGCTGATTTTGGCTCAGTAAATCAGTGTTAATTTTGTTGGCCAATAACTTTTGTCAACAAATATTTTTTGAGGAAAACAACAGATAAACATGGGATGAAGACGCTCTGGAAAAACAAGATCCAATCAGAACTAATGACGTTGTGTAAAAAGGCCAAACAAATTTGGAAGTGATCTAATCAGAATAAATCTCCCTGTGCAGGTTAGATACGCACATTTGATTTGCTCCCTACAAAGGAGAAAGCTCCAATGTCCTCAATTTCTCATGAAAACACAACAAAATGTAAAGAAGAGAAGAGTAGATTTATGAACATATTTCACGTTTGCTGTCAAGAAAAATAAAACGCTTTGTAATCCATGTGGAGCGACTTCCACCAGTAAAAACATGACAAACTTTTACAGTTTATATTTTACTCAACTGAATCAACTTTAGATTTATTCTACGATAATCTTATATTTAGTCAACTAAAATTACTAAAACTAAAAGTATTTAGAATCCTAAATTATGGCTACAATTAAATCAAAAATTGCTGTCAAAAATAACACTTTTATAAATGCCATATACCATATACAGACTTAACTTACAGCACTGTCTTCAGCTTCCTGTTTGGGTCAGATTCCTCTCTAACTTTATCCATTAGTCTCTTTGTCCCATTGTCTCCTGGATGATTGTACCTCAGATCCAAATGTTCCAGGCGGGATGCTGTATTGGACTCAAGAGATGAGGCAAGGAAAGAGCAACCTTTTTCTGTTACCTGACAACCAGACAACCTGCAGAAAAAGCAAACAGAGAATTTCTTTTGTTTGTCCTTCAGAGTTTTGATGATGAAGAAATTTCCTTCTTAATTACTGAAAGTTGATTTTTAACATTCTTAACTCCAGTCAGTCGTAAACCACGCATTAATCTTAAATAAGTGCCTTGTCCCCAAAGACTTTACATTACAATCCACCAACTATTCATATGGCCCAGGTGATGGACTTCAAGTGGATGTCAAAAACTACAATCTAGGTTTCAGTATTGTAAGACATTTTTCTGTTTAAGTAATATCTCTTCATTTCTATTTTGAGTCTCAGTCTGAGTATGAGAAACATTTGATTTTAATTAAAAAAAAAACATTAAAAAAAGGAATCTTACCTAGCACTGTTAATGCTACACTTGTATTAGGAAAAATAGTTGTTGGAGACCAAAATACAACCAAAATAATTGCAAACATTAAAAATAAACTTGCAATCTCACTGCCTCTGAAACTGTTGCTTCAAAGACAGGGAACAGGTCAGTGAACAGTTGCCGCCTTCAAAGTGGCGAGTCAACATGGTAAAAAGATTGATTCATTCTGTTATCAGTCTGCTTAAGTGGGCAGCTTTTGCCCTCTATAAACACATATTCATATTTACCTTCAGTCCAGATATAACCTCATAGATTTGAAACAGTAATTCAGAGACTCCACCAATAACATAGTTGCTGCAGGACAGTAATCTGGTCTTTAAGTCTGTCGTCATTAGTCATGTCCGGGTCCAAACTCCGCTGCAGGTCCCAAAGTTAAACGATCAGTGCAGCATTACTGAGAGTTGAAAAAGTGTCTAAATTCCTTCATCTTTAATAGAATGATAAGCGTTGCTGCTTTACCGGGTGTAACGGTTAAGTTTAACATCCAGGCATCCATGAAAACAGAATTTATTAAATTTAACGGAGTTAGAAGTTAGCAGGAAATTAGATCACTAGTTTCCATCTAAATATAATATACTATGTTCTGACTGAGAGATTTCTGAAAAAATTTAAACGTACAGCTCTGCTATCACTTCCAACATAAATGAATACAGAAAACTAAACAGCAGTGACCTTTTTAGGTATACTGAAGTTGGACTAGCTGGTATATAACGATGTGCTACATGATCGGTAGCGGCACAGCTATGTTAGCACAACATTAGCACAGTGAAGCTGGAGTAGGGTTGCCAACTCCCTGAAAAATAAATAAGGGACACCTCGTGGCCAGGGCCGGGCAACCCAGTTGTCTTCACCCTTCCCAGTGTGGTGAATTTTGTAGCTCTTTTTTTTGTGTGAAATTATTTTTTTAACCATTTGACTTGAATTTGATTTAAGTAGATGCATAATCTTTGTGATATGACCATATGGGAAACAAATGATCATTTAGCCATTTATTTTTAGCTCAAAATGACAACATTAACACAATAAAACAGGTCTCTTTCTTAAACAGAAGCCTGTCATGCTTAACTTTTGAGAATAAAAGTAAATCTTTCTTTAAAAGAACTCTGTCCTGCTTAACTTAAAATTATATAAATTAATAGAAAACAATAGAACGAAAAACATTCTTGTAACAGTGCACATATAATGCTTTTAGTACAATTGGCTTCAGTTGAGGTATTATTTCAGCTTTTCTAATGCTAATCAGCTGCTCCCGTTTGTAAACCCGTTTGTTCCCATGATTACGCATCATAACTCATCATCATTATTCATCTATGTATTACTTTTATGTATTAGTCATCTATTTGTTGTAATCATCTATCCTTGCAGTTGTTTATTACACAAAATAAATTATATTATCACACTTCTGGCCACATAGCGCTGATATTCACTGCACATGCCCATATTAACCTTAACCAGAGGGTTTAAAAAAAACAAACCAGTGTTTACATACCATATCTGCTTTTGCTGTGGCCTGGTGGACAAAAAATTGGTTAAGGGTTCCCCGAGCTTTCACGCCCCTCATGTTCTTCATGTGCCCACCATTAGAAGCATGCCTATGGAAAAAGTGCACCGGCACACAGTGCAGTGCGCTTTATAGGTGTTATCGTGCACTTTTCCAGCCAGGTGTTTTCCTTTTCCCATTCCTCCCTGTACTTTTGCAGCCTTTTTTTTCTTTCTCTGAGGGGAACAAACATTGCTGGTCTAATGCTGGGCTTACACTGTGCGATTTTTGGCCCATTTTGAGCCGATTTTTGAGTCGTGCGACCGATTTGGTGATCGGCCCGATTTTGGCCTTCATCGTGCATCGTGTAGTATACGTGGGGTAACGAGAAGCGATTAACACCTCACGACCAGCTCCCGATCATCAATCGCTCGTGAGGGTGTCACCGCAGCCGCTCACACTGCTCACGCGCAAACACGTAAACGTCGGTGAAAAAGACGGAGCAGCACGGCTGTGCAGCGTGTGATCTGGACACAAGCGATGGAGGCACAACTTGTAGAACTTTGGAAAGCTCATCCGAGCCTTTTCGATGTGGCCTCACAAAATTATCACGACCACAACAACCGTGAAAATAGTTGGATTTACATTGCTGCTCAATCACAGCTGCCTGATCAATGTTTTTCATTAGCAATTTAGCAAAGTTGATGGTGGTGGTGTGCGTGTCTGTGTGAGTGAAAGACACAGAGGGAGAGCGAGCGACAGATTTTCTGTTATAACCTTCATTTTATGGAGGCACAGTTTGAGCACTCAGGTCGCATCAGAGCATCGGGCGGTATAGTGTGAGACCCTGCATTGTGACCTACGAACTTATAACCCCTGCGAGTGAATCGTGCAGTTTGAAAATCGCACAGTGTATACCCAGCTTTAGGTGTACTGTCGTCCGAGACTTGCACAGTGTCGGCGTTTGTTTCCCTGTTGGCCTTGCTTCTTGTTGTGGTCATCTGTTGTCTTCCGGTATTTTCTCCGTAAGCGACCTTTCCTCAACCAATGAGATAAGCGGTAATCTGAATTGTCATACTCGAATTGTCATAAGTGTGCTGTCAGCTCATTGGTCACAGAGCAGGAGAGAGGCTGGGAATTATGTTTTCAAACAAAGCGTCAATTCCATTAACATTTATAGACTACTTTTGATTCTCACTGTATTACGGGACAAAGTGCGTCCCTTATTAGCTCAATACGGGACGTGTACTTTTGTTTCTAAATATGGGACGATTCCGTTTTTTAAGGGACGGTTGGAAACCCTAAGCTGGAGGATAAACAAACTTTTTTTTCCACTTGATAAAAGCTAACGTGGGGATTCCCGATGGTTAGGAACAAATGTAATTGCATGGCAGTATGCTATAAACGGACTAAACTTCAGTCAGGAGAACAACTGAGATAATCCATCCACAACACGAAGTTAGTCATTAATATACTGCTGAACGGGTTGAGCAGTAGTTACATCATAAGGTTTTAAAAACTGAGCTTTAAAATTATTATTAATAAAGACCAAGAGAGGCCGACAGTGATCACTGACTGTTTTTAGGGGCTTGTTGAGATGAAATAGAACAAAATACAAAGCATTAAAATATGTTAAAAGCACAATAGCCCTATTAAATACAGAGTACTTTGGGCCCGGAAGCAGGATTCATCACGTCATCACTTAAAGACCAGATTGAACTGCAAAATGACACACAACGAACTGGTTCTCGATTACTATCCCTAAACATGACAACATCGCTCCTATGTTAGTCAATGATAAGAGTCTCTTGAAGACACTAGAAGACACTAGAAGAAATTCTATAAAGAAGGCTGCAATACTTGGGTTGCCCTAATATTTTTTTTAGTCACCTTGAAAACACTTTTCCAATAACTGACCTCAAGCCTTAAAGCGTCTTTCAACCCTTTAGGAAACTCTGGACAAAAAAATCGTAAATCAGGAGGCAGTTCACTGATTTCGTGCAAAGGATGTTGAACGAAAAACAAGCAGAGCCAGCACCGCTATTAAAGAAAGGTGAGGAAAGTTGGTATCCATCGCCTACAATAGTCTGGCCAGATAAGGGTGGTGTTTGATTCAAGGGTCAAACATGAAGGAATTTCCTTCAGCGACATACTTCTGAGTGGACTCGACAAGAACAACACTCTTCTTGGAGTTCTGATCTGCTTCTGCAGAGAACCAATAGCATTTACAGCAGATGTGCAGCAAATCAGATGTTTTACAGTTTCAAAGTCTGCAAGCATCAAATCTTTCTAAGTTTCTTGTGGTATGAAAACAATAATCCACAAAAACAGTGAAAGGCTTTCAAATGACAGTAAATGTATCTGGCAGCAGTCTGTCACCAGTGGTTGCCATCTACTGCCTCAGGCAAGCTGCCCTGGAAGCAGAAGAGAGTTCATCACATACAATTTTTGCGTGATCGACTGCATCTTTTCCTAGTGCCGTGGAACCCATTTGTGTCCTGCAGACTTTCTGAGAGATGCTAGCTAAATCAAATATTGAGCTATACAAAATTGCATTCAACAGCAGCATTAAGGCATTCCTTTGCGAACATCTAGCCAAAAATTTAAAAGACCTGGATTTAGGAGTGGAATCACCATCTCTTCAGAGGAGTCTTGGTCTAATTTTGAATCTTGAGGCAGACAAATTCCCTTAATGTGTTTCAAAGGAGGAGAAGCCTTCTCGCCCAGACCAGTGGCATCACATCGGCACTGAAGAAAATTCATCAGACCCTGACCAACAACTCCTACAACTTTCAAAAGCACCAAATGATTTACTGGAAAATAATTTCCATCAAAACTTCAACAAGGGCACATTGCTTAGATTAATGTGTTTGAGCTGGTACATCCAGATATGGATCATAAGTTCACCCTGAAGAAACACAATGGTTAAAGAAAACTTCAGTGTCACGCCAAGGAAGACCAAATCCCAAAATATTCCACATCGAATGTTGACATAATTTCTGGACAAAGATGGACTACTGAAGGTCAGTGTCCATATGGCCACAACTCACATGTCCTTTGATAACAAACATCCTCTCATTATTCCCAAGACGCACTTTGCTTTGCTACAAGACTCAAAAATAATGAGCAAATTATAAGGGCAATTTGAGACTGATCTCCGATCATTTCTGATTTCTTCATATGATCAACTTGGCTTGAAAGTTTTAGCAACACTGCTAACAAAGAGACAAACAAACAAAACAAAAAACTTCCCAGTAGTGATCATTTTTGCACACTTACTTGAGAATCTTCAGTTTGCAGTGTGGACTCTTCAGGCCTTCGGCAAGATGTTCCACACCTAAATCCAGCAGGTCATTATGGCTCATGTCCAACTCTGACAGGTTTGAGAATGCAGAGCTTAGGACTAAATCTGTGAGACCACTGCAGGATTGTTCGGTGAGCTCGCACCAGCTCAACCTGTGAAAATAACTGTAGTCAGAAATCCTGTTGGACATTCTAAAGTACTTGTGGAGTAACAATGTGGTCCATAGTAAACACTGATAGTCTTGTCACACCACAACACTGGATTTGAAATTGAACCCTCAAGATGTGACTAAACTGTTCAGAATTGATATAAATTGTTAGCATGAAAAGATCACATCAGATTTGTTTCCTTTTACGGTATACTTTGGGTCATTATCCATTTGCACAGTCCAATCATTTTCGAAGTTGGGTTAATCTGAGCAGAGAATAGACCAAAATACTAACTTTTGCTCTACAAGTGCCTGATATCCACTTACGAGGACATTATACTGCCTCTGTTTTATCAAAATTTAAAATGAATATCCTCATATGTGGCTCTCATTTTTCTTAGAAACAAAAATCGGGTAAAAAAAAAAAAAAAATCTGGTGATTCTCTGTTTTTACATTCATCAGATCCCAATATGCCCAAATATCAAAGATGAATTAAAAATGCAAGCCATGGAAGAGTTTGAGTCTTAGGAGGTTAATGAATCGATGGTGCACAAGTGGAGGAAGCAAGAAGATGACCTGCATGGAAGTTGAATGTACAGAAAAAGTAAGTGTATTGTTCAATATTTAATGTGTTACAACTTAACAATGTTTAAAGTTCAATTTATCTGACTGTTTTGTTTGGCTTAATGCGCTTTATAATCCAGTGCGCCTTATGTATGAAAACAGAGCAGGTCATTTACAGTGCGCCTTATGGTCCGAAAATATACACTACCTTGACAATGATATACCAGGGGTCGGCAACCCTGGGCATTCATGCCACAGCTGGCATGCGAAGGGTTAACTGATGGCACAACACGCAGTTGTCGTGCCATCAGCATTGTCTGTGTTTCTTTTATGCAATCAACACATCTGTTTATGTTAATTCAGCTGTGCCGGGGACCTTTTTTGGCAGTTGAGGAAGTGGAGTGGGTAGGTGTGAGCTGCTGTTTCTTCTGATCACCAGTTTTCTCCTGTTTTGATTTAGTTAAGGAGGTCAGACTCTGTCTTTATTTTTGGCTTTTGTTTTGTTAAAGTCAGGTGTGTGGGAATCAGTTTAGATTCGTTTTGTTTATTATTTTGGCCTTGGCTCACCCTGAAGTGTTGACACTCCCGGTTTTTTGTCCCTCTTTTTATCACTTTGTAAATAAATCACATTATAAAGAACAGATTTGTTTCCTGTCGCTACTTAGGTCATGGGGGGAAGCGAGTGCCTCACTCATGTTATTGCCTGGCTCTAGGCGGGTCGTAACACAGTGAATTGATCTTAGAAGGTGCATTAAACAATAAATATTGATGGCCGGGCCACAAGTGCACATTGCAAATTAGCTTGCATAGTCACATTAGTTGTGCCGCTTCTTAATGATGGTATCTTACCTAACAACCCCAACTACCAGATTCAACTTGTAATTGGCTAAAAATCACTTCGCCTACCGGTGAGAGGGACATTGCTAGCTGGCAGTTTTTTCAAGCGATGCAGAAATTTCCACATTCCGACACTTCAAATGCTTCAGGAGCTTTCCGCTCAGTGCAGCATCAGCACCACGGAAATACACGGGTACATCCGTAGACTCGAGACAGAATTCACAATGCGTTTTCTGGACTTTCAAGTGTATTGACCAGTGTTTTCTTTTCTGATCAAACCAGAAAGCTTTAATGACCACCTGGATTTGTCTCTCTGTAACTGGCTGGACACAGAGGACATCAAAATGCAGCTGATTGAACTGAAATGCTCGACTACCTGACAAGTTTAACTGCCTTAAGAACATTGCACAGGCATTATTGACAGTATTTGACTCTATATATCTGTGTGAGCAGATTTTCTCTCACACAAAGAGTGTCTCCTCAGCGCCACCCGTAGCCTTCTGACAGCTGGACACTCGGAGACCTGTGTCTCTGAGTGGGAGATCAGAGATCACATTAACATGTGTATCACAGTATTAAGAAACGTGCTATATTGGCTGTTTATTTTTTCTTATCATTGTTGTGAGGAGACCATAAATAGCATTT
Organism: Pelmatolapia mariae; assembly: GCF_036321145.2. NCBI lineage: Eukaryota > Metazoa > Chordata > Actinopteri > Cichliformes > Cichlidae > Pelmatolapia > Pelmatolapia mariae. The sequence continues at coordinate 31,728,188 of NC_086244.1, read as the reverse complement.
GCATTTTCTGTTGTACAGTTCATTTGTTGTTATGGTGTTCTTCTTATGGATAAGAAGTGTTTTGTGTTTTGTTTTGTTTTTTTCAAGATAATTATCTGCACTTTGCCAAAATCTGCGAAAAAATATAGTTCCATAAAGTTGTTCTATATACTGTGTAACTGTTGATGTAGAGCGTTATTAAATTTATTTCTAATGCAATGGTTGATATGGCACATTGAAGAAATTTTAGATGGCATTCATCATCAGAAAGGTTGCCGACCCCTGTTCTAGAGAGTGTTGTTGACTTGATGTTAATAATTCAGCCTAATGATTGCCTCACTCATTTGAACCAACCACACATTTAAAATTCAAGTGAAAAGTTATAAGATAATAATGCAACACTCCAAAATCAATTCCAGATATTATGTCTGCTTCATTTCAATTAATAAGGGAACAGGCCTGACCTGGCCATAAAACTGCTTGGTAGTAAATTATCCAATTAATTGTGAGACTTTCAAATAACGTGGAATTCTGACTCATTTAATGCAGTACTTTCTAAAAACACTTTGAACAATAGCTGAAAGGGTGCACTTCAATCAGATATTGATTTGATGACTGACAGCCTACTCTGGCGGTGTGCAGAGGTGAAACTACAAAAAAATGTTTCTTTGTACCATAAATTATGACACAGTGTACTGTGTATAATTCAATATCAGTATAATGAACGCAATGTTGACTTGAACATCGCCAGACTGCCAAAATGCTGCAAGGCCAAAACTGACCCAAAATGCTGCGTAATCCAACTCCATCTTGTTAAATTGTAAGTTTACATGATTAATTACTGGCGTAACTTAATGGTGTTCGACATTATATGTAAGTTTATGGAAGTTCTCTAAGCTCAATCTAAAAAAATGAAAAACAAAAGTGGCAGATTTTTAACCAGACCCAAACTGTAAATGCCATGTTATTGTGAGCCTGTTTAGATGGACATCATGTCAACTGCATTGCTTTATAACAAAATCATGTCTGTAATTTTCAAAAGTACTTACAAAGTACGTTTGGAGACTTTGACCACTGGCAACATTCCCAGAAGAACTTTCTCTGATTTCCGATACTTTTTCAGATCAAACACATCAAGTTTCTCATCTGACGTCAACAACACAAACGTCAGAGCAGACCACTGACCAGCAGAGTAATCTTCAAAATTCTGTTTTCCTGATCGCAGTTGCTCTTTGATGTCTTTAACAAGAGAGTGATCATTAAGCTCATTCAAACAGTAAAACAGATTGAGGTTTTTATCTGCATCACTGATGTCTTTGTTGATCTTCTTTTTGATGTACTCTGCTGTCTCCTTGTTGGTCTCCTTGTTGGTCTCCTTGTTATTTTTGTTGTTGTCTATCAGCAGCTCTTTCAGATGTTTCTGATTGGTCTCCAGTGAGAGGCCGAGCAGGAAGCGGAGAAACAGATCCCAGTCTCCATGTTTACTATCTAAAGCCTTGTCCACTGCCTTCTTGTAGAAGTCAGATGCAGGCAAGTGTGAAACCACTGAAGGAGGTGTGGTAAGCAGATTTTCACTTTTGTTATTGAAGACGTAAAACACATAGAAAGCTGCCAGGAACTCCTGAATGCTCAAATGGACAAAGCAAAACAGTTTCTGTGGGTACAGTGAAGGACCTTCTCTCTCGATCTGAGTCAATATCCCAGAAAAAACAGCAGCTTTTGTGATGTCAGTACCGCACTCTGTCAGGTTTTCTTCAGTAAAGAGGAAGTTTCCTTTAACAAGCTCCTCAAAAGCTAGTTTGCCCAAAGATATAATGGTTTCCTTGTTTCTTTCATTCCAGCATTTATCTATCTCACAGCTTTCACTTGTCTTATCTTCATTATACTTTCTGTTAGCCTGTCTGCACTCAATCAAAAGAAAGTATGTGTACATGTCAGTCAGAGTCTTGGGCATTTCATCGTCTTGGTTTGTGGTCACATATTCCTCCAGGACCTTTGCAGTGATCCAACAGAAAACTGGTATGTGACACATGATATAAAGGCTCCTTGATTTCTTCACATGGGTGAGGATTTTTTCAGCCAAATCCTCATTAAACCTCTTCCTGAAGTACTCTTCTTTTTGCTCTTCATTGAATCCTCGCACTTCTGTGACCCGGTCAACTTTATCAGCAGGAATACGGTTGGACGCTGCAGGTCGGGAGGTGATCCAGATCTGAGCTTTAGGAAGCAGATTTCCTTGGATGAGGTTGGTCAGCAGAAGATTCACTGATGTTGGCTCTCTGACATCGATGCATTTATTACTTTCACTGAAGTCAAGATCAAGGCGACATTCATCAAAGCCATCCAGAACAACCAGAATGTTGTACTTGTCATAGTCAGATATTTCTGAGGTCTTCATAGCTGGTACAAACTGATGAATAAGATCCTCAAAACTGAGTTCGTCCTCTCTTCTTAAATTAAGCTCTCGGAAAGGAAATGGAAACATGAAATAAATGTCTTGAACCGCGTTACCCTCAGCCCAGTCCAGCATGTACTTCATTGATGCGATAGTTTTTCCTATGCCTGCCACTCCAATTGTCATCACAGTTTTAATATGTTTATTTTCAACAGATGTGAAAATCTCATTATATTTAATTGCTGTTTCTTGTTTAACTGGTTTGAACTTTGCATTTTGAACCTGTCTGATCTCTTGCTGCTCATTGACTTCTCCACTCTGCCCCTCTATGATGTAGAGCTCTGTGTAGATCTCATTCAGGACAGCAGAGGTTTTTTGCCTGTCGATGCCCTCAGACACACGAGTAAACTGCTCCTTCAGTTGAGACTTGAGTTTGCGTTGGCTTGTAATTTCCGGCTTCTCTGTAAGAAAACCATTTAAAGTTATTTTTAACAGAAACTGCAGTGGTATGCACTATGCAGGTTTTCTTTTCAACAATAACAAGATATTTTAAAGTGATCTTAATCAATAGTTCTCCAGACTCTTCCTAAGGTCTTTTAAAGTTTTTTTCTTTGCTGTTTTACCCTTTTTTAATCTAGTCTTTGTACCTGATCTTTTTCAGACCAATGTCTGCTTGTTTGTTTGATAGATAGAAAAAGAAAGAATAGAACACTATCATTGGTGGATTGGCCTCCAAAGAGCATGGACCTAAAGATTATGGAATCTTGCCAGAGAACAGCAAAAAAAAAAAGCCTTGCACATCCTTGTCATTCCAAGAAGCCTGGATGACTATTCCCAAGAAACTAAATAGCAAGATAGCCTAATATAGCTCAGGTTGGTCATGTAAAATTTTGAATTATAGGATCATTGAAATTGAACAATCTATGTTTTTGTCTCAAGTGTATTTCCGTGTACATTCGAAGATGTCTTAATAAAATGTTGCATCTATTTCCCATTTTTGTAGAAATATATTTTTAAAAATGGGATGGAAACCTGCAGTAATGTGTTGATTAAGTACTAATATCTTTTACATGTTTCACTAAATCGTTACACCTGTTTCCCATTTTGATAGAAGTAAATAAGGAAATATAAAGAAATGGGCTGCAACTCAAGACCTTTGGATAATAATATACTATAGAGGCCCTTGGCTGCATTTAATTTTAAGGTACAGTCTTTGTAAGAATAATCTTACCTCGTATTTCTGTCCTCCTGTAAACTAATTTCTCATCATTCAGCCAATTATCAGCTGAAGGTCGGGACGTTATCCACACTAGAGCTGAAGGAAGCAGGTTCCCTTTGATGAGGTTTATCAACAGCACGTCCACTGAGGCTGGTTCACTGATATCAGTCAAGGTGGTGTTGTTGTCAAAGTCGAGAGGGAGCTGAAATTGGTCAAGTCCATCCAAGATAAAACAAACTGGGAATTGTGAAAATTCAGTGATTACAAAGTCTTTGGTTTCCTTCAAGCAATGGTTGAGAAGACCAACCAAGCTAATTTCGTTAGCTTTCATCTGATTAAGTTCAGAGACTTTGAGTGGAAATATTCCTAGTTCATCTTTCTTTTTTTGCGAAGATGAAGCATTTTTATTTTCTTCAACCCGCTGTTTATTATCTGCCCACTCTTTTATATATTTTTGTACATGGAAGGATTTTCCAATATCAGCCTCTCCAACAGTCAGCACAGTTCTGATTTTTTCCCCTTTCTTCTCTTTAAAGATTTCAGATGTTGTCTTCAATTTCTCCACAGTCTGTTTCTTTTTCTGTTCATCAGTGCCCTCTGCAGTGCTGTCTTCTCTTATGATGTGTTCTGTGTTTTTCTGGTTAGGGTGATCGGTGTCTTCAATCAGAGGCATTTTTCTAAGTCTTGTGCGCACATGTGTCACCAGCTTTGTCCATCTCTTTGAGGTCTCTGAAAAGACAGAACAAAATAAAAGATAAATGTACCAAAAATAACATTAATAATTAAGTATTTTTTAAGTCTGTTTAAATAATGAAACCATTGTGTTGTCTTTTAAAGTTCAATTTTGCTCAGTACCTTGACATTTTGTAACTTTCTGGATATAATCAGATGGAATCTTATCAACTCCTGAGGGTCGAGAGATGATCCAGAGATGAGCAGAAGGAAGAAGAGTCCCTTTGATTAGGTTTGTCAGCAGCTCATCCATTGAGGCCGGTTTCCTCATTTCACTCAGGTCCTTGTTTTTTTCAAAATCCAGAGGAAGTTCACATTCTTCCAGGCCATCAAGAACAAAGAGTAATTTAAACATGTCATAGGAGAGCACTCCTTGTTTGACCTTGCTGAAGTAATCCTTGAGCAGATCTTCCATACTCTGAACTTGGTCTCTCTTTTTATTCAGCTCACTGAAATGCAATGACACTATCAAGTCTGTGTTTTTGTTGGTCTTCTCTTTTGCCCAGTTAAACATGAACATCCTTGATTGAAATGTTTTACCAACACCAGCCATTCCCGTTGTTAGCACTGTTCGCACATTAAACAGATCATTGTAGTTGGTTTGCACTGATTCTTCTTTTTCCTTCTTTTGTAGTCGGAGTTCTGTGTCAGTCTCTTCATCACTCTTTTCCTTATACTTTTTGCAAATTGCAGACTTCAGATTTTTTTTCAGTTTTTCTTCGACATCTTTCTCTATAATGAAATAATACAGCCACAATATTCATATGAACAATGTAGTATTCATTGATTGCAACAATTTAATTAACAGTACTAATGGCAGCAATATAATTGTTGTAAATAAATACAATGACATGTCATTCTTCTTTAGTGTGACACCTTGACAGAGCATGGAAACCTGCAGTAATGTGTTAAGTACTAATATCTTTTACATGTTTCACTAAATCGTTACACCTGTTTCCCATTTTGATAGAAGTAAATAAGGAAATATAAAGAAATGGGCTGCAACTCAAGACCTTTGGATAATAATATACTATAGAGGCCCTTGGCTGCATTTAATTTTAAGGTACAGTCTTTGTAAGAATAATCTTACCTCGTATTTCTGTCCTCCTGTAAACTAATTTCTCATCATTCAGCCAATTATCAGCTGAAGGTCGGGACGTTATCCACACTAGAGCTGAAGGAAGCAGGTTCCCTTTGATGAGGTTTATCAACAGCACGTCCACTGAGGCTGGTTCACTGATATCAGTCAAGGTGGTGTTGTTGTCAAAGTCGAGAGGGAGCTGAAATTGGTCAAGTCCATCCAAGATAAAACAAACTGGGAAGTTTGTAAATTCAGTGATGACAAAGTCTTTGGTTTCCTTCAAGCAATGGTTGAGAAGACCAACCAAGCTAATTTCGTTAGCTTTCATCTGATTAAGTTCAGAGACTTTGAGTGGAAATATTCCTAGTTGATTTTCTTTTCCTTTACCAAAAACAGATCTTATAAGCCCAGTAAAAAGTGAAGGCTTTGTATTTTCTGCCCACTCTTTTATATATTTTTGTACATGGAAGGATTTTCCGATACCAGCTTCTCCAACAGTCAGCACAGTTCTGATTTTTTTCCCATTCTTGTCTTTAAAGATGTCAGATGTTGCCTCCACTTTCACCACAGTCTGTTTTGTTTTCTGTCCATCAGTGCCCTCTGCAGTGCTGTCTTCTCTCATGAAGTGTTCTGGCTTTTCCTGATGAGGATTCTTGGCGTTTTCAGTCGGATTTTTTTCTATACACAGTCTTTTGCGAAGATGTGTCACCAGCTTTGTCCATCTCTTTGAGGTCTCTGAAAAGACAGAACAAAAAAACGATAAATGTACTGTGAATGATGTTAATCTTTATTAAATCTTTGTTAGTCTTGTTTTGTTCAGTACCTTGACATTTTGTAACTTTCTGGATATAATCAGATGGAATCTTATCAACTCCTGAGGGTTGTGAGATGATCCAGAGATGAGCAGAAGGAAGCAGAGTCCCTTTGATTAGGTTTGTTAGCAGCTCATCCATCGTGGCCTGTGCCTCCATGTCAGTCAGGTCCGTGTTGTTTTTGAAATCCAGAGGAAGTGTACATTTTTCCAGGCCATCAAGAATAAAAAGTGTTTTAAACTTGTCATAGGAGAGATGGCCTTGTTTTTTGAATGTGCTGAAATAATCATTCAACAGTTCTTCCATACTCTGATTTTTTACTTTACTTTCATTCAGCTTACTGAACTGAAATGCAACTATAAAGTCTATGTTTTCATTGGTCTTCTCTTTTGCCCAGTTAAACATGAACATCCTTGATTGAAATGTTTTACCAACACCAGCCATTCCCGTTGTTAGCACTGTTCGCACATTAAACATGTCTTTGTAGTCGGGTTCCACTAATTCTTCTTTTTCTTCGTTTTGTACACGGAGTTCTGTGTCAGTCTCTTCCTCACTCTTTTCCTTATACTCTGTACAAATTTCCATCTTCAGATTTTCTTTCAGTTTGTCTTCAACAGATTTCTCTACAGCGAAAATACACAGCCAAAAATCATGTGAACAATTTAGTATTCATTAATCGCAACAATTTAATTAACAATAAAACTGGCAGCAATATGACTGTTGTAAAGAAATACAATTGCATGCTATTCTTTCTTAGTGTGACACCTTCTTTGAGGAGCTAAGGTAGGAATAATATGTTGGACTAAGTACAACTATCTAGTTTTTACATATTTCAATTAAATCTTTCAATCTATTTCCCATTTAAAGAAATGGGCAGCAACTCAAGACCTTTGGATAATAATATACTATAGAGGCCCTTGGCTGCATTTAATTTTAAGATACAGTCTTTGTAAGAATAATCTTACCTCGTATTTCTGTCCTCCTGTAAACTAATTTCTCATCATTCAGCCAATTATCAGCTGAAGGTCGGGACGTTATCCACACTAGAGCTGAAGGAAGCAGGTTCCCTTTGATGAGGTTTATCAACAGCACGTCCACTGAGGCTGGTTCACTGATATCAGTCAAGGTGGTGTTGTTGTCAAAGTCGAGAGGGAGCTGAAATTGGTCAAGTCCATCCAAGATAAAACAAACTGGGAAGTTTGAAATCTCAGTGATGACAAAGTCTTTGGTTTCCTTGAAGCAATGGTTGAGAAGACCCACCAAGCTAATTTTATCTTTCATCTGATTAAGTTCAGAGACTTCAAGTGGAAATATTCCTAATTCATTGTCTTTTCCTTTACCAAAGACAGATGTTTTAAGCCAAGTTAAAAGTGAAGGGCTTGTATTTTCTGCCCACTCTTTTATATATTTTTGTACATGGAAGGATTTTCCAATATCAGCCTCTCCAACAGTCAGCACAGTTCTGATTTTTTCCCCTTTCTTCTCTTTAAAGATTTCAGATGTTGTCTTCAATTTCTCCACAGTCTGTTTCTTTTTCTGTTCATCAGTGCCCTCTGCAGTGCTGTCTTCTCTTATGATGTGTTCTGTGTTTTTCTGGTTAGGGTGATCGGTGTCTTCAATCAGAGGCATTTTTCTAAGTCTTGTGCGCACATGTGTCACCAGCTTTGTCCATCTCTTTGAGGTCTCTGAAAAGACAGAACAAAATAAAAGATAAATGTACCAAAAATAACATTAATAATTAAGTATTTTTTAAGTCTGTTTAAATAATGAAACCATTGTGTTGTCTTTTAAAGTTCAATTTTGTTCAGTACCTTGACATTTTGTAACTTTCTGGATATAATCAGATGGAATCTTATCAACTCCTGAGGGTCGAGAGATGATCCAGAGATGAGCAGAAGGAAGAAGAGTCCCTTTGATTAGGTTTGTCAGCAGCTCATCCATTGAGGCCGGTTTCCTCATTTCACTCAGGTCCTTGTTTTTTTCAAAATCCAGAGGAAGTTCACATTCTTCCAGGCCATCAAGAACAAAGAGTAATTTAAACATGTCATAGGAGAGCACTCCTTGTTTGACCTTGCTGAAGTAATCCTTGAGCAGATCTTCCATACTCTGAACTTGGTCTCTCTTTTTATTCAGCTCACTGAAATGCAATGACACTATCAAGTCTGTGTTTTTGTTGGTCTTCTCTTTTGCCCAGTTAAACATGAACATCCTTGATTGAAATGTTTTACCAACACCAGCCATTCCCGTTGTTAGCACTGTTCGCACATTAAACAGATCATTGTAGTTGGTTTGCACTGATTCTTCTTTTTCCTTCTTTTGTAGTCGGAGTTCTGTGTCAGTCTCTTCATCACTCTTTTCCTTATACTTTTTGCAAATTGCAGACTTCAGATTTTTTTTCAGTTTTTCTTCGACATCTTTCTCTATAATGAAATAATACAGCCACAATATTCATATGAACAATGTAGTATTCATTGATTGCAACAATTTAATTAACAGTACTAATGGCAGCAATATAATTGTTGTAAATAAATACAATGACATGTCATTCTTCTTTAGTGTGACACCTTGACAGAGCATGGAAACCTGCAGTAATGTGTTAAGTACTAATATCTTTTACATGTTTCACTAAATCGTTACACCTGTTTCCCATTTTGATAGAAGTAAATAAGGAAATATAAAGAAATGGGCTGCAACTCAAGACCTTTGGATAATAATATACTATAGAGGCCCTTGGCTGCATTTAATTTTAAGATACAGTCTTTGTAAGAATAATCTTACCTCGTATTTCTGTCCTCCTGTAAACTAATTTCTCATCATTCAGCCAATTAACAGCTGAAGGTCGGGACGTTATCCACACTAGAGCTGAAGGAAGCAGGTTCCCTTTGATGAGGTTTATCAACAGCACGTCCACTGAGGCTGGTTCACTGATATCAGTCAAGGTGGTGTTGTTGTCAAAGTCAAGCGGGAGCTGAAATTGGTCAAGTCCATCCAAGATAAACAAAACTGGGAAGTGTGAAAATTCAGAGATTACAAAGTCTTTGGTTTCCTCGAAGCAATGGTTGAGAAGACCAACCAAGCTAATTTCGTTAGCTTTCATCTGATTAAGTTCAGAGACTTTGAGTGGAAATATTCCTAGTTGATTTTCTTTTCCTTTACCAAAAACAGATCTTATAAGCCCAGTAAAAAGTGAAGGCTTTGTATTTTCTGCCCACTCTTTTATATATTTTTGTACATGGAAGGATTTTCCGATATCAGCTTCTCCAACAGTCAGCACAGTTCTGATTTTTTTCTCATTCTTGTCTTTAAAGATTTCAGATGTTGTCTCCACTTTCACCACAGTCTGTTTTGTTTTCTGTCCATCAGTGCCCTCTGCAGTGTTGTCTTCTCTTATGATGTGTTCTGTGTTTTTCTGGTTAAGATTATTGTTGTTTTCAACCAGAGGGATTTTTCTAAGTCTGTCGCGCAGATGTGTCACAAGCTTTGTCCATCTCTTTGAGGTCTCTGAAAAGACAAAAAAAATATTTTAAAAATGTACCAAAAACAACCTTAATTATTAAGCATGAACAACACTGTATTCATCAATTACAGCAATTTAATTAGTAATAATAGTAGCAATATGACTGCTGTAAAAAAAAAAACTACAACTGCATGTCATTCTTCTTTGGTGTGACACATACTCGGAAGAAAAAAAACTAGTAGTAATAGAAACTACTAGTAGCACTGCTAGTAGTAGAAACTAGTAGTATTTTTGATTACATAAAAATATCCTGTGTTCTGAAATATTTTTTGTTAACAGAATTAACTGTGTTAATGATGTTGTAAGAGTCAGCCTCACCACTGCGCTCACTTTTCTTGGTAGCCAGAGGTGGGTAGAGGAGCTAAAAATGTTACTCAAGTAAGAGCAGCACTACCTCAACATAGTTTTATTCAAGTAAAAGTAAATAGTAGCTGCCCAAAAGATTACACAAGTAAGAGTAAAAAAGTATTTAGAAAAAAAGGCAACTTGATTACCGAGTAACTGTTCTGATTTAATGTTTAAAAATGACATAATTAAACAGACAAAAAGATAAAGTTTAGTGCAAATTTTGGCATTTGAAAGAAAAACGAAAGAAGAAAAAAATACTACACATTAATAACATGATTAGAAAGTAAAAAATCAGAAGAAACTCTTTTCTCTCTTTTCTCTTTTCCAAATCCAAAGCGCAGTCCTGGGAACAGCTAAGATACTGCGCAGGACCCTCAAGCTCCCAGGCCTCTGGTAGAGGACCCGAGCTTGAAGGATAAACCGCCCGCAGGGGCGAGATGGGTGTTTTTTTATATATATGTTAACTGTCTCTCATGCATTTTTGGTTAAAACATGTTTCTTATTCATTCAGTAAAGTTACACAAACTGAGTAAAGCAGCCAGACATTTTTCTCAGGTAAGAGTAACAATATTTCATAATAATATTACTCAAGTAAAAGTAAAAAGTACAGTGTAGTAAAACTACTAAAAGTATTTCTTCCAAAAAGTTACTCAAGTAAATGTAAAACGGTAAATGTAATTAGTTGCTACCCACCTCGGTTGGTAGCACTGCTGTGGTCAGATCATGTGGTTGAGTATTAAGAGAGAGTAGACATTTATAATTAGTATAGCAGGATAAAAAGGCTGTGACATCATTATCTTCATTCTAGCAAAGTGTATCACTGACACTTCACTTTGATATTTTCTCATATTATCTCCTTTTCCTTTTATTCTTTTACAGTTACAACAGTAGCCCAACCCATATTGTCTCCTGCTTTCACTCAACATTTAGGTTCACAGGTTTAATAATATCAAAAGTATAAAATTGCTGTTCATATTTATGGTTAAGTTAAATGCTAAACATTTGTAAATATCTCATCTTCTAGTTACCTCTGAAGCTCTATGTAGGTTACTGTACAGTATCCTCTATTCTAAAGTAATGGAAAAATTTGTTTAAACCCTCACTGATTTTGTAAGTTTGCCTACTAATAAAGAAATGATCAGTCTATAAATTCAACAGTGTGTTAATTTGAACGTTAAGTTTTTCTTAGGGAACAGGACAACTGCACCGCATCAAAGAGATGGGGACCATACCGTCAAATCTTGGGTGAGAACCTCCTTCCCTAAACAGTTACTGTTACTTGACATGACTCCACCACAAGAAAGAGACTGGCCAACTCTACATAACTGTGCAGTAACTCTACATGGCACATTAGCCATATAATCACCATATAATCACTTCCAAAAAGCTAACACCCTAAAAATTCCACAAATATAACCTGACATTGACGTACTGTCGGAAAACACTATTCCAAGGGTGTAATTGTCATTTTTTAATATATTTACTAACGTCAGTGGGATTTTAAATTAGGTATTATTGGTGATAGAACAGAAACTGTAAAATTATTTTAAAAATATCCTACCTTGCTGCTGTATTCTTGGAGCCTGGAGGGTCCTCGCTGTTACTTTCTGTGCTTTTTGTGGCAGAAGAGTCTGTTTTTTGTTCGCTTTAACACAGATCACAAAATACTTTCATCAGACAAAACAATGTGGTGCAATATGTGAGATTCTTTTGTTCAGAACATAAAACGTATATCTACTCAAGCTAGCATGCTAACCAGGTGCCCATGTTTCTGTAATGTCACTCTGTATTTCAAGAGGCAAAAGTGAATCACTCTGGCATTCGAGCCAGCCTTCAGTTTGTACCACTAGCGTACACAGCTACATAATAGAAATGATCAAACCAGCATGACAATCTGTTGAATTAAATACAAACACGCTTTAAAATGATCAATACTCACAACTAATTTTACAAATATTAGAACATCGTGGTTCATTAGGGAGGACTTTGAATGTAACATTTTAGTAAATATCGTAACTGGGTGAGTCTATGAATTTAGCACAATTTCAAGTTAAATTACTAACAAACTTTTAGTGCCAGTGTATTAAGATAAGTATCTAATTAAAGCAGAAATCAATTTCTCAAAAAAATTGAACTATGAAATTCAAGTATTAACACACATCCTCCAATTTGCTTTCAACGCTATAATGCCATAAAAAATAACTTTTGATATCAGCACCAAAGAAATTATCACCCAAATCTCTTGAAGAATAAACGACAAAGAAAGGTAAAATTCACTATACTACCTTACCTATTATCTACCTATAGTTACATTTTTTTTTAATTTTCAGATTGAGCCTGACAAGCTCAATGCTTCATATGTATGACATGATGATGATGATGATGATGATGGATAAATGACAGTTCATAATTGTTTAAGAAAAGAAATTGTGCTGAAGACAGTGCTGAAAATATTACAATTAAATAGATAATACAGAGCTGAAAACTAAGTACAATCTTTACTGCTTTCATAACAAGCAAGAGAGTAAATACAGCCACATGCAGCTACATAAAACACCTGATTATCCTATCATCAGGAAGTGTGACCACGTCTATGAAAGCAAAGGTTTTTGCAGTTTGCTGGTCTGGAGCATTCAGGTCATGATCTGCAGTGGTCAGAGAAACTGCAAAAAACTCAGACTCAATAGGCCTCAATAAGCATTTTAAATCTTAAAGTTCATGAAAGTACATTTTGAGTGAATGAGTATTGGAAGGGCTGAAAGAGAAAGCCTCTTCTCTGCAAAGAGAACACGGAGACTTCTGGAACCATGTCCTTTGAACTGTAGAAGTGTAGATGGGCAACACCACATTTGAAGAAAACCAAACAGATAAGATAAGATAAAACTTTATTAATCCCTCGGGTGGGTTCCTCTGGGAAATTCAAAACACCACATCAACCTGAACACATCATACCAAACTGTCAAGCACAGTGTTAGAGAATAAAAAATACTTGTAACCATCGCAAAGACATAACATTATGTACAGCTACTTTCAATACCATTGCTGTTTATGTAGACTTTTTCTCCAATTGAGCTTGTACACATGTACACATTCAGTTTTTATGTTTGGAGAATATCCAAGATGCTATTGAGGCAGAAGCACTCCAAAGTATGGTTGTATTTTACAAAAAAGGAGGCACTAGGGCCAGTTGTAACACGTGCAGAGCTTTGATCACAGGAAAGGGGTGAAATAACTCCAATATGGTCAAACATTTGACCACACAGCATGCAATTAATTTGCACGAATGCAACATCTTTGACACGCAGAAACGCTGGTGACGAGGAGGAGCTTATAGCACAGCGTCTTCTGTCTTAAATGTCCCAGGTAACATAAAACTCCTCCAGGTCCTGTTGATTGTAAAAACCCATTTGTGCTATATTTTCTTCCCTAACTCAATGAGAATCGAAGTGATATTGATAATTGAATTCCAATCCATATATATATATATATCAGATATTTATAGAAAATAAAGGAAGTCTAACTACTTACTCTAAACCACATTGCAACACACACAGACACACAAAAACATACACGCCATGGGTCACAGAGAAAGACCAATATCTTTAATTACTACCTCTACTACCCACAGTGCCAGCACCTACCTAATACCAAGCAGTTTCTAACTGGATAGAGGAACATTATTCCTTTTTCCCATTCCGCATTATCAGTCAAGGCTAATGCTAAGGTGGTCCTAAGTCTAATCGCCAAGTTGGGCGGCACCTCAACATCTTTACTATAACACTAAAAGCAGCTTATTAAAGAAGGGTTCTCCTGTAGCGCATGAAAACTGGTCATCTGGATGCTGTGGACATCATCTACATATATGATCAATAGAGGTGTTGAAGTTTACCATGTAAGTTACTTGTGTAAGAAACTATTAATTTTATAAACTACATTTAGAAGAATCAGAATCAGCGTACTTTATTCATCCACAGGGAAATTATGTATACTATATACCAAGCAGATATACCAATACATACCAACATACATTTTATTAGATGTATTATGGGTCAAATCACTAATGAGGATAATTTATTTGTTCCTCTCTTCCAGGTATTTCTGGATTAAGTATTGATAATCTAAGTACAAAACTATGATTTGTGCCTCTTTCACCAATCTAGCAGCAGCCCCCATCACCCTTTAATAAGGAACTATGGCTTTTTAAATTACTAGCTGTAAACATACACGGCAGACCCAGTGGCATTTTGATCATTTTTATTAATACTTTGATGGTTGCTGTCCACAATACACACAGAGCTGCAGCTCTCCCGCTGCCAGCTCAACATAACAACCACAACAACAACACCAACCACAGGACCCAGTACAATATTTAATTCGGCGGGGCGTGATTGCGGATGCCGTGCAGATGCGTCCGCCTTCTCTGCATGGCACCGCAGGCCACACCCCGCCACATACCCCCATCACCCAACTGAGGCCGGGGAGCCATCCGGCCGAACCTACTCCCCCCACCGCGAGCGGGAGAGGGGATCAGCCCGGACCGTCGGCGCCCCCGGGCCCTGGCCAAGCGACAGGGAGGTGTCTGTTCTGGTGGCCACCCACGCATCGAGCGGCGCCGGTGATGAGGTGGGTCCGGGGGTCGCCCACGTATCCAATGGCAGCCCCGGAGCTGGACCGGGGGCCACCCATGTGGCAAGCTGGGGCTCACGGATGGCTGGGCAGGTGTCCACCACACCAGACCCCACCACGCGCCGTCCTCTGGTGGAGGTGAGGCCGCTCTGCTCAGCCCGGGCTTCGGTGGCGCGGACTCCCCTAGCACGGGCACCTCCGACTTATCCCGCGGCTTCTCTGCCCCCTCCCAGCTGGAGCGGCTCCCCGTTAAACAACTCCTTGGTTGTAGATCCCCTGGTGTGGATGAGGTCCGCCCCGAGTTCCTGAAGGCTCTGGACGTTGTAGGGCTGTCCTGGTTGACATGCCTCTACAATGTTGCATGGAGATCAGGGGCAGTACCCCTGGACTGGCAGACCGGGGTGGTGGTCCCATCTAGTTCATGCATTCATTACTTCCAGGCTGGACTACTGTAATTCTTTATTATCAGGATGTCCTAAAAACTCGCTGAAAAGTCTTCAGCTAATCCAAAATGCTGCAGCAAGAGTACTGACAGGGACTAGAAAAAGAGAGCATATTTCTCCTGTTTTGGCTTCCTGTTAAATCCAGAATTGAATTCAAAATCCTGCTCCTCACATACAAGGTCTTAAATAATCAGGCCCCATCTTATCTTTATGACCTTGTAGTACCATATCACCCTATTAGAGCACTTCGCTCTCGCTCTGCAGGCCTACTTGCTGTCCCTAGAGTATTTAAAAGTAGAATGGGAGGGAGAGCCTTCAGTTTTCAGGCCCCTCTTCTGTGGAACCAGCTTCCAGTTTGGATTCGGGAGACAGACACTATCTCTACTTTCAAGATTAGGCTTAAAACTTTCCTTTTTGCTAAAGCATATAGTTAGGGATGGACCAGGTGACCCTGAATTCTCCCTTAGTTATGCTGCAATAGACGTAGGCTGCCGGGGGATTCCCATGATGCATTGAGTTTTTCCTTTCCAGTCACCTTTCTCACTCACTATGTCATCATATCTGTTATTAATCTCTGTCTCTCTTCCACAGCATGTCTTTCATCCTGTTTTCCTTCTTTCACCCCAACCAGTCGCAGCAGATGGCCGCCCCTCCCTGAGCCTGGTTCTGCCGGAGGTTTCTTCCTGTTAAAAGGGAGTTTTTCCTTCCCACTGTCGCCAAAGTGCTTGCTCATAGGGGGTCATATGATTGTTGGGTTTTTCTCTGTATTTATTATTGTGCAATCTACTGTACAATATAAAGCGCCTTGAGGCGACTTTTGTTGTTATCTGGCGCTATATAAATAAAATTGAATTGAATTAAATTGAATCTTTAAGAAGGGGGACCAGAGGGTGTGTACCAACTACAGGGGGATCACACTCCTCAGCCTCCCTGGGAAAGTCTATGCCAGGGTGCTGCAAAGTAGAGTTCGTCCGCTAGTCGAACCTCAGATACAGGAGGAACAATGCGGTTTTCATCCTGGTCGCGGAACACTGGACCAGCTCTTTATCCTCTCAAGGATACTTGAGGGTGCATGGGAGTTTGCCCAACCAGTCTACATGTGTTTTGTAGACTTGGCAAAGGCATTCGACCGTGTCCCTCGGGGTGTCCTGTGGGAGGTCCTGCGGGAGTATGGGGTGTCTGGCCCATTGCTACGGGCCATTCGATCCCTGTACAACCGTTGCAAGAGCTTGGTTCGCATTGCCGGCAATAAGTCGGACTCGTTCCTGGTGGGTGATGGGCTCTGCCAGGGCTGCCCTTTGTCACCGATTCTGTTCATAATTTTTATGGACGGGATTTCTAGGCGCAGCCAAGTGGCGGAGGGCTTTCACTTCGGTGGTCTCAGAATCTCATCTCTGCTTTTTGCGGATGATGTGGTTCTGTTGGCCTCATCGAGTGATGGCCTCCAACTCGCACTGGAACGGTTCGCAGCCGAGTGTGAAGCAGCGGGAATGAGGATCAGCACCTCCAAATCTGAGGCCATGGTTCTCAGCCAGAAAAGGGTGGAGTGCCCACTCCGGGTCGGGGATGAGTTCCTGCCCCAATTGGAGGAGTTCAAGTATCTCAGGGTCTTGTTCGCGAGTGATGGGAGAAGGGAGCCAGAAATCAACAGACGGATTGGTGCTGCGGCCGCAGTGATGCGGATGCTGCACCGGTCCGTCGTGGTGAAGAGGAAGCTGAGTGTAAAAGCGAAGCTCTCAATTTTCCCGGTCGATCTACGTCCCTACCCTCACCTATGGCCACGAGCTGTGGGTAGTGACCAAAAGAACGAGATCGCGGATACAAGCGGCAGAAATGAGCTTCCTCCGAAGGGTGGCTGGCCTCTCCCTTAGAGATAGGGTGAGAAGTTCGGCCATCCGGGAGGGGCTCAGAGTAGAGCCGCTGCTCCTCTACATCGAAAGGAGCCAGCTGAGGTGGTTCGGGCATCTGACAAGGATGCCTCCTGGGCGCCTCCTGGGTGAGGTGTTCCGGGCATGTCCCACCGGGAGGAGGCCCCGGGGCAGACCCAGGACACGCTGGAGAGATTATATCTCTCGGCTGGCCTGGGAACGCCTTGGTGTTCCCCCGGATAAGCTAGAGGAGGTGGCTGGGGAGAGGGAGGTCTGGGCTTCTCTGCTTAGGCTGCTGCTCCCGCGACCCGGCCCCGGATAAAGCGGAAGAAGATGGATGGATGGATGGACAGCAGCCAGAAAGACACATCAGAGATGTTATTTTGGCCAGAATCCTTCTGTCTCCCACCACCTGCACTGGGTCCAGGGTGCATCCCAGAACAGAGCTGGCCTTCCTGATGAGTTTATCCAACCTCTTCCTCTCAGCTGCCCATAAACTGCTGCTCTAACATACAACACTGTAAAAAATGACAGATGCCACCACAGAAGGTCTTTAAAAGCACTCCCTGGACTCCAAATGATGTTCTGTGAGGTAGTCCGTTATCCACTGGGACATGTGGTAGTCCACTCCCGATAGCTCCAGCTTGTCTCTCAGAAGTCGTGGCTGGATGGTGTTGAAAGCACTGGAGAAATCAAAGAACATGATCCTCACAGTGCTTCCAGGCTTCTCCAGGTGAGTCAGAGCTCGGTGCAGGAGGTAGATGATGGCGTCCTCCACCCCAGTGCCAGGCTGGTAAGCAAACTGCAGCGGATCCAAAGAAGACTTCACCAGGGGGCGCAGATGGTTTAGAACCAACCTCTCAAGGGTCTTCATCAGATGTGATGTCAGGGCTACTGGCCTGTAGCTGCTGAGGTCCTTGGGATGGGAGGTATTTGGTACTGGTACCACACAGGATGTCTTCCACAGCTGTGGTACTTTCCCCAGTGACAGGCTCAGGTTGAACAGATATCCTAGGATGCCACACAGTTCATCTGCACAGCACCTCAGGAGCCTAGAGCTAATGCCTTGATCTTGCGAAGCTCGTTCCTCATTTGAAGTGCTGAGATAGAAAGAGTGGATTTTGGGGGAGGGGGTTGTATGTTGGAGTCCACAGAAGCCGGGGGTGGGTGTGATGGCTGGGAGCTGGGAGGTGTGAAGCTGAGAGGACTTCACACCTTCATCTCAGGTGTGAAGTCCTGAGATGAAGGACAGGCACTCCCTGAAGATGAAGGAGATTGCAGCAGCGGGGATGATGCTGGGGGAGGAGTGGGTGGTTGATTAAACCTATTAAAATATTTATTTAGGTCATTCACCCACCCCAAGTCAACTGCAGCCTGGGGGGTTGGTTTTTGTCCTGAGATTGTCTTCAGGCTGTTCCAAAGCCCTCCGATGTTGTCCTGTTGCAGCTGCTCTTCCATCTTACTCCTGTAGTTTTTCTTCCCTTGCCTTATCTTCCATTTCAGCTTCTTCTGGACAACTCTCAGCTCCTGTTTGTCTCCAGCTCTAAAGACTCTCTTCTTCTCCTTGAGGAGAGCCTTAATTTCAGGATTTATCCATGGTTTGTTGTTAGAAAAACACTATACCTTTATGATGGGTATAGTGGGTACACAGAAGTTCATGTAATCTGTAATGCAGTCTGTGATGCTGTTGAAGTCATCCTCCAGGGGGCTGCAGAGGTTGTCCCACACAGTAGAACGGAAACAGTCCCTCAGGGCCTCTTCAGTCTCTGCCAACCATTTCCTTACTGTGCGTTTCACAACTGGTTCTCTGTGTACTAGAGGTTTATACACAGGCTGGAGATGAAAAAGGTTGTGATCTGAGCCCCGCTGGGGAGGGAGACATGATGAGCTATATGCCTCCTTGGTGTTGGCATACAATAAGTCCAATGTTTTATTGTCTCTGGTGTGACCGGTGACGTACTGGGTGAAGGTGGGGAGAGTGGAGGACAGGGAGATGTGATTAAAGTCCCCAGAGTTCAGGAAAAGGGCCTGAGGGTGCTAACAGCTGATCCCTGCTGTAAACAATGGGTGGTCGGACCTCCACGCGCTCTCCGGACACAGATGCCGTAAAAAATGTAATAATGTAATAAAGAACACGATTGTCCATAAAATTCTGAGCTCCATTGTGGGGGACAGCAGTCCACAATAGAAAAACAAAAACAAGAAACTCAAGAACAACAAAGAAACATATATTAAAGAGAAAAAAGGACTCGGTCAGGTCAGAGCTGCTGATACTGGTTGCCAGCTCGGAGCGGCGCCAGAAGAGAGTTTGCGGGGGCAGACTGTGTGTGGGTTTGTATAGAGGACCTAAGAGCAGACAGAGGCGAGGAGGCGAGACTTGAAAGCCAAACGAACCTTTATTTGGCTAGTTGCAGCGGAAAACATGGAAACTGAGAAAAAACTATGAACAACTATGAAATACTGAATAAACTGAGGAACACTGAGAGAACTAAAAACCTATGACTAGATATGGGGTGAAACACAGACGACACAAAGCTGAACACAGAAAGCTTGAGGACTTAAATACACACGAGATGATCAGAAGAAGTGGTAACACATGGGGAAACAGCTGGAACAAATGAACATAACGACATTACAGGGGAAGTGTAAAACCAAACACAATGAACACAGGAACACAGGACCTCTTCAAAATAAAACAGGAAACATAAGGAGACAGAGACATGACAACATGAGCTTGATGACATAACACACACAGACATGAAACACACGAAAGGCAAGGAAGACTTAAACATAGAGGAGAAGACACAAAGGAAATCTAAGAAACAATGAACTACAGCAACAACCTAGGCATGACAGGAAAGAACTTAGTTAACTTAAAGAACTTAAATATAACCCCAAAAACATCAAAATATATTAACACTCAAAATGCTTGGCCAAATAGACCGGGATCGTGACAGTCTGACATTTGCTAAACAAAACACATCTTCACCACACCCCCACATCATGCTCTTAATCCCTTAATTAATGGGAGGGTCCAAAAGTAAACAAACCAATCACTTTTCCAAAAACATTTCCAAAAGTAAAATTTATTACAAATTTACATAACAAAAGTAGGTAAGTATATTCTTACTGTTTTAAAGAAAAAACAAACAAAAATGAATACAAATCCTAAATATTCAACAAAAAATGGCCAAAACAGTTTTAAGGACAGCCTTGTGATTCATTCCTACAACAACATTTCACTGACCTTATTATAATTAGAACCAGGAACCAATTATTTCCAAATACACACACACCCACACACACACGCACATTGTTGTTCCAATTGGAGCTTGTTTAAATTTAAAATTAACTACTGCATGGATTTAGTAACTGAAAGCTTACTTTCAATCTTAGGTTTTTGCAGGACTGGCACTGCATCTGTTGTTCCATTTGGAGTGTCCATTTCACAGCACAAAAGAGCCAGACAAATGTGATGTACAAGTATTAGCAGCAGACAACTTTGAATACTACCGGAAGTACTACGTGCGTGACTGTGGTTGTTGCTGCCATGACTGCTCATTTATTTGCAAAGCCTATGCATACAGTAATTGCCATGCATGGAGTACCAAAGCTTTGGTTTCCTCTCCTGCAGTACAGTAGCATTTCACTGAGACCTAAAACTTTAGAACAGATCCCAACATATTTCTCACATATATCTTTATGGCAGAATGCACAAACTTGTTGTTGCTATCATGGTGCTCTCTGTCTGACTTCCCCTTTTGTATCACATCTAAAATACTCTCTTCTCCGACAGGACCAACCAATGATCAATTTGCTTTTAAATTTCGATTTCCATTTTTCAATTAAAAAGTGTCATGCTTTCATGTTCAGAAACATTATTCAGCAATAACCATAGAATGCAAGCATCACATTTTGTTTTCTGCTGTATCTTGCTTGTTCAGTGTGCACAACCTCTATGTTACATTTATAGAACCCATGATCAATGCAAAACATGCATGTGTATTTGTATGCGTAGAAAGCTGTGAGCAAATAAACTTCCTTTAGCACTGCACACCCTGGTGGATGCACAAGATATTACCACTGGTTTTCATAATTCCTGCTTGGGGGTGTTAACATTTCTGTTTGCATTGTACAGATCACAGGTGGGAGATATCATTATAGCCACAGATCAGCTGGCATTGGGACACGAATCCACCAGGTATCTACTACGGACCTGTCTGGAATGGCGCGGCCATTTTAAGTCGCTGCATCGGTATTACAAAAATCTTTCATTAGAGGTAGATTGCCCCAACCTTATCTCAAGCTAATAATTCACTTTTAGTAAAAAACAGATACTGATCCAATTGAATGATGTAGCTATAGGCCTATTACACTTTTAAATGTTGACCAGAAAATTCTTGCCACAGCAAGCCCTTCCTGTGGTAATAATATCAGCTGATCAGACTGGTTTCATATCTGGAAGGAACTCATCATTTAATTCTAGACAACATTTTAATATTACTGAGTCATCTGATCCTGAGATTTTATTGCATGGATTAGACTACTGTGTGACTGTCCCATTGCCTGTGTCCTTACAAATGGTAAGAAATCTGGCCCCCTTGATCTTTGCTGGGGCACCAGGCAGGGGTTCTCTCTCCTCGCTCCTATTCACGTTACCAGTGGAGCCAGTGGCCACCTGGCTTCATCCGGAGGCGAGAGAGGAGGGCATCTCCAGAAATGGCATTACCCATAAACTTTCCCTGTATGTTGTTGTTATATGCATTAAACCCAGTTTCATCAATTCTGGTTATGACAGACATTCTAACTCAATTTGGAAAATGCTCTATAAATTAAATATTATGCCAAGAAAATGCCCAAAAGATTTATTTTCCCAAGTGGACACTTGCGGCTTTTGCCATACTGGTCCACTTGAGAGTGATAGTTTTTTGATCTTTCTTTTTTTTTTTTTTACTTTCAAGCTATTACAATCAGAAAGGATAGGACCAGGAAACAGGAAAGAGAAAGAGGAAGAAAAGAGAAGTTGGGAAGAGTCTCAACAACAGGAGAGTGAAAGAAAAACAGAGGAGAAGAGAGACAGAGAGAAAAGACACTAAATATCTGTTTGAACACCTGCTGAAAAAAAACCAAGTAAAAGGAGAACAACACAGTAGGGAAGCCACAGCAACAACCAACATAAGTGCGAGTAACAGTAAATAATAAATATTAAATGTTATTGAGCAACACAGAGGACAACGCACAGTATGTTTAGAGGCAGCGGCCAACCAAGATAGTGTGTGTCCAAGAGTACCTGTTTGTACACAGGTGTGTGTGTGTGTGTGTGTGTGTGTGTGTGTGTATGTATATAAATATATATACATACACACACACCTGTGTATAAACAGGATACATATATACATATATGTGTGTGTGTGTGTAGATACATAAATATATATATATACATATATACATATTGTAATGACCTGGCTGGGGTTGTTAGCCAGGTGCATTCTGGGTATTGTGTTGTCTGTGTTTTCTATCGTTCTGCTAGTTCCTATGTGTTTGATTCGCATGTTGTGTTAATGTAAGCCACAGTGGAGTTGATGTGTGTTCTGTGGAGCGGGTTGAATTGGCATGGTTGGCTGACACCGCGACTCTATGTGGTGGGAGCGTGATAGGGGTTCGGTGTCAGCAGCGTTACATTGTGTAAAAAACAAATGGTAAATAAATGACTGGTGTGAACCACTACTGCCTCCTGCTGGATCATTTGGGGATTATAAGCCTGCTGCTGAGACGCTCGGGGTCGTGCGGTGTATGGGACACGAGCGCTCTCCATTCGTTGTGAAGTTCGGCGATAGCTGCTAGCGCCCCGCTAGCCGTTTTAGCTAGTGAGCAGTTTTAGCCAGTTCAGCTCTACTAACCCGCGGTCGTTACAATTGGTGTCAGAAGTGGGATTCATGAGTGTCTAGCAGACACTATGGAGCCGACCATAGGCGAATTAGAGCGTCTAATCCGAGACAACTGCTCGCTTCTGGAAAGCATGGCTGCCGAGACCCAGCGGAGAAGACCCGAGCTGGGGCGGCCAGAGGGCCACAGCGCGCCCCGGAACAGCCACCCCCTGCTCTCCCCGCAGCTGGAGGGGATTCCTGGGGCCGCACCACAGCTTCCTGGCAGGACGGCTGCTAAGCTACAGCACTACACTGGGGCGACGCAGCTGGAGCCGTACCTGGCCCAAGTCACGCTGGCTGCCGCTCACAACGGGTGGGGTCAAGAAGAGACTGCCACCCACCTGGCGCTCGCACTGGAGGGCCCAGCGCTCCAGGTTCTGCTGGACCTGCCCCTAGAGGAGCAGCGCGACCTCCGGGCTCTGACCACGGCGCTCGGCAGACGGTTTGGACAGAGACCACCAGCCGAACAGAGCAGGGAGGAGCTGGCTCGCCGACGCCGACGCGAGGGAGAGAGCCTGGGGTCCTTTGCTGCGGACGTCCGCCTCTATGCTCGACGGGGCTATCCAACATTCCCAGGAGCGGCACGAGAGGAGCTGGGTCTCCACGCCTTCCTGAGGGGCCTCACACCGGAGAGGCTGCGACAGCATGTCCGGCTGTCATCCCCCCGAGACCTGGAGGAGGCATTGAGGGAGGCTGAGTGGGCTGAGGAGGTGCTGCGGGGCGAGCCAGTGGCCCGACGATCAGCCAGGGGGGTCGAGCGAGAGATGAGTGCGACCCAGTCGGATGAGGAGGAGGAGGCCAGACGAGCCCAACCAGAGGCAGTCCCCCGTCGGAGGCGCCGGACGGACTGCTGTTATCGGTGCGGGGAGCCCGGTCACCTCGCCCGGAACTGTCCTGCACCTAGTCCTCGGGCCCGAGTGACATCACCGATGGGAAACGGCCACGGGGCGGGGCAGTGAGGGAACCCCCACCCCAATCATTAAACCCTCTCCGTGACACTCATCCTGTGGTGGGCCGCTGTGGGTCCACCCGTGGACTATACCTGGACTGTATAATTGATGGACGGTCTTGCCGGGCCCTGGTAGACACGGGGTCCACCATCTGCTTGCTGCGGAGGGGGGTGCTTCCGGAGACGGGCGGTTCATTGCCGAAAGATTGGACCCCTACTCACACAGCGTTGTACACTGTCACAGGAAAAAAGACTGTGATGCCGGGGAAAAAGACTCTGCAGGTGGTGGTGGGAACGAACAGTGTGAACCATGAGTTCTGGCTTGCCGACATAACAGACGAGTGCATTGTTGGACTGGACTTGCTGGCCCACTGGGGGGCACGGGTCGATGTGCCGGGAGTTGCCATCCACCTTGGTGCTGAGACCGTGCAGCTCCAAGTGGGCCGCGGTAGCCAGGGACAGACCCCCACCCCACCAGCACCCCCAAAGCCCTCGCGCCCCACAGCTCCAAGCCACAGCCAGGGGTCGAGGGCGGCAAGGGTGCGGAAGAGGACCCAGGGGGTGAATGTAAGCAAGGCCAACATCCCGCAGCCAGAGTCGCCGCCTACCTCGGCAGTCTCCCCGTCACCTGAGACTGTCGCGGCAGTAGAGGAGCTTGGGCGGCGGAGTGGGGTGCACCTCAGTGCGACACAGCAGCGGCAGCTGCAGAGCCTCTTGGCAGAGTTTATGGATATTTTTGCCGCCAGGGAAGAGGACTGCACAAGGACGGACCTGGTGCAGCACACTATCGACACTGGAGCAGCTGCTCCAATCCGGCTGCGGCCCCACCGCCTGCCCCTCGCCAAACGCCAAGCTGCCGAGGAACTGATAAAAGAGATGGCAGCTAATGGTGTCATTGAACCCTCGGATAGTCCATGGGCCGCACCTGTGGTTATGGTGCGGAAGAAAACAGGGGGTTGGCGCCCTTGTGTGGACTACAGGCGTCTGAACGCGGTCACCCGCAAGGACTCTTACCCGCTACCTCGCATCGATGACGCACTGGATTACATCGCTGGGTCCAGTTGGTTCAGCTCGCTAGACCTCCGCAGTGGGTACTGGCAGGTGGAGCTTGCTGCTGAGGCACGGCCCAAGACTGCATTCACCATAGGGCAAGGACTGTGGCAGTTTAGGGTGATGCCTTTTGGACTATGCAATGCACCAGCCACGTTTGAAAGGTTAATGGAAAGGGTCCTCAAAGACATTCCCCGTGCCCGCTGCGTGGTCTATTTGGATGACTTGCTGACTCATGCCAAGGACTTTGAACAGGCTGTTGCTAACCTGCGAGAGGTCCTGACTGCCATCCGCGGGGCCGGACTAAAGCTGAACCCGGCCAAGTGCAACCTTCTTGCTCGCCAGGTGAAGTTCCTGGGACATGTGGTGAGCGAAAAGGGGGTGGCTGCTGACCCCGAGAAGGTGGTTGCTGTGGGGGACTGGCCTCCCCCATCGAACGTTGCCGAGCTACGAAGCTTCCTGGGGCTGGCCTCCTATTATAGGAGGTTTGTAAAAGACTTTGCCACCGTCGCTAGCCCCTTGCATCAGTTGACAAACAAGGGTCAGCGGTTTGGTTGGACTGAGGACTGTGCAGCGGCTTTCGAATAGCTGAAAACTGCCCTTGTGAGTGCCCCGGTCTTGGCGTATCCTGACCCCAGCCAGCCTTTCCTTTTGGACACTGACGCCAGCAACGTGGGGGTCGGAGCTGTGCTCTCCCAGAGGGGAGAGGCTGAGGAGCGAGTGGTGGCATACTACAGCTGCAGCCTCAGCCGGGCCGAGAGGAATTATTGTGTTACCCGGCGTGAGCTGTTGGCTGTGGTCCTGGCGGTTCGTCATTTCCGACCTTACCTCCTGGGCACTAAGTTCCTGCTCAGGACCGACCACGCCAGCCTAACCTGGATGCTGAACTTTCGCCAGCCGGAGGGTCAGGTGGCCCGGTGGCTGGAAATACTGCAAGAGTACGACTTTGAGGCCCAGCACCGACCAGGGCGGCAGCACGCCAACGCTGACGCCCTGTCCAGGCGCCCCTTTTGCTGCGGAGGAGTGCCGGTACTGCAGGTGCCTGGAGGAGCTGGGCCGGGGTCCGACATCGGCAGCAGCAGAACCCGAGGGTGAGGATGAAGGGCAGGAACCTTTCACCGCGGCGGAGCTGCAGCAGCACCAGGTGAGCGATCCAGCGCTGGGGATGGTGAGGGACTGGATGGAGGCAGGGACACGGCCAGACTGGTCCGCCGTGTCTTCCCAGGGGCCCGAGACGAAGTCGCTGTACTCCCAGTGGAACAACCTGGAGCTCCATGGCGGTGTAATCTACCGGCGGTGGCGAGCGCCAGACGGGGGAGGCGACATACTCCAGCTCCTGGTTCCCCGGCCCTTGCGGCCTGAGGTCCTCCGCTGGGTTCATGGGGCTGCAGGTACTGGCCATTTTGGGAATGGCAAGACGGTGCGGCGGCTGAGACGGCGGTTCTACTGGCCGGGGTGTCGTCAGGACGTGGAGAGCCATGTCCACTGCTGTGACGACTGCACGGCGCAGAAAGGTCCCAGCCAGCGCTCCCATGCCCCATTGCAGCAATACCTAGTTGGGGCGCCAATGGAGCGGATCGGAGTGGACATCCTGGGTCCGTTCCCTGTTACTGATGCCGGCAACCGGTATGTCCTGGTCGCGATGGATTATTTCTCAAAGTGGCCAGAGGCGTACGCGGTGCCGGATCAGAGTGCGGTGACGACGGCGCGGACCCTGGTGGATGAGATGTTCACGCGGTTTGGTGTACCGGAGGAGCTCCATAGCGACCAAGGGAGGAATTTTGAGAGCCAGGTGCTGGGAGAAGTGTGTCGGAGGCTGAGGGTGAGAAAAACAAGGACCACCCCCCTCCATCCTCAGAGCGATGGTCTGGTTGAGCGGTTCAACCGCACGCTGGCCACCCAGCTGGCCATCCTGACCAGCCAACATCAGAGGGACTGGGACCAACACCTGCCCCTTGTTCTGTGGGCGTATCGAACAGCAGTGCAGGAGTCAAGTCAGTGTACTCCTGCAGCGTTAATGTTCGGAAGGGAGCTCCGAACCCGGGTGGACTTGGTGTTCGGGGCGCCCCCTGAGCCGGAGATTGCTGGTGGACCAGAGATGGACTACTTCCGGCGGCTCAGGGAGCGGTTGCACACGGTGCATCAGCTGGCAAGACGGACATTGGAGGGAGCCGGGGCCCGCCAGAAACGGGCGTACGATACCCATGCGCACGGTCCTATGCTGGGGGCCGGAGATCGGGTCTGGGTGTTCTGCCCCCAGAGGAAGCGGGGGCTGACCCCCAAGCTCATGAGCCACTGGCAAGGCCCGGGCGAGATCCTGGAACAGCTATCGGAAGTGGTCTTCCGAGTCCGGATGCCGGGGCGGGGAAGGCGGGTGGTGCTACACAAGGACCGGCTGGCGCCATACCATCCGCTTGCCCCCAACCCACACACTGGTGTGCAGCCTGGGGACTCCTTGCCCCCTACGGCCGGCCCAAATGGGGGCGCCATGGATTCCCAGTCAAGGCCGAAGCGTACTCGACGCCGGCCCGGACATTTGCTGGACTACAGAGTGGACAGTTAAGGTTGTGGGGACACTAAACCTCTTGGGGGGGGGGGGGGGGGGGGCTGTGTAATGACCTGGCTGGGGTTGTTAGCCAGGTGCATTCTGGGTATTGTGTTGTCTGTGTTTTCTATCGTTCTGCTAGTTCCTATGTGTTTGATTCGCATGTTGTGTTAATGTAAGCCACAGTGGAGTTGATGTGTGTTCTGTGGAGCGGGTTGAATTGGCATGGTTGGCTGACACCGCGACTCTATGTGGTGGGAGCGTGATAGGGGTTCGGTGTCAGCAGCGTTACATTGTGTAAAAAACAAATGGTAAATAAATGACTGGTGTGAACCACTACTGCCTCCTGCTGGATCATTTGGGGATTATAAGCCTGCTGCTGAGACGCTCGGGGTCGTGCGGTGTATGGGACACGAGCGCTCTCCATTCGTTGTGAAGTTCGGCGATAGCTGCTAGCGCCCCGCTAGCCGTTTTAGCTAGTGAGCAGTTTTAGCCAGTTCAGCTCTACTAACCCGCAGTCGTTACAATATATATATATAAATTCCCCGCTCGCCCCTGCGTCAATCCTTCAAGCTCGGGTCCTCTACCAGAGGCAGCTTGAGGGTCCTGCGCAGTATCTTAGCTGTTCCCAGGACTGCGCTCTTCTGGACAGAGATCTCCGATTTTGTTCCTGGGATCTGCTGGAGCCACTCGCCTAGCTTCGGAGTCACCGCACCTAGTGCTCCGATTACCACGGGGACCACTGTTACCTTCACCCTCCACATCTTCTCGAGCTCTTCTCTGAGCCCTTGGTATTTCTCAAGCTTCTCGTGTTCCTTCTTCCTGTTGTTGCTGTCATTCGGAACCGCTACATCAATCACTACGGCCGTCTTCTTCTGTTTGTCCACCACCACTATGTCCGGTTGGTTAGCCACCACCATTTTGTCCGTCTGTATCTGGAAGTCCCACAGGATCTTAGCTCGGTCATCTCCACCAACCTTGGGAGTGTCCTCCATTTTGACCTCAGAACTTCCAGGCCGTATTCGGCACAGATGTTTCTGTACACTATGCCGGCCACTTGGTTATGGCGTTCCATGTATGCCCTGCCTGCTAGCATCTTACACCCTGCTGTTATGTGCTGGATTGTCTCAGGGGCATCTTTACACAGCCTGCACCTGGGGTCTTGCCTGGTGTGATAGACCCCAGCCTCTATGGATCTTGTACTCAGAGCTTGTTCTTGTGCTGCCATGATTAGTGCCTCTGTGCTGTCTTTCAGTCCAGCTTTGTCCAGCCACTGGTAGAATATCTGGATATCAGCCACCTCCTCTATCTGCCGGTGGTACATACCGTGCAGGGGCCTGTCATTCCATGATGGTGCCTCGTCTTCCTCCTCATTCTTGGGTTTCTGCTGCCTAAGGCATTCGCTGAGCACACTGTCAGTTGGGGCCATCTTCGTGATGTATTCGTGGATGTTTCTTGTCTCATCCTGGACTGTGGTGCTGACACTCACCAGTTCTTGGCCTCCTTCCTTCCGCTTAGCGTACAGCCTCAGGGTGCTGGACTTGGGGTGAAACCCTCCATTCATGGTCAGGGGCTTTCTTGTATACATATATATATATATATTCTTTTCTGTTTGTTACACAGTGTGTATCCTGTTCTCCATATTCTTCTTGCTGAAAAAAAGAATATGTACAAAACCTGCAGACTACACCGTGTGAAAATGCTGTATTGCTTTTCTCGTAGAAGCCACAACAGACCTCCAGATACCTCTATTATTCTACACTTCTTTTCTACTGACAACAGTGTAACATGCTTTTGTAAATACTCCAAACATGTGAAATAACAGTGATCTACTGTTAAGACTTCTAAAACACTATATTTAGAACTTACTCTAATGGCAGTGGGATTTAAAATTAGGTTTTCTTACTTGTTGAATAGAAATTTATTTCCAACGTGTCTTACCTTGGTTGATTATTGCTGAAGAGCTGTGGTTTCGCTTTGGACATGTCACTATTCACAGTATTCTCTGCAGCAGACTCTGGCTCTTGACCCTCAAGTGAACTTTAGCACAAAACAGGAAATACTTTTATCAGACAATGCAATTTCCTTATTACATTTATCACCATGATACACTTGCTTTGTGCTGATAATAATATTACTTGACTTGCTGGTGAAAAAATGTCATTAAAATTACTTCCAAAATATCTTACCTCAGCACTTCGTTACTGAAGTTTAGCAGTTCCCCTTTGGGCATGCCACTGTCCATGGGAACATAACTCTTTCTTTGCAGCTCAAGTGAACTTCAACACAGATAAGGAAATCATTTCATTAGTCACAGCTTAAAAGTGAAATATGTAAGATTTGTTGTTTTCATTCTTCCAGACGACATTTCCTTATTAGATTTGTAGGTTAACCATTACATGGCATTAAAATTATTGTGGTAATTAAGAGTAATGTGAGATTAGGTTAGTTGTAGCATACACCTTACACTTATTTGCTGGTCTAATAAATGTGTTAAGCACATTATTTCAAGTGGAAAAAGTAAATCACTTTACCATCCTACTGGGCAGGGATAGCTCAGTAGGTAGAGTG
The DNA here is from genome assembly GCF_036321145.2 of Pelmatolapia mariae. Taxonomy (NCBI): domain Eukaryota; kingdom Metazoa; phylum Chordata; class Actinopteri; order Cichliformes; family Cichlidae; genus Pelmatolapia; species Pelmatolapia mariae. The sequence continues at coordinate 31,698,126 of NC_086244.1, read as the reverse complement.
GTGGCCCCATGATCGCAAGGTCGGGGATTCGAATCCACTAAACGGCTACCCTGAGCAAGGTGCCGTCCCTACACACTGCTCCCCGGGCGCCCAAAGGCTGCCCACTACCTCACTGGATGTGGACATTACTTTCATTTTTATTGCACAAAGGATGAGATTGCAATGGTAAAGTGGAGACTGCTCCAACACAGAAACAACTGAATTTTACACTTAACCCAACTTCAGCAGCATGCTAACACTAAGCTAACAAGAAAAAAGGGTGATGTTAAAGCTGAGTGAAAGCTGACCCCAGCCCACCACCGTCATAAAGTGAGCTGTCAACTGCGCTGAAGCCGCTGCTGAACTTAAACAAATAACAAACTGGTGAGCAGTCAGCCTGCAGCCTCTGTTTCTACCTGTTCATGTGTTCAAAGTAGAATCACTGTGACAATCACTTTAAAGTCTCTTTGTGTTGGTTTTCATCTTTGCTTTGTGTTGTCCTCATTAGGATAGGGATTTGTGATGGTTTGTGGGGCTGTAGCCTCAGGTTTGAATTGCTAATTATGAGACAATGTGTTTCAGATTATTTTACAGAGTAACATGAGAATAACGTTACAAGCAGTATAACAAATGTCTTTCTCCTGGGTGTAATTAAGTAATGTACTGCATTACTTTTAAGAAAAGTGTTCTGTGTAATAGGCCCAATAATGACTTTTTCGAGTAATGACCCCAACATTCATCACAGCGAAGAGGGGAAACACCTCCAACATGCACAAACATTTGACCTCTCAGCATGTAATTAATTTGCATGAATGTAATGTCTTTGATATGCTGCTTAGAGATGGTGGTGACTCTCAAAGTGGACCTAATGAGAATCGATAAAGGAATCAACAAAGACTCGAATCGATAAGTGATATCGATAATAGAATCGGAATTTTTAAATTCTTATCAATTCCCATCCCTTATTACCAGACACAGCTAGAGCATAAAAATCATCAGACCTGCATGATCATTTGTTAAATATTCTACAAAGGCTCAATTTCCATGGGAAAAACTAAGATGGAAATGATTTAATTGTTCAGCTACACACACACACACACACACACACACACACACACACACACACACACACACACACACACACACACTAATAAGCTTTCAAACATCGATCCTATTCTCTATGCTCTTCTTCAGGAACTAATCCTGCAGACACAGTGCAGCTTTGAGAATGCTATATCACTGTTGTCATAGAAACACAGGTTAGCAACACATTTATCATTTATCCACATTTGTTTATTATTCAGCTACACTTATTTTGTGCTGACAGCCTGCTTCGATGCCTATCCCAAGAGCTACAATCCAAAATATCTAAAGATATATCAATTAACAGCAATGTGCTGATAATAATATTACATGATGTACTAACGAAAAAATGTCATTAAAATTACTTCCAAAATATCTTACCTCAGCACTTCATCACTGAAGTTTGGCGCCTCCCCTTTGGACATGTCACTGTTCATGGAAACATAACTCTCTGCAGGAGACACTGGTCTTCGGCCCTTATCTGGTCTTTAACACAATTTAGAAAATGTCTTCATTAGACAACGTTTAAAAGTGCAATGTGTGAGATTTTCTGTTTAACGATTCGACGATTTAACTGATTCATGACAACCAGCTGTAACAATTTTAATGTTAGGTCACAGAATTATATTTACTGTGTTTTGTTGAACATGATGCTGAACTCAGCATGCTAACCAGTTGCCCCAGCCCCATTAATATCACTATTCATTTCAAGACCTGACTGATAACTGATGTAGTGTTCACTCTACCCTCAACATCTTCCATGTCCAGATACTCCTATAGCAGAAAAATAATCAACACTGAATGACAATCTTCTGGATAACTAATACAGTTTGATGTTATGACCAGGCCTCAGCATCATCTGAGTCCAGTAACAGAATACTTTAAATTGTGTGTGAGGAGATGGAAATGGGGCAAAATGCCAACGCTCCATAATAAGACTTTCAAAAAAGATTCCAGCTCTCAAACCATGTTTCATGTTCTCCACTTTCTTTTCACTACACAGTAAATTGGATAACTCCTGCTGACTACACAGAGAGACTGCTGTATCTATGCTTCCACAGACTCACAGCTTAGCTACAAAAATCCACACACCACATTTAAACTACACTTGCTTTGTGCTGATAATAATATTACATGATGTACTGATGAAAAAATGTCATTAAAATTACTTCCAAAATATCTTACCTCAGCACTTCATCACTGAAGTTTGGCGCCTCCCCTTTGGACATGTCACTTTTCATGGAAACATAACTCTCTGCAGGAGACACTGGTCTTTGGCCCTTATCTGGTCTTTAACACAATTTAGAAAATGTCTTCATTAGACAACGTTTAAAAGTGCAATGTGTGAGATTTTCTATTTAAATGATTTGACAATTTAACTGATTCATGACAACCAGCTGTAACAATTTTAATGTTAGGTCACAGAATTATATTTACTGTGTTTTGTTGAACATGATGCTGAACTCAGCATGCTAACCAGTTGCCCCAGCCCCATTAATATCACTATTCATTTCAAGACCTGACTGATAACTGATGTAGTGTTCACTCTACCCTCAACATCTTCCATGTCCAGATACTCCAATAGCAGAAAGATAATCAACACTGAATGACAGTCCTCATGATAACTGACACAATTTGGTGTTATGTCCATTTATCACCATGATACACTTGCTTTGTGCTGATAATAATATTATATGATTTGCTGGTGAAAAAATGTCATTCAAATTATTTCCAAAATATCTGACGTCAGCACTTCATCACTGAAGTTTAGCGGTTCCCCTTTGGACAGCTCACTTTTCATGGAAACATAACTCTCTGGAGGAGAGTCTGGTCTTAGCAGCTCAAGTGAACTTCAACACAGATCAGGGAGTGCTTTCATTAGACACAGCTTAAAAGTGAAATATGTAAGATTTGTTGTTTTCATTCTTCCAGACGACATTTCCTTATTAGATTTGTAGGTTAACCATTACATGGCATTAAAATTATTGTGGTAATTAAGAGTAATGTGAGATTAGGTTAGTTGTAGCATACACCTTACACTTATTTGCTGGTCTAATAAATGTGTTAAGCACATTATTTCAAGTGGAAAAAGTAAATCACTTTACCATCCTATTGGGCAGGGATAGCTCAGTAGGTAGAGTGGTGGCCCCATGATCGCAAGGTCGGGGATTCGAATCCACTAAACGGCTACCCTGAGCAAGGTGCCGTCCCTACACACTGCTCCCCGGGCGCCCAAAGGCTGCCCACTACCTCACTGAATGAATAGGTTAAATGCAGAGAAGAATTTCCCCACGGGGATCACTAAAGTATACATTACATCATCCAGCCAGGCTTCGGTTTCTACTATTACCAGAAGCGTGGATGTGGACATTACTTTTATTTTTATTGCACAAAGGATGAGATTGCAATGGTAAAGTGGAGACTGCTCCAACACAGAAACAACTGAATTTTACACTTAACCCAACTTCAGCAGCATGCTAACACTAAGCTAACAAGAAAAAAGGGTGATGTTAAAGCTGAGTGAAAGCTGACCCCAGCCCACCACCGTCATAAAGTGAGCTGTCAACTGCGCTGAAGCCGCTGCTGAACTTAAACAAATAACAAACTGGTGAGCAGTCAGCCTGCAGCCTCCGTTTCTACCTGTTCATGTGTTCAAAGTAGAATCACTGTGACAATCACTTTAAAGTCTCTTTGTGTTGGTTTTCATCTTTGCTTTGTGTTGTCCTCATTAGGATAGGGATTTGTGATGGTTTGTGGGGCTGTAGCCTCAGGTTTGAATTGCTAATTATGAGACAATGTGTTTCAGATTATTTTACAGAGTAACATGAGAATAACGTTACAAGCAGTATAACAAATGTCTTTCTCCTGGGTGTAATTAAGTAATGTACTGCATTACTTTTAAGAAAAGTGTTCTGTGTAATAGGCCCAATAATGACTTTTTCGAGTAATGACCCCAACATTCATCACAGCGAAGAGGGGAAACACCTCCAACATGCACAAACATTTGACCTCTCAGCATGTAATTAATTTGCATGAATGTAATGTCTTTGATATGCTGCTTAGAGATGGTGGTGACTCTCAAAGTGGACCTAATGAGAATCGATAAAGGAATCAACAAAGACTCGAATCGATAAGTGATATCGATAATAGAATCGGAATTTTTAAATTCTTATCAATTCCCATCCCTTATTACCAGACACAGCTAGAGCATAAAAATCATCAGACCTGCATGATCATTTGTTAAATATTCTCTTCAGGAACTAATCCTGCAGACACAGTGCAGCTTTGAGAATGCTATATCACTGTTGTCATAGAAACACAGGTTAGCAACACATTTATCATTTATCCACATTTGTTTCCTATTCAGCTACACTTATTTTGTGCTGACAGCCTGCTTCGATGCCTATCCCAAGAGCTACAATCCAAAATATCTAAAGATATATCAATTAACAGCAATGTGCTGATAATAATATTACATGATGTACTAACGAAAAAATGTCATTAAAATTACTTCCAAAATATCTTACCTCAGCACTTCATCACTGAAGTTTGGCGCCTCCCCTTTGGACATGTCACTGTTCATGGAAACATAACTCTCTGCAGGAGACACTGGTCTTCGGCCCTTATCTGGTCTTTAACACAATTTAGAAATGTCTTCATTAGACAACGTTTAAAAGTGCAATGTGTGAGATTTTCTGTTTAACGATTCGACGATTTAACTGATTCATGACAACCAGCTGTAACAATTTTAATGTTAGGTCACAGAATTATATTTACTGTGTTTTGTTGAACATGATGCTGAACTCAGCATGCTAACCAGTTGCCCCAGCCCCATTAATATCACTATTCATTTCAAGACCTGACTGATAACTGATGTAGTGTTCACTCTACCCTCAACATCTTCCATGTCCAGATACTCCTATAGCAGAAAAATAATCAACACTGAATGACAATCTTCTGGATAACTAATACAGTTTGATGTTATGACCAGGCCTCAGCATCATCTGAGTCCAGTAACAGAATACTTTAAATTGTGTGTGAGGAGATGGAAATGGGGCAAAACGCCAACGCTCCATAATAAGACTTTCAAAAAAGATTCCAGCTCTCAAACCATGTTTCATGTTCTCCACTTTCTTTTCACTACACAGTAAATTGGATAACTCCTGCTGACTACACAGAGAGACTGCTGTATCTATGCTTCCACAGACTCACAGCTTAGCTACAAAAATCCACACACCACATTTAAACTACACTTGCTTTGTGCTGATAATAATATTACATGATGTACTGATGAAAAAATGTCATTAAAATTACTTCCAAAATATCTTACCTCAGCACTTCATCACTGAAGTTTGGCGCCTCCCCTTTGGACATGTCACTTTTCATGGAAACATAACTCTCTGCAGGAGACACTGGTCTTTGGCCCTTATCTGGTCTTTAACACAATTTAGAAAATGTCTTCATTAGACAACGTTTAAAAGTGCAATGTGTGAGATTTTCTATTTAAATGATTTGACAATTTAACTGATTCATGACAACCAGCTGTAACAATTTTAATGTTAGGTCACAGAATTATATTTACTGTGTTTTGTTGAACATGATGCTGAACTCAGCATGCTAACCAGTTGCCCCAGCCCCATTAATATCACTATTCATTTCAAGACCTGACTGATAACTGATGTAGTGTTCACTCTACCCTCAACATCTTCCATGTCCAGATACTCCAATAGCAGAAAGATAATCAACACTGAATGACAGTCCTCATGATAACTGACACAATTTGGTGTTATGTCCATTTATCACCATGATACACTTGCTTTGTGCTGATAATAATATTATATGATTTGCTGGTGAAAAAATGTCATTCAAATTATTTCCAAAATATCTGACGTCAGCACTTCATCACTGAAGTTTAGCGGTTCCCCTTTGGACAGCTCACTTTTCATGGAAACATAACTCTCTGGAGGAGAGTCTGGTCTTAGCAGCTCAAGTGAACTTCAACACAGATCAGGGAGTGCTTTCATTAGACACAGCTTAAAAGTGAAATATGTAAGATTTGTTGTTTTCATTCTTCCAGACGACATTTCCTTATTAGATTTGTAGGTTAACCATTACATGGCATTAAAATTATTGTGGTAATTAAGAGTAATGTGAGATTAGGTTAGTTGTAGCATACACCTTACACTTATTTGCTGGTCTAATAAATGTGTTAAGCACATTATTTCAAGTGGAAAAAGTAAATCACTTTACCATCCTATTGGGCAGGGATAGCTCAGTAGGTAGAGTGGTGGCCCCATGATCGCAAGGTCGGGGATTCGAATCCACTAAACGGCTACCCTGAGCAAGGTGCCGTCCCTACACACTGCTCCCCGGGCGCCCAAAGGCTGCCCACTACCTCACTGAATGAATAGGTTAAATGCAGAGAAGAATTTCCCCACGGGGATCACTAAAGTATACATTATATCATCCAGCCAGGCTTCGGTTTCTACTATTACCAGAAGCGTGGATGTGGACATTACTTTTATTTTTATTGCACAAAGGATGAGATTGCAATGGTAAAGTGGAGACTGCTCCAACACAGAAACAACTGAATTTTACACTTAACCCAACTTCAGCAGCATGCTAACACTAAGCTAACAAGAAAAAAGGGTGATGTTAAAGCTGAGTGAAAGCTGACCCCAGCCCACCACCGTCATAAAGTGAGCTGTCAACTGCGCTGAAGCCGCTGCTGAACTTAAACAAATAACAAACTGGTGAGCAGTCAGCCTGCAGCCTCCGTTTCTACCTGTTCATGTGTTCAAAGTAGAATCACTGTGACAATCACTTTAAAGTCTCTTTGTGTTGGTTTTCATCTTTGCTTTGTGTTGTCCTCATTAGGATAGGGATTTGTGATGGTTTGTGGGGCTGTAGCCTCAGGTTTGAATTGCTAATTATGAGACAATGTGTTTCAGATTATTTTACAGAGTAACATGAGAATAACGTTACAAGCAGTATAACAAATGTCTTTCTCCTGGGTGTAATTAAGTAATGTACTGCATTACTTTTAAGAAAAGTGTTCTGTGTAATAGGCCCAATAATGACTTTTTCGAGTAATGACCCCAACATTCATCACAGCGAAGAGGGGAAACACCTCCAACATGCACAAACATTTGACCTCTCAGCATGTAATTAATTTGCATGAATGTAATGTCTTTGATATGCTGCTTAGAGATGGTGGTGACTCTCAAAGTGGACCTAATGAGAATCGATAAAGGAATCAACAAAGACTCGAATCGATAAGTGATATCGATAATAGAATCGGAATTTTTAAATTCTTATCAATTCCCATCCCTTATTACCAGACACAGCTAGAGCATAAAAATCATCAGACCTGCATGATCATTTGTTAAATATTCTACAAAGGCTCAATTTCCATGGGAAAAACTAAGATGGAAATGATTTAATTGTTCAGCTACACACACACACACACACACACACACACACACACACACACACACACACACACACACACACACAAATAAGCTTTCAAACATCGATCCTATTCTCTATGCTCTTCTTCAGGAACTAATCCTGCAGACACAGTGCAGCTTTGAGAATGCTATATCACTGTTGTCATAGAAACACAGGTTAGCAACACATTTATCATTTATCCACATTTGTTTCCTATTCAGCTACACTTATTTTGTGCTGACAGCCTGCTTCGATGCCTATCCCAAGAGCTACAATCCAAAATATCTAAAGATATATCAATTAACAGCAATGTGCTGATAATAATATTACATGATGTACTAACGAAAAAATGTCATTAAAATTACTTCCAAAATATCTTACCTCAGCACTTCATCACTGAAGTTTGGCGCCTCCCCTTTGGACATGTCACTGTTCATGGAAACATAACTCTCTGCAGGAGACACTGGTCTTAGCAGCTCAAGTGAACTTCAACACAGATCAGCAAATCATTTCATTAGACACAGCTTAAATGTGAAATATGTAAGATTTGTTGTTTTCATTCTTCCCAGCGACATTTCCTTATTACATTTCTAAATTAATAATTATATGGCATTAAAACCTCACACATACACACACGTTATACACCTATTCTGTTCTCCGTGTTCTTCTTCAGAAACAAATCCTGAAGACTACAGATGGCTGCTTAGAAAATGCTCACTATTGTCACAGAATCACAGGTTAGCAACACATTTACAGATGTTTCTATTCAGCTACATTTATTTGTGATCACAACAGCATTATGTTTATCCAGAAAGCTAAAATCCAAAATATCTATATACATAACTTAACAGCAATGTGCTATTGGGAATTTTTTTCCTTTTAATTCATGCTTCTTTCAAACCATCTGTTTTCTTGAAAGAGGAGTGAAACAACCCATGTATGGCCACTGTGAACGACCATCCTTGAACAGAAGTGGTGACTTAGACACCAACTGTCTGCCACCTACAATCCAGTTTTAAGATCCTTTCCAAGGCATCTTAATGTCCACTCATATCTTGCATCAGTTGATCTCAATAGGTCACATGACAGGGTGAGGCAAGGTCCCTATAACATGATTTTTTTGTTTCAAGCGACATACATTTCAAGATGCTTTTACAATGCCACACAGTGAAAAAAAATCCACATCCCGACAACATTAAAACAATAAGATAAGAAGAACTTTATTTATCCTGACAAAAATTATTTTGTCATACACATCCTCAATGCGTAAAGAGAGAGAAAGTAACAGAGGAATAAGATATACAATATATACAATAAGAATAGTAGTATACAGTAATATACAGTAGGATAAAGCAAAATATAATATCAAATAACTCTAATGAAGTAACAATATATCTATGATAGATATTAGAAAAATCCATGTTGTGTCAAAGTCTTTACATAATCCTACAAACGTATTTTTTAAAATAGTGAGTAAAGTATTATTAAGCAAAAGATATTTCTGCGTGGAGGCACCGGTTTAGTTTGCATATACTTCACTATACTCCCTGTAAAGTGAGAAATAAGGAGAGTAAGCTGACTTACTGGATAGTATCTCTTTCCATAGCCAGTTCCTCAGTTGGTTGTAAAGGCAGGTGTATCCATTTTCTTCTTGGAAGCAGACTAAAATCGAAAGCCGAAGGAGAGTGGTCCGCTAGGTCAGACTTTCAACTCGGAACATTGGAGCAGTCACCCCATCCCCGATTTAAAAAAAAAAAATAGATGGTAGTAAACAATATTTTAAATAAGCTATAACCAGGGTACTGACCAGGCTCTATTCACGAACGCGGTGGTTTTCAAATGTAATTTATCTGTATTGTTAACGATGCATGAAAGGCCCTACCTTGTTAAGGAGAAAAACAAATTGTGTTTTTCTTTGCTTTTCCAGCTTTACTGCGGAAACACATTTAACTCCAGAATGACGGCACACCCAGCTCCGAAATCCGAGGTAAATGGAAAATTATGTATGCGCATCAGGAACCAGATCATAGCTTCTGACTGCTAGGCCATGCTTAGCCATGTGTCAGGTTATCCATGTGCGCAAGAGTATATTAAATTATAAATAGTAAGTTAAAGCTCCCACTCTCCAGAAAACACGGTAAGCTGTAAAACAGTATTTTCTTTCCTGCTTCAAGAAAAATTGACGAGCTTACAACGCCCCAGAAATAAAGCCAGAACACCTGTTTTTTAATATGCGATATTGTTTTCACTTTCGTTTTCGCGTGTACTTTGATTCTTACGGAGCCCCGCAGGGGACATGGGAGAAAAAAAATTAAGACGGACCTTTTGCGAGATCTCGCAAAAGTAACTCGGGATCTCGCAAAACAAGCTCGGGATCTCACAAAAGTTTTGCGAGATCTCGCAAAACAAACTCGGGATCTCGCAAAAGTCCGTACCATACACCTCCAAATCAGCACTGAAACCTTAGAAACAACCATAGCGATGGAGGACACACACCCATTTGAGCGATTCATAAATTTTTACTTTGAGCTTGGACTAAACTATAAAGACATTAAAACTGTGCTTTGCAGTAGACACAGTTTTCATATAAGCGAGAGACATCTGAAGAGAGTTCTTAGCGCAAGGGGACACACTCGTCACAAAGCGTACTCTGACCTGGCCGTCTTGGTTGAATTTATTGACAACCAATTGCAGTACTCTGGGCAGCTTCACGGATACCGATGGATGTACGCTAAATGCAGGGAACATGGACTACGCGTGAGGAAAGAGGATGTGCGCTTGGTGTTGAAGGAGCTGGATCCCCGAGGCGTGGCACTGAGGCAAGCAAGACGTTTCAGGCGAAGGAACTATTTTTCAAAAGGGCCGAACTTCATCTGGCACATGGACTCCTACGACAAACTGAAGCCATATGGCATCTGTATCGATGGTTTCTCGAGAAAAATAATCTGGCTTAATGCGTACACAACAAATAGTAATCCGAAAGTGATCGGGGGGTATTACATAGAAGCGGTGCAGCGTTTAAAGGGCTGCCCTAGAGTTGTGAGGGGCGATCTTGGAACTGAAAATGGCCATGTTAGAGGCTTTCAGCGTTTCCTTGTGCCCGTGGCTCCTAACGACACCCTTGAGAGTTACTTGGAGGGAGCAAGTACCGCCAATCAAAGGATTGAATACTGGTGGGGTTTTCTTCGCAGCCAGTGTCTGGAGTTCTGGTTATCCTTATTTGCAGACATCAGAGACAACGGGTACTTTGATGGTGGGTTTCTGGACAAAAACCTCCTTCAGTTTTGTTGCATGGGACTCATCCAGGTGAGTTAATAAGTTATGTTTTGTTGCGTGTATGGATGCATGCGTGTGTGAGTGAGAAATAAAGGAAACTGAGGAAGTGATAGAGAGGTAATACACGAAGTATTGTGAGAGATGAGATCTGTGCCAGGTTTAGGGAATGGAGAGACTTGCAGGAAGAAAGAGACAAGACAGGGAGAAGAGGTTGAGAGGAACAGGGAGTAAATTAAATGAAAAATTGTGTAAATACTATAATTTAGGCTTAAGCAATTGGCCGCCTTAAGGAAGAGCTCAACAACCAAGACTACAGTAACATCTATGTTGAAGATGTTGACATGGAATATGAAAATTTCTTATCGATAATAACTCTTTACAATTTGGAATTATTTTGATTGGAATATCCAAATAACTTTCAAATACAAAATACAATGATCAGTGACATAAAACAAATTGATTATTATGAGGGGAGTAGATGAGCCAAGCAGGTAGTAATAAGACTAATAGTACTAATGTAAAATATCACAGCATAACAGTAACAGGAGTTAGTGTGTGACACTAACACTTGTACAGATGACATTAGGTAAAGTACATGATTACAAAAATTCACATGATTGTTTAAAAATAATAAATTGCATAAATATAAGAAACCTTCCTCTCAGTGACTGAGTTGTCTCATCGTGATCTGCGTATATGTACAGGTCCTTCTCAAAAAATTAGCATATTGTGATAAAGTTCATTATTTCCTGTAATGTACTGATAAACATTAGAATTTCATATATTTTAGATTCATTACACACAACTGAAGTAGTTCAAGCCTTTCATTGTTTTAATATTGATGATTTTGGCATACATAACTCATGAAAACCCAAAATTCCTGTCTCAAAAAATTAGCATATCATGAAAAGGTTCTCTAAACGAGCTATTAACCTAACCATCTGAATCAGCTAATTAACTCTAAACACCTGCAAAAGATTCCTGAGGCTTTTAAAAACTCCCAGCCTGGTTCATTACCCAAAACCGCAATCATGGGTAAGACTGCCGACCTGACTGCTGTCCAGAAGGCCATCATTGACACCCTCAAGCAAGAGGGTAAGACACAGAAAGAAATTTCTGAACGAATAGGCTGTTCCCAGAGTGCTGTATCAAGGCACCTCAGTGGGGAGTCTGTGGGAAGGAAAAAGTGTGGCAGAAAACGCTGCACAACGAGAAGAGGTGACCGGACCCTGAGGAAGATTGTGGAGAAGGACCGATTCCAGACCTTGGGGGACCTGTGGAAGCAGTGGACTGAGTCTGGAGTAGAAACATCCAGAGCCACCGTGTACAGGCGTGTGCAGGAAATGGGCTACAGGTGCCGCATTCCCCAGGTCAAGCCACTTTTGAACCAGAAACAGCGGCAGAAGCGCCTGACCTGGGCTACAGAGAAGCAGCACTGGACTGTTGCTCAGTGGTCCAAAGTACTTTTTTCGGATGAAAGCAACTTTTGCATGTCATTCGGAAATCAAGGTGCCAGAGTCTGGAGGAAGACTGGGGAGAGGGAAATGCCAAAATGCCTGAAGTCCAGTGTCAAGTACCCACAGTCAGTGATGGTCTGGGGTGCCATGTCAGCTGCTGGTGTTGGTCCACTGTGTTTTATCAAGGGCAGGGTCAATGCAGCTAGCTATCAGGAGATTTTGAAGCACTTCATGCTTCCATCTGCTGAAAAGCTTCATGGAGATGAAGATTTCATTTTTCAGCACGACCTGGCACCTGCTCACAGTGCCAAAACCACTGGTAAATGGTTTACTGACCATGGTATTACTGTGCTCAATTGGCCTGCCAACTCTCCAGACCTGAACCCCATAGAGAATCTGTGGGATATTGTGAAGAGAAAGTTGAGAGACGCAAGACCCAACACTCTGGATGAGCTTAAGGCCGCTATCGAAGCATCCTGGGCCTCCATAACACCTCAGCAGTGCCACAGGCTGATTGCCTCCATGCCACGCCGCATTGAAGCCGTCATTTCTGCAAAAGGATTCCCGACCAAGTATTGAGTGCATAACTGAACATAATTATTTGAAGGTTGACTTTTTTTTGTATTAAAAACACTTTTCTTTTATTGGTCGGATGAAATATGCTAATTTTTTGAGATAGGAATTTTGGGTTTTCATGAGTTATGTATGCCAAAATCATCAATATTAAAACAATGAAAGGCTTGAACTACTTCAGTTGTGTGTAATGAATCTAAAATATATGAAAGTCTAATGTTTATCAGTACATTACAGGAAATAATGAACTTTATCACAATATGCTAATTTTTTGAGAAGGACCTGTATATACGTACATGCGATCGCATTTCTTAAATTTCTGTATTCTTTTTAACAGGATGAGCTGGATGACACTGCACAGGTTTGGAATGCACACTCCATCAGGCCATCAACAAACATCAGTATCTCCAGTGGTCGACCTAATGTAATGTATACATTACCTGAGCTCTACGGGACAAGAGACTTCCTTTGCCCCACTGAAGAAGAACATGTTGAAATGTGTAAAACTGAGTGTGTTTTTCGACTGACCAAACCATGTGACCCGATGTGTATGAACTGTGCAATATCCTCATGACTGAGTCCCATCTGACTCCACCAACAGACCCATATCAGGCTGTGAACTTGTACATGCATCTAAGAGAGAACATCATGGCATTAGTGTAAATTGCATGCACTGCAGCAGAGAACGTTTCTCAAAATTGACCTGTGCTATATCTGATAAAGCTAACTTCTGGATATTAAACAGACTTTAAACTGTAAGCTTTCTAGTACACAGTCATTTATGAGAATGTCTTATATAGAAATATTTATTGTTGTGTTCCAGGAGGGTCAGTGAACTAAAGTATAAAGGGGAGTCTCTGCCTGTTAATGATATTCTGAGTGTTCTTTAGCACAAAAACACTGTAATGTTCTGTCAAATGTTATCAAGTTCTATGTCTATGTGTATTACTTTGAATTACTTTAACTGTCTATTTGGCTTGATACATGGATCAAAACATAAGACATAAGTCTTAATTTAATGTGTTAGGAGTTTTAATGTACAGTGTTTACTCAGATAATGGTGGTTTATGTTGAGTATTTTGTAATAATTTTTAAATGGTGAGTTGGCATTTATTTACACCATCTCTATTTGTTAATGACGGGAATATTTAGTTGTTGATGTTGGCTAGAATAGTTTAAAATCGAAGAGATATTCTATTATGCCTTGTTGCTTTATATATATTATAAGGCCAACTGTCACACTGGCAGGCTACACGAAATGGTACTGAGGGGCATCATAATCTGAGGGGGGGCACCTTGGCATTTTTCTAAACTCAAGTTTCTCAGTCTAAAAATATAATTATTTCATGTCATTTTTGCTATTTTTTTTAAAAATATTTATTCTGATTCCAGACGAGCTTTCCTTTTTTAATGTTGGTTAAACAAAACTGAAAAAATAAAGAACTAAATAGAGACCTTTTGAACCCTTAGAATTTCAAATAGATATAAACATTCTTTTTTGGTCACTGAATTTATCTGAAGCTTATTTTATTAGCTGAATAATAAATTCTCTGCACCCACCTGTCCTGTTGATGAACAGCAATTTCATTCGAATACTATTTTGGCAAAATTCGCCACTTCTGAAAGGATGATATGTGTTGTTGAACTACCGGACAAATAAACTGAAATCTAATCAATTTCTATTTTTTTTTTTTTGACTATGTAGTATGGACAACTAAAAAATTGCAAATGACAAAAGCATATTGACAACATCTGTGTATGGACTGCCTGTGTTCCTAGGGACTTTAATTTCAGAGAAGGGTAGACAGAAGTGCATAATCTGTCAAAAATGTAGCAATATTTTATAATTAACCATATATACTATTTAATCCAATTTGAAATCCTGGCCTACAATCTTGATTATTCAAGAAACTGTTAAATCTGATAATCATTGCTTGGTAATTTGTAATTATATAAGACAGTATAAAGAATTGTGGATCATCTGTATGTCACATTATGGCAAAGTCCTTTCAAAAAAGATAACTTGTGATGGCAATATGCTTTTTAACAAAACAACTAGTAAACATTTTGGAAGCTAATCAAGGGGAATGGGACTTATTGTTACAAGATGATGTTTATAGGCCACATCAGCTTTAAGAATTTGTAAACAGGATCTTATCATCAACTTTCAATAACTTTTTTCTCAGCCATAAAGTGTAATTCTTTATTAATATTAATGGACCTTTCACCCTAAAATCAAATTTACACATTTTTCTGTTCGCTAGCTGTAGTATTCATTAATCCACATTGTTTTAGTGTGAGTTGCCCAATTTTAGAGATATTGACTGTACAAGCCTGCCTTTCTCTTGTTTCACATGGAACTTAATGCTTAGTAGCAATGTCTTTATGTAGCTTCATGTAGTTTTTCGACAAGGAAGAGATCTCTACAGCTAATATCTCCCAAAACTAGGCAACTCACAACAAAACATTCTAGATGGATAAACAGCAGGCCAATGTGTGTCACGGCGGGGTACGCAGGTGTGTTGAGAGAACGTACCCAAAAGCAGACAAGGAGAGAGAGGACACTGAACTTTAAACAAAAGCGAGCCTTTATTCTGGCTGATGGCAGGAGTAAAAGAAAACAATGACAATGTGTACAGCACATTTTGATGTGATCTGTCCGTTTAACGCTAAACTCAAACCTTGTTTTCAACAGAAGTTAAACATGCAGTCATTTTCAAAGCATTTTAAACAATAAAGAGTCCTTGTGAAATCTGAGGTAACATACAACTAAACCATCAGAAAATTCAATTTGTGACTGCTTACTGTACGGCTGAATATATCAAATGCTTCAATGACAAATGAAAAAAGACAGAATTTGTGAACTCAAGGATAATCATACATATAACAATTACAGCTGTGACCATTAGTACACTCATCAAGTTCAAATGATGTCCATTTCAAAGTAATTGCTGGAAAGGACATTATCGAACTCGGTGCGAAATTCAGGATAAGAACTGTAAGTGCATGGCACTTCAAGGGTAGCTCCACAGGTATGAGCAACAGGCCTTCTGTTGAGCCCAGTTTCAGCATTAAAGCACACCAAAAATTTTTCAACACATATCACAGAAGATCCTGTGCAGAAGCGCAGGATTTTTTCAGCTTTGGTTTCATCAGCGTTTTTAACATAACGCTGAAGATGGTTAAAGGTTGTCTGTTCTCCGTGAGACAGCATCAATTTTGTTGTTTCAAATAGCTGCACTAGTCTTTTGCCTGTGGCCTTCTTTTTCTCATACAGAGACAACACACTTTCCTTGTCTGACAGTTTCAGCTGCAGACGTGCCATGGGTGTGGAGAAGCAATCCATTATATACTTTGGCTCTTGGAGAATGGCCTTATGAGCCATTGTTTCAATGGCAGGCTGCATGTTGTTCTTAAGTGGTAGGAAGTGGGAACCCATCCTTGTAAAAAGGTCAAGCAGGTCCTCTTCATCATTTTCATCCATTGTGCCTTGGAGAGCCTTCTCAACAGCTGATCTCTCAACAGGAGGGAGATAGTTGAGAAATGATTTAATCAGAATGTCTACATCAACTGAGTCCATTCCGTGGATGCAGGCTAAAATGAAAGCCTTTGGCAGCCTCACTGGAAAGACACCGTGGTCTAGTAAGCCTTTCACCCATATCTGCCCAACTGCTTGCCATTCAGCCTCACTAAAGTCTGGCCTCAGCCTTGGAACTCGTTCATTTTCACCTTCACACTGTTCCAAAAATTGCTCCCAAAATGCAGTGTAAACCTCCCTTGACACCCCAACATCATCAACAGCATTTTCATTTACAAAGTTCATCTTTAAAGTCTCATTCATTATGCTACTGTCCATAAATACAGCCAAAAGATCATCAACAACTTTTATCCTGCGAATTGATACATGTAGGGGGCTCTGTGGGTCTCCTGAATTTGATGGGGAAAGTTGGTTGCTTGAATCTAAAGGCAAATCTTGTGCGATGAAATTCAGTCCATGGTCCTGAGTAAAAGACAAAACATGCACATTCCATAAGAAATGTAAATGAATAGTACAGATTACACAATATCAATGTTCTGAAAAAGTTTGAAATTTATTTGTCTAATTTTAGTGGGCTGTACATTCCCAAACCATGGTTGCACTGACAATTTATATATAACATTAACATTTTGGCCTGATGGATCTCCTCGTATGCCTCACAGAAAATTATACAAGTGTTCTTTACATGCTCATACATGTATGAGAAGACTCACTTCTGTGCAAAAAAGGTAGAGAACACAATAGTGACACCAAAACAATGTGTCACTGCTGTGTTATGTAAATAATTTGATTTCAAGACTAAATTTCCTGTTTCATCTTATCTTAATGTTAAACACTGGAATTGTCTCTCAACTGACAATATCCTTTTAATTCAAATGGACCCACAAACTGCCATATCCTCAGAAAATAGCATGCAATTTTGGCATCTCTACAGTATGTAAAGATAGGTGTTTATGGTTGCCTGAATTGATCCATCTTACCTGTGCAATCTGGGGTGCTTCCTCCTGTATTGACTGCATATGGGGTGTTGGCATGCCATTAGCTGAAGTCAATGGGAGCAGGAAACCATCCATAGGTAATCCATTTGGGTCGGCATTCTGAGAAGGAAGTACTGCATTAATTGACAACAGACACCTTAACCCTTCAAGATTATAAGACTCTTCTTCAATCTTCTACCTTGGCCTATTCTAAATCATGAATGTTCTTAAAAAGTCTGCAAAATATGTCAATAGATCTTAAGAAATAGAAAAAAGATGCACCTCTTTATTTTCAGCCTACATGTCTCACTTACAAGAGTAAAAAGACATATTACAGTGGAATTCCACAGGTTTTTATCATATCTTGATGTACTTCTTACTACTTAAAATGTTTTATTATTGCTGCAACAAAATCAAGTTTTAAACAAACAAGAGATGAATTCTGATTAATAGAAATCGAGCAAGTGTTTCACAGTACTGTAGGTTATTTCTTTTAAGATCCAAAAGAAAAATATTACAGAAAATAACATACATGCTTAAAGTTTGTCAAAGCAGGAATGCATGATCAGCTTTTTTAAAGTCAGACCTATGCAAGTTATTGAATTTGAGTATAAATAAATTTCCATATTTTGTAACACTTACATAAACCACATCAACCACAACTGTCCATGGTCTTACCTGTCTGAGATCCTCACTGTTGACATAATTCAGGGTTATCACGACTGTGTCATCACCATCTGCTCTGACAAGATCCTCTTCAGGATTCCATAGAACCGTATCCGCTTCGTCTATGTCTGGAAGACGAAATTCCAAATCTTCTGGAAGTTTGTGCTGGGACTCTAGTTTGAAGGATTTGTTAGGAACTATACTGGTCAGATCAATAATTTCAGAGCAGTGGTCAGGGAAATCATGATCACTTGAGTCAGTCTGCTGCCGCTGTCCCACGACAGTGTTTTTAATGTCTGTTGGGGTTGAATGCATATGATGTGATTTTCCTAGACTTTGTGTTGTCACTGCCTCACAGAGTGATTTCAGTTTTTTTGGATTGTGTTCCATCTGGAAATTGTGAATCTGTGAACCAGAAAACAAACACAAGAAACAAACGAACATAATTCAATTCTTTTTTCAGCAGCCAATCATTTACTACATGTTAATGAATACAAAGCTGTAAGTCTTTCACAGATGTATTAAATGTACCTTACCACACAAGT
Organism: Pelmatolapia mariae; assembly: GCF_036321145.2. Taxonomy (NCBI): domain Eukaryota; kingdom Metazoa; phylum Chordata; class Actinopteri; order Cichliformes; family Cichlidae; genus Pelmatolapia; species Pelmatolapia mariae. The sequence continues at coordinate 31,679,582 of NC_086244.1, read as the reverse complement.
CAACAACAAATTCCTGGAATAATTTCATCCTAAAGAAGTGCAAGTATTCGTAGATGTACATAAAGCACTTGAATAAGACAACTCTTTATTGCCGTTGCACAGTCATACCTAGTACAATAGTACAACGAAATTAGAAAATGTCCCAGGTTACCACCAAGCACTACTAAACAACAAAAAACAACACAACAAAATACAGTAACTTTAAAGTGATCATTATTTGTAATAATATCTTTGTTATTTTAACAAACCTGTTTGCCAGTGTCACTGTCAGATGAATCTCCATGGTCAAGTAGATCTGGGACAAAATCATCTGTCTCACTGTCAGAGCCAAGTAATGTCACCGGTGAATCTTCTTCAGTTATGCTGACAGAAAAATCCTCTTCAGATGAGGACTGAACTGTTGACGGTGTGTCATCTTTCGTGCAAATGTAAAATCTCAGGAGCTTCAATTTGGTTTGTTCATAAAGTTTGCCAACAGTGTCATCTAAAGGAATCGGATTTCTTTTAAAATCACAGACATCAATGACAAAGTCTTCAACTCTCCCTTTTGGCGAGTTCCCATCTGGAAAAAACAGGTCCTTTCCCATTTCCAAAATCTTAGCTACAGTTGTAGTTTTTTCCACAGTTGCATGTCTTGTTCCTCCACCATTTCTGGTTCTCACTTGACGGTATTCATTACTGCTTAAATGAAGCCATCCGATTTCAATTTTTCTGCAGATCTTCTCTCCTGCAGTATTTCTCTGTCTTGCCATCCCTTCACCTTGCTTGTAGAACACACCTGATGAGCCACACAGCACTCCTTTGGTTTTTGATCTTACTTTCCGTGCCGCAATTTTATCTCTTAGGTTCTGCAGAAGAGTCTCTTTATCTGTGCTGTACTTAGTTTGTTGACAGAAGGACTGGACAGCTACTCTGTCACCATATGTACTTATGTATTGTGCCATTTGTCCATCAGTCATGACGGACAGCACTGCCTTATCCACCTGCAGACATAAAACATTAGAGAAATGCTATTAATGACATCGAGTTTATACTTTTATTCTAGGAAGCCACACTAGCACACATGGAATACTAACTGTATTAGAAATAGAGTTCTTAATCACTGTTCATGATCATTATATATATATATATACTACGTTATATACTGTATACTACGTTACTAAAAACTATTTTGCTAGTAAGGTATAAGTAAGGTAAGTTCCACCAAGTATTTTGTGCCATGGTGTCCATGTTACCATGGTAATGGCACAGCCAGATAACAACATCCAAATTCATGGGCTGCAACCTCTTTTTAAAAAACAAACAAACAAAAAAAAAACTTTATTTATCACATTTTAGACATACAAGCTGTGTCCAAATTCATGGGCTGCATCCTCCTGAGGACGCTTTTGTAGACCGATTACGTCACAGCGATGCGCCGATGGCTGTCCAAATTCGTAGACTCCTCCGAATGCAGCCGACAAATGCGTCCTCCTTTTCACCGAATTTGAAGGATGGGTCGGGCGTGTGCTTCGTGGCCCACTATATCCCAGAATTCATAGCGTGGCCCAGCCAAACTCCAGTTTCCGGCAATGGTGGCCGCTACTAAGTTTTAAAATTACTGTTATTAATCTTTCTGGGTCACAAAATAACTTTTAACATATTTTCAGGCGAGAACGTGGGTGTGTAAACTTGAAATATCTGCTCGGTTTATCAAGATATCGCATATTTGCAAGTGCTTCGACGTTTTCGGAGATGTGTGTTACCCACCAGCTCGATAGCTAGCCGAGAGCTCGAGGGTCACTGAAGCCACCGAGAACGGCACAACTCCCGGCACATCATTTTCAGATCACCGCAGACTTTTGCTACTCAGGTTAAACGTAATATATAAAACACTTAGACAACCTAAAAATGTTATTGTTTGGCTTTTTTCAGTGTTTTATTTGTTCGTGAGTAAACCGGTTTGGCTGAGATTAAAGTTATTAGATTAAATTTGATAAAATAAAACTTTATTAATCCCCCGGGTGGGTTCCTCCTTAGTTTTTACACCGCTGAATAAACGTCAAACAGAAAACTGATCAAACAGAAGTGTGAGATGGTCAAGAATTTACTCCAGTGTCCTGTTATATTTTAGATAGCAAGGAGCAGACGGCCGAGTTTATTAAACTCCACCGAGACAGCGATGACGCTAATCAGAAGGCTAGACCGTCCAATTTCCCCAGCCGTTTACTTCCGGCCTACCCGACCTTCTGAGGACCCGGCCCACGTAGACCACGAAGCCTGGGTCCTCAGGAGGATGCAGCCCATGAATTTGGACACGATTTGAAATTTCAAAACATATGTGCACTTCACGAGTTATGTTTAATGAACCTGAACATATTTACAAGAGTTAACATTAAAGGCCTGCATATACAACCTAGGTTTTTCAACAAGTTACTCGCCTTTTGAAGCGCGGTGTTTAATGCTTTGTTGTTTATACGTACTTTGTCTTGTTGCATGTGCATGATGTCCTCGTGTGGGACCTCTCTTGACCGCAAGAAATGTTCTAAATCCTCCTCCATGTCTGCTCCCTACCGTACCGCACCCTTCAACTGAACCGCTATCAAAAAGGAGCGGGATCTTTTGCGAGATCTCGCAAAAGTTTTGCGAGATCCCGAGTTTGTTTTGCGAGATCTCGCAAAAGTTTTGCGAGATTCCGAGTTTGTTTTGCGAAATCTCGCAAAAGTTTTGCGAGATCCCGAGTTTGTTTTGCGAGATCTCGCAAAAGTTTTGCGAGATCCCGAGTTTGTTTTGCGAGATCTCGCAAAAGTTTTGCGAGATCTCGCAAAAGTTCATCGTAATTTTTTTTCTCCCATGTCCCTTGCGGGGCTCCATAGATTCTCGCGCACTTGTGATACGCTCAAAATGCTCGGATATGTTCTCGCTCCGCCCATTCTATCGAGCATGCATTAGTGCTGACTAATTCTCTGATTAAGCTTTCGCTTAATAACTAGATCTAGTAGCGGTTTTTTAATATGGGCGGTTGCCCAGTGCGGCATCGTGGTGGAGACGGCATCACGGACATCGGCAAAAGAAAAGTTGCTCGTACTCATGCTGCCCCAACATCATGCCAGCGCATAGGCTCCGATCGGTTTTCTATCGCCCATTTGCAGGAAGTAAGGGCGCCCTCCGTTTGCGAGGTGCACCTGCTGCTTGCAGCACAGGGAGGAGAGGGCGGGGCGGCGGGGGATTCTCTGGCTGGCTGGAGCAGCGTCTAATAACCAACTCGCAAAATAAAACAAAATAAAAACAAACCAACAAACACGAAAACACCAGATATTATGATACAGACTTATAATTTGCACCGATGTTTTTTCGAAATTCTATACGCGAAAAGTGAGCGCGAGCGCCCCCGGTGCGCCTGCTTGCTGCTGAAGTCAAAGTAAACTTTATTGTCATCTCCGCTATATACAGTACAGTATATACTGTATATAGTATATAGGGAAATGAGACGACGAGGCTCCAGTTACAGCAGTGCAAGAAAATAAACAATAAATATAAGAAAAGTAAGAAAATAAATATACACTTTAGGACTAGGGGTAAAGTGATCAATAACAATTTAAAATTTATAATTTACAGTTTGATGATTTAAAGTCTCAAACAACCTGTCGAAAGGGGAGGGGGGCAGCTGCTTCCAAATAGAGCACATTTCATTCATAATGTTGTAAATCCAAGCCCATTATGTAGTCATGATTTGAATCCTGGGTTGTGCGAAATCCCAGAAATAAACCCCAGACAAAGCGAATATGTAAACTAAAGTGTAGGTCTATTATGTTGTGGTGATCATACTGGAGTGCAAAATTAAAACCAATGGAAGATGGACAAGAAAATTTCAAAGCCATCAGATGCAAAAGATACAGGTAAGCAGACATGTCATTGGATAATGGCAGGTCATGTATCCTGAAACAATCAGAATCAGAATCAGAATACTTTATTAATCCCTAAGGAAAATATGTGGGTTACAGTTGCTCCAAGAAGAAATTGTAAAAATAGTAACAGTAATAGACTAAACTCCAAACAATAAATTATGTTACAGATTTTACACTTTTACGAAATAGCACTAATATATATAGATCACTTAATTATAACTATCAAGGATTAACAGAGGTGATTATACATAAATATCAAGAAAATTGACAAGAATATTACAGAGTAGAAAAGAGCATGTGTAAAAAGGGTGTAACTATTGCAGTGTTTAAAGTGTGTTAGATGGAGGTGTTGTACAGGGAGATGGCCACAGGCAGGAATGATTTCCTGTGTCGTTCAGTTCATGGAGTGGGTGGGAGGTATTATCCATGATTGGCCTTATCTTGGACAACATCTGCTGCTCAGACACCTTAACGGAGTCCAGCTCCATCCCCACAACATTACTGGCCTTGTGGATCAGTTTATTTAGTCTGCTGGCATCTGTGACCCTCAACCTGCTGCCCCAGCATGCAACAGCATATAGGATAGCACTGACCACAACAGAGATACAACAAGATAACATCAATTAGTAGGGAGAGTGAAAACTTCTGTTTACGTTTCCTAGCCACTTGGCTATGATAATAAACAGTAGACACTGATGTAGCTTACTGAATCTTTTGGACTGTGTTCAGCACAATATTAATTAGTCATTGTCAATTGTTGTCCTATTCTCATTGTATGATGAACTATGATGGCTGTTTGTTAGCCGTTTGCTATGCATACTCTCTCTCTCTTCATATATATATGTGTGTGTGTTTGTGTGTGTTCATGTTTATTTGGTTAAATTCAGTATGGTTCCCACAACAGTTTTTACAATAAAATATGTTTTTTTACTGGGGGGGGGGGCTCCAGAAAAGATCAAATATATTTTTAAAATATGTGTTATCTTCCAAACACCAACTGTCTATTGCAGGGGTCGGCAACCTTTCTGATGATGAGTGCCATCTAACATTTCCTCAGAAGTCAATGTGCCATATGATTGCATTTGCAATAAATTTAATAACGCTCTATATTAACTGTTACACACTATATAGAACAAGTTTATAGAATTATATTTGTTCGCAGATGTTGGCAGCTATCAGCGAATATTTATCAGCTATTTTGAAACAAAAAAAAGACACCTTTTATCCATAACAAGAACAAATAAACTGGGCCAATATGGCATGTTTGTTAATACAGAGATACACATGTTAATGTGATCTCTGGTCTCCCACTCAGAGACACAGGTCTCCGAGCATCCAGCATTCAGACAGCTATCTGAGGACACTCTTCGTGTGAGAGAAAATCTGCTCACACACATATGTAGAGCCAAATACTGTCAATAAGGCCTCTGCAATGTTCTGAAGACATTTAAACTTGTCAGGTAGTGATGTCCAGCTGGTGAAAATGCAAGCTCCATGAACACGCACAGCTATGGATTGCAGCTGCGTTCGTAGTTCTGCTTACTTTGGCCCCCACAGAATCGAGCTTTTCAGTTCAATCAGCTGCATTTCGATGTCCTCTGTGTCCAGCCAGTTAATGCGAGGGAAATTGAGCTGCTCATTAAAGCTGTCTGGTTTGATCAGAAAAGAAAACATTGGTCAATACACCTGAAAGTCCCGAAAACACAGTGTGAATTCTGTCTCAAGTCTACGAATGTATCCATGTATTTCCGCGGTGCTGATGCTGCACTGGGCGGACAGCTCCTGAAGCATTTCAAGTGTCAGAATGTGGAAATTTCAACATCGCTTGAAAAAGTTGCTAGCTAGCAACATCCCTCTCACCGGTAGGTAAGCTAATTTGCGATGTGCACCGCTGGCATTTATTTTTTTAATGCACCTTCTCAGATTAATTCACTGCGTGTCGTGCCATCAGTCAACCCTTCACATGCCACCTGTGGCACGCCTGCCCAGGGTTGCCGACCCCTGGGGCGTTTCTCAATATGCGTACTTGTGCGTACTTGCGTTCTCGTGTACTCGTGATACGTCATCAGTCGGAGACCAAGTACTGTTCCAATTCGAAGTAGGCATCAAGCCGAGAACGCGAAAAAGTCCCGGATGTGTTCTCGCTCCGCCCGTTTTATCGAGCATGCATCGGTGTGGACTTGGTACAGCTAAATATCCCAGAATGCATTTCGTCCAGAACAGCGGACTCCCGGCACATCGTTTTCACCCCCGCCCCCCCGCCCGCGGTCTTTTCGCTACTCAGGTTAAAGAAACCCCAGCAGCTGTCTATTGTATTAAATGTCCACTAAAATAAAAATAAAAGCGTTCTAACATCTCACCTGCTTGTTTTTATTAAGGTATGTACACGTATGTACATGTACACTATTTTTATTAATAGAGGTTTCACTACTGAGGTTAAAAATGATATATAAGTCTCTTAGATCACTTCTAAATGTTAATGTTTGGTTTATTTCAGTGTTTTATTTGTCCCTGAGTAAACCGGTTTGGCTGTGATTAAATTTAAGCTTCATAACATGTTACTCACAGTTAAATTAAGAGGGGACGGCAGTAAAAACTCCGGACCTGTGACATCATCACGTACGCTGGTGTTCCAATTGTACAAATCACGAGTCCGTGCTCGCGTTCTCAGCGAGTCCGTACTCCCGTGCGTTCTCGGCCAGTACGTACTCGCCGAGAACGCGAGTACCTACTCGCGTACTTGAGAATTGAGAAACGGCCCTGGTCTACTGCCTTTATTACCGTGCACACATGGTCAGCACCTGTTCACTGTTCTCCTGCATGTCGTTTCATTACCCGTGTAGCTCAATGAAAACTCATCACCCTTAAACTCTGACTCACCCATCCCCACTGTTTTGTCTGTCTTCCCATCTCTGTACATTGTTCCCTAGTTTGTGCCTGTCTTTAATGATAAAAAGTCAATGACTGCTTAAAACATTCTTATCATATAAACATATTGTGAGAAAAACATAATGTGGCTGAGAAGTATTAATAAATTAAATGGTTGTTTCTATTTAAGTAATAATGTTACTTCTATTGTCCATACCCACTCCACCCATGCCTGCTTTTTTTCCATGTGACTCTCACTGGTGACATGTATAACTGGAATGCAATATAGTTAATCAGAAACAAAAATCATAAAGTTTTACACTGGACAATAATGTAGTTTAATGACAGTTGATTACCCTGCAGAGCTTTCGTTGATGATTTACAGGAAGTAAGTGCCTCTATATTATAGTGTTTTAATTCTAAACCCCAGTCACCACTCGCAACACTCAACTTGCTTCTGAAAAGCTTTTATTATCATTAATAGAGTTGGGTTTATACTCTGATGTCTCATCTTTTGACCACACAGTTTTCCAGCTGTCACCACATCACCCTGCTTCCCCCTGGAGCCGGCGGCACTGAAAAGGGAAAAGCGCGATTTTCCGATAGGCGAGTTCCTGCTTAGAGCCAGTGCTTCCTGGTTTTTGATTAATGTTAACATTAATCTTATTCCACCATAGCAGCAGTCAAATTCTGTAATATAGATATGTCTCATCAAAATATGTGGTGTATTATATCAGATATTTATTTTCATTGTGATCTTTATTGCCTTCTGTGTAGCTTGGTCATTCTTCAGTGTTTTTCTACTCTAATGAATTTTATAATCATGTTCATTAGTTAAAAGGGTTCACATAAATGTCTGAGAAATTTCTTTGTATAGGTAGGCCTCCAGGGTTTGGTTTGCTAGCTTTCAGAATGGCCTTCCCACATCCGAAGTTCAAAACTATTTATAATTTGTGGACTACACTTTAAAGTTGTGTCTGTTACAGGGAAACAACCAGTTTAAAAGAACTTTACCATTTCTCCCAAGAAGAGTGATCAAAAATCCAGACAAAATTATGCTTGAAGCTTAATAATGGCTACCAGAAGTACCTGGTCAAGATGCAACTTGCTAAGGAACATTTAACCAAATAATAATGGGGTTGTATATATATATATATATTTGAGATTAGAGGTCTACAGGATTAGAGAAAATCCAAGATAAATTCAAACTTGTGCTCCCAATTCTTGCTTGTTAAAGTCATTAAAGATGTATTCGGTACAATCAAATGATAAAACTGATTCAGATAAAATGAATCATTAAAAGTCTCAAAGTACCATGACATTCAAGCCTATGATGAGTTCTCTCATGCCTCTCTACTTTCTCTCTTACCAGCCATCTCTGTCTGCTTTTTTCCACTTGTTAATAATCCCCTTCTTGTCCCTCTTTCATCACCAGTTACAAAAACTCTCCATACTCATCAACTTTCTCATCCCATCTCCAGCATTGAAAGATGAGCTGGCAGCTGGAGTGATAGGCAGGCTGTTCTAATCTCTTAGGTGACTATTGAACTGGTGTGTGTGTGTGTGTGTGTGTGTGTGTGTGTGTGTGTGTGTGTGTGTGTACGGGTTCGTACTATCCTGGTGGGGACCAAAATCTGACTTTTACTATCCTGGTGGGGACTTTCTGCACCGTGGGGACCAAAATCCAGGTCCCCTCGGGGTTGAAAGCAATTTTCACACTCAAAATGCGGTTTTACTGTCAGGGTTACAATTAGGTTATGGTTAGGTTTAGGGTAAGGGTTAGGGTTAGGCATTCATTTTTAATGGTTAGGGTTAGGGTAAGGGGCTAGGGAAAGCATTATGTCAATGGGATGTCCCCACGAGGATAGCAAACCAGACATGTGTGTGTGTGTGTGTGTGTGTGTGTGTGTGTGTGTGTGTGTGTGTGTGTGTGTGTTTTAAGGTAGCCATACCTGTTTGTTGAATGGTCACTGACAGCGAACTAAAATTAACTACACTGACTACCGTATTTTTCGGACCATAAGGGGCACCGGTATATAAAGCGCATTAAGCAGAAAAAAAAAACTCTGCTTTGATTTTAAGAATTAAAGCCTAGAATAAAATCAACTTTGGATTCTTATCTACAAATATCATTTTATTATTACATTAATGTAGCAGAAGACTCAGCTTTCCACAAGCATAGCTGGTAGAAAGAGCTCCTTTTTTTGCTTTCTTGCTTTGAGTGCATTTCAGTAGAGTAAAGAAGTTGAATCAGTACTTCAACTGAGTATTTTTTAGCACTAGTTGTATCTGTATCTGTGTGTGAACAGATTATTTTGTGATAACCTTTTGAATAATTTATTGTGTCATATTTGGCAATTTCTGCTTCCCTGATTTTCTATCAGAACTTTAAGCTTCTTCCTTTTTCTGATCATATCTGTGGAACAGCATTCCTTAACGATTCAGCCAGTGTCTCCTGACAGTTATTCTTGCAAAACGCATAGCGATTAGTGGATCACTGGACCCTGTAGTCCCATAATGTGTGATATGGAGCAGTTCTGAATGGACACTTGTGGATACTTGTCTAAGAAATGTGTGTGTGTGTGTGTGTGTGTGTGTGTGTGTGTGTGTGTGTGTGTGTGTGTGTGTGTGTGTGTGTGTGTTTCTATAGTGCAGCGGGTGTTCCCAGGTGCCTCACAGAGATTTTGGGTGTCTAAATTTCTCCAGTGGAAGAATTTAACCTCTGAACTCCAAAGGAAAGAGCGTTTCATCTACCAGTGAGAACGTGGGTTCACACTCACGACACACACAGTCACCAAAAAACACACTAATAAGCACTTATGGGAATACAATAGAGACATACACTTAGTTCTAAGCTGCTATAATGATTCATGAAGACATGGTTTGCATCATTTCCCCAAAGGCCTGATCTTTGACACTTGCAACTGCAAAACACAGCCTAGTCCTCCCTCTGAGCGATCACATCTGTACAGATGTGTGAGCACTCGCTTCTTCCTTCACCTTACTGTGTTGCATCCCCTGAACCTCCCCTCCTACTCACCTTTACTCTTTGCTTTCTCTACATTTATTCATGACATTTTCTTCCAGCCTTTGCCCCGTTGCAGAGAAAATGAACACAGCACAAGTTTGGCAAAAGAATAATGAGCTGCTTGAATGTTTTTAATTTTCTTGTTGAGAACTTCACACCTAATCATTTTCATATCTTATTTCTGGTAGCTGCTGTTGTTGTTTTGTTTTTTATGATGTTGTCCAATTTGATGGATGAACTGAATATAAACATGAGGCAGGCAATAAGTGCTGACATATATATCACCATATAATATATGTGGACAGACAGAACAATTATATATCCATATATATGTATATTATGTATATGAAGTGGATGTTCAAAATTACAATCAATCCAGGGTCAACTCACAATAACATATTTTTTCAGTTTAGTATTTTTCTTTTAGTATTTCCAATTTTTGTCACATTATAGCACTACACTAAAATAATTAATTAGTTAATTTGCTTTGCAGATTAAAGCACTTAACAGAGTTTGCCATAATCATTACTTCAACAATAATGTAGAACCACTGAGGTGAAGCTCAAAAAGTTGGAGTATTTTTATCATTTTACTAATTCAATCCTAAAACTCCAATGTTATAATATTAATTCATATAAATAAATAAAAGGATGTTTAGTTAAGGTCACTTTTCCATAATCTTTCTGAGCTTTCAGTTTTCAGGAGTAACTGAAAAGACACCCAAAATGCGGAGTTTCAAGTCCCCACCATTTACAATATATTAATGATGCATTCCTTGTCTGGAGTAGCCCTGAGATGCAAAACAAATGATAAACATTAAATGTAATTTTCTGACTCTGTAGAAGCTTTGATTGACCTCTTTACTTTCAGCAGCTGACATGTTCCTGTGGTTTTCTCTCCTTTTCTCTCTCATTCCCTTTCCTGTGATTGTCAGTAGGCTTCTAGCTGTCTCTCATCCTAATCTTCTCCTTATTTGTTATTAGGCAATTTTTCCGGCATTTCCTACAGGCTATCATTATCCACTCTTAGACATATACACCCCAAGCAGTCCCAATCCTTCCTGCCAATTTCCTTTCTTTTTCTTATCAGCTAAAGCCAAATACTGAGAGTAGATACACAGATCGCCAACCAAGCACCGTCTCTTATCTAATCTCCAATAACCATCAACAGCTGAAGCACATAGCTGCAGTTATTAGAGCGGGCAGAAAGGGAAATGGAGGAGGATAAAGAAGGAAGAACCAAAACAAAGAAAGTTGAGCCTGCTAATATTCCACCATGCTCGTCCTCTATTTTCACCCTGTTTCTCAGTTGTTGTTTTTCGTTTTTCTAACACCTCTGTCCACATAACTCCAGCAGGACTGAAAGTCCTTCAATTAAATGCAGACAAAAGACAAATAATCGTATCTGTTCACAGCTACACTCATTCCAAAACCCTGAACTGTACAAACTCTCACCTAGATGTGTCCCACCTAAAGGGACACATGACTGAGTTACAGATGTGCCACTGACTCTTATTGAACACTCAGATGTTGAAAGGAAATGTCGTTTCTCTGTGGGAGGAAATACTGCCACCTATTTTTCTTACAAAGTAGTATTTTAAAATTATCTTTGAACTGCACTGTGTTTACCTGTTGTTATTTTTAATTAGGTTGTGTGTAGTAACTATGTATGTTCATGACTTTTTCACATGAAAGTGTAAAATTACCAGTATAACTAAGAAATACAATAAAGACAAGAGAGAGGAACAGACAGCATGAGAACCTTGTTGTATTTCATCAGGTAAAGTGATTACAGTGTTGAAAGTCCTTCTTATTGTAGGAGGGCGAGCCCACGTTTGGCTCGGGGAAGGTGTGAAAAATAGCCAAACCCCCTATTTAACACTAATGGACTCAGCCATTACAGTCTTGTGAAAACAGTCTAAGTGGAGGAGCATTAGTATCAGTCTAGCTTGTGTGTATGAGAGTCTGACCTGCAACTGAGAGTCAAGATGATAAATGAGTGTTTGCGTAGCTTTCTGTATGTGTGTATCCACAAGACTCCACGTCTGTGCTCACAGGTTAAGTGTGTGTGTGTGTGTGCATATTGTGATTTAAGCTGTTACAAATAGATTCATTTGACTGCAGTGACTCTTTTTTCCATATTAATTATGCAAATCAACAATGGATATGCAAGCACAGCAACAGTTCCTTCACTCACTTTTAATTATACTGTAGAACATAGCTGAGAAACACTTTTCAGACTTAACTTCAAAATCCACTCAGGAAAAAGCATGAACGTTTTTGAGCCACATGCCTTAATCTGTCACACGCACAAGCATTTGAAATTACTGCAGCAGTCTTCAAAAAGCAGAAGTAGAGCAATATTTAATCTAAACTTTTGACCTTTGGCCTCCTAGCTGGTGTTATGGCCAACCAAAGAGCAACACCAGTGTCAAGTTACAAGTTGCTTGAAAGTCATGCAGCCTCCAAGATGGAATCATTTTTGTCCGTTTTTCCCAGAGAGATTCCTGGGAACTAAAAGAGGGCTTTAATGGGTCAGAAAGGTCTAAAACAATAAAGAAAAGTACAGTATAATTGTTTGTTAATGAGAAGTTAGAGCAAGCAGACAGTGGTAAACACTTCATGAGAACTCATTGCTATTTGACTGTCTCTGCTTCCCTCTAGTAGTCTAGTGGAAGCGCTACAGGAAACAGGACGCCAAGGCAACCTCTACCTGAACAGAGTGACAAGTACAGTGTAAGAACACTTGTTTTTCACTTTCGCAACTTTAAATATATGTTGCAATGCATTTAATTTAATAAGGAAAATCATCAGCATCATCTGCTAAAATTCATATAAATGTCCAACAAATCTTCAGCAATAATATAATGCTGTTATGTCACTATAGACCCAAGAAATGTTTCAAGCACTTTGTTAAATCTGTGCCACAAAGAATTAAGGCAATAAGAAGGAAAAGGGGATAACCAACCCAGTAAGTGCACCACATAACTAATGAGGTGGCCAGTGAGTGTGTGCTATATGTAATGGCTACATTCCCTTAAAAGAATGTCAAGAAAAACAGCAGTTTCATGTTTGCCGTGCTGCTTCTGTCAGGGTTCCTGGGTCGTTGACCCAGTGTTTTCCGTTTTGTCATGTTCAGTTTATTTTCACATCCATGTTTTCTGTGCCAGCCTGTCTCATGTTCCAGTTCCTTCCATACATCATTAGTTAGCCTACACATCAGCTGTGCTCTCACCTGTCTCCAATCATTGTCATTTATTAGTCACGTATTTAAGCCCTCTGTTCCCTTCAGCCCTTGTCGTGTCATTGATGTTAGTGTGATGTTTCTGTGATGTTGTCTCTCCGTATGTATGTTCAGTTCAGTCAGTCAGCCATCCATCCAGTCTTTCAGCCAGTCAGTCAGTCTTTCGTTCCTGCCCTGTTCATCCACGCTTGATAATAAACCACCTTCAGTTCTTCACTATCCACGAGTCCTGCGTTTGGGTCACTTCCTCGCCTCCACACACGTCACCCCTGACAGCTTCCAGGTCCTGTAAGTTGCACCCTTCCCTACTACTGGCTCCCACTGATCCTGGTTTTCATGTCACTGGCTTAAGTCTGAGTCCTGCAGTCAATAGATGCTCTCCAGATGGCCTATATAAGCCACCTGAAGCTGCGCTTCATGGCCTTAGGCCCTGTTTTGATTGTCTGGGGGCTATGGGCTATGGGCTATAGAGTGCGTGCTGTTAGTTGTAGTTTGCTTGCCTGTTTTTCTTAGGTTTCTTATATTTCCATCTAGTAGTGATGGCCAAGTGAAGCTTTGAAGCACTGAAGCTTGTTTTGAAAAAGGGTTCATTACTCAAGGCTTCTCAACACAGTCCCCTTTGGTGGCATCCGATGGTCAAAATATGAAGAGCAGCTTGGTTTGTTGGGGGGTATAAAAAAATAATGTTATGTCAATGTGAGTAACAAATAATTCGATGAATAAACTTCCCTTGTTGAAACAGGTAGTCTACATTTGCATGTGATTTGTTGACATTTTTTTAACGTAATAGGTTAAAAAAGACATTATGTATAATAATTAACAACACAGTCATATAACATGTTGGAAGTATGTGTGTGCTGAGGACACTGTCCCCAAATGCTTATGTAATTAAACATTGGACAGGTATATTTATATATAAATAAAGATTTAACTCAATATTCATGGTACTGGGGCTCAGATCCTCCTGTGTCACGACAGCCCTTTGCATATCCTTTTTATTTTATTAGATTTGTCGGTCTTCTTCCTCTCTGACCTTGCAGCTCCATCGTAGTGCCTACATCTAAAGTCCCTATGGTGGAGTTGAACTAAGGACTTGATTGCTGTGAGGCAGCTGTGCTAGCCACTGCACCACCGTGTTGCGCACACTTCAATAACCCTTCATTAATTATTAACAGCAGATCTGAAGCAGTTGTAACATAAGATGAATTATTCAGGATTGCAAATATTATCAGTGATGTTCAGAGAACCCAGTGACAATCAATAAGGAATTGAATTGACAAATTCTTATCAATTCCCATCCTTAAACAAGAGTGAACAATTTTTAGGCTGGCTGTGCTGATGTTCTGGATCGTCTGGGTGACTGTAAATCTGTGGAAGTCTACCCATGGTTCCTTAACACTGATAGGGTAAGGAAAGGGCCTTCTTGGGATGCCCACTTTGTGGCCCGTCTTTGAGAAATATTTGGACTTTGGCCTTCAATTTGGAGGAGATACTAGGGCTCACTCAGTTGCAATGCTGCAACTTAGATTTGTGGCAACTTCAAGCTGGAGTTGTCCTGTGGCACGGCACTATCCAGATCAGCCAAACATGACATTGTTGGAGCAGACACCAACTGACCACTGTAGCAGGATTCATACTTATATATACCTGGTATGTCAGAAGCTCAAAACAAGAGTCAATAGCCGACTAAGTTGCTCATTGGCACAACTCACATTAGTCAACTCTGCTGCTCAACCTAAAAATATGAATGTATTTGCCACATTTTTTTTAACAAATGTGGCACAGTTTAAAGGGAAATAAACAGGTTTTCCAACACTAACATTTATTATATAGAAGCACTGTTACAAGAGAAATTATCAACCAAACACAAAAGTTCTTACTTTTAAGTTTATATAGCCAAACATTATATTTCTACTATGTTTGTTACTTTATGTCATGTCATATATGTTTTACATATTTTAAATGTCTCTTTCTAAACATCTGAATTACACTGTGTCTAAATAGCACTATACAAATAAATTGAGTCAGTTGATGCAGTCCAAGCAAAATGCTTATTATGTAACTGAACAACAAACAAGTGTTTTCAACATTGGTACAGGGGTGTGTTTGGAAACTATCATTTCCTAGTTTCCTAAAACAACTGACAAACATCGCTCATCACTCTGTTTGTCTCTTTGACGCTTAAACACTGGCTTAGCTAAACCATATGATATGCAAGGGGAAAACACAATGGCTGCCATATAACCAACTAACACAAAACAATTAAACAAACTCTGAACACCCCCAGGCTATGAAGCATGTGGTTTACTCCAATGAGGCTGTCAGCAGTACTTCAGATCCCCGAGCCCTTAGCCACACCTTTTGCCAACCCTAAAGGAGAAGTCAAACCCCCATATAAACATTGTAAGGTTTGATTGAAATAGTAAACTAATTTATTAAAGAAACATATTGGACAGTAAGTAAAAAATATTTAAAGTAGTGACTGCAAGTGAAGCAAACTAGTGGTAAGGTGTGGCTCTTACCATGCGTGGCTTGCCATCACAACAAGTATGAAAAGGAGTATTCATAACAGCCACCAAAAACTTTTTATTGTAGAAAATTAAAACAAATAATAAAACTATAACAAGTGAAATGTGTAATGTAGCAAAAAACATATTTGAAATTGTTAATATTCATCATCGATATCAGTATATTTTTCATCAGAATATTTATATTCATACAAAAAAAAACCAAATGAAGTAAGTGAATAAACAGAAATGACTGGACTCAACAAATGTGTCTTATGTTTACATAAAGTGCATTTAAAGTGTATTTACTTACATTTCAGTTTTGCTAATAAATCTCACAAAGGTACAGTTCCACAACATGCAGTCTTTAAAAAAATGCAGTAACTTATGACAGTAGTAGAGTGGTTGTCTACTAATAGGGTTGGAATACAGAAAACTTCTTAATGACACTTTTTCATTTTTTTCAGTATTAATGTGGATTCAGAAATAAGTAGAGTAACAACTTATATTAAAAAGTAATTTTTCATATTACGGCACTGAAATGTTAATAAAAGACTGTTGTTAGTATTCCCTACAGTACATCAAACCTGTTTTCACACAGTGATTTAGTTTATGTCACATAAGGTCACAGAGCCCGTTTTAAACCAGAAGCCTGGGAAGAGCGGCTCTGTGAATTTTGCATGAAAGGTGTGTATGAGGCTCAGCCTTTCTGATGAAACACTGTAATAACTCAGAATTCCACCTTCCCAATCCAAGAGCACTGCTATTTTTTTACTGGAAGGTAATTTCAATGGCTTTGATGTCGTCCCATGCATGGCAGTGCATTTAGTCCTAGAGCAGTACAGACCCCAGGACATCTCATTGCATCCTAGGCCACCACTACTATCCCATTTTCTACCCACTCTTTTGTATGCTGCAGCAATGCAGACTGTCCCCCTCCATTCCACTTCCCAGTAGCAGAGACCTTTCAGTCCCTCGACGCAAAACACCTGAGACCTCTTGAACCTGTCCTCATTTTCAGGTCGTGCAGGTTTCTCCTCTACCTTCTTTACAGTTTTTACTTTCCTGTCTCCTTCTAGGATAAGCCTTTTGCCTGCCGTGTTTTCATCAAGCTTCAGCTCTCTGCCATCTGAAAAAAAATAATTCAATGTCTTTGTGAGCATGGACCACAGAAAATATAAAAACTATATAGAAACACAAGAAAAGCAACAAATCAAAATGACATCAAAAGAAAGAGAAATATGAAAATTAGATTTTAAAAAGTAAGTGAGCAACAATGTTTTTTAAATCTTTTGGGTATGCTTCCCAGAGGTTGGTAACTGGAGCTTCCATAGACAGAATCTGGACTAAGGTTGAACATATAGTTGGCTCCAGATATTCAAGTTCCTATGCACATGTTGCCAACACCAAGTGCCCACTTTGCCGCGGCCCTGTTATATGAACTTAGGCTTTCAATTTGAAGTTTGTACTAGGGTTTACTCCAAGTAATGCTGCAACTTGGATTTGTGGAACTCCAGCTTGAAGTTGGTCTATAGGACTGGCCCTATCCACACCAACTGACCACTGTAGCAGGATTCATGCTTAAAGGTGGTGCTAAACAGGCACCTGACTGTCAGCACCTGGGGTGCCAGAAGCTCAAAACAAGAATCAATAGCAGAATAAGTTGCTCATGGGCACAACCCACATTAGTCAACTCTGCTGCTTAACCTGCAAATGCATCTTCTTTACAAATGTGGCACCATTTAAATGGAAATAAACAGGATTTCCAACACTATAAGTGAGATTTCACACCAGGAAGCACTGTTGTAACAGAAATTATTGTCAATTTTACCTGCACCTTAGCCACTCAGTTTTGGGGGAAAGTGTGAATGAGCGCTTGTAACCAGCAGCTGCATGCTTATGTCACATCTCTCCCTTTAATTTTAACAGCCCTTTAGTTTTATTTCACAGTCATACTCATTATTCACACCTTATATATTTGCATACACCCACACATGCACCTATCAGGTCACCTATAACACTGACAGGCAGGGAGGGGAGCAGGCAGGTTTTTCAGGTACATTTTAGTACCTGCTTGAATTGCTTTGGAATCCCAGCAGAGCAGGTACTATTTTAGTTCCTGGTACCATGTACTATGACCTAATGGAAAACCCTGGAAACCGTAGTGAGTCAATCAAAGTAGGTACTAATGTAGAAGGGGCTTATCTGTACTCCTGTCTTTCGCCAACCTGGACCTCATCTCCTGTCAACTACAGCATAATTCCCGCAAAAATAATAATGTGAATGTTAAAATAAAATAAATAACATAAAAAGCCTAACAAGAGGAGCCTATAAAGAGTCTACAGCACTCCTCTTGGCTAAGAAAATGCGTTTGGCACCACAACAATCAGACCGTGACTCTGCTTGCTAAAACTGTCAGACAGGATACATAATTTTTTTTAATTACAAAAACTTCACAAAAAGTCTCAAATCAAACATAGTAGAAAGCATCATGTTTTTTATAATCTATTACTGATCTCTGATGAAGATAGTTTATAGAATACTCATAATATCATCTGGACAAAAGTAACAAAACATTTCAAATCAGAAGACAACTTACATTTCTTAATTCCTGGTTTTAACCGATGTGCACCACCATGAACCAAACTGAAAAAGAAAAAATGCATTTTTTAAATTCAGTACAACAGCTGGCATTCGGTGCAACTAAAAGTATGTATCATAATTTCTTTATAAACTGCCATGGTGGGTTACTTCTAAATGTAATATTGGCCAAATCGCTGGTACAGCAGCAGCAATTTTGCATGTAAAAAAAAGACAATAACAAAGAAAAAATAATGCATGAGAACAAAAAAAAAAACTATAATGGGCTGTATTGACACTTTCGTCAACACATAAAAATGGGATGAAAATGTTCTGGAGAGATGAGAGCCAATCGGAACTAATGAAGTTTGAAAATGATCCAGTCAGAAGTAATCTCCTTGTGCAGTAAGGTTACATGCACACATTTGATTTGCTGCCTACAAACAGGGAGGGAGGAGTAAACTCCCTGATTATCATGAAAATGCAACAAAATGTGAGGAAGACAAGAGTAGACACGTGGACATATTTCCTATTAGATGGCAAGGAAAATAAGATGCTTTGTAAATCATGTGGAGCAATTCACCAGTAACAACATGACAAATTTTTAGACTTTATATTGTAGTCAACTGAATCAACTTTAGATTTAGTCTACGAAAATCTTATATTTAGTCAACTAAAGCTAGACTCAAATTAAAAGAATTTTTATGCCAAAATTATAACTAAAACTAAATCAAAACTTGCTGTCAAAATTAACACTGAAATATACACTATATACCATATACAGACTTACAGCAGTGTCCTCAGCTTTATTTCTTGAGCTTCAACTATATCTGTTAGTCTTTTTGTCCCAATGTCTCCTGGATGATTGTAACTCAGATCCAGATGTTCTAGACGGGAGGCTGTGTTGGACTTAAGAGATGAGGCCAAGACAGAGCAGCCATTCTCTGTTACCTGACAACCAGACAACCTGCAGAACAAACAAATGCAGAGAGAAATTTTGTTTGTCATTGAGTTTTGATGGAAAATTTTCCTTATTAATTATTGAAACTGGATTCTTAACATTCTTAACTTCAGTCAGTTGTAGAATCAGACATGAATCTTAAACAAGTATCTCATCCTCAGAGAATTTACATTACAATGCATCAACTATCCACGCGCCTAAGGCGATGGACTTCAAACGGATGTCAAAAAGTATAATCACAAGCATAATAACATTATATTCTAGCTTTATTCTATCCAAAGCTGGATATAACCCCTGTAGTTTGTGAATAAACATCTGTTACATTTGCTGAATTCAGTTGGATAAATCCACAAAGAGCAATGAATATTGGAGAAGCAGCATAGTTTAGCAGAGTACACTCTAGACACTATAGCTTACTTCAAAAAGATTACATATTTTTACTCTGTATTTCTTCATGTTCTGCCACTCTTGGGGTGCAATAGCTCCACCACCACCACCACCACTAGGAGATGAGCTGTTTTACCCAACTTTCTATAGCAAAAAAAATTAAAAGTTACTGGTATCGTATTAGACTGTAGCAGCACACAAATGCATAGTTCTAAAGATGTTTCTCATAGAGCACGGGATATATTTGCCTTTTACAGTGCCCTCTTTAAACAGACATATAGCCTTTTTCCACTAGTACCTACTTATCTTGGCTCAACTTTACTTCGTTTCTGTTGTTTTCCATTAGATTGAGTATCACGTATGTGTACGAGTGGGGTTGTTATAGCAACGCAGCTGACAGCCCAGTGACATAATTTGTATGTGAAAGGAACACAACACAACAGTGGAGGATGTGGGATCACGCTGTTACTTTTTATCCATTTCCCTCATTTCCGAGTTTCAAAAATAGTGGTTTTGTGAAGTAGTTGTTTTCATGACTCATCAAGTGACACCACTAATTGCCAATTGGTGGCATGCAGTCTGCTAATGTGTCACCCACAATAACTTCAACTGGACAACATGCCAAAAATCAACCCCATAGAACAAGTACATGAGCATGTGCAGCAACAAGAAGAACTCAGTGATGGTCTGCAGCCTCTACAAGTACATCCTCTTGAATTCCCATCTTCTTCCATGGCACAGCCAGTCATGGCCATCAAGGCATGGCTGGCTGTGCCATTCTACTGTGCTTTGAGCTGAAAGAGACAGCCTTACATCTGAAGTTGTGGAGGACAATCAGGGTCTGTAACGTAGGTTACCAGCCTGGGTCAGGTAGGCCGCCCTGTGCTCTGTGGGGCTTGGTGCTGTTGGGGTACTTTGCTTCCCCGAAGCCTTTTCTCATGATTTTTGGCATGTTGTCCAGTTCCTCCTCTGTCTCCTCCTGGCCACCTGCTCCTCAATTTTATTCCACAACTTAGACACTCACATCACACTCTACTGACACACACACATATATACACACACACACATATATATATACACAGACAGACAGACGGATATGGGGCCTTGGGGGTGGGCACACTAAACAGCATTCAGCCTCACCTCTGATGCCAACCTCTCAATTTTAAATACATGTAGACAATGAGGGTTCTTGGGGCTGTGCTGACACTGGCTGTTGTCTGTCCAAAAGTCGTTGGCACCATACCCCTCCCATGCTTTAAATACACTTCAACAAGAGCTATGCATGTAGAATATTGTTTAGTGTTAATTTAACACTCAAAAGAGTGGACACATATAGACACTTTTATAGTGTCAATTTAACACTGCCGATTTTGCGGTTCTGTTTTAAATCCTGTATGTGGAAAAAGTTAGAGAGAAATATATCATGTGTCTGTGGACATCATATGATTAGATGTCAACAACTTGACTGGTTGGCCAAACTGTGAAGATGGATGGATTCAGTAAGAGAGGAGGGAGAATGAGTCAAAAGTGAGGTGAAGAAGAGATTTGGGGTTCTTTCCCTTTGTCTTCTGAGAGATGAGCAGCTCAGAAGATTGGACCTAAGATGTTCACAGTTGACAATTACTGCAGAGATGCCAGAGGGATTGTTCCTTCCCCAACCTGTGAATCTTCAAATTGGTTTCATATTTCTTTTGTTTCATCTGCTCATTTTTGCTGTGCAAAAATCAGTTCGAGCTGGGCGAGTCCCCTCACACACATCGGCTCCATCTGAACTCTGCATCATTTACTAGGAAAGACCAATAGGACCAGAGATTTGCCAGAACTTTTTTAAACAGAGAGCAGAACCAAGTCTGTCTGGGGGGAGATACAAGGCAGCTAACATTAGTGTTTACAGGGCTAACATTCTACCAAATAGAGAAGAGTCACTCTTGAGTTCATGCCCAAACAATATACAAGTCAAAGAGAAGCTTGGTTGTCACACCCCAAACCATCTCTAAGCAGCATATTACATTTGTGTAAATTAACTGCATGCTGTGTGGTCAAATGTTTGTGCATGTTGGAGGTATTTCATCTCTTTGTTGTGATCAGTGTTGGGGTTATTACAAATAGTGTGTTACACATATTGCAAACAA
Source organism: Pelmatolapia mariae (assembly GCF_036321145.2). Classification (NCBI taxonomy): domain Eukaryota; kingdom Metazoa; phylum Chordata; class Actinopteri; order Cichliformes; family Cichlidae; genus Pelmatolapia; species Pelmatolapia mariae. The sequence goes on along the minus strand of NC_086244.1, from coordinate 31,657,989 downwards.
CACTTTTCTTAAAAGTAATACAGTACGTATTACTTTGATGTGTCGGTCGCGAATGAAACGGCTTTTAGAGCTGGACCTTTGAAGTGAATGACAGGAAGCAGCTCCTTATTGGGAGCTATGTTTCTTTTTTTGTCTCTCACCCTCTCTCTCACACTTTTTTCCACTTTACGCCGCACGTGTATGGCGTTATTTTTGTGCCACTATTCTGAGCGCACGTAAAAAATATTTGCAGGTGCAAGTGTTGTATTTTGAGGAGAAATTTATTTTGAGCGAAGAAAAGGTGGATTTGAGTGAACAAAATTCATTCCTGCGTGCAAAAACTGTATTTCAGTGTTTGCTATTATCCATACACACACACAATAGCAGCCCCTCTCGCTCAGTTTTTGCATTTGCGCTCGCTCACAATGTGTTGCTCGCACTCTCAACATTTCTGCCCGTGTCATTTCAGCTCGAAATGACGAAATGCAATATCCCAGAATCCATTTCGTCCAAAACTCAAACGAGGCAGTGGCAGAGGAACGCAGAGTGGCGGAGTTTGAAATATTACTCTTTCTGGGTCACAAAATAAACTTTAAAGATATTTTCATGCGAGAATGGTGCTGTGTAAACTTCAAATACCTGCTCGATTTATCAAGACATCACATATTTGCATAACTGCTCTAACGTTTTCGGAGATGCCTGTTACCCACCAGCTGACCGGGTGGTCACTCGGGTTAAACATAATATATAAGGCTGAACTGACAAAATAAAAATCACCGACTACACCACCAGGTATTATAGGAAAAACCATGAAGCCTTTGAACTAAAACAAACGCTGTTGTGACAGGGATGTACACTGTCTTGTTGGTATATATGTATGATTTGTATCACCTTCATGTTTCCAAACCGATATCATGAGCAGCAGCTTTTACAGCTGTGGCTCCAGCGAACATCAGCTGATACTAGAAATTAATTTTAAATAAATTATAACAACAGCTTATCAAGCTTGAACGTGCTGCTGTTGTTGTTTAGCGCAACATCCGCTGGTTTCCTGTTTCTGGCGCAAAGTGGCAGATAAACAAACAAGAGAGACGATCAGCTGATCATTGATCAGTTTCATGATTGAAGTAGCAACAGGAGAGGGAGGGGGAGAGAATGAGGGGAGAAGAGGCAGCTGACAGCGTAAAGACAGAATAACTCCAGCTTTGTGTCTTTTTCATTCTAGCTGAAGTACGGGACTAATCGCGTTCCTTTTCCCCTCAATACGGATGTATTGTAATTGGTCCAGCCCCACAATGCGAGCGAGCGCAAATGCAAAAACTGAGCGAGAGGGGCTGCTATTGTGTGTGTGTATGGATAATAGCAAACACTGAAATACATTTTTTGCACGCAGGAATGAATTTTGTTCACTCAAATTCAGCTTTTCTTCGCTCAAAATAAATTTCTCCTCAAAATACAACACTTGCACCTGCAAACTTTTTTTACGTGCGCTCAAATTTTTTTTTACATGCGCTCAGAATAGTGGCACAAAAATAACGCCATACACGTGAGCCTTGCGTTTGCGCTGAGCAGAGGGGGAGGGGCGCAAACACAGCCTTATGTTTGTCGAGCAGAGGGTGGAGGGACGATAGTTACACTCGCAGTAGCACAAGAACAGAGCAGGAGGGAGAGGGAGAGAAAGAGAGTCAGGGGCAACAACAAGAGACATCATCATCACATAAGAAAGGTATAGTAATGAAAATGAGTGACACCAGGAATAGAAGTAAATCCGGAACCATTTCAATTTTATTGACAATACGTAGGCAGAGTGTAGAGTCTGCAGCTTATCATATAGAGACGGCTCCATAAACAACCTGCACAGGCGCCTGAGAACTGTCCACCCATTAGTGCAATGGGAAGATAAAACGCAGTCAGTTGAGTGTGATATTAATGAAGAAGCCAGAGTGTCTACTGCAACTGTTGCTGCTGCTGCTGCTGCTGCTGCATCTACAGCATCTTGCAGTATCCCACACAACCACCTAAACCAACCCAGAGCTCTATTAGACAGTTTTTGCAGAAGTCTTTGACCCCAGCAAGACAGAACTCAGTTGATAAAGACCTGGCAAAAATGATTGCACTTGATTTCTAACTATTTTCAGTTGTGGATGTTAAAGGGTTCAGAAAGTTTATTCATGCACTGAATCCTATGTATGCAATTCCAAGCAGGAAAACACTCTCCAGGCCCCAGGCCTATATGACAGAGAACGTGCATCTTCTTTTTGTTTTCCATATTAATTTATATTTTATTGTGTTGTGGTTTGCAGTGTTTTGTGTTGTTTCACTTTAAATTTGTTTAAAAGGAAAAAGCTGAAAATTTAAGTAGTTAAAAGTGGAAATAGCTGGATTTCGTATTTTATAATTTATTTTTTAAATTTTATGTGGAGTGAATAAATAAAAGCATATTTATATAATAAATATATATAAATAAAAAACATTTTTTACATTAGTAATTCATTTTGTGTATAATTTTATTTTGTTGTTGATAATAAATTAATTAAAGCAACAAAACAACCTGAAGAGCCGGTTGGGAGCCGAAAGAGCCGGCTCTTTTTAATGAGCCGAGCCGAAAGAGCCAGTTCTCTAAAAAGAGCTGGAATTCCCATCACTAAAGCAGACTAACAATTCCAAGGAATTTGTCAAGGTCTGTCAGTTGCCATTTACTTCCCTGCTCTGGAAGCAGGGCAAGAGAGTTCATCACACAAAATTTTTATTTGAGCAACTTACTTACATCTTTACCTGCAGACTTTCCAAAAGATGCCAGCTAAATCAAACATTAAGCTAAGCAAAACTGCATTCAAGACTGGCAATATCATGCAGGATTTAGGAGTGGAATCACTCTCTCTTCAGAGAAGTCTAGATCTAATTTGGAAGATTTCACAAAGGAGTTTCAGTGTCATGCAAACGGAGACCAAATCCCAAAACAAAGTCCACTTCATATGCTGGCATCATTTCTGAACAAAGATGGACTACTGAAGGTTAGTCACCATATAGCCAAAGCTGAAATATCCTTTGTTGATTAACATCCTCTGATTCCCAAGCACACTGTGGCACATTGCTAAAATAATAGCCTATCCGGAAATAGTAAAGGTGATTTCAGATTAGTTTCTGTTCATTTCTGAATTCTTCCTATGAACAGGTTGGCTTGAACAAACAATTTAAAAAAGCAGAACTCCCCAGTAGTGATCATTTTTGCACACTTACTTGAGAATCATCAGTTTGCAGTGTGCACTCTCCAGGCCTACAGCAAGATGTTTCACACCTAAATCCAGCAGGTCATTATGGCTCATGTCCAACTCTGACAGGTTTGAGAATGCAGAGCTCAGGACTGATGATGTCAGACCACTGCAGGATTGTTCAGTGAGCTCGCACCAACTCGACCTGTGAAAATAACAGCAGTCATAAATCCTAGAGGACATCCCGAGGCTGAAGCAGTTGTTAAGGTAAATTTTGTGAAGATATATTCACAAAATGCTCAGTGTTACTTATGAAAAAAACATGTGGCTGTGGATTTGAAATTGACAGTCAAGATGTGACTAAAGTGCAGATTTTAATCTGTAAGATTTAACAAAAGAAAATTGTTTAGAAATTATATAAATTTTTATATAGATCTCGCCTATTTTCAGAGACTCAAAATCAATTGGACAAACTAACACAATTTTATATAAAAGTATTGCTTTTAATACTTGAATGTAAACATTTTCAACCTAGGTGTTCAGCCTAAAATTGGCCTCTCTCACATGAACAAGCCTCAAGATTCATCAATCCTAGATATTATTTCTGCATCATTTAAGTTAATTAGTGAAAAGGCCTCACCTGGCCAGGAAACTCCTTGTCAGTAAATTGTCCAATTATTTGTGAGCCTTTAGGTTTAATTGCTGCACTCTTAATGTAGTACATTTATAAAAACACTGAACTAAAGCTCAAAGTGTGCAGTTCAATCACACAGTGATTCTATGAGTTATAGCCCACTTTGTCAGTTTGCAGAGGCAAAACTACAAAAATTGTTTCTTTGCCCCATAAATTATGAAACAGTGCACTGTGTATAACTCAGTATCAATAAAATGACCACAATATTGACTCGAACATCATCAAACTGCCAAAATGCTGCATCGCCAACACTGCCCCAGAAAGCTGTGTAATCTAACTCCATTTTGTTACAAGTTTACATGATTAATTACTGCCGTAAATTCATTTGACATTTAACATTATATGTGAGGTTGTGGAAGTTGCTAATGAACAGCTCACATAAATGTCTAAGAAAAGGAAAAGAAAAGTGTGAGATTTTGAATCAGACGCAAACTGTAAATGCCATGTTATTGTGAGCTCACTTAGACTGCCATCATGTCAAATGCATTGCTGAATAACTAAATCATGTCTGGAACTGCAGTAATTATTCAAAAGTACTTACAAGGTAATTTGTGAGACTTTGACCACTGGCAACATTCCCAGAAGAACTTTCTCTGATTTCCGATACTTTTTCAGATCAAACACATCGAGCTTCTCATCTGACGTCAACAGCACAAACGTCAGAGCAGACCACTGACCAGCAGAGTAATCTTCAAAATTCTGTTTTCCTGATCGCAGTTGCTCTTTGATGTCTTTAACAAGAGAGTGATCATTAAGCTCATTCAAACAGTAAAACAGATTGAGGTTTTTATCTGCATCACTGATGTCTTCGTTGATCTTATTTTTGATGTACTCTGCTGTCTCCTTGTTGGTCTCCTTGTTGGTCTCCTTGTTATTTTTGTTGTTGTCTATCAGCAGCTCTTTCAGATGTTTCTGATTGGTCTCCAGTGAGAGGCCGAGCAGGAAGCGGAGAAACAGATCCCAGTCTCCATGTTTACTATCTAAAGCCTTGTCCACTGCCTTCTTGTAGAAGTCAGATGCAGGCAAATCTGAAACCACTGAAGGAGGTGTGGTAAGCAGATTTTCACTTTTGTTACTGAAGACGTAAAACACATAGAAAGCTGCCAGGAACTCCTGAATGCTCAAATGGACAAAGCAAAACAGTTTCTGTGGGCACATTGAAGGACCTTCTCTTTCGATCTGAGTCAATATCCCAGAAAAAACAGCAGCTTTTGTGATGTCAGTACCACAATCGGTTAGGTTTTTTTCAGTAAAGAGAAAGTTTCCTTTCACAAGCTCCTCAAAAGCTAGTTTGCCCAAAGATATAATGGTTTCCTTGTTTATTTCATTCCAGCATTTATCTATCTCACAGCTTTCACTTGTCTTATCTTCATTATACTTTCTGTTAGCCTGTCTGCACTCAATCAAAAGAAAGTATGTGTACATGTCAGTCAGAGTCTTGGGCATTTCATCGTCTTGGTTTGTGGTCACATATTCCTCCAGGACCTTTGCAGTGATCCAACAGAAAACTGGTATGTGACACATGATATAAAGGCTCCTTGATTTCTTCACATGAGTGAGGATTTTTTCAGCCAAATCCTCATTAAACCTCTTCCTGAAGTACTCTTCTTTTTGCTCATCACTGAATCCTCGCACCTCTGTGACCCGGTCAACTTTATCAGCAGGAATACGGTTGGACGCTGCAGGTCGGGAGGTGATCCAGATCTGAGCTTTAGGAAGCAGATTTCCTTGGATGAGGTTGGTCAGCAGAATATTCACTGATGTTGGCTCTCTGACATCGATGCATTTATTACTTTCACTGAAGTCAAGATCAAGGCGACATTCATCAAAGCCATCCAGAACAACCAGAATGTTGTACTTGTCATAGTCAGATATTTCTGAGGTCTTCATAGCTGGAAAGAACTGATGAATAAGATCCTGAAAACTGAGTTGTTCCTCTCTTCTCAAATTAAGCTCTCGGAAAGGAAGTGGAAACATGAAATAAATGTCTTGAATCGCGTTACCCTCAGCCCAGTCCAGCATGTACTTCATTGATGCGATAGTTTTTCCTATGCCTGCCACTCCAATTGTCATCACAGTTTTAATATGTTTATTTCCTACAGAGGTGAAGATCTCATTATATTTAATTGCTGTTTCTTGTTTAACTGGTTTGAACTTTGCATTTTGAACCTGTCTGGTCTCTTGCTGCTCATTGACTTCTCCACTCTGCCCCTCTATGATGTAGAGCTCTGTGTAGATCTCATTCAGGACAGCAGAGGTTTTTTGCCTGTCGATGCCCTCAGACACACGAGTAAACTGCTCCTTCAGTTGAGACTTCAGTTTGCGTTGGCTTCTAATATCAGGCTTCTCTGTAAGAAAACATTAGAAACAGAAATTACACAAGTATACACTGTGCACATTTGTCTTGTTTTCAGCAATAACAAATTATTTATCATATAAATATTTACTACATTTGTCTTTTCTGAAAGTTTTTTTTTTTTAGCATTTTGACTCTTTTTTGGTCCAGTATACTGGTATAAGTACTATAAAGATGCTCAACTATATCTAATTGCAGTTGCTTCAATGATAATCTTACCTCGTATTTCTGTCACCCTGTCAACAAGTTTTTCATCATTCAGCTGATTAGCAGCTGAAGGTCGGGACGTTATCCACACTAGAGCTGAAGGAAGCAGGTTCCCTTTGATGAGGTTGGTCAACAGCACGTCCACTGAGGCTGGCTCACTGATATCAGACAAGGTGGTGTTGTTGTCAAAGTCAAGCTTAAGCTGTAATTTGTCAAGTCCATCCAAGATAATTAAAACTGGGAAGTGTGAAAAGTTAGTAATCACAAATTCTTTCGTTTCCTTGAAGAAATGATTAAGAAGACCCACTAAGCTAAATTTCATATCTTTAATCCGGTTAATGTCACTGAGTGGAAATATTCCTAGTTCATTTTCCTTTGCTTTACCAAAAAAAGCTTTTGTTTTGTCTGCAAACCAAGTGAAAACTGAAGAGTTTTTCTTTTCCGCCCACTGTTTGATAAATTTCTGTACGTGGAAGGATTTTCCGATATCAGCCTCTCCACGAGTCAGCACAGTTCTAATTTTCTTCTCATTCTTGTCTTTAAAGATGTCGGATGCTGCATCCACTTTTACCACAGTCTGTTTCTTTTTGTGTTCTTGTTGTGTTGTGTGATCAGTGCCCTCTGCAGTGCTGTCTTCTCTGATGATGTGTTCTGTGGTTTTCTGGTTAGGATGATTGGTGTCTTCAATCAGAGTGTTTTCTGTACGAAGTCTGACACGCAGTTTTTCCACCAGCTTTGTCCATCGCTTTGGCGTCTCTGAAAAAGAAAGATAAAAGTACCACAAACAACATTAATTATTAAAATTATTTTTTAATTGTGTTTTGTGTAATTTTGTTTAAATAAGGAACCCAGTGTGTTGTCTTTTAAAGCTTGATTTTGTTCAGTACCTTGACATTTTGTAACTTTCTGGATATAATCAGATGGAATCTTGTCAACTCCTGAGGGTTGTGAGATGATCCAGAGATGAGCAGAAGGAAGCAGAGTCCCTTTGATTAGGTTTGTTAGCAGCTCATCCATCATGGCCCGTTTCTTCATGTTAGTCAGGTCCTTGTTGTTTATAAAATCCAGAGGAAGTGTGCATTCTTCCAGGCCATCCAGAATAAAAAGTATTTTAAACTTGTCATAGGAGAGATGTCCTTGTTGTTTAATATCACTGAAGTAATTTTTCAGCAGTTCTTCCATACTGCAAACTCTTCTTTCATTCAGCTCACTGAACTGGAATGAAACTATTAAGTCAATTTTTTTGGTGGTCTTCTCTTTTGCCCACTTAATCATGAAGATCTCTGTATGAAATGTTTTACCAACACCAGCCATTCCTGTTGTTAGCACTGTTCGCACATTAAACATATCTTTGTAGTTGGGTTCCACTAGTTTTTCTTTTTCTTCCTCTGTGAGTTCTGTGTCGATCTCCTTCTCTCTCTGTCCTGTGTACTTGTTCCAAATAGTCATCTTCAGATTTGTTTTCAGTTTTTCTTTGACATCTTTCTCTACAGTGAAATGATACAGTCAAAAATCCACATAAACAATATAATATTCAGCGATTGCAACAATTTAATGAACAGTAATAATAGCAGTTATGGTAATGGCCAGCATTTGTATAGCGCTTTACTCAGTCCATAAGGACCCCAAAGCGCTTCACACTACATTCAGTCATTCACCCATTCACACACTGGCAATGGCAAGCTACATTGTAGCGCACTGACAGAGGCGAGGCTGCCAGACACTGGCGCCACCGGGCCCTCTGACCACCACCAGTAGGCAAACATGGGGTTAGTATCTTCCCCAAGGATATTTGGCATGCAGCCTGGGATCGAACCACCAATCTTCTGATTAGTGGCTGACCTGCTCTGCCACCTGAGCTACAGCCACCCTAATATTATTATATGTTGTTGTAAATAAATACAATGACAGGTTATTCTTCTTTAGTGTGACTCCTTCACTGAGGGGGGAAACTTGTAGTAATGTTTTGGATTAATTAGAAATATGTAGTTTGTACATGTTTCAATAAATCACTGCATCTATTTTTCTAGAAATGTATATATGGGGGGTAGCTCAAGACTTTTGGATGATATTATACTAAGACCCTTGGCTGCATTTAATTTTAAGGTACAGTCTCCGTCACAATAATCTTACCTCGTATTTCTGTCACCCTGTCAACACATTTCTCAACATTCAGCCGATTAGCAGCTGAAGGTCGGGACGTTATCCACACTAGAGCTGAAGGAAGCAGGTTCCCTTTGATGAGGTTGGTCAACAGCACGTCTACTGAGGCTGGCTCACTGATATCAGTCAAGGTGGTGTTGTTGTCAAAGTCAAGTGGAAGTTGAGATTTGTCAAGTCCATCCAAGACAAATAAAACTGGGAAGTGTGAAAATTCAGTGATTATGTCTTGGGTTTCCTTAAAGAAATGGTTGAGAAGACCCACCAAGCTAAATGTTTTATCTTTCATCTGATTAAGTTCAGAGACTTCGAGTGGAAATATTCCTAGTTCGTTTTCTTTGCCTTTATGAAACAAAGATTTTGCTGTTTTTGCAAACCAAGTGAAAAGTGAAGGGTTTTTGTTTTCCGCCCACTGTTTTATAAATTTCTGTACGTGGAAGGATTTTCCGATACCAGCCTCTCCAACAGTCAGCACAGTTCTGATTTTTTTCCCATTCTTATCTTTAAAGAGATCAAATGTTGCATCCACTTTTACCCCAGTCTGTTCATTATTCTCTGCAGTAATGTTTTCTCTTATGATATGTTCTGTGTTTTTCTTGTTACGATGATTGGTGTCTTCAATCAGAGTGTTTTCTGTACGAAGTCTTCCACGCAGATGTTTCACCAGCTCCTTCCATCGCTTTGAGGTCTCTGAAAAAACAGAACAAAACAAAAAGATAAATGTACCATGATCTGTTGTATTAATATGTACAAATATGAGTGTTGTAAATAAATACAAGATGCCATTCTTTCTTAGTGTGATACCTTCTCGGAGGAGAGGAAATAGCAATAGTATGTTGAATTAAGTACAAATATCCTGTTCTAAAATATTCTTTTGTTAATAGCTCTGAATTAAGAAGGATTTCTGTGTTGATGATATTGTAAGAGTCAGCCTCACCATTGCAATCACTCTTCACAGAAGCATTGCTGTTGTCAGTTGATGTGGTTGAGCTTCAAGGCAGAGAAGACATTTCTAATCAATATTTTGTTTGTCAGCACAGCAAGATAAATAAACTGTGATATCATTATCTCCATTATAGTAAAATGCCTTCTCATTATGATAAAAAAAAGTATTATTTAAAAACAAGTCCTATTTAAATTGATATAGAACGGGAATAGGTTAATTGGTGATTCTAAATTACCCGTAAGTTTGAATGTGAGTGCGAACGGTTGTTTGTCTCTGTGTGCTAGCCCTGTGATAGACTGGCTGTAAATGCTGTGAAACAATGTTCTATGTAGAGATCATGATGTGGATGATTTCTTTATAATGGATTACATAATTTCATGACTATATAATTTAGGGTTAAAAAAATATTCATTTGAAATGTACATGTGTAATATGTAAGAGCTAAGCTTAGAGAGAGTATGAGACTTTTCATGGAGTGGGGGTGAGCGGATGTTTCTCATGAAGCACTGCTAAGCTAAAGGTTTATTGAAAGCAAAGCGACATAAAGCCTTAAAGACCTCCTTTCAGGACAAGCAGTCAATGAGTTCTCACGACATATTGATGACAGTGTGCTTAAGGAGGAAAGAAAGCTCAAGTAGTAAACACCTGTTCCAAAGAATCAACCTGTGACTGTGCTGTCGTGAAGAGAGTTACACTGGAGACCTACCCTGCCTCTTACCCTGTCACATCTGGGATAGGCCCCAGCCCCCCTGCAACCCTGATAAAGATGAGAGGATGGATGGAGTTGAATTTGTTGTAAATCCACTAAAATTTTATGTTAAGCAAACTCTAGACTTTGTTAAACATTATGTGATTTGAAGACAACATGTAGAATTTAAGTGATCAAGTAGTATCGGGGTAAAGGTTGTTCTGTTGACTTAACTTTGTTGTTTAAGTTGCTGCCAAAGCAAAACATATGTGTGCAACCAATGTACACAATTAAATTAGGAAACCCAACATGTTATTTTTTTTCAGTGTACCTTGGCACAACACCAGCATTCGGTCAAGAATCCACCAGGTATCTGTCATGGTCCTGTCAGTAATGATGCAGCCATTTTAAGTTGCTGTATCTGTATAATTAATGTTTTATTAGATTGCCCCCTTTATCTTAAACTAATAAAAAAAAAAAGGTAGGGATCACCTGTTACAACTAATCCTGTGGTACCGGAAGTGATCATTTCCTTGGATGCAGAGAAAGCGTTCGACAGAGTTGAGTGGGAATATCTGTACTATATGCTGACAAAATTTGGTTTTAGCTCAGATTTTATTGCCCACCCCCACCCCCCAGGTTTTAAATAAGATTTTTTTAATTTTTTGAATAGAAATGTATTTCCAAAGTATCTTACCTTGGTGTATTATTACTGAAGTGTAGCGGTTCCCCTTTGGACATGTCACTATTCACAGTACTCTCTGTAGTAGACTCTGGCCTTTGGCACTCAAGTAAACTTTAGCACAGATCAGGAAACACTTTCATCATACAATGCAATCTCCTTATTAAATTAGTGAACTCATTACAAAAAATTAAAAATTCTTTTGTACTTTTCAGTACTGTTAATTTATGGCAGCTGTGGCTTAAAACGTACACACTGTAAAATGCAATTTAGTGTCATGACCAGGCCTCAGCATCTCCTGAGTCCAGTAACAGAATGCTTTAAATTGTGTGTGAGGACATGCAAATGCGACAAAACACCAAGGCTACATATTAGGCTTTGAAAAAGATCAACTATGTTTCATGTTTTTCACTGTCTTTTTACTGGACAGTAAATTGGGTAACTTCTGCTGACTACACAGAGAGTCTGCTGAATCTGCGCTTCCACACACACGTGGCTTAGCAACAAAGATCCACACACCACATTTAAGCTACACCTGCTTTGTGCTGACGATAATATTATATGATTTACCAAAAATAAATACTGAATAATGTCATCATTTAACTGACAACCATATACTGGTGATAAATTATCTACTTCAATGCTGTATTTCAGTTACTTATGTATTTACAGCAAACGTTGCATGAACTTTGCTCTAACTTAAATACTGCTCATTGTCACTTCTGCATGCATGGATAGATTCCACGGCACATATTACAACTATTAATGTCACGTTAACATTCTCAGTGTTAGATGCCCCTATGCAGCTAGATTTGTTTTGTGTTGGCAACAGTATTTCATGCCTATCAAAAAGTTACAATCCAAAATATTCAAAACATGAATTAGCAGCAATCTACCTTTGAGTAAGACTACAATGCTGTACTTACAGTTTTAACATATTTGATAATCACAGTGGGATTTTAAATGAGGTTTTCTTAATAGTTAAATACAAATGTATTTCCACAGTATCTTACCTTGGCTGATTATTACTAAAGTGTAGCGGTTCCCCTTTGGACATGTCACTGTTCATGGAAACATAACTCTCTGCAGGAGACTCTGGTCTTTGCAGCTTAAGTGAGCTTTAACACAGATCAGGAAATAATTTCATTAGACACATCTTAAAAGTGAAACATTAGATTTTGGGTTTTGATTCTTCCAAACTATATCTTATTCAATTTGTGAATTAACCATTGCATGGCATTAAAAACTAGTACGGTAATTCACAATATTAATTTAGGGCAGTTTACCATAAACCTTGGATGCTGGTCTAATAAATATGTTAAGCACTGTACTCCACGTGGAAAAAGTAGATCACATTGGCATCCGGCCAGCCTTCAGTTTCTACCATTACCAGACACACCTAGCTTACATATAATTAGACCTGCATGATCATCTGTTAAATAATCTACAAAGGCTCAATTTTAAATGGAAAAAACTAAGATGGCTAAGACTAAGATCGTTCAGCTACACACATACACACAACACCTCACACAAACTCAAAATTTTCCAAACATATGAATTAACTGCAATGTACGGTTTAAAAAAATTTGCAAGAACTTTGTAACAAATTAACCTAACAAGCATCTCTTTTGTGGCATGAAACTAGAGTACCCAAGAATCTTTTCTTTTAACGACTGCAACACCAACCTGCTCTTAAAGCAACCAACATCTTCAAATTATGTTTTCACTCAGCTTTGTTGCTGAGGTTGAGCAGCTTACCTTATGACAATATTTTTTCATTTCAAGCAAGACACATTTTAAGATGCTTTTAGAATGCAGTTAAAATCCAATTCAATGTTAAAACTATGAAAAGATGTTTTTTAAAATCTATGTTGCATTCTTAAAATAGTTTGAGTAGAGGGCACCTGTCTGGTTTGCATGATACTACTTCACAAGGGTTCACTAAAATGATAAACAAGGAGAAAGCTGAAAAAGTCTGACTTACTGGGTCGTATCTGTTTCCATGGACCGTTCCTCATTTGTTTCAATAGGTTTTAAAGGTTTTGTATCCATTTTCTTCTTTGGGCGCTCCAGTCTGGAATGTTTGTTCAAGTGGGAAAATCGGAGGAGTCCCACCGCTTGATTTTGCCTCTCACTTTATCACTTTTGATTCCTTTCAGATTCGTTTTAGTTTAATGGCAGTTAGCAAACCAGCTTGACAAGCAAGAACAACGTGTCCTATCCTGAGAAAGGTAATTATCATTTCTTCCATCTGGTTCTACCCACTCTCTTCCTGTGACCATCAAGTTTCTGAATGTTGTATAAATGCCTTACTGTATCACTGATATCTCAGTGCTCCTGCTATATCCCCTGGATTCCACTATTTATAATACTTTTTAATTTTGGTTTTGCTTAAGAGCTTGACTGAAATAAAAAATGATTTCCAGTGTTTCTTGTTTTTTATGTGTAATGTCTTTACTTATATTGGGAAATAAACTTTCGTAAACAGGATTTAGGGACTATATATCAAATTTGAAAATTACATATTTTTCAGGTATCTTTATAACTTTCTTGTACTTACATTATAACTAATCTGGGCCTTTTTTGCCATAAAATATGTTTACAGAACGTTATATTTGTTGCAATTATTGCTATCCTCCTGTCAAGATTACCAAGAAGAAGCAAAGAAACTAACATTTTTAATGTTGCCAAGATTTTTTTTTTAACTGGAAAAATAAAGGATATAAAAAAGTCACTGCCAAAAACTGATTGCGGCTTCTACCTTGTGACAGGAATGTTATTTGTGGCTCAAGATGACTTGATCGCCGGTTCCCGGTAGTTCAGTTCCTTGGAATAATTAGTCTGCTTCCCTGTCGATCCTGCTTTTCGGTATTTGCACTCTCCCAATGATCAATATTTTTCTCCTGCGTCTGAGGAGAAAAATAGTGGCGCTGTTTACAGTGTCGATATATAATTTTATTTTTATTGCACAAAAGAATGAGAGCCCGATGGTAAAATGGAGACTGCTCCAGGACAACAACAACTGCATTTAGTGATGGCCAAATTAAGCTTTCTGATTTCCATTCCAAACATTGCCAGTATACTTTTTGTATTCTGTTTAGGTAGAATACCATCCATACTCTTCCACTTATCCTTGTCAGGTGCACTGGGGGGGGGCTGTTTCCCAGCTGTCTCAGGGCAAGGGTCGGGGTCGCCAGTCGCAGGGCTAACACATAGAGACAGATAACCGTTCACACCTGTGGGCATTTTAGAGTTACCAATTTACCTAATCCCATTAGCTCCCGGAGAGAAGTGATGGCTGCTTTACTGCAGAGGTGGCTATGTGACTTATACCAATTCTTTGCTCTTTCTATACAGTATAATGTATCCTAAATTGTAATTACCATGAATAATACACTTTGGCTAACTGAGACATCCATGTTTGCTTGTTTAAAGCATCTTGTCAGACATACTAAAGCTTTCAGAAAATAATGAGGACTTAGATGTTGATGTGAAAAAAAGCTTCTGGCCTCTCAGCTTGTCCAGCTCTGAACTAAGCAATGGAGACTGAAACAGCGAAAATAACTGACTGCAGCCGCAAGAGGGCCGTAATGTAAAGGCTGGATGCACATATTAACAGGCGAGGAGATTATAACAGCGACATGAAAGGAGAGAGATCGCTTTACTTTGGCACGTTTTAAATTATCTCTGTTTTTAGATTTCACTACGTGTTTGCCTAGTTTCTTGGCACATTCATAACATTTATATGTCGGCGCTCCATAATAGAACATTCAAGTACATGTTCAAGTACAGGATGCTTGTGTTTCATTTCTGCTATGTTTTACTATTTTTACTTTTATCTTACATTTTTGCTTCTTAGTTGCTTTTCACAGTAAATTTAATAGCTTTAAGCACATTTATCATTTCAGTCACAACAAATAAGACTCCAGAAACACTTAAAGTAACATGAAACAACTCTATTAAGTGACCAACTCCGGTCACTTAATAGAGTTGTTGAGAGATTCCATTTATTCATGTAAATTATGTTTAGTACTGTCCAAATATCTTGAGTCAGATTTTATTTCTTGATGTATTTTGTTAAGTAAATAGGAATTAGTGCAGTGATTTATTTATTTAGGCATCTTTCTTGTTATTTCTTTAAGTAGTTTCAGGAATAATTCAAATCTCTTCTTTGGGTGTTGGCTGTCTCCAGTTATGTTGTTATTGCACCAGGGGATATTGTCATGCTGAAAAATGAAGCTGTTGCCAGTCAGATGTTTTTCAGATGGTATTGCAAAATCAAAATATATTCAAAATCTGACAGTATTTTTTTGTGTTCATATTTCCTTCTTCTTTGAGACCTTTTCTGATGACACTGCAGTGAACAGTAGATGGATCAACTTCAGGACCAGATGTAACTTTTAGATGCTGTTTCAGGTCTTTGCTGAACTTTTTTTCTGTTTCTTAAGAACATGACATTGGGAACAAATGCTGTGATTTTGTGACTCGCTGCTAGTAACAAAGTGCTTAAAGATAATATTTAAAAATGGGTTATTTACAAATTTGGCTGTAAAAAAAAAACATAAAATATTGAAATACTTTTAAAAGCCCTCAGAACTATTGCTGTCAGCTCCCTGGAAGTGAAATTGAAAGAAATGAGGGTTGACTCAAGAGTTTTGCACAGTACAGTGTGTGGTGCAAGGGGATTTTTTATTTATTTATTTATTGTGAATCAAAATATCATTAATATTCGGATAAATTATTTATGGAGCTTTTGTGTTTTATAGGATGTTGACAGAAGGACACGCTTAGACTGTGTTACTTCAGAAACCCTGTGATAATCTGTATAGGACCTGGTTTCATAGTTTCTGGATGTTTTTGTTGTTGTTGTTTGTTTGGTTGCGGGGGCGGGTAACTAATATAGTAAATTTTTTATATTAAAATCACATAAATATATTTTTCTATCTTTAACCAGTAGGACCATCTGTTGGGTGACTGTTACCAACAAAAACAGAAAACAAAAACACTTTCTTACTCAGCTATTTCATGAACACGGTATGAATAAAATTCTAACGTCTGCCTTGGATCTTTGAGTTTATCAATAATACAGTTTTTTCACAAATTGAGAGTTTTATTGTGAAAAACCCCACCGGACGTATTTTATTGTCCTCGGCGAAACGCGTGACGCACAGAAGAGTAGCAGTGGACACAAACACAGACTTGTCGTTCAGATTTAGTTGTAAGTACAGTTTATAATAGTTGGTACAAATTCTTTTGTGTTTAATTTGTCTATAAATTGTGTTACAATGATGAAGGCATGCTCGGAATATGCAGTTTGTGGAGGGGAGCTATGTTGCGGTTTGCTACCTGGCTAGCAAAACTGAACGTTACAGCAAGACTGATTATCATCGGTTTGGTTGGAAAAAAGCACCAATGAGCTTCTCTAAGTGTGCTTGAGCTGCTGCACGGTGACGCAAAGTGTTCCGGTGATGTTATCTGGATCCTAAAACAGTTACTTTACATATCAGGTGATGTTGGCTCACCTTCAGTATTTTTGTGATTCCTGATGCTGGAATCAGCTTCACTCAGGACGCGTTTGTTTGATCCTGTAGAGCAGCAGATACCTGAACATTACACGGAAATCGTTCACAAGAGGACACAAGCACCAAAACTGGCACATATACTGTTTTTATGTTTACTTGTTTGATAAAGCTCATTAGCCATGCGAAAACTCAAGATGGTGGCCATTTTCAACATGGCTGTTAACAAAGGCATCAACAAATATTATTTTCATTTATTTTTTCAGATAAAGCCAACTAGCATCCTATTATTGGGTCATAATAACTGATTGTTGCAGCTTTAGATGACTTTAGCATGTTGTTTTATTATAATAATATAATGATGCATTAGTATATCTATATTAAACCTGCAAAATGATAAGCAGCTCAATATTTAAAATTAAGTGCGCTGAGTCTAAAATGTAATTGAATAGAAGTGGAAGTACTTATAGTACAAGTATATTGATCGTGTTTGTTAGTAAAGCAATTCCGGAAGTGCACTTTTTTGTACCACTAGTCTATGAGCTGCTCCAATAGTGTCAGTTAGATTTGAAATTTTACTTTCTGATGTTTTTTATGTTTTGCATTCAGGCCACAGAGCATCATCAATCATCCCTCTCAGAGTATACACAGCACTGCAGTGGACAAACCGAGGAACAGCAGATGGAAACAATTCAGCTTTGATGTGAATGAGTCCAAGCTACAGAGGCAGTTGCTCAGCTATTAGCTTGACTGATCGTTGGGGTTGTCTGTCCAGTCTACAAGCAGTAGCTGAAACCTCTCCACCTCCACCATGAGTGAGCTAACAGATTTTGAAAAAGGCAAAATAGTCGGTGCGCGTATTGGAGGCATGTCTGTGAGCGAAACTGCCGAGCTGTGTAACGTTTCAGCCCGAACAGTGATGAAAGTCATGAGTGCTTATAAGAATTACGGATTTGCTGCATCAGCACAGAAAAAAAAAATGCGCAAGCCACAGAAAAATACAGTTGCTAATGGAAAAGCGGCCAGGGCGAAAGTGGTTCCTGAGTCGAAGGTCGAAACACAAAATCCTGATGAAGACATGGACACACCTGAACCCAAGACCCAAGAAGATGAGTAACTCGGTCTGATGAGCTGTACTTTGATCCTTATGTTACATTTAGACTTTTTCTGTTTTCAGAAAGCCACAGGATGCCTTTATTTAACCAACACTTTTCCTCTCTGCTGAGAGATTATCTCTTTAAAAAAAAGAAAAAGAATATCAATTACTTTATTTATAGTAAACTAATTTCACTGTTTAGTTTAAAGAAATTCGACATAAGAATGGCCAAAAATGATTTTAAACTTTTTACTGATGTGAACTGGCTGTGTTGCAAACTCATACTTTCTTTTTTTTTTTTGAGCAATATTGCATATTTTCAACAAATAAATCTTAAATGTCAATCTTTTTGCGTATTTTTTCTCTGTGTCAATGACCCTATTTCATTTCTCAAATTGCGCATCCTCTCTGAGAGGAGGCAACAGGCAGTTAGAAAATTAGACGTCCTTCAAAGCTGTCGATTAAATATCATGGGGGATCAGTGTACATACATTTTGTTAAAGCACAACTGCTGACAACCTTCAGCATGCTGTACTGAGATTAACTTCTGGGTCACCGGCAGGAGAGTGGAGGACAGAGGAGCAGACATGAGTACTTAAGTAATTTGGTCTTGGTGAGGTGTCTTGGTCGTTCCTCTCGTAGCGGCATTAGAATGTGCAGCCCATAGTCCTGGCGCTTTTATTCTGAAAATCTATGAGCGGAACTAGTTCCTTGCTTCCTTATAAAACAAACATCTGTACTCGTCGTACAGTGACGGAGTAAGTACAATTTTAGCTGTAATTATTGTCAGTAAGGACCCACATGTGTACTGTGAATACGCGCTTGCGTTTACTTTAGCCGTGCTTGCTACCTGCTAGCCGTAATTACCATTATACCACCCAGAAGTACCACTGATTTAGCTGTTAACGAGAGTGAGTTTCATTTAATAGTTTTTGACTGATAGAGCCTTTTATTTATTTATTTATTTTTGTTTTTTGTTATCGTTTTGCCTAGCTCCTTTAGTCATTTAGTAATGCTTCAGCTGCTGTGGGTTTCCCCTCAGTGGTTGTGTGAGTCCTTGATTAATCCACAGCATTTTTAAATAAAGCAGTTGTTTTTTTTTTTGTTTTTGTTTTTAATTTAGACTTACTCCATCTATTTAGAAAGCAAGGAGGACACTACATTTGACAGCTTGTCAGCAGCTGATTGGTCCACTAACCAGGACATCACTGCTTCAGCATTCAAAATCATGGAAGCGCCATGTGACGGTGGACGTTGGGGTACTTAAGTGACAGTGCTCCAACGCAGTGGCTGGGTCTCCTGCTCGTCTGTCAGGTGACAGGAGATAGTCACCACTTTAAAAGCAGTGTTCAAATCAGTATGAGTGACTTGACAGAGTTTGAAAGGTGCCAGATTGTTGCTGCACGGCTGTCGGGTGCATCTGTCACAAAGACAGCACAGCTGTTTAACGTGGCAAGGGGAACAGTGTCAAGAGTCATGACTGTGTACATCAAACATGGACGAACAGCATCAGCAAAAAAGAACAGCGGGCGCAAGTCAAAGCTCACTGAAAAGGACAGACAGACGCTTCTCCAGATAGTCGATGAACACCCCGAGTACACCGCCTGTAAGATAACCTCAGAGCTGAATAGGCATCTCTCTCACACGGTCTCTGTAAAGACTGTACGGCGTGAGCTCCATAAAGCTGGTGTCTTTCGAGGTGTAACCAATCAGAAACCAGAGATAGAAACTGATTCCCCAAAGTTCAATGGAAAGAACAGTGAGCCTTACAAAGAATGTGATGCACAGACTATATCTGAACCCCAGGGTGCTGTGCAAAGGTACAACACAGAAGAAGCTGAACCCCAAATCTGAACGTGAAAAAGATCACTACTCTCAAAGGTTTCATGCCAGGAATAAAGAACCTGAACCTCAGACTAATTAAAAGGAATTACCTCATCTGGTGGTACATTTCAACCTTTTTTATTATGTCCAGACTGGTTCACTAGTAACTGTCCTCACTGTGTTGCCTGTTGTTTTTCTGTAAGAATTTGTTCTCATGCAGCGTTCGTTCCTTTCCCAAGCCTTTATTTCCTGAGTTTACCAGCAAACATGGAACTTCACATAGGTCAAGAATTATTCAGAATAACTGAAAGAATTCATATTTGAAAATATTTAACAATATAACGTTATGCCGTTTTTGAATCTAAATGTATCTTGAAAATCTCTTTTTACAAAAACATAAATGCAACAAGAATCTTTGAAAATAAACACTTGTTCTTCTGCATTAATGTGTCTGTATAAAATCCTCCACTAACTTTCTGATTTACTCTGTTCCACAAGATGTTAAGCTTCCTCGGAGAGCTCAGGGTGGTCACTGGAGATGATCTATCCTTCTATTTTCTGAACCACTTATCCAATTCAGGGTCATAAGACTAGAAAATACATAATGTTTTATTACTGGAGTATTAAAGCTTTTAGGGAATATCTGTTTATCTTATTTTACACAACAGCAACAGTTGCTCGTCTTACTATGTATCTCCCACACTCTAGAGGATGAGCTCCAAATCTGATGACTTCCAATAAGTAACGGCTGAGTTCACTTCTGTGTGCTTTACATTAAGAGCTTTTTTTTTATTTTTATTTTTTACCAGGTTTGCTAATAGGATTCTCAGTTATCCAGACATCATAACATTGTTTTAATCAAATGGTAAAACAGTAAAACTCTGAAATAACATAACCAAGGCAAAGCTAATAGAATACGTCATACATATATATTGAAAAAGCAAGAGGTTTAATGATTAATATTTAAAAAGAATCTCATGTGTTGAAAATTACAGTACTAAATTAACTGCAGTGATTTAGCTTCACGGCTGTGCGTGCGCTTTACACGGTGACGCAACAACAGACCCGGAAGTGCAGCGCCAACCACAAACACACCTGTGACAGCGCCGCTGTTACTCTGTGGAAGAGGGTTCACGTGTCCAACCGTGAGAGGTTTGACCTGTGTTTTCATCCGTTTTCTCGGCGTCAGGGCGAATATGTTTGCAGTGTTTATGTTTTTTATGCAAAGAACATTTTACACCTCAACATGAACGTGTGACGGTAGAAAGGTGTAAGGCTACGTTTAGCCAGGTTAGCTTTGCTTTCTTAGCTTTTCTAACTGAAGCTGTGCAGTAATGACTGTTTTATTTTTAAGGTGGAAAGCATTAAGCACATGACTGATTAAACCATTTTTAGCTGTCCTGTTGCGTTCGTGTCCTGACTGATTAGCTGTTAACCTGTTTCTTTTCGGGGGGTCTGGAAGTGCTGGAGGTGAACTGGTGTAGAGAACAGTAGAGAATTTCGTGTAATGCGGGTTTTCTGTACTGCCAAGGTGGTTCACTTCTCACGGAGGTACATCACCATGGTAACTGATGTTGCAGACGATGGACATTATATTAGTGATCAACAGGTATAAGGTCACCGCCCACTGACCAGTCTCTCTGGAAAAAAAGCGTCACCATGGCAGATCCCTCGGGTCTCTGTGCAGCTGTAGAAAACAGCTCATCAGAGCAGACATAACTTTTCTGCAGATAGCAGGAGAGTAAAGTTTTGCAATGGCGTCTTTGTGTTTCCCCGATAAGCATCAGTAATAATTAAAATTCATTTAAATTTTACAATAAATTGACTTAGGTAATATATATATTAGTGTAGTATATTATCCTAAAGTAGGGCATCCATTTACACCCAGTACCTATAGACCTTATATCAAATTTCCATAGGCAGAATGTATGTTTGAATTCTGTTTTTATATTTTTTCTTCCCTCTTCCTGTTCTCATCCCATTAAACACCACCAGGGCAGCAGCTAAAAGAATAAAAACTAAAACTTTTTTAAATGTATGTTTTGGGCTTTTAATCCTTTATTTGATTAGACAGTGGAAAGAAGACAGTAAAGCTTGGAGAAAGACACCAAGTAAATAGCCTTAGGACAGATTCACACCAAGGCCTCTGCATTATCCATATAGCATGGATCACCTGCTCATCCAGTTGTCCTATATATAATACGTACTTTACTTGGCTCAGAGTCATAATACTTTTTAAGGTGGCTGAAAGTACAGAACTGTTAGCATCAAAATATGCTTAACAAACTTGAAGTAAGCGTTCTCATGATACAGAAAAGAGCGTATTATATTAAGAGTATGTGGTTGGTAGGGTACTGGGGGCGCTAGTTAAAATTCATCCCTATAATTTGTCCCTCCATGCCTCCCCCAGGAAGCACACTAGTTGCTGATCAACACAAAGAGAAAGACAACTGTGTATTGTTATTTCATTGTGTTTGAAATTTTAACTTCTGGTATTTTCTTCTTTCATGATTTTTGCATTCAGGCCAAGGAGTAAAACCAGCCATCTCCATCTACAGTGCTGTGCAAAAGTCTTGAGCCACCTTTTGTTTCTCTATATTTTGCTTCCCAAGGAGCCAGACTCGCTTGTAATTTTTAAAGTTGTCTTGAGCATCAAATTTCCAGGCTTTCTGAAGGTCTTTTTGCAAGTTTTTCCTTTGTACGTTGGCTTCATTGGAGCATAGAAAAGACATTTAACTCAAGGAATGAAGGAGAGTTGTGTTAACACGTGATGGAAATCATAGCAAAGAACCAGTTTTAAATGGTATATTTTGACAGTTTGTTCATTTGTTCTCATTTCTTTCGTTGCATCTTTAGTTAAATCTAGAAAAAATGCCAAAGATAACACGGTTTGACAGGCATAAAATAGTACTTTTACACCAACAAGGTGAACCCCAAAGAACTATTAGCCGAAAACTTGGCATATCTCGGCATGGTGTGCAGTGTGTCCTTAAAAAATTTCAGCAAACCGGACAAGTGGAAGACAAAAGAAGAAGTGGCCGACCTAAAAAACTATCTACAGCAGATGAACAGTATCTGAAAGTCATGTCCTTAAGAAATCGTAAAAGATCCAGCAAAGACCTGACACAGGACCTGAGAGATGCATCTGGCCCTTCGGTTGATCCAGCTACTGTTCGCCGTAGCCTCATCAGAAATGGTCTCAAATCATTCTTGAAGAAGGGAAATGGGGAAGAAAGGCTGACGTACAATATACTCAGCACTGGAATGGATAAAAGTAGAGAAGCAGTCGACACTACCCCGTCCAGTATGAGTGAGTTAACAGACTTTGAAAAGGGCCACATAGTCGGTGCGCGGATTGCAGGACTGTCAGTCAGCGAAACTGCCGACTTATGTAACGTATCAAGCCAAACAGTGGAGAAAGTAATAAATGCTTATAATGAACACGGATTTACTCCATCAGCAATGAATAAAAAATATAAGCCACAGAAAAATGCTGGTGCTACTGAATCCAATGCAAGACCAGTTCCTGACTCTAAGACTGAAAAACAAAGTTCTGATGAAGACGTAAACACATATGTATCCAAGATCAAAGATCATGAGTAACTTGGTCTGACGTGTTGTATTTTGAGCTTTGGGTTGCATTTGGACTGTTTCTGTGTTGATAAAGCAACAGTATGCCTTTATTTAACCGACAGTTTCCATCTGTGCTGAACTTTTTCATTTATTCATATTTTCTTTTTTTCTTTGAAAGGGTTCAAAACGCTTTATTTTTTATTTAGTTGAGATAGACTTCCACAGAATGCCTTCACAAACCTTCATTCCCTTCCCAAGCTGGATGTGAGCAAACATGGGTCTCTGTGCAGACTGACAAATATTTATAAAAGTAAATCAACTTGAAAATATTTAACAGTATTCCATTATAATGTTATAATATATTGCTCCTTATTTATAGACCGATGTTTGGCTGTGGATGTGTTGGCTGTTTTACACCATGTGTGTGTATTATATTGTAAAGCAAAGCTTTTTTATTTTGCATGCATCATGAAGAGCTCTTATTAAAAATGAATATGGAACAAGATCCCCAGAAAATAAAGACTTGTGCTTCTACTATCTCCTCTGAATTACTAAGTTTTTCTTTTAAAATGTTATGCTAGTGACTGGAGAATATCAATCCATCCATTTTCTTAACTGCTTATTTAGTTCAGGGTTGTGGTAGTGGAAAATGTGTAATGTTTTTCACCCATTCACACACACAGTCATACAAGCAATTCATTTTTATTACTATTATTGTAATATTGAAGCTTTTGGGGAAATGATGTAGGGCCCTATTATATACAGACAACAGCAGTTACTCATGGGGTCTCCCACCTTCTAGAGAGTGTGAGTTGTAGATAAATGAGTTCCAAGACGTAATAACTTGAGCAACCTGAGACACTCCCCTTTCTTTGTAATAAATAGATATATCTATTAATCATATAAAAAATAAAAGTTACTATGTGGGTAGATCCCCCCCCCCCCCCCCCCCAGAGGCCCTGTACTGGACAGAGTATATAAAAATATTGTATAAACAAACCCCAATGTGTCAGAAGTTGAAATGTTTTTCTATAATGAGTGTAAGGTGAGTTGGTTGTAGCTGTTGTGTGATGCGGGTGCGCATGCGTGTAACATAACGCAGCAACAGACCCGGAAATGCGAAGCCAACCGTAAACACAGCTGTGACAGTGCTGCTGTTACTTTCTGGAAGATGGTGTACGTGTCCAACGGTGAGTGGTTTCCCTGCTTTAACGGTTTCTTTGTTTGTTTGATATTTATTAGGTGTTTCTATACATTTTAGAACATAAGCACAGCATGAATGTGTGAAAAGTGTTAGGTTACATGTAGCCATGTAGGAAGTTAGCTAGCCTGGTTGAATCTGCGTAGCAGAAAGAAGTGCTGAGCTGATGAACCTTAGGTGGTGTTTTTAAAACTTCGTCGCTTTTCCAGAATGCGATATGTGACTGTGATTTCGTTTGGGTTTCAACGTCATAGTGGAACGAAATTTATCTTTTCTTAAAACTGTTTTGAAATGTGCTGCAGCTCGTTTATGCCCTGATTAGCTGTTAGCCTTTGTGTACTGAAGGTTAGCTAAAGAGTAAATCTGGGTTAACGACTGGCTGGTGCACTGATGATTATTATACATGTATTCCCGTCTTGCAATGTGAACAGCATCACAGATCCCTGCTGTCTGACCCACCTCTGTGTTTCTCCATCAGGCCAGGTCCTGGACAGCAGGGCACAGTCTCCATGGCGCCTGTCCTTATTGGTTGATCTTTTCTGGGGAGCAGTGGAGTTTATCGGCCTCTTGTAAGTCAAATGAGAATTAAATGAAATAAATAAAACAAAATAGCCACCTTTATTTAACATAATGGATGAGTGACCTTTTGAATAATCATTAATATTCTCATTGCCTGTATTTAAGTTTCGTTAAGAGTTGTTTGATTGTATTTACTGTTGTATTTTCATATTTGTTTTTCTACCTTGAAAAGATGCTGATAATCTCTGTCTTCCGCTAAAGATAGATGACTTACAGTTTCTCTAATACTGCTAACCTGTTGCCTGTAAAACTGATTTGAATGTGGTGTAGTAAACTTACAATATAGTGAGTAAGCAAGAGGCTTTTCTTAGAGCCTCCATTGTGGTTTATTCTGAATTAAGCACAAGCCCCCACTCTTTTTTTTCTTTTACCAGTTTTAAAACCATGTTTCACCCTGACATGTCAAAGAATGGAAGCTCTGTTTCATCACGCTTCACTGACGGCAGAGGGTAAGTCCCTGAAACACCATTATTTGTGTCACACACACATACACACACTGAACACCAATTCTACACTACCCTTTATGTTAAACACTGAAAATTACATAATCCAATGTAGGAGCAAGCTGGCTTATTAGGAATTGTGTGTCATGTGTAACACAAAGCTAATAAGATGCATGTGATGTTATTTCTTTTTCAGTTCTATCTAAAAAAAATTGTCATAATCCAGAGAATGACAAATGCAGTTTAACAAAGCTGTTGCTCGTTTCAGCACTTGAATTAATTTATATTTATGCTAGGGCTGTTTAACGCGTTAACACTGACAGCCCTAATTTATACCACTTGTTTCTCACATTCTTGTCTACTGTTGGTTATACAGTCCTCCAGGTCCACCTGGTGGCAGAAGGAGGATGGGAAGAATAAACCATGGTGCAGGGCCCAGTCCTCCACCAATGGGTGGAGGAGGATGAGGAAGGTGAGAATTTGTTATTGTCTTTTTTTATTAAACACTCTGTTTTAGTATCAGCTCATATGTAAAGTGAAATGAATTTCAAAGGATGAATGACACAGAAACAAAACTTGCATGTCAGTTTGCTGTATATGTGCTTGTGTAGTCATATTGATGGAAAGGTTTTTGTAGTTTTCTTGTGTTATATCTATTTGCATTTCTTCACTAAGGTTACATTGTACTGAGTTCTAGATAAGTGCTGCTTTTGTGTAATAACTGTTAGGGTTATCATGATCTGATCAGTTGATCCTGATGAGATCAATAACAAAAAATACTGGGGGGTGGCCAGTGGTACTCTTCAGCCTCCTACTACATGGACCTATGGCAACACCATCATCCTACTGGAAAGTAGCCCTCAGCCTTTTATAGCTGAAGAGTAAACAATTAACTCCTTTTTTTTATGCATTTCAAAATTACTCATTATTACTCATGAATGCATTTAGGTTATTACCTTGGGGGACCTGCCTAACAAAGAAACACAGATGTTCTTAAGAGTATCTGTACTTTAAAGCTGATTATATATGGCCGTGATATCAAAATATTGCCTGACTGTTATATTACCCGCTCCTCTCTCTAGGTAAACGCCTACACATGCAGTGTAGGCGTGGGGCCTTGCACAGTGTCTTAGAAGCCAAGGAAAGATGATAAAGTCACAGTGCTAAGGCCCTTCCTCATCAGCTGCCACTGCCACAAGCAGTTTCTTGACGCCTTTCTGGGAATTCCTACACGTAGGGGCCAGAACGGCTGATACCGCAGCTATCCACATCACTTCTTCCCTCATTTTCTGCGTCGGCTTTTCCAACTTGCAGTATCACCGGTTTCTTAGATATGGGTTATGATTCCTGGGAGTCATCAGCTAATGTATTTTTTTGTATCCTTCTGTTGAATAAAAATATACCACTGAGTGTGTCTCCTGCTATTATTGCCACATTTGGTAATGACACAGCTTGGTTCCACAAAGAGTTGGTCGGTACTAATAGCAGTATCACACCTTTGGCTCAGCACTAATTGTTAGGATATCTAAAATCAATGGATAATTTGGTAATGGCACAGGTATACATTGTCTTTTTTTTAACTCAAATTGCAAAAGTTGATTAAGACTTGATTATATCAGAGTCTTGTGTGTGAATATGATATAATTCCAAGGAGTACACTTAATCACTTAATGTTTCTATCAATTCCAAATATCTTGTACCAGATATCATGGGTTTACTGTATTTAGAATTTCAGACATTCATGAACATTCAGAGCATTGTGATACAACTGCAGTACATGACATAAAACTGTCAAACTTATTTAATACTGTTCAGAAGTAACAGAAATATCTGCATTGTCTTAAACAGCCAGGGAAAACCACTGAAAAAACACTGGTGACTGTGCTAGAATTGTCAGAATTTACTGTCACACTATGTATAGAGTTTATTTAAGGAATTAAATCTTTTTTCTGGAAAAACAGTTCTCACTCTTCCTTTATTTACTGTAGAAATGTTGCCGACAGTTTGCCAATTTCATCCTTCTGCAGTCCACTGAACAGCGGGACAGTTTGAGTCACCGTTTCAAGTAAGAAGAGCCTGTTTTCACCACACAAAGGCAGCTCTTTCACGGAGCATTCGGACACCAAAGCGGTGCCATTCCCTCTGGTGGATCCACATTTCTTGCGTGGTGTCCAAACACGCCAGCACTGCTCCACCTTTCCATGATATCAGCCGAGGATCCATGTCCTAGAGCACATACGTGTCATATAAAATACATTACAGGATCAGTCTGCAGTATAAAGTTACCTGTCTTTTGAAGACAGAAGCAGGTCTGTGACCTTTTCTGAGACATAATAAGGTAATTTTGGGGTACCTTTGGACGTGTGACAACTTCCACATTGTCTACCAGCCTTCTGAAGGATGGTGGCATCTTGTTGATGATGCGGTGAAGAAGGAATTCCTGAACTCCATGAAACATGAGCCCCCCTCCCACAACCAGGATGGAGCTGTACATCTTTCGTTTAGTTTCATCTGATGCTGTAAATGAAATGAGTACAGAGGCTCAAACAGGATATCCCATGGACGTTTTTATTCTCATCGCTAGATCTTTGAATATAAAAACAAAAATGAACTTCATCACTTACCACAGCAGTCGATGCTATGCAGGACTGCCTTATCTAATCCTAATGCTTTGCTCTCAAATTGGCTCATGATGGCCGTCTTCCTGGACAGATGGGCAGACACAGGCTCTTCCACCTCTCCTACTCCCATCAGTGACTCTCCATGGGCAGCCCCAAGCTCTGTTTCCCCCTGCGTCCCTCCTCCTCCACCACCACTCCCACAGCTCCTGGGTAGATCTGACAGGTCCCCAGTCCCTCCCTGACTACTCATCTCCCCTTCCAAACATCCACTTGGTCTGGAAATAGCTTTCCTGTCTGCAGCTGATTTGGAGGACTATTGGAGAAAATAATTAAGTAAAAAAATAGCTGAGAACCATTTGGTTTCATTGGTTTCAGTCTATGAAACCTGTATGTGTGTGTGTTTTACCTGATCCTGTTTGCTCTGTGTAGCAAGGAGGTAGTGTTCATCATGAGGGTCCTCTGAGTCGCCTTGGGAACGGAACTGAAGCGATGACATCTTCTGACCTACAATCCCAAACGTCGTCGGGTAAAAAAGGCCCATGGGTGCCTATAAAGAAGACAGAAAAGTATTTCAGCACCAGTATCAAAACAGCATCGTCTTTACCTTCTGATATAATTACCTGTAGTTTCTCATCCCCAAGTCGAACCTGGTACAGAAGAGCCGGGGCCTCTGGAAAACGTGTCTGAAATTCATGATCTTGTAGCCCTGATATGTCCTGTTAAGAGAAAACAGAAAAAAGATTTTGTAGTTAATATGTACTTAAAATTGCTCCTTCAATTATTTAGAAGTGAGTATGGCTAAATACTCAAAGATGCTAACAAATCACTGTAATGCACAGACACTAACACCCTCCCACCCTGACCAACACACACTTGATCTAGATGGCAGAAGGTCTCTTTCAGATGCTGCAGGAGCTGACAGTCTAGTCTGTTAGACAGCTGACAATCTCTGTAGGGAAATCCTGCCCTCTGCAGGAGCCAGAAGAAAGTGCGGGTCACATCTGAGCCACCATATGCTAAACACAACCTGCAAAGTCCCACAAATACAAGATACCATGTAACACATTTGCTAAATAATGCAATAAAAGCAGGAAGTGAAACTAACATGAGTTTTAAAATTAAATATTCAACTTATGTCACTGTTCTGTGTTTGTTGTCTGTCACAACCGGGTCAAATAATTAAATATTAAATATATTTCATATGAAATAATGTTTAATATTAAATGTATTTAATTTAATTTAATCAAACATAAACGTGAGTTTCAGCCCCACCTGGAGTTTCGATGTGACACTCCGTCCTCCACACAGCAGATACTGGTCTTCTGGTCACCTACATCCACAACACAAGCGCTACTCAACCCACTGCCAAAAGTAGCACACACCGACTCCTGGTGCACAATGATAGCTACACACAAAGAGAACAGGAGGTAAGTTGATGGAAACAAAGAAATTTCCACTTAGTTAAGTGTGCAGATTTACATGTGTGATACCTGAGAACCCCATATTGAGCAGCAGCATGTTCACAACCTCTTTGATGTGCTGTCTGTTGTAGATGTCAGGGACCAACAGGATACATCTGTAATACTAAAAGAAATAATGCGAAATGAGCAACTGATGATTAATGTGGATGATCATCTGAAAGTTTATGGAGCACAAAGCCTGTAGAAAGCCTCTATTACAGAAGCAAGATAGATAGATAGATAGGGTCTTATTTTTTATACTAATATAAAGAAATGAGGGATGTCTCAAGACTATTGCATGCTGCTATAGAACTGAGAAGTTTTCTCCTACCTTTAAATCTTTGAGAGGGATCTCCAGATGCTTCTGAATCACATGACTCCAAATTGTCTCAAGGTCAGCCAGGACAGCAGTCAGTGAGCCTCCAGGACCAGCATGCACATTGAGCTGACCTCTGACTACAGGCCAGTGGATGTTGTAACAGTCTGTTGGATTCACATAAAGAGCCTGTGCAATAGCAGAAATGGGGGGGGGGGGGATTAAAAATTAATCAATCAAGGCTTTAGGTAATGAAAATGGCTTAACAAGTCATATTTCACAGAAGTTACGAGTTTGCTCAAATACATTCACCGACCTCCTCTCCGACCAAATAAGGAGGATGGTGGGTCGTGTTTGTCCACTTCACTCTGGAGCTGCTGTCTAGCACCGCAGGACGGATCTGACAGTTATACGCTCTGGCCTAAAAACAAACACACAAAACCGAACCACTGCTATAAGAAAATACTTTTATGGATTAACGTCATAATCAATTAATGAAAAGAGTTATTTTCTATATTGTATTTCAGCCATTCAAACCTTACTAAGTTGCTGTAGGACCTTAAGGTCTTTATTTCTTTATTGTATAAGTTAGAAGAGAATCACACTGCATTGTGTTGCTTTCTTCCCTAATTTCTCTTTTATAACCATACCTGATCAGCAGACACAGGAGTCCTCCGCACTCCGTTTGACATCTTCTTGGACCATATAGCCTGATCAACCATTTTAAGGCCATTCTGCCTCTGCTCGTTGCTTTCTGGTTTCTGTTAGACATTAAGACAAAACAATAAGGATAAACACTTAAAAATGACACCACTTAATTTGACAACAGTGAAGTTGTATTATGGGTGCACCTGGTTTTGAGTCACATACATTTAGACCTTCTCTCAACAGCCATGCATCTTCATAGCGGGGCTGGCCACTTTGCTTGTGCCTGCGTGCTATTACATGTGGGACCGTCACTGGAAGGGTGTCCGTTGCTCGGCCAATGCGGAGCGTCCTCGATCCAGGGTGGATGACAACTACAAAATTGCTCTGTATTTGCTGTGAAAAAGAAAAGAAATTTCAAGTTTCACCCAACAAAAGAGCAACTGTGGACACCTGCGCAGCCTCCACTCTTATGGAAAGACTGGCCACTAGTTTTTGGAAACTGGCTGCATGGATTTGTTTCCATCCAAGGGCTCTGGTGAGGTCAGAGCTCTGTGCAGGATAGTCTATATCTTCCATACCACACTGGAGCTGTTGGCATAATGTTAGACGTGCATTAATGCCAGCACAAAAACTAAAACACTGCATGCTGTATCATTAGATTTAAGCCTTTAAAAAGAGCCCAAAACCCATCATGCTTGCAGTCTTAACCCCAAACAAAGATACTGACTGTTAAACCTAGTTTCCTAACTTCTACCACATCTAAGCTCCTGGACCTTTAAAGAGGAGCTTAAATCGGAAGGGTTAACACGTGTTTTCATCCGTGTTGGGAAAAACAAAAAGAGGTCAACAATCCAGAGCTGAAATATTTCAATATCAGCTTTAACTCAACAACTCTGAGCTTTAAACCTTGTTGTCACATGTAGCAGGTTATAGACCCATTTAGCAACAGTGTACTAGTAAAACAGTGTACTAATACGATAGTAAACGCACCATCACAATAGTTTAGCATGTGTGAAGTGAGAACAAAATGTTCATGAAAAATACAAATGCTACATTATAGATTTCTGGCATTATATACGGCTATGGTTCATGTATACAACAGCTGGGTACTTCATTTTCCGTCTCACCTCTTGAGGAGGCTCTGGTATCGCCGGAGGAGCGATGGGTCTTTTCACCCCGCGCTGCTGCTCCTTCTCTTTCTCCCTATCTCGCTCCTTTTCTTTGTCCTTCCCGTTATCCTGCTCTTTCTCCGCCTGGGTCATGGTCTCCTTTCCACTTAATCCACTAAATACTTAGAAATGACAAAGTCACGGTCTTCTAGTCCCAGCGAGATGGTTCAAAATTGAAGCACAAGCTAACACCGTTGCCTTCCCTCTGAATGAAAAGTTTACTTCCGTGTTTGGTCACGTGGTGCAACATTTTGATTTCTATTTGTCCAAAGACTTCTCTGTGCGTCTCCGCATTTTTGTTTGTTTGTTCGTTCGTTTTTAATACATTCATAGCGTTTTTATATTTTTTAGATGACATAATATTCCATTGTTTGTGGTGTGAAGCGTTAACGACTGGCGATAATAGTTTTTCCGATGGTACAGGGTGTTGTTTTAGATAGTTTTACAAGACGTGGGAATTTCTTTCTTCATAAACTTTATTTAAACTTTTAGAAGAAGAAGAAACAAAAAGGAGCTACAGCTCCATCACCCTGCGCCGGTGATAGAAAAACATTTCAACATAGCATAGCATAGCATCTTTATTTATAACGCACTTTACATCCAACAATGTTGGCCGAAGTGCTACAAATATAAAACAAAGAGAAAACAGTTTAAATTACATATAGAATATCTTAAAATTAAAAATAATATAATTAATAAGAAACATGGTGGTTCGATCCCAGGCTGCTCCAAGCTGCATGCCAAATATCCTTGGGCAAGATACTAACCCTATGTTTGCTTACTGGTGGTGGTCAGAGGGCCCGGTGGCGCCAGTGTCCGGCAGCCTCGCCTCTGTCAGTGCGCCCCAGGGCAGCTGTGGCTACAATGTAGCTTGCCATCACCAGTGTGGGAATGTGTGCGTGAATGGGTGAATGACTGAATGTAGTGTGAAGCGCTTTGGGGTCCTTAGGGACTAAGTAAAGCGCTATACAAATGCAGGCCATTTACATATTAAGAGACATCAAGTCCTGCTGTGCTGAAAGCCAAGGTAAATAGATATTTTTTAAGACGTGATTTAAAAACAGATAAGGAAGGTGCCTGTCTAACATGTAAAGGCAACATCAGACATGGGATTTGGGATTTTTATATAATATTTTCACATGATGTGGCCAGTTTATGTATATTATTTTCCTGGGTTAGCATGGGGCCTCTTGGAGTGATGTGACAGTAAACAAAACAAATCCATGTTCAGTAATTAAGGTACTTTGCATTGGTTATTTAAGAGAAATCTATTAGTTTTCCTGTTTGACCATTTGATTAAAACAGTGTTATTGAACCTGGGTAACTGAAAATCCCATTAGCAAAACTGGTTAAATAAGAAATCTCTAGGTAAGCCAGATCCTGCACTTCTCTTGATGCAAAGTATAGAGTATTTAGTACCTGAGTTCACAGAAGTTGTTACTTATCAGAAGTCACCAGAGGTTTTTTAGAGCCGATACCCCTAACCCTAAAAATGGGTAGTCAAACATAAGAGCTGGGGGCCAGAAATAACCTTGTAAAGACTCTAATTTGGCCCACTGGATGGCTGTGGAACAAGTGAAGGAGGAACTCTTTCACTCTTATTTTACAGCTTTTCCTACTAATCACCCCATCACCATTCAGACTTCAGCAAAGTAATTAAGTAATAAATAAACAATTAAAAGACAGAAAGGTTCCTGTTTTCACTGTTTACTATAGAATTTTCTTTTCACAATGAGACTATATGTTTTGGTTTGTTTGTTTTTTTAAAGAACATTTTCTGTGAATTCAAAAACCTTTCCTGTAATTACAGGACAGTCTGGAGAATGAGCTACCAGAAATTCTTTCCTACAGCTGCATGTCTTTATTATGTGGAAAAACCTAGATGTACAATTCTTTTTCTCCTATTAAGATATCTCAAGGAATAAATGTGCAGGTAGAGTCCTTTGCATTGTCAGAAGGGGGAGTTTCACTGGTCAGACCTACTGTTGGTCAAAGTGGGTTGTTTGTGGCCCACGTGGTAAAATGAGTTTAACAACCCTGCTCTAGAGGGTGGGAGATACATAGTAAGATAAGTAACTGCTACTGAGCTAAATAGCATAAGCCCTAAATAAACAGCACTTCCCTAAAAAACCTTTAATAATCATAC
This sequence comes from Pelmatolapia mariae, assembly GCF_036321145.2. Classification (NCBI taxonomy): domain Eukaryota; kingdom Metazoa; phylum Chordata; class Actinopteri; order Cichliformes; family Cichlidae; genus Pelmatolapia; species Pelmatolapia mariae. The sequence goes on along the minus strand of NC_086244.1, from coordinate 31,624,470 downwards.
AATAATAAAATATATATTTTTCAGTACCGCAACCATGAATTGAATAAATGGTTCAGAAAATAGAATAGTCTCCAGTGACCACCATCAGCTCTGTGAAGAAGCTCAACATCTTGTGGAATATTTCAGAAAGTTAGTGGAGGATTTTATACAGACACATTAATGCAGAAGAACAAGTGTTTATTTTCTAATAATTTCCACAAGTTCCATGTTGGTTTTTGAACTCATAAAAAATGGCTTGGGAGAGGAATGAAGGAATTAAATCATGATTGTGAGCATTACTATTGAACCAATCGGGACATATAAAAAAATTGTTGAAATGTACCATCAGATGAGGTAATTCCTTTTAACTAGTCTGAGGTTCAGGTTCTTTATTCCTGTCATGAAACCTTTAGGAGTAGTGATCTTTTTCACATTCAGATTTGGGGTTCAGCTTCTTCTTTGTTGTACCTTTGCACAAACTTTGGGGAATCAGTTTCTATATCTGCTTTCTGATTGGCTGCTCCTCGAAAGATACCAATATCTGTAAAGATACCTTTAGAGAGACTGTGTGAGAGAGGTGTCTGTTCAGCTCTGAGCTTCTCTTACAGGCGGTGTACTCGGATCTAGAGTCTGTCTGTCCTTTCCAGTGAGCTTTGATTTGTCATAAAATTATGACCATTTGTCTAAGTTGAGTCCCCCTTGTACTGCCAAAACACACCTCACCCATTGAGGCATGGACTCCACTAGACCCCCTGAAGGTGTGCTGTGTTATCTGGCACCAATGTGTTAGTAACAGATTCTTTAAGTCCTGTAAGTTGCAAGGTGAGGCCTCCATGGATTGGACTTGTTTGCAGTGCATGTCTCACAGAACCATTTTTGTGCTAGGGCATAGTATCCTGCCGAAAGAGGCCACAACCATCACAGCATACTGTTTCCATGAAAAGGTCTAAATGGTCTGCAGCAATGCTCAGGTAGGGGGTACGTAGCAAAGTAACACCAAATGGGTGGCAGGACCCAAGGTTTCCCAGCAGAACATTGCTCAAAGCATCAGAGTCCCATACGCAACAAACTGCGATGCACTGTGTATTCTGACACCTTTCTATCAGAACCAGCATTAAAATTTTCAGCAATCTGAGCTACAGTAGCTCGTGTGTTGGATTGTACCACATGGGCCAGCCTTTGCTCCCCACATGCATTAATCAGCCTCGGTCGCCCATGACCCTGTCGGTGGTTCACCACTGTTCCCTCCTTGGACCACTTTTGATAGATACTGACCACTGCAGACTGGGAACACCCCACAAGAGCTGCAGTTTTGGAGATGCTCTGACCCAGTCGTCTAGCCATCACAATTTGTCCCTTGTCAAAGTCACTCAAATCCTTACGCTTGCCCATGTTTCCTGCTTCTAGGCCATCAATCAGCAGCTGACAAGACGTTGGGGGTGGCTGTAGCTCAGGTGGTAGAGCAGGTCTGCCACCAATCAGAAGGTCGGTGGTTCGATCCCAGGCTGCCTCCTGGCTGCATGCCAAATATCCTTGGGCAAGATACTAACCCCATGTTTGCCTACTGGTGGTGGTCAGAGGGCCCGGTGGCGCCAGTGTCCGGCAGCCTTGCCTCTGTCAGTGCGCCCCAGGGCAGCTGTGGCTACAATGTAGCTTGCCATCGCCAGTGTGTGAATGTGAGAGTGAATGGGTGAATGACTGAATGTAGTGTAAAGCGCTTTGGGGTCCTTAGGGACTGAGTAAAAGCGCTATACAAATGCAGGCCATTTGCCATTTACCAAATGTAGTGCCCTCGTTGGTCCTTAAAAGAATGGAGAAAGCAGTTAGACAAAATAAAAGAAAAACACAGTTGCGTTTATTTACAATAAATGTATGGAGCCCACAGTACCTGAAGCATTAGTGAATAAGGAGCTGTGCACAACGACGGACACAAAGGCATCATTCAAAATCTGTTAAATGAAGCTCATACGAGCGTACTCACAGTACTGTCTTCACTTTAATCCCCTGAAAAGTGAAAGATGTTTGCGTCCTTACTGACTATAATTACAGCGAACATTGTACTTACTCTGTCACTGTAGGATGAGCTGATGTTTGTTTTGCTTGCAAGCACGGAGCCAGTTCCGCCCATAGATTTTCAGAATAAAGCACCACGACAATGGCTCAACAGCTGCTTAAAGTAGGGGAAGGCTAAAGAATGTAAATTGGACATGACGTTATCACTGGTAAGATCAAATGCAATCAATAATTACAGGCAGCTATAAATAAATACAAAGGCATACACGAAGGAGAGAAATTAAATAGCAAACAAACTAAGAAGCTGAACGTGATTAATGATAGACAGAACTCAGGAGTCCAGTAATAAATAAAAGCAAATACTGCATATATATCACACATGGGGCGATAATTTGAAAGAAGTGAACGTGATTTATTAGAGTACAGAGATTGAGAAAGAAACTATTAGGAGATTAGACTGCAATTAACATACCAGCTGAGCAGAGTCAGGGGAATGAAGCAGGACAAGAGTCCAGTTATTTGTACCTCGCTGCTCCCTCCTGTCCTCAGTCCCCACAACACGGTTTTGATATTTCGTGGAAAAGAGTATACATCTTCGAGATCACAAAAACATTTATAGATACACTTCATGATTGTGTAACACTATGAAACCAAGATGGAATATGTCCACCATGACAAAACAATATTTATGGTCACAACACTGGAATTTCATCATTTGTTGTCAAGAATGTGAGCAAAGGTTTCAAAATTGACTAGATCAAGTTCATAGAGAGTGCCATGGATATAGGTGTGATGTTTCTGCATTAGCAGTAACTCTACAAGTCTTTTGTTCTAAAATACAGTAATTTAAAAATAAAAATAAAATAAAAAAATATTTTTAAAATGCAATTTAAAACAGGAAAAATATGTGTTAAAAGCTAATATTAGAACACAGATTTTTTCCCCACTCCTCCTTTACAATTCCATTTCCTCACTGCATTTCCTTTACCTTTTAGTTGTTGGATTAGTTTCTCTATTAGTCTTTCCTCAGCCTGAGTCTTTTGGTTGTTTTTCTGTTGGGAAAACAGCAAAGCAAATTAACCATGTGATGCAATGTAAGGAGTCCTCTGGTCTGTTAGAGAGAGACGTGGGTGGGCCGCCTGGATTTTTCAATCTTGCTGTTTGCACAGAATTTTGCGTTGTTACGGAAACCTTTTTTAGAAGTGTTTGTGCTTGCACAATTACATTCACTCTTAAATGTTCAGCACTGATGCATGATACAATATGAAGGTATACTGCAGTGAAATGGAGACCTGATCCTCCAAGTGTGCATGGGCCTGATCAGATGACATGTTGAAGGTAACGTGCTAGCAGCTAGAACCAGCACCCAGCCCCGTTACATTTATAAACAGTGTTAGAGTCAGGCGGGGCTCCATTAGGGATGTGAAGAGTCTCCTACTGTCTCTGTCAGCAGCAATACCTTGGTACTCTGTGCTTTATAAACTGTGTTCATTTGCTACTAAGGGGCACTTGGGGTAGTAGTAACAGTTAATGAATTCATTTCCAGAAAATGAAAAATGGCTAGAATTTGTAGAGAGACAAAAACACACATCTGCAAACAATTTTCAGGATACCATCTATGCAATGTGCTCATAACAACAAAAAAAACCCTTGTGTGACAGGGTTGAGTTTGAGCCCAGAATCCTTTTAACCAGAAGACAACAGTCCACAGCCAATCATCTGCTTTCAATTTTTATTTGAATAAAACGCACTAGATTAAGGAAACATACAGCTTATCTAGCGAGCTCCAGCCTCCATGCGACCATGGATGGATGGGCAGCTTATCCAGGAGCATGCATAATGGTTCATACTAGTGCTTCTCTTTAATTGAGATACATATAAATATATACATTCTCAGACATCCAGGTTAGGATATTCTTAGGAGCTTGAAAAAAGAAGGCAAGTTGACTTCTTTGAGTTTGTGAAGACTTTTAACTTCTCATCCAAGAGGCTTATTTAGTTCTAAAAACAAAACGTGGAGAGTCCCAGGTTTGGGTCGCCATCACTGGGGATCTAAAGGTGAAACCACTATGAGACCTTGGCCCACCCTATCATGTGACCTACTGAGGTCACCTGAGGCAAGACCTGAGTGGGGACTATATGTGCCTGGATCTCAGGACTGCACTGTAGAAAGCCAGTGGTGCAGTGGACACAGATGGCTTCCTTTACTCCTTGATAGAGAATTTTCTGTTTTCTCTTTCTTTCTTTGAGCGTATTAAACATTTAGGAGCAGTTCCAAACATATGCTTTCATCATATTTATACAGACAAACACATGAATACATTCTGCAAACAGTATCATCAGTAAAATCATCAGCACCTGTTCAGACCCATCTTGATGAAGCAGTCAAAACATTATCATGACAAATATTCAAATTGTGGTGATCACAGAATTTAATGGTTGCACTTCTTTGGAAATGTTAACCTGATGCCCCCTTAGTGTTTCTACACTTTCCCTCAATGCCAATGTGCTGTTCTCACTGTAGGAAACGCCCCGTTTACAAATCAGATTTATTATCTTTTTGTCAATCTGCTTGCAAGTGTGAAGACCCTTGTAAAGTTTTTTCAAATCCTTCATCAGACAAAACGTTTTGCAGACCCTCAGTTCCAGGGGCAACATACAAGAACTCTTGTCCTTCTGCTCGCCCAGCTGCACCACCCAGAACTTGGACAGCTCACTGGGGTTCTTTGCGTTGCTTGCCACCATGTTAAGAATCAGAGGGTAAAGGTCATGAGCTGCAGCTGGGATGGAGGATTCTAGCATGCTGGGGTCAGGAGGACAGTGGCTGGGCTGTGAAGAGAGCGAGAAATGATTTTGATACAACACAGTAGTATATTTAGACATACTGCACCTATAAGTTCTATCACATCCTTATTTTGTTTCTTGACTTAAAGATGCAAGAGTCCAGGTAATCATGTGACATTGAACACATATCAATAAATATGACAATGACTAAGAATGATGATTTCATATAGACTGTACCTGTGGACTGACAATAAGGACTTGGTTTGCAGACTTAGCTTCCTCAGCCAGCCAGCGCATCGGCCCCTTCTGTGCAATCTTTTCTTGCTGCCAAATGTCAGTTGCAACCTTGCAGCCGCCATGCAACTGCAGGAACTCTGCAAGTGCCACAACAGCACGCTGGAATGCTGAATTTACAGCAGGGTACACCAAAAGGACATGAGGCGGCACCACAGGAATGTTCTGGTAGTCCAGTAATTTGCCAGCTTTAACATTCCTATTTTTATCTGGGTAATAAGAAAACAATGGAAAGGAGAGTTAGTCAGCTTCAGCACCAGCCAGCAGTGTTAAACATTATACTGTGTCTAGAAGGGGAATCCCTAGCTTTGACTACTTCTTGTATACAACTTGTAAACCTAGGATGGTGAAGCAGAGTTTCTGTGCTTTGGAAAGCATTTGAAGGTAAGATGTTTAAAGCATTCATATCCAGTTGACTCCAAACATAACTCAAAAGGCTTGCAGGTAAGGCCATCCTGTAGCAGGGAGCCTTTTTGCTAAATACAATTCAGCATTCAAGTAAATCACATTGTGCACACACAAAGTAAACGTGCGTTTGGTTGAGCATATATTTTTCCGTTTCATCATTAATAATTCGGGTGCATCTTCCAAAAAAAACCCAAAAATGTTTATATTTACAGATTATGCAGAATGAACTCAGGATAATGAGGATGACCACTCCTCCGGTAAAGATGATGGCAGCATGTTTAACTCTCGGCGCTGCAAAAGCGGGCACATACAGAGGAAACACATTTATTCCGATTTTATTGATTCAGTGCAGGTGCTTTGGGAAATTGTGACTCGTACCTGGAGTAGTTAGCCCAGTAGTGATCTTAACTGGAGTAAATAATTAGAAAAGATAGATTAGTCACCACATGCATTGTGAATTGGTGTAGTAAGTATTTAAAATCATACAGTGCACTTCATGCGTGTGGTTTGATATATTCCCTTGCAATACTGGGAGACTGGGATTTTCTATATGTACTTATCTTTGCAGACTCACTGAAATTATTAGCTGAACTATACTGAACAGTATTGCTCACCTGTAGTTACATAAGGAGAAGTTGGTGTAACCGTTGCTATAAAACAGAGAAAATGTTAATAGTTTTACCCATTTATATCTCCTCAGTATATTGTGTCCGTCAAAAGTTTTGGCTGTAATGGGTTTTGCAAAACTTAATTTTGAAAAAAAGACAAATTAAAAAAAAAAAAAAACACTTACTTTTTGGTGGTTTAGGAATATAAATAATTTCCGTCTTATAAACTAAATTGCCTTTCACCGGTGGAGGCAAAGGGAGATTTGCAACTTGTATTAAATTGTAGCCATAGGTAGGGTTTACAGCATAATGAAACCATATCTAGGTTTCAGAACAAAAAGAAAAAAAGGGGAAAAAACAATTAACAGCATCACAGACTTTTTTCCCTATGTAGAAAATAGGACCAAAAGATATGATCAGTACTACTAAGGTTAAGACTGATACCTGTCCTAAGTGATCCAAGCTTGCACTGGCCAAAGGTGGGTTGTATTTACAGTGGTAGTCTTGTGTTTCTGTTCTGATGTGAGTGGCTGTCAAATATTTAGTACTAGCTGCAGAGAGAAAATAACAGACTGAAATAAATTAGTCTGCCTTTAGATATTAACCAGTGAGTGTCCATGACAAGGATCCTGACACACTAAGTACACACTGTATAAAACCCATGAAAGAAAAGGAAAAATCCTCAACATCTTTTGCTGGATATCATCTCAATGTCCTTAATGTTTCACCACCATCAGCAAATAAAACATGTGCAACAAAGACCTACTGTCTACTCTGCAGATGTATGATTGTTTAGTAAATGGCAACATTAAATCTGTCATAACATCAGCAGTAACAAGTGCTATATAAAAAACACACAAAATGTGGTCTCCAACCATCAATGTTGATCGCCCAGCTTATGTTGAGCATGACTCTTTCGCCTACTGGCACCGTCTTCAATTTCAAGCCTGCCACTAGAGATGGAACCAAGGTCTCGTTTTCTGGGGGAAAACCTGAAATGACAAACAACAGCGGTGCTCACTGTCCCCACAGACGGATTGTGTTTTCGGATATTTAAAGAGATGGTCAGTGTTGATTTGGCAGCTGAAATATATTTTGCAGCTTCTGTAACAGTCTTTGTTGCAAAAAAGATAAAAACAAACACAGTATAATGAAATCTGAAGACCTCAAATGAGCATGGCTATTACATATTTGATAACTCACAAAATATGTAATGCATTTTTTTTATCTTAAATTCTTACTTCATATGCATTTGTTATTGTAATTTTCCTTTCATGTGTCTGTCAGTGATGAATTTAAAATAAAGTGTAGAAAAGCAGAAAAAATATGACCACTAGTAGCTTTAGAGTCAATTGCGAAAAAGAAAGTTCACCCTCTTTAAATTATAACGTATTAACATATCAGCAAATATTAAAAATAATCTGCTGGCTGTTAGTAGATCTTAAAATAATACAACCTCACATGAACAAAACATGACATACTTATTTAACAAAAACATATCAAAAAGCAAAAGCAGTGTGTGAAAAACACCCTTACTGCTTCCACAGGGATTAAAAGTGAAAAGTATCAGCCAGTTTCTGCTAATCAAATCCACCTGATTTGCTAATGATTACAAAGTTTTGTGAGTTTGCTGGTCTGGGAAGTTCAGTGTTAATACAAAAATTGCAATCTTCCCAGGAGGGAGCACATTGGGGATTCAGACAGAAACCGCAAACAGCCCTGGAGCTACATCTCAGACTCTACATGCCCCAGCTTGCAGGTAATAACTACGCCAGCAGATTCATCCAACAGTCAAACCATGCAATACTCAGAGAAATTTGTTACAAATCTGAAGGCTAATACACCTCCAAGGAGACAAAAGACATTCTGATGACCATCAGTCTGGGATGGGATATAAGGCTGTTAACATATAATCAATCTATAGTGAGGAATATTATTCACATGTGGAAAGACAGTTGACATCTTTTAGGAGTGGAAGTTTCATCAAGCCCCACAAACCTCAATGAAGTGAAGCAATGTCTTCACAAAGAGCATAACAAAATTTCTCAACAATGATCCTCCACAGCGTGAGAGATTGATGAAGTCATAGTTTGCAGTCTGCGAGTGCCAAAGTAATTAAGTCTTTAATACACACTTAGTAATTAAGTGTGCTTTCACACACTCCTTCTGCATCTTACCGTAGTTTTTGATAACTAAATAATGACACTGTGTAATATCTCAAGCTACTGGACTTCTACAAGAGTACAGTGAAATCCATCCTGACAAATGGTGCACCAGTGTTGCTAGCTGCACTGGTGCATACACGTAAAAGAGGTCAAGGTGGCACAGACCATTGCTGGGATGCAAGCCCAGGATAAAGGACAAAACAGACAGCATCGGCAAGGGCAGTACACATCCAGAATATTGTGGGTTTGAACAGCTGCCATCTGTCAAACGGTTCAGAAGAATAAAAACAAGAAGTAACAGACTCAGGAAGAGTTTTTGTCCCGGAGCAGTGGCTTCCACCTCTCTACACACTTGACTGTAAACATGGCACAGAAATACTCAGATACAAACACAGTCTGGGCTGAGGTCATTTTAATTGTAAAATGATGTACAGTGCTGTTGTTTTTCGCCTCTGCTGGTGCTGCCAGGCTATTTTGTATCTTTACTTAGTTATTTTTATTCATTCTATTTATGTATTGTTTTTAATCTTAAGAGACAGCCAAACCGAATTTCACTGTACTCTATATCTTGACAAAGATCTTTATATTCTACGCGTTGCTGTTCATCTGAGGGAGTATTTAACACATTTTAGAACCTGTCAAGAACCAGATTACTTTGGAACACAAGGGTGCTCATAGTCGACCTGAAATAGTTTAAACATAACATATTGGCAGATTATAGTTTCCATCTAGCGCTAATAAACATGAAATAGGCTTACCATGATATTCTTCACATTTCACCTCCTGAAAAGCAACAGCACAAATAAATGAGCGTGTAAGATCCCTTTGAAGTGTGAATTAAAATAAATAAATAATAAAGGATTACTTAAAAAAAGTGGGTCACTTACAATGTTATGTGATGTTACCTGGGCAGCGATACAAAACAGATAAAACAGCGTGACTCCCCACATAATAAAACACCAGTAAAAGTTACAGAAATAAACGATCAGAAAACGAGAGCAAAGTATTTAAAATTTACACAGACTGTCGGGTAACTGTTTAACTACCTACAGGAGCACTGTGGCGCTGACGCTCTGAATTCCGTTATTTAAATACGACGATAAGCTCCGCCCACCACGCTGACCGTTTTGCATGTTGCGTGTTGAGGTAGGTCTGCTTATTCTGCTTCACGTCCTCTTTTCCGTTGCGTTTGTCATTAAACTATTCCAGCACCGGCTCAGGTCCAATTAAGTGTCGCATGTGTGAAGTTATACTGAGTATTTTCCGTGTCCTTGTGTGCTGTTTAAGGTCCAGACGACGACTGTGAGCTCTGACCACTCGTTAGCGGTCAATAGGTAAACCTAAACAAACGTAGAGCTTATAAGCAGCCCCGCTACGACCATCGCCAGGTCTCTAAATCATTTAAATGTAACATTTCGACGCTATTTTTTTAATGAATTATATTAAAGCATAAATGTATCAACTAATGTAACTAGATGTATGGACTTAGATGCTGGTAAGTTAGCGGTTGCGAAACTGAGTTTTCATCTCAAAGTTTCAATCAGAATGACTTAAAAGTAGAGTATGGACATTAGCAAAGGCGTACAGACTGCTAGACAGCGGTTGCTTTGTTAGTCAATACTTGCTGACATTTACGACTCTTGGTTTACTGATATGACTGCCGTGACCTAGATATCACTCTCTGCCTCGGTCCGATTGGGAAAACTGCACATTGTTTTCTCAAGAAACAACACGGAACAGTCCTCAGACCACACATTCACCAGAAACACACGTTGCAATTCCAGGTCTGTTGAACTAAATTCATGTGCGCTCAGCCACAAACAACAGGTGTGCTTTTCCTGTGAACAAAATTCGTTTTTTATGACTTTAATCAGACTGAATAACAAAGGCAGGCAGCAGAAGGCCTTACTGCTGTAGAAACACAGGAGTTCTAATGTGACAGAGAATTAGAGTTTAACTTTTGACATGCTGCACTTGATGCAAGTTAAGTTAACCTAAGTACTGAGTGTCTAGTTGTTCCTAGTTATTCATTTAACTGCTGTCAGTTTCACAACTATCAGTTGGGCATTTCAAAGGAAAGGAGTGGCATAAGTCATATTAGATGAATAATTATTTAGTCTTTTCAAGGCCAATAGAGAGAGACAGATATTTTATCCTTCGGCCTTTAGTTAACTTGTGCTGTGGATGAAAGAAACATGTTACATGCTGAATAACAGAATAATTATTTATTTATTTTTATCTTCAGTCCTTGTAGTGGACATCGAGTCTTCCTTGATGACAGAATGAAGTGATGTGATGTGGACATCATGCTCCTTGCTATATCACCTCTCTCTTATATAGAATCACAATATTTAAGAGAGTTGTGCAGAAATGCAGACACATACTACATTTCATTCTTTTCATCAGAGTTTCAGTTTTAGACATTTCCAAGCTCACCCCTTCTGATTTGTCTTCAAATATGTGTTGTGATTTCCAGTGAATAAGGAAAACAGGATGTTGTCTTTGACCACACGGAGCCTAACTGGAGCCCAAAGGGCTGTGACTTGGAGACAGGGAAGATTTATAAGGGACTGCGGGTGCTTCTTTACCAGTGTGCCTGAATGCCGCTTTGTCCCCAAGACCAGAAAGATGGGTCCCTCCTCTTCCCCGAGCTCATCCTTCTCCAGCCATTACAGATGCTTCACTGTCTCATCTTCTCAGTGGACCTCTGCATCGTCACCTACAGCCGATCAGAAAACACCATCTTACAGTTATGTCATTATTGGGGCGGGATCCGCTGGTTGCGTCCTCGCTAACCGCCTCACAGAAGACGCCCAGGAGTCTGCGCTGCTGCTCGAGGCTGGCCCTAAGGACAGGTGGTTAGGCAGCTTGCGACTCTCATGGAAAATCCACATGCCAGCTGCCCTGATCTACAACCTCTGCGATGACAAGTACTTTGATTGATCTGTTTTGTTATTCGAGTCATTAAATGTTTTAGTTCAGATTTATAAAAACAGAGACATTTGCCTTAGTGCATGACATTTAATATTACACGCTAAAGGGTTTCTAAATTAGCTCAGTGTGTAGCAAGCAGACCTTTGACCTTTAACCTACATCTCAGTTGTTTAAATGTGAACAATGAAATAGCATTACAATATTACAGCACTTTTACACGTGCAAAAACAGTCCAGTATTGGCCTAACATTAATAGCCCAGCATTCTGATACCAGTAATAATAACATTGTATAAACTGTTATTAACCTAATATTCTGACTTGTTGCTATCTCATTTCATTTTTGCTCAGGTATAACTGGTTCTACCACACTTTACCTCAAGCCAACATGGACAATCGGGTAATGTACTGGCCGAGGGGCCGCGTCTGGGGAGGGTCCTCTTCACTCAATGCGATGGTGTACATCCGCGGGCATGCTGAAGATTATAACCGCTGGCAAAGAGAGGGTGCAGATGGCTGGGATTATGAGCATTGTCTGCCTTATTTTAGGAAAGCTCAGTGTCATGAGCTGGGAGAAAACAGGTAACTAATACAAATATATACTGGGCATTTTTACCACTGCTTTTCCAGTATCTTTTTATGTATGATCACAGGATTTTTCACTTGTGCGGCAGTGCTGTTTTCTCTGTCCCGCTAACCCAGGCTTTAAAATCTCAAATATGTCACAAGACAGTTTTTTCCTTGTATATAAATGCACAGCACTGCATTGAATTCTTTTGCAGAACCCACCTACACCGAGCATCACGCATATCTAGACTGGCTGTCTCTAATCTAATTTCTAAGTAAGAACGTGAGAAACCAGGAAATACATCAGTCAAAAAAAGGGTCACAGCTCACAGTTTAAAACTATTATGTGCAAACAGAAATTTGAGGCACTGTGTGATATATTTGATACAATATAAAATGTGTCATTTCATGAAAGCAAACAATGAAATAAATGTCAGCGATGATGAGATGATGATGAGACTGCCTATGAGAAATTCGTTGGAAACTGTTCAGTACAACCACAGTGACAAGGTGACAACCACAGGAAATGTACCAAAAACAAACACTGGGAGACTACAAAGACTTTACCCAAGTATTTACAAGGATGACTTTGTGGAGGAAGGACTTTGGCATGCTTAACTGAGAACTGAGAACTGAGATCTGAATGATGAAGATGACTGTTAGAGTAAAACTGAAATGTTTAAATGACCTGTAAAGGAAGAAGTATAATCACTGTGTTTGATAATATGGTACAGAAACATAGAAGAACACTTAAATTTAAGTGTAGCAATTATGGAACACCTTCTCAGTTATTGGATTGCATATATCCAACAGTAAAGAAAAGAGAATTATTAATATTGTTTGCATGCCTAAACTACATGACTTCCTTTGAAAACAATTGAAACTGCTCTCTCTGTCTCTCTCTGTTTTAATGTTTTTGCTCTATATTGTAGATACCGAGGCGGCAGCGGACCTCTTCAGGTATCCAGAGGGAAAACCAACCATCTCCTTCATAAGGCTTTTATTGAGGCGGGGCGACAGGCAGGATATCCATTCACTGATGACATGAATGGATACCAACAGGAAGGCGTGGGCTGGATGGACATGACCATTTATAAAGGTTCTAAATGCTAAATGCTACAGAATTTATAGATAATTAATAGGGTTAGTTACAGGTAAAGTGCCACAAACCTTTTCTGGTGAAATGTTTTCGAGTGGCAGAATCAGACATCTGATCTCAGTCTGATTTAGCTCCAAAGGTTAAAATATCAATACTACAGTCTAAATATCAGGAGAGCAAATCAATATGCTTTCAGATGTGTGGCCTTTAAAAAAGGAAGGGCTTAATTTCTTGGATGAAAAATGTGTGTTTGTCGTTGACCACAATGTGTTTTTGAACCTCTGAGCACAAGTCACTGTGTGTTCATAGAACTACTTAACCAACTCTAAATAGATCTGAAACTTAGGCCCATTAAGAAAGTAGTTACTGTCGTACGTCATATGGAATAATTCCTGAGGTCGCAGAAGAGAAACTATGTTACTGGTCAAATACGTTTGAGTACTGTTTAATTCTTGATCTAATCTTTACATACTTTCACTGTCTAAATCTATCAAGGGAAGAGGTGGAGCACTGCCAGTGCTTACCTGAGACCAGCCCTGGGTCGACCCAATCTGAAGGCGGAGGTGCGATGTCTGACCACTAAAATCCTGTTTGATGGCAACCGTGCTGTGGGGGTGGAATACATTCAAAATGGACAAAAGAAAAAGGCAAGGAGGATAGATGTTAGAAGATTAACTAATGGATCATAAAATGAAATTAATTGAAACACTGAATTATGATTTATATCCTGAATTTGGCCCTTTACAGTGATTTTTCTATTGTCTGTTCAGGTGTTTGCAGAAAAAGAAGTGATAGTCAGCGGAGGAGCCATCAATTCCCCTCAGCTTCTCATGCTATCTGGGATTGGAAATGCAGATGACTTGAAACAGCTTGGCATCCCTGTGATTCAACACTTACCAGGTGTGTTGTGTATGTGAAGAACGTCCTTGTAGCCTACTTTAAAGAACTACAAAAATTAGAAAGTTTTCCAACTGATGCTTGTGTGACTTCAGACGATCATCTCTTCGGTGCTTACTGTCAGACCACTTTGCCTTCCTCCTCTCTCAGGTGTCGGTAATAACCTGCAGGATCACTTGGAGCTGTATGTCCAGCAGCAGTGTACTCAGCCCATCACCCTGTACAAAGCCCAGAAACCTTTCCACATGGTCAAGATAGGCCTCGAGTGGCTCACCATGTTTACTGGTAACCAAGTCACCTGCACATTTATAACGGGACAATCTCCCAAATGTTTTATAGAATTAGCGAGAGTTTCTGTCCTTGTATCACTTTTAGATGAAGATGTCTCCAAACTGCCATTTCACTCATCTAAAATGCTTGTTCATCAGAAAATATCATTGAAAAGAAACCAGAGAGTTAATATAAACCCTTTAACTTTCATTTAGATTTCAGCTATATTAATGATTATACACAATTATTGTGCAGATGTTAAATATTAAACTGTTTTCACTGGGCACACAGCCGTGTAAGGAATGTATCAGCCTGCAGCACTGCCTCTTTCTAAACTACAGCTGGCATTGACACAGTATATAGAAGAATTTCTCACAGTTTTAATAATGGTGACTCACAGGAAATGTGACATGAGGTGTTTTATTGGTGATCCTGGTAAATTATATTTACAGTCTGGTTCCTGGTTGTTGGAGAAAGTCAGCTAAGATAGTCGAAAGAACTTTCACTACCAGAAAAAAAGCTCATCAATCACATAACACCAGTGGCATTTCTTGTAAATAGACACGTCTGACTAATAAAGAGTACAATCATTTCACTAACCACATCAATCTCCCACAAGGTTATGGAGCAACAGCCCACATGGAAAGCGGAGGATTTATTCGTAGTCGTCCCAAAGTAGCGCACCCCGACATCCAATTTCACTTTCTGCCCTCACAAGTCATTGACCACGGACGAGTCGCCTCCAAAATAGAGGCTTATCAGGTGAGTAAAGCTTGTTTTTGCAAAACCGTGACTTCTTAATGCTGGTGTAGAGGGCATGCTTATGTTTTTTAAGCATTCTATAGAAATGTGTAGAAACATGAAGTCAAGTAAACAGCCCAAGGCATGAATTGCAGCGCATAGAGTATGCCCAGTCTTGTATACAATGAAACATTTATACCTGCGGATACTCACACAATCCAAAGGAAGCAGAGGAGTATTTACAGGCGTGCATATGTTCCATGGAAACAAAAACAGAAGCGCCATGAGTTTTCCAGGAAATTCTGTGCAGGGAACCTTTCACCCTTATTTATAGCCTCTTTTCCAGAGAAGTGCACCTGAAATGAAATCACTCACTCTTTCTTTTTCTTTGTCTTCTACTTAAACGGTGCAAAAGGCGCGGCCTTTTATTTCTTTTTACTTTAATTAATAGTGTCATACATCTGTAAATTAGAATTGGATCATTTTATACTATTTATATTTTATATTGGATAATTTTGAAATTTTCATTGTTTGAATAATTGAGACCTTTTGTATCTGTTTCTTTGTGGAACAAAGAAATAAAATAACCTGGAGTTTCAGCTCATCTCAGGGTTTATGAACTCAGATGTGTTAGCTAAACCTGCTCCCTAGAAAAGGCCCATATCTCAAGTTGCATCAGTTTTTTTCCTCATTTGAAAAATGACAGTGGCCTCAGTTTTACCACATCAAAAATGAGCACTTATGATGGTGTATTTACTAGGGATGTGCACCGCCACTAGTCTACTACTACTAGTACTAGTTACTAGTTGGTACGAGACTTAAGTTGTTCAGTCTGTTCAAATTTTAATTCATGCCCAGTGCCTGTAAATTATTGTGTACTAAATGTTATGTAGCTATCTGGCACGAGATGGCGCTTCGTCATTGAGAAATGCCATAAATCTGTTAATCTATGGTTCATCTTTTTGTTAACACTAATGAGCTTTCTCTGAAAGTTGAGTTCTGCCTTAGTGATAGGGTGAGTAGTTCAGTCAATTGAGAGTGATTCAGAGTAGAGCCACTACTCCTCCACATCGAAAATAGATGGCCAAGGCCGTCACCTCCTGGGTAAGGTGTTCCAACCATGCATGTCCTACCGGGAGAAGGCCCTGGTGCACTCCAGGACATCCTGGAGATATTACGTTTATAGGCTGGCTTGGGAAAGGCTTGATGTTTCCCCCGGAGGAGGAGGTGGCAAGAGGGAGGTTTGGGCTTCCCTGCTGCTGTCCCGCTCACCCGACTTCAGATAAGCAGAAGAAAATGGGTGGATGATTTATTGTTTTTATTATTTTTAATTTTTAGAACTTTTACTGAAGTGGGTGTCATGAATTTTCAAAGAGCAACGTGCCACACTTTACGATCACAATTTATTCATTTTCCAGATGTTAACTTGTTGTATTTTAGTACTACGTAAACATCTGTTATAGTTACATGTTTTCATATCATATATAACATCGGTTTAGTTTAGGTGTTTTTCTCCTTCATTGTCTGGAGTGTAACGTGTAGTGTTGATAATGCACAATGCGAGGTGCCGCACAGCATGATTCGCTATTTAAGAATGTCATAAATGATTTAAACGCCTTTCTTATCTGTTTTTGACATTTTCCACCAAACGGTTGTTAAATTAAACTTAATATTTGAGTGTTCCTTAGTTTTAGAATAGCTGGTTAGTCTACTTTTTTTCCACGGTTATTCGAGTAAGAAATAAGTCGCCAGGAACAGCCCTAGAATTTAGTGTTTTGAGGTTTTCTCTTGGACAAAATAACTTAAAAAGCTAAAAAGCCTTTATCATGTAAAAAGCTTGGGTTTACAAACTAGGATTAATGAAATTCAGCAGTGCTGTTTTAGTTAGCTCGGTTAGCAGTGACAGTTTTACTCATGCTGGTGTTGTAGGTTCATGTTGGACCAATGAGGAGCACCAGTACAGGCTGGCTGAAGCTGAAGAGCACCAACCCCCTGGACCACCCAATCATTCAGCCAAACTATCTCACCACAGGTCTGGATGTATTTGATATTTCCTTTAAATTTCCCCCTTAAAAAAAATATCTATACTCTTTTTTTTGAACAATGACAGTATTTTGACATGTTTGTAGTTATTGTTGCAGTATTGAAGTCCCTCTCCATCAACTTTTACCTCAGCAGCTTGCAGACTTTTGAGTTAAAACAAAGTTGCTCTGGCACGTTCTTATATAAGCTTTTTCTGGTTTTGATTTCCTCTCCTCTCAGATATTGACGTGTGGGAGTTCAGGCAGTGTGTCAAACTCTCCAGAGAGATTTTCGCCCAGAAGGCCTTTGACCCCTTTCGTGGTCCTGAAGTCCTGCCTGGTCCTCAGGTCCAATCCGATGCAGACATCGATGCTTTTGTCCGCCAAAAGGCAGACACTGCCTACCATCCATCCTGCACATGCAAGATGGGCTCACCCTCTGACCCGATGGTGGTGGTTGACTCAAACGCACATGTTCTGGGCCTGGAGAAGCTTCGTGTGATCGACGCCTCGATCATGCCCAGCATTGTCAGTGGAAACCTGAATGCTCCAACCATCATGATGGCAGAGAAGGCTGCTGATATTATCAGAGGTCGCCCTGCACTCGTTGACTCGGGGGTTCCTGTGTACCAGCCTCCAACACTTGACACGCAGAGATAAAGAGAGAGGTGTACAGCTTATCTGTGAGTTAGAAAAGTCCCTCAATAGAGTCAGTTATTAGGCAAAAACAGCAGTAAATCACAAGCTATATGTTCGATTAGGAGCTTATCAATTTATCTCTGAGCTGATATTGTGAATTATTACCGTGGGAACATTCCTGGCCTAACACACATATTTAGGACCATAAACACTTCACATCTGTCTCACACTGCCATTGGGGTGGAACAGTACTTATTCAAATTGCAAAATCACTGTGGTTATGACAGGAAATGTGTCTAATGTGTGGCTTCTCACTTAGCAAACAATTTACCAGACTGCCTCATCGTGCATTTCAGTAAAAATGCTCTGAAATGTATACATCTTAAACATGAAGTAATTACCCAAGATTACAAACTAGTATCCAGCATCACATTAAAAATTGCAAAACAGCTTTAAAAAACTAAAGAAACTTAAATATTTCAAGATATGAGCTTCTGATGAAAATCTGTTTCCACGGCACTGCTTTTCAGAAAAAAAACAATCTTATCAGCCATCATCTAATGTGGCTGAGAGCTGCAGTCAGCAGCTGGAGCAAACTGTAGACTTTAGAATAACTGGCCTCAGCAGCTCGCTCCTGTCTGCTCAGACCAGATCAGAGGTTGGCAGCCTTTGGCTGTGACATTCCTCTTCCTTCCTGAAAACTTGCAGGTTCAACAGTTTGATAAAATCTTTTTTTGTTGTTTTTGTCCCCCCGCACACATGAACATGAACATGAAGGCAATAAAGTGATTCGCTTTCACTTTAGGTTTCCCACAATTTAGCCAGTTTTTATAGCAGTTTCTACAGCTACAGCTTTACCATCAACATCTGCAGAAAACATTCGGTTTTGTTACTCTGTTGGCGTGACAACAGAGCATTGAATAGGCAGGATGAAAGAAACAAACTTTTTTCTTTTGCACATCTAAACAGACTTGTCACTAAACAGACTTGTTTAGTGACAACTGTGGGAAAGGATCATACGTTGTTTACAAAAAAGACTTGTAAGTGAAGTGATATTGTAAACTGGACCAAACCCTGATTCAAGCTTGGAAAAGAAACTATTATAATCAGACTTGTAGCGATTACACTACCAATGCACGCGTCTCTAGATTTAACAGACAGTTAAAGGAGCAGACCTCCTAAATGCTGTCAATGCATCTGTAAAACTCATCTCAGTTGATTTGTTTGATTCATGCTATGTGCCAAATTTGAGTCCTCGAGCTTCATAACTCACAGCTTTTGCACCGCTCAGTCAGCCTGACAGCGGTTTAGTCTAAACAGTAATTCATGCAAAATGTTTTAACACTATGTTTACACACACTAAGAACTTTGAAACTAAAAATCTTCAGTGTCACTTTTATAAGCAGCTTTTTTTCTGATTGTGTTGTGAATTTTTTAAAACTATGCTTTTTGTTTTTAATGTAACTGTAATATCATTGTTGCCTATGAGATCACGATTACATTCTGATTTGTATTAATTCATGTATATGTTGCACATGGCTACAGTGTGTTTCAGTTTGGTCCAGCTTGAACTGACACACACCGGTGCTGAGATTTTAGACTTTGAGTGAATAATCAGTGTGTATTAGCAGCTATAATGAAAGCACTAACATAAATTATAAGTATGTCTTATTAAGCTTTGCACTACATCATAAAGAACTTCATCACTGTGACAATTATGGTTTATATTATAATGCAGTACTGTCTAACATGATGTGAATGTTTAAATCATCCGTCTTTATGAAGGGAAACTTACTGTGAACACCGTCAAAGGCTTTCTGTTGTTTTTCTGTGCTGACACTAAACAAAGCCTCCTGACCTTGTTCTTGTGTCTTTATTCAGTGTTCGTTACAAAAAATCAGCAGGTTCATTGTCATTCCAGGCAAAACTTCAAATATGCAAAAAAGGGCTTCTCTTTTTATTGGTACAAAACTTATAAGGTACTAGTACTTATGCTACAAAGTAGAGATAGAGCTATTCTTGTTTGCTTTTTTTAAATTTTCATACAACTGGATAGAAAGCAGAGATCTTCAAGTTAATCGTGTACTTTTTACAAACGCTGTACAGATTTTATACATCATTGTCACTTTATAGACATCTGTAAAGCAGTGGAACAGTACAAAAAAATAAAGCTGCGTTGCACAACAAAGCTTTGCAGTCCTTGTCATTTTATCTCATGTGATAAATCATTTGGGTAGTTGCACTAGTAATAATCTCCACGTGACTGTTGTTGTCTCAAGTTTCTCGCATGTGAGCCGCAGGGTAAATCTGAACTGTTTGGAGTCGTGCGCTTTTGACAGATTATATTCCTAAGCAGGTGGCTTCCAGTCAAGAAGCTCTCGTAAGTGATTTAAAGCATAACTGAATGCCTTGGGGAGTGGAGTTGGGTGGTTTTCAATAAAAAACAAAAGTCTCACATAGAAGCCAGCATGTTCACCTCAGACTTTTTATGGCTTCTTGAAAATCAAACCAGTGTTGAATCTGGTACTTTTCTTTAATCTTTTTAATGTTGGGTACAAACATTTCAGTTCGGCAGTAGATCTCGTGTCAATCAAACACTGATTTTTACTAAAGATTTGGTGGTTCATCATTCATTACTATGGACTTTTGGACAACAAATCATGATCGCTGCCAATAAAGAAAAAAAATCACACATAAATGTTTCCGAATACTACTTTTGTGCAAATGCAGCGTTACCAGAGTTTCCCTGACATGTTAACCAACAGGCCCGGAGAGTTACAGAGGTAATAAGATTTTTTTCAAAGTCTACATTAAAAACAATTTACTTGCAGTTAAAAAATGCATATGTCTCATTTATCAGCTGTATTGGCCACTTAAACCTGTATGAGGCTCTTCTAAAGTGAAGAGGAAAGAGTGCATTTGCAGTCCATCTGAACAATAGTCCAGATAGCAGCTTGTATCCTGCTTGTACATCTGTACAACTATATCTACATCATCAGAACGTCCAATAGCAAATACCGGCACCAGATTTAGACCCTTTAGTCAACTTTTAGTCACAATAAATAAATAAATAAACTTCAGTAATTTTGGTAACAAAAAACATTTGACGCATCTGAGTATGGACGAGTGTTCTCTATTATGTCCAGACTATCTCTCCAACTCATAAATGGAATACGTAGTAGAGTGGAGAGAGAGTCTCTACACTCAGAGAACCAGGGTTACAATGTAACCAAGCATTCCCTTGTTTTGGTTTTAAAGGAGCCCTTTGATTGTACAGAACAAATTGCCCTTACAGCAGTATTTAGAGTAAGAAAAAAAGAAAGATTGCCTAGCCATGACTCGGTGTGTTGTTTTTTGCTTAAATTAATCTGAAGGTTATTATAGTTGGCAGTGGGAGACAAACACCCGTTAGTGGTGCAGAAACGCTTTACTACTTTTTTTCCCCCAGTTGTGCTCTTTGTCTTGACAAAAACAACTCCAACAGATAAAAGGCAACAGCAGTCATTTCATTACAAGAGCAAATATACTGACATAGTATATTGTCAGGCAATCCAGTAAATAGTCGCCCCTTATGTAGACACCTGTATGGTCTTATTCATTCCATTGCAAAAACAAGCACGCTTGACAGGATTTTCTACTTCCCGGCAGCTCAGCTGGTGTGAGACTTGTGGGAACTAAAGAAGAGTTTTGCAGCTGTGGAGGGAATAAACGGTTTACTTGATGTGTCATCTGTGACACAAAGAAACTCTGGTGGTCTTTGCTTTTACTTTTGTTTCACCTTCAAGAACTGTCAAAGATAAGTTCATGCTGTCAGCAAGTAATTATTTTTAAAACATGAGTAGTCCGGGTCTCATGCACTAGTTTTACACAAGAGACTCATGAGTCTGTTGAGCCACATCACACAGAAACCTCAGAGATTATCTACTGTTGCTGATCTCAGAGTGATTCAGGGGGAATAGTGATTCAAGGTACTGTACATCATTGCATATCTGAGTAAAGGGCTTAACAAAGAAAACTCAGTCTCCAAAGTTAAGGATCATCATGGGCAGTGAGTGACACACAGCAGTGAGTGACACACAGCATCCTAATATTCCTTTATTTTTAGGGTGTGTAGCTTGATCAAACTCCTTGAATGTAGCACTGCTGTTGGTGTAAAGGGAGGACTTAAGAGAATGCGTCCGCGATTACATGAAGAAAGAGGATATGCCTGAGGACAAAGACTTGTTGTTTTTTTCCCTACTGATATGTGATTTCCTTTTCAAGTCAAAAACAGAGACATAGCCAAGCTTAGCCCTGAAATCCTGAACTGTGAACCCAGAGAAGTTTAAGTGATCAAGACTACCACGAAAAAAACTGTTTCTGTCAAGTTTTTTTTTTTTTTTTTTACTCTAAATCGAGTCACGAAGGTAATAATGTAATGTGAACAACCAGTGTTTGCTAACATGACCAATAAAAGGTTTAAAATCACACATTATTTATATACATGGATCTGGCAACGAAATACAGGGAAGCTTGGAATGGCTGGACAACCATACGCTGACCTGGCGCTGGTGTTTGTTTGTTTTTTCAGACATCTAAACTGGAACATTAGTTAGTTAAATGCTTTGGAAATTTTTCTAAAATTGTTTTAATAAAATCAGCTTCTGTGGGGAAAAACAAAATCATGCACTGCAATCTAAAAATGATTAAAACGGTCGAACACTTTTTGTTTTTTTGGCTCTTTATATATCGAGTAAACAGTTTAGATTTATTTTAGAACAATGCAGCTGGACAGACCCATTATCGCCTTGAACTGAAGCTGATTACGATGATCCCGAAAATCTGTGTTAGAAAACCTACATTTGAGTTTTTCCTGCTGTAAGAAACCGGTGTAACAATAAAGAAAAACTCCATTTAGAGGTTTAAATTCACACTAGATGGCAGACTGGTTGGCAGGCAGATTTGATTCCCTCTGGTTTGCTAAATTTTCCATAAACCCAACCATTTCTTCATCATTTCTTAAGAGAAAACAAGGCACTTTGCTCTCTTATCCATCTGTGTTTTACACGTTTTCATTATTGCATGATGCACTTGAATAGAGGTGTCCCCTCACCGTAGAACAGTAGTAAAAATTCAATTGAAAAAATCCTAAATATATCCCAGTGTGAGCTGCTGTTATAGTGAGGTGATGCATATCATCTCATCTGTTAGGTCCTCCTCACATTTCACAGCCACATATGGCTCCTCATCGCTGTAGTCACGGATGCTGTGGTCCCTAATATTTGCACTGGCATGCGAATCCGAGCCAACGCTCTCTTTCCTCCAGGTGTTGCCATTACCCATGGTCCCATTCAGCAGGTTACTGGCGGCACTCTCCATTTCATCGATGGTCATTTCGCAGGCGTCTGCAATCTCCTGTTTAGTTGCTGACACAAATTTAGGGTCCCTGGCGTATTTCCCCAAACCTTCAGAAATCAGCACCTGGGGAGAGCAGTTGGGAGATAATTAAAGCTGAAACCATGAAGTGGAAAAAGTGATCTTCAGCAAAACATGCAGGAATCAATGCTTTGCATTTGCATTGGATTTATCCTGCTCATATTTTCTGTTTTATATACATCTGTTTGGAAGGAACAGCCAATCAGAAGAAAGTTGGTATAAAGGCTAAAAAAATGCTAAATCACCTTGTTGTTTTGGACAGTGGATGAACTGAAGGACAAGACTTTAATTAATTAAAGGATTAATTTTTAATTAAATTAGGGCAGCACGGTGGTTAGCACTGTTGCCGCACACACAAGTCCTGAGTTCAATTCCACCATCAGGCCGGGGTCTTTCTGTGTGGAGTTTGCATGTTCTCCCCGTGTTTGCGTGGGTTCTCTCCGGGTACTCCGGCTTCCTCCCAAATACATGCAGTTTGTGGGGATAGGTTAATGGATTAATCCAAATTGCTTATAGGTGTGAATGCGGGAGTGAATGTGAGCGCGAATGGTTATCTGTCTCTGTGTGTTAGCCCTGCGACAAGCTGGCGACCTGTCCAGGGTGTACCCCGCCTCTCGCCCTATGACAGCTGGGATCGGCTCCAGCGCCCCCCGCAACCCTGAAAAGGATAAGCGGAAGCGAATGGATGGATGGATTAATCTGAACAGATAATCAAGGTAAGCTACTCTAGTAGAGAACACAAACTGTGATATGGCCCTGGAAATAAGCATAATCGGTCTGCTTAAAGTTCTTGATTATGTGACATGACATTCAGATGGATTCTTTGAAATTTAAACTTTTCAACCTTTATTTGTCACTGCAGAGTATTTTTGGCATTTAGTGTACAAGATGTAACCAAACAGTTGTGCCTCAGTGCCTGTAAAGCAAGCCTTTTAAAATCTGGCAGTCATCCTGGTGTTACAGGACTCCTGTGTTTAGAGATGTGGAAATGTGGGAAATCACCTAAAAATATCCAAAGATGCTACTATCAAGAACCACACATTCTGGGTCTTACAGATAGTATTCATTTAGCTGCAAATAGATGACCTCTGCAACATCCTGTTGACTTGGAAAATGAATGCTTCACTGACAGAAGCATTGCTCATCACGCTTCCCAACTTGAGTTAGCTGCCTGGACATGCAGCCATATTTGTTTTTAATAAAGGTAATTATGAAAATGTTTTTCATTTTGACATAGTGGAAACGTTGACGTGTACATCACAAATGAGTCAGAACAATAATGAGTCAGTTCAAGAATGAAAACTTCAAGAAAGAAAACTGCTCAAAAACATTTAGGGGACACTTTGAAAACATGTCCAACCTCAATGGGGAAAACATCATGCTGCATATCTATACTGATATAGACTGTGTAATCAGTTAGAACCAAAGGATGACAAATCACTTGATGCAAGTGAAAATGATCATACTACAGAGAACAAAATTCAAAGACACCCTGAAATTCAAAGTGAAAAAATGGTCCATTTTGCTGGAATTTCATTGTAGTCACTTAAAATGGTACTCAGTAGTTTGTTTGGCCCCCATCTGCTTGTATGCATGCCTGAAAACATCCTAATGAGACGTGAATGGTGTCCTGTGGAATCTCCACCCAGATCTGATCCAGGACATCACTGAGCTCCTGGAGAGTCTGCGATGCACGCTAGCTGAATCGGACGGACCAAAACATGATGTCCCAGAAGTGCTATATTTGAATTAACTCAGGCGAGTGTAGCGTGCAGGAGCTGCAAACATACTCTCACCTCATGAAGCCGAGTATTGTTTTGCGCCAGGAGAAGCTCAGTATCCACTGCAC
The DNA here is from genome assembly GCF_036321145.2 of Pelmatolapia mariae. Lineage (NCBI taxonomy): Eukaryota > Metazoa > Chordata > Actinopteri > Cichliformes > Cichlidae > Pelmatolapia > Pelmatolapia mariae. Next base: position 31,599,789 of record NC_086244.1, on the reverse strand, counting down.
CAGTGTAGGGTCTGACAGTGGGTCCAAGGATTTCATCGCGATACCTAATGGCAGTCAGGGTGCATTCGTCTAACCTGTAGAAGGCTGTGCATCCCTCCATAGAGAAGCCTTCTCAGACCATCACTGAAGGACTACCAAACCAGTGATGCAGAACGATGTTACAGGCAGCATATTATTCTCCACGGGTTCTCCAGACCCTTTCACATCCATCACATGTGGTCAGAGTTACCTCCTCTCATCCGTGAAAAGCACACGGTGCCACTGGTGGACCTGCCAATTCTGGTATTCTATGGCAAATGCCAAGCAGTGAGCACAGAGTCCAATAGAAGACATCGTGCTTTCAGGCCACCCTCATGAAGTCTGTTAATGATTGTTTGGTCAGAGACATTCAAACCAGTGGCCTGCTGAAGGTCATTTTGTAGCTCAGGCAGTACTCATCCTGTACCTCCTTGCACAAAAGAGCAGATACCCTTCCTGATGATGGGTTAAGGTCCTTCTACAGCCTTATGTCCTCCACGCTCTCGAGACTGCTAGAACACACAGTAAATCTTATGGCATTGGCACGTTTCAATGTGTCACCCTAGAGGAGCTGGACTACCTTTGGAACCTCTGTAGGGTCCAGGTATCACCTCATAATAACAGTAGTGACACTGAGTCTAGCTAAAGGCAAAACTAAAAAGATGAGGAGGGAAAAATGTCAGTGGTCTTCACCTATAAAACACCAAAGCAGCTGAAACTGATGAAAAACCCCTTTTGCTACTTAACTGACCAGATCAATATTCTGTATGTTGAATTGGCTTGATGCTACACTTTGATTAAAAAGTTTTACTTTCAACTTTTTTGAGCAGTGTATAAATGAAATATCACCAGATCTCTTATCCTAATTTGTGAGGGTCTGTGGATTAAAAAAAAAGCACGGTAACAACAACAGAGCATTTGTTATGTACTCACAGCTTCCACCAGACTGTTGGCACTGCCTCTCTTTTGCAGGCAGTGCGAGCAGCACTCTGCGGGTAAATGCAGACGTGACGGAGAATGGCTTTGGCTGGGAGGGCCATCCTGACTATCTGTGTACCATGAACTCCTCTTCACTGCTCCAGGGATGCTGGCCACACTGCCAGGACTGCGCCAATCCACCTATGCACACAAACATATACATATATATATGCTTATATATTGGTGTACCAGTGGTTTGGTGGGGTTTTTTTTGCCAAGAACAACTCAATAATGAGACCTGTATGAGTGGCGTGTAACTGGGCGAGAAGTCACGGCTAACTGGGGAGGCAGGAGGTGTGGCCCACGAGCGCATGGACCTTGTGGGAGAAAGACGGTGAATTTTGCTTGCGTCGAGACCGGCCACCGCCATCACCTGTGAGTGATTGAGAGAGTAGATAAAAAACAAAACAAAAACAAAACAACAGTTTTTAGAGGTGCCATTCCTTCATCATCACAATATTAATGCCCAGAAAAAGGTGTAGGTACCTGTTGCTGCATCAGGTGTAGTGGAAGAGCTGTGCATGATGGAGAAGGAGGAGCATCATCTTCACTACTTCTTCTCCGAAGACACTCAAAGCTGAATGTTGGTCTGTTGGAGGCTGAGAGGACACAGAAAACAGTAATGATTAATGCAATCATTCATCATAAATCCACAGACATTTATAGACAACTGCAACTGTTGCAATGACATGTTTTCTTTTATGCTTATCATGCAAACTGCTAAATGACCATAATAGGTCCTTTCTATGCTTATCAGTGCAACAGTTTCCAGTTAACTGTTCTGCTCTACATTTTATTGCTTGACTGTGAGGCATCAGCTGGTATTCTTATTCTAAGGAAAGAAGGCTATTTTCTAGGGTATGAAAAACTAATTAAACAAAAAAACAAACAAAAAACCTCAAGATTTGATAAACCAGTGCGCACCTGCATTGCTTTAACCAGAGCGCTCACGCTCTGGTTAAAGCAATGCAGTGATATGCTTCGGTGCACTAGCAGAGAAGTACATCAAGAACATCTCTGGTTTGAGAGCAGGCTATCACAACTGTCATCAGCTAGCAGCTAAACAAATGTTATCTGATGGAGAGTGTTTTCGTGCTTGAAGGCAGTAGCAAATATTTTTGTAGATTTTTATGCCTCTTCCCACGTGGAATCCTTCAGTCAGTTAGCCAAGTTTATTACTCCTTTAAAGAAATAACACAGTTCTTATCTGTGCTAACATATAACATAAAACTGTTAACACAATAAACTTTCATAAGTTTAACACAATGTGCCACTGGAACTACAAATCACAAGTGAATTATTATTAATGATTCCGTCCCAGTTCACCAATATTAGCGGGTAATATTAGCTATTTGTAAGTATCTATGTTTCGGCCTTTATAATAGCCGATAAGTGAACATTAAAAAAAGAAAAAAATAAAGAAAAAAAACATGAAAAACATCCTTCAATCATGTTAAGAGAGTTGATGTTGCATTTTTTGTCCAACGGAGGACACATCTAGCGACACATCTGTATGGAACACAAAACACAACAACCTGCTAATCTGAGCAGAGTCGTGCAGAGCGTAAGTGAATAATCTACACACAGTTGTAAATGAAATTTATTTTTAAATAAAAATCATTTTCTTTAAATAAGGAGTGATAAATCACCAAACATAATAAATATTAGGCAAATCTGTTTATGTTTTGGTGCCCTAAAGAAAAGCATTTTTAGCCCCTATATATTCAGATTTTACTCACCAAATATTTTTATCTATTTTTAAAATCCTACATCAGTCAGACTCTTATTCTGTCATCCATTAACAGCAATTCACAACAGTTCTCATCAATTCATGTTATATTGGATGAGGGAAAAAAACGTTCTTTTCTTTCAACAACAAGGTAATTTCTCTGTGAACCTCACCCATTTAAAAACATAGCTAGATGAAACCCTAGCTGTTTAACAATAATAGCTTACATACAGTAGTGTACCATGCAATGACAGTACTCATTCAAAATGAATGGCACAAACTAGTAAGTTCTGCATAGTTCACAGATGTGCGATCAATTTGCCTGAATCAGTTAATAAACATCTGACTTGAGAATTTTCTTGCAAACAACAAGTAAAATGATCCTTTATTAAATTTCACAGGTGTAGTGACAAAACAAAAAAGTATCAGTTCACCTTGAGGTGAGGGTAAAAACCATTTCCTGGGTGACGGCCTGCTGTCCTGGTAGATTGGCCGTTGATCATCGTCACAGTAACCTTCAGACTGGCAGTCACCCCTGGAAACGAGGTCAAAATCTCCCTCTGCGTCATCATGGCATTCATTGTTGGACAACCTTTGACACAAAAAGATAAAGACTTTGAAAATTAACTTTCTCTGTAACTATGATGTCACGGGACACAAACAGTGGAAAGAAAGTTACACAGAAAAGTAATAGACTGGTGACATTAACCACCAGCATAAACCACAAGTGCTCAGTCTAGATATAAGACAGCTGAACTCAGAGGAAAGAAAACACTTCCGTGAAGTCATTGGTACACAGTAGTAAAACCACGGCTGCATTTATGTAGCTGGTGTGTCAATTTTATCTCACGCTTTCCTCAGATTAGATTAAACCGACTTTTCTTTTCCAGAATTACCTTTCCTTTGTGAGCATGATGTCATCTTCATGAAATTCCTCCCCACTGAAGTACTCGCCCGAGCCTCTCTCTTCATCGCTGTCCACATTGCCCCTCTCCTCTCGACGAATGGTGGGATAAAGTGCTCCGCTGCTCTCTGACCTGGCATCCAAACAGCAAAGACACAGTGAATCATACTGATGTTGCTGGATTGGATTAACCATTATCATCTGTTTTCTTCAGACTATTGCATCCGCATTCTAAAAAAGTTGGGATGCTGTATAGAATATAGGTAAAAACTGAAGTTTTAAAAACTTTTTAAAATAAAATAGAACACAGAAAACACATCGGATGTGTTACAATATTTACGTTCAATTCAAAAACAATAAGGTCATTTTGAATTTGATGACAGCACAGAAAAAGCACAGAAAAATTTGGATAGGGCCATTTTCACCACTGTGTAGCATCCCATCCACTTTAATCAACAGTCCACAAACATCTGAGAACTGAAGAGCCGAATTACTTGACTCTTAGGAGGAGTTTTTCTGTATCAGAAAAACAGGTTGTCTGGATGGGAGCACATGCTGCTCTAAAACTGTAGTACCTCTCAGCAATAATAGTGCATTTGCAAGGTGCCAATTCCACAGGTGCTAATGCCACCCACAGAGCTGTAGAGCTTGAGCACTGATAACAACAAGTTGTCTACACCGTCTTTAGTCCAGTGTTCAAGCTTTCCAGAAAGAATTTCACAGTTCAGTTTGTCTGACTACAGAACAGTTTTCCATTTTCACTGAGCTTTGGCCCAGAGATGACAGCATGTTTAGATCATGTTCGTATATGGCTTCTTCTTTGCATGGTAGAGCTTTAATCTGCATTTATGGATGGCACTAAAGACAATGTTGTTTTTAATGCAGTATTGACTGAGGGCCTGAAGATTAACGGCCTGCAGTACCGATTTTTACTCTTGTTCCACTCCAGATTCTTTCAATCTTTTGATGATCTTATGTAGATGATCTATTTAAAATCTTCACAAATTTGAGGAACAATATTCTGAAATTGTTACACATCTTATACTGTAACTGACAGTGACATATACATACAGTTTATTTGCATATTTACCATTTACCTCTGAGAAATGTTGTCTCTCTATCATCGTCTTTTTAATACCACTAGCTTTTCCAGTTTTTTGTTCCCCCTGTCCCAACTTTTTTAGACGTGTTGCTGCCATCAACTTCAAAACAAGCTAATATTTTTTTACAAAATAGTCAAATGTCTAAGTTTAAACACTAGATATATTTCATATGTTCTGCTGTGAATAAAAGATTTATATATGAATTTGCAAATCATTGCAAAAATGTCGCAACTCTTTGAAAGTGGGTTTGTACAAATAGTAATAATCCTTATTGTCATAGAGTTGCTTTTTCATAGACTGCTAATTCAACCAGTCACCACATATATACTGTATAAACTGGCCCATTTATCAATTTTTTGATTAAAAGGTAAGAAGCTTTCACATGTTTTGTGACAATCGTACACAAAACCAATATGCTTTGAAGCTCTGTGAGCATTAACATCATGTACATACCTAATATAGGCCTCATAGTAGCGTGTCCTGCTCCAGGGACAGGAAGAGGAGATGGATCAGGATAAGACAGACGGGATTTGATGGAACCGGAAACCAGGATGAGGAGGGGGGGGGTTCATGCAATGACAAATGAAAAGAGGATACAAGCTGAAATGCTTAAATTGTCTTGTCGGTTTTCGCTCCTGCTAGAAAACAAGATCTATTAAATAATCCACAAATTACAGATAAGAAATGAGGTCACACGATGCCACGGTTTTTCCAAGAATGAACACCGCCGAACATTCAAACTGTGGATTCCTAGAAACTGCAACAAACCCAGGTGCAATACGTCAGACTCGACAGCCTCAGTTAGCATGTTTTTTTTAAAGTTCATGACAGCACAATTAGAAGAAGACTGAAGAAAGATGGCTTGTTTAGAAAAGCTGCCAGAGGAAACATTTTTCTCTCTCAAAAAAAAGATAGCAGCATGGTTTAGGTTTGCAAAATTTCATCTGAAAAAAATGCAAGACTTCTGCAACAATGTCCTTTGGACACGTGAGACCAAAGTAGAGAGGTTTGGCTATAATGCACAATGTACAGCAAAACCTAAACACAGCACATCAGCACAAACACCTCATACCAGCTATCAGACACGTTAGTGGAGGGGTGATGATGTGTGCTTGTTCTGCAGCCACAGGACCTGGGCACCTCACAGTCATTGAGTTGACCATGAACTCCTCTGTATACCAAAGTAATTCTAGAGTCAAATGTGAGGCCGTCTTTCCGACAGCTAAAGCTTAACCCGAACGGGTGCAACAGGACAACGATCTCAGGCACAGCGGGAAATCTACAGAGTGACTGAAAAAGAAAAGAATCAAGGCGCAGAGCCCAGACCTCAAGACAATTTAAATGGGACGTTTAGAAAGCTGTGCATAAACGAATGCCTGCAAACATCAATGATCTGAAATAATGTAGTAAAGAAGAGTTGGCCAAAATTCCTCCACAATGATGTGAGAGATAAAGACATAAAGAAAACAACTGTTCAAGTTAGTACAGTTAAAGGTGGTTCTACAAGCCACTGAATAAAGGGGTGTACTTAGTTTTTCATAGGACTAAATGTAACTGAGGATATGTGTAGAACATGCAGATGAATGAATCTATAAAAGCAATCATTTGTTAAATACATACTGATAAAACACTACAAAACTGAGATCCTTTTAATGCAGTGAACTATAATGTAATGATATACATTATATTATACAGTGCACTACCAGACCAAACTTCTGAAATGTCAGGGGGAAAAGTCATTAACATACTTTGTTAGTGTAACTGTAAACAGCTGTACTGGCAGATTTCTTTATTCATGTATTAATCACGTATTTTAACCATATCACTTTATCACTTAGTTGTATGCATGTGCACTACAAATGGGCCTTATGCTCTATCACACATATATGCGCACACAGTGAGGCCATTGTAAGTTCATGGGAGATGTTAAATAGATAGTGAGACTCCTTCTGCTTATCAGGAATGTAAATCTTTAGGTGACAGAAAACAGGGTCATAGTTCTCTCTGTAAGGGAGAAGGCTTTAGGGATGGGCCTGAAGGTATAGCCCCCCGTGAGATGGGCCAGCATGTAAGAGTTGTGGAATGTCTTTGTCTGTGTGTTATATAAGATGTGAGGGCGGTGGCAATTGGGCAGAGATGATCCTTGGCTGGGATGTTTCTCTCCACATTGCACTGTGTTTCTTAAACCCACTTCAAAACGCTCACTGGCTGTGCTGCAGGTTATTGTTACAATTTCCACAACACAGTGCAGTACATGAGTGCATTATTATGGCTGCTTTATTCTACATGAAGAAAAGGACCATGCAACAAATGTGGATAGCTACTGTGGATTTTAACACTACACTTATGTGTCCTTCAACCAACCTTGTGGAGTGCGACTTCCAAGGCTTGCCTTGCAGTCCTTTGCTGTAAGTAGTTGTTGATGATGCGTTTCTGGTGGAGGACGGGCGACTCCGTCTTAAACACTTCTGCTGCCTCGCAATGGTCATGGAGAGAAGTGAGGGCACGTTGGCATTGTTGAGGTTGGCATTGGAAGGTATTGGCGATTGAACACAAGTGGAATTACAGTGAGGGTAATGAGTGGTGTGATGAAGTTGATTGTACAGGATTGGTGAAGAGTTCAGTTCTGTCGCTCCTTCCCTGTCGTCACTGCTGGCTCTCCTGACGATTTGCGGGGGTTCGGTTGAGGCAGCGCTGGAGAAGGGCAAGATCTGTAGTGGCCGCTGTGTGACGGTGGTGGGGTGAGAAGAGCCTTGCTGATCCCCACCTACGTGGTTGACATGGTTCCCAAAAAGGCTGCCATTACGCTGCACGGAGACACCAAAAATGAAGACTAAATAGGACTGCTTAATAAATGAAACTAAATGAAACTAAACTCAGAACATACTCTTTTCTACCAGAGAGAACCAGTGACAGTATTAACAAAATATTCATTCTCAGATTTCCTGGAAAATTCAATGCAATGAAGTGAGTGACTTATTGAGATGTGTTGGAAGCATATCAGTCACACAGTTAAGAGGCATTAAAAACAAAAACAACAAAGGACATTCGTAGGAATCGTAATAACACACTCCTGTGCACAGCAGGGGAATTTCTCTGGAAATCTTACTCTGTAGATTTCCTCCTCTTCTTCTCCATTTTCATCTACTAGTCCTTCCTCCTGGAGGTCACACGATATGGCACGACGGATTTCCGGTCCAATGTCATGCAGCGTACGCAAGCCAGCCTGCAAAAAGGACGTGTGTCAAAGCAAACCTCATTAGTATTGTTGTTGACAAACATTTCTATGTTTTCATGCATGAAAATAAATCTTCCTGAACCAATGAACAAAACATCTGTTTAATGATTGTCATCAATCTTCTAGCGTTTTTCAGATTTGATTGATGTTTGCAAAAGACGGGAAGAAAGGCAAGAGCCACTGCACCCACATCATAATAGACATGCTTTCTCTTCTTTTGTTAACACACTGTGTGCAAACAGGGTTTGGTTTTTCCAGATTTCCCAGGTTATTCCCCCACTCCTGATTACGATATGTAGCCAAAGGTCTCATTGGAAAGTTCCACAGAACACCTGACTCAGTGACTTGTAGTGATTATTGTTTATTTATGTGTCCATAATGTGATGAGCACAATGAAAGGCTTTTATTGAAAAAATGACTCAAAACTGACAGTTTGATAGTGCTCACCTTAATTCATTTGGATGAACTGCTCACTTAGACTCCATAAATTACTCACTGTGCACTGAATTGACTGACTGAAACGTTGCACTTTCCTCACCTGTAGAGCCAAGGTGGTATTCAGCCTCTCCCATGAGCGCCTTCCCACAAGACCTTGCTCCTTGCGCCTCTTGAACTTTCTGAAGTAGTCCTGTATCAGGAAGGTGGCATAGAACTTCCCCACTGTTACCTCGTCATCTGAGTGAGCAGACACACCAAAGCCTCCCAGGTCAACACCAAAACACCTCAACACCGAAAATCAGCTCATATCCATGCACTCAAGATTCAAAATACTCAGTCAGCCAGTTACTCCTACTGCTGCTATGTCACCATCTCAGAGAACATTTAATGTGTCCTCACAACTAAAAAAAAAATCACAATCATGAAGCACCACTACTGCAGCATGTTGGGGAAAAAAGACAACATCTTGGAAATGAAACCAAATATTTTAGCTTTATTCCAAATGTCAAACGAATACTGACCGATAATCCCAAAATGCCATAAATCCTCAATGCTTAACCAGGACACTGACCTTTCTGCCTAAGAAGCTCTAAGAGGTTAACAACTGCTGCATGCATGAGCACATTTTTTGAGCACATGAAAAATATGTCTTTTCTCAGGCCTATTACTAATTACTGTCAGATTCATGGTAAACAAAGAAATAAAGATATAAACTCAGAACTGTTAATAATAGCTGAGTATCTGACTGTCTACCTTTGCACGTGACGTTTACTCTCAGAAAATCATGTACAGCAAGATTAATCTTGATGACTGATAACATTTAAGCCTGCATCTTGCATCTTGCTTGGTTTCTAAAATGCACAAAGCTATGAAAGAATCCTCCAACACACAAAAAACCACAAATACACAAAACCTCGCTCAAAAAAGTGAAGCAGAATCTTCAAAAATGAAGTTTATATAACAGATTTTTTTTTAAAATAAGGACGCAGATGCATGTTTACTATCAATTCAAATAAACCGAAGCATTTATGCCTGCAGTGCCATATTGTACAGTGACTGCAGACTTGATAAAATTTAAGCATCTATGATTTCAGAGACAGACAAGCAGAAGTGTTTTATGTCTCAGAGCAATGACATGATCTGTAGCAAGAAGCGCATGCAAGAAAACAGCAGAGTAAAAGGTTTATAGAAGCAAGGGTAAGCTCTACAGATCTTCTATCAAGACACAAAACATAAACTTAGTTTAGCCAGAAGGGAAGCGATGACTGTACACACTATATGCCATGCAGGGAGGCTTATCGGGCTTGGCTCTAATTCTCTCAGATAAGTGGCTGCTGAAGCAGAATGGGGAGAGATGCTGGACAATAACAAAAAAAGCCAACTGAATCACTGTGTGCAAGAAACAAGTGGTTTTCTCTCGGTTTGTCACCACCTCTCCTTAACCCATTTTAACAGGAGGGGAGCTGAGTAAACGTGACAAATGTTGTGCCCAATATTCCCTCCAGGAGTCCAAAGAGAGCGGTGACCTTTATGTGGTTATGATCCATCTTTCAGAATCAGACTCGTTTCTCTACACACATGACACAGCCAGAGTTAAGCTGCACAGGGCTCTGTTCAGAAAGGACCAAAGATATAGAGCCAAAAAAAGGTATTTTAAAAATGCTCATCTGTATTTTAAAATCAGAAACTGATGATCTCAGTAAATCTGGTAATGTCTGTGTGACAGACTGTTGACCTGTTCAGGATGTACCCTGCCTCTATCTGGGATAGCTGGGATAGGCTCCAGGCTCCCCACGAGCCTGATTGGATAAGCAGAAAAGAATGACTGATCAATGGAAATGGCTAATTTCTTGTAGTTTAGTAAATACATAGCATCACCAATTTCATTTTCAAAAACATCTAACTCCTCGACAGGAAGGATGAAATCTCACTTAATACGATTAAGTAAGATTTTTTTCCCCAGAAAAATCGCATTTGGGGATTTTTACGATTCACTTTTTTAAGGAACTCTTTGCCTTAATTCAAGTATCAGTTTGCTGAAAACAAATTAACTGATTTTACACGTATGAGCAACATCTCAAAACCAATAATCCCTGACTCTTTTTGTTTTTCTTACTAACAAAAGCATCCTAGGGATCACAACTATGCCCACATGTGGATTCCCTTTCTGGACAGAGCCCGATGAAGTAAGTGAGGTATCAGTAGCTTCATGCCACCAGACTAAAACAGAACTGCTCCAAAGAGCTCAGGACGGCAGAAAGAGAAGAAAGGAAGGCCAGTGACTGAAAGCAAAGGAAGCTGTAGAACAGAGAGGCTTGGCGAAAAAGAAAAGAGAGCAGTTAGCGAGCTAATGCACACAAAGACATGCAGTACAAGCATAGAAAACATGGAGACACACTGGAGCTGCTACGCTAGCACAGCTGAAGAAAGTCACGTTTGTTTTAACTCACAACAATGTGAAAGTCTCTCACTTAGATTATAAAACTGACTCTCCAACAAACTGACTATGAGAAGATGCTGTTTGAGTTATCGTTAAACATATGAAACACATCATTGTGGTTAACAGTGACACTTTTCAACTGAAAGGAATAAGGTGAGTTTCTGTGAAATACATAAGCTTAACTTAACAACAAATTAAAGGTTTTGTTGTAGTAAAACAGCTGGTCTTGCAGTTTCAGAAAGTCAAAAACAGGATGATAAAGGCTTCCTGTGGGTTCGTCTTCACCTCCTGTTTTCTGTTTCATAAAACTTATTGTTATCTGCACTTCACCTTGTCCTTTACACCTACTGATCTACATCACAAGGCGAGGAACCTGTCTTGATTCTTTTGTTGACCTTAAAATTATTTTGGCTTCAGACGTATTTAGCATGCTTAGGCTTCCACTATTATTTTTTGGAAATATATAAAAAAAGATATATATATATACATATAAGAATCCATCTGTAAAATTATTTTTATCATGTAACTAAGAGAATGGAACAGACACATGAGAGAGACTGTCACTTGACGAAAGCAACGAAAGCAGTTTTGTCCCTGTGCGTTTGTGTACGACGACCACTGACCGCCTGCAGGAGGCACCACTTGGTCCAGTAGCTTCATACTGGTCCTCTTCCAGATCTTCTTGATCACAGCTCTAAGCTCCTCATTGGCTTGCTCCAGGTTCCCTTTGAAAAGTGCAACCAAGGTTAAAAAAAAAAGTAAGAGTATAAAGTCTGCCTTTCACACACAGTCATAACATACGTCAAAACATTTCTTACCATCATGAGTTATAATTAATGATTATACTTTACTTTGGTGCTAAGTTACCTTTTTTTAAACTAAAGGGCCATGTTGGTTATGCAGTGGACTGCAGGAGGAACTACTACTTAAATATGATCTATAGCGCCCTCTTGTGTTAATTCTGGAAGGAACAACTGAGTTTGGGTGACTGAAATAAAAGTGACATGTTTTTTGACTGCTCAGTTAAATAGTATATTCCTGTGTGAAGCTTTAAGTGCCCACTTACTTTATTTGTTAAATATTCAACTGAAATGTGTTTTTTCCTTATTTAATGCTGATTTCAATGTAAGACTTGATTCCCAGTGCATTTAAACCTGTCTCCTATTAACTTCACTGTGCTGCAGTGGTTTCTCTGGGCTGTAATCTTAAGCTACTGCACATACAACAGGTCACTGATCCCATTAGCCTCACGTCTTAGTCCTCCTACTTAAAATGTCAAAATGTCATAACGCTTAAAAGGCAATCAACTGCATACTACACAACATGGCAGACAGCTCTAAAATGCTAAACCAATCTATAAGAAAGCAAACAATAATTCTGCAGATCCAAAGCGGCTAAAGGTGCACACTCACCCTCAGTCTTAATCTTGAGAGCAGTGCGGACCAAAGCAAACAGGGTGGCATTAAACATTACAGTTCCATCACTGTTCAGGGGCATGTTCATTGCCACCAGACGCTGTAAAATAATCCAAAACACAGATTAACACTGAGGCGCCTAATGTTAAATTAGTAATGTGAAAACTGCAAGTTTAATGAGTGAGATGTACAAAAGCTGCAACGTATTTTAGGTGATACAGTAAAAGAGTGGCTGTGTAGTGCATTATCTTCATTGCTATTGTATAGAAAGTTGTGGAAACCCACCTTACAGGCCACTCTGTGAGGGCAAAGTTTCCCAAAGCCCAGCGGGGGTTGGATCCTCCTCAGTAGAGTAACTACATCGAGATGCTTTATCCTGCCCCTGACAGCACATTCAGATTAAACGCATCACACCAAGCAAGCAGTCTCGACTACAGCCACAGGTCCTAATAAGTATGTACACTTTAGAGAATTTACAATTATAAAAAATCACTATCATATTTAATGAAGTCGTTTTTAACACTAGTATAGTGTACCATTTAAGAGATAAATAACAAGAGAAAATGCTTCAGACTACTCTTCACAACTGGTTCCAAGTACTAACTTAGCTTCTGGGTCGTATTCTGACCAGATCCTTTTAAACTCGTCCAAGTGGTGCGGCCCGAGAATGGACCAATCACGGGTCAGATAGTCAAAATTATCCATGATGACAGCAACAAACAGGTTTATGATCTGAAAGAAAAAAACATGCAACATTTTTTTGTAACAGCGACTGTACACGGGACAGTGAAAACTCAGGTCTGCGTGTAAAAATTAGTCACTTTGAACACAGTCAGATGGCTGAAGCTTACCAGGAAAGCACAGAGCATGTAGAAGCTGATGAAGTAGATAATGGCAAAGCCACTGCCACAGGTCCTCTCCTCTCCGGGGTTGTAGTCTGACTCTGAATCGCACAGCTTGCCTGGCATGCAGGCTAGCATGATCTCCTGCCAGGCCTCGCCTGTAGCACACCTAACAGTGAACGAGGAACAACGTCAATACAGCAAAAAATAAAGATACATTTATTATGTGCAAATACATACTGACCTGAACAGCATCAAGACGGCTTGGGGAAAGGTTTGAAAGTTGTTGTTGCGGTTGATTTGTGTTCCATCTACCATTGCTATTTTCCCAAACACCTAAAAAAGAGAAGAAATATCCCATTAGATTAGATTCTCTCAAAGAAAGACACATACATATTGTGCAGGCTGTCTAGCAGGTCCCACCGTTTCATGTAACGATACCATCTCCTAACAAATTACCTGCATTCCAATTACAGCATAGATGAAGAACAGCATGGCTATCAGGAGTGCGACATAGGGAAGAGCCTGAGGGAGGAAAAAAAAGAACTTGGATGCTGTGAAATCTGCAGTTTAACTTGAGCAGTGTCAAGTCATAACTGCTTCTATTTTATGCTGGTATTCTACGCAACAAAACATGCCCCTATCAGTTTTTCGAGTGTGCCTGCTGCAAGCTCATGTCAACATACTTCTACTTCTGGTTGGTTTGGTTTTCATCACAACCTTAAGCAACGTTAGTTATTTACTGTGGTGGAAAATATACAGGGAGTGCAGAATTATTAGGCAAGTTGTATTTTTGAGGAATAATTTTATTATTGAACAACAACCATGTTCTCAATGAACCCAAAAAACCCATTAATATCAAAGCTGAATGTTTTTGGAAGTAGTTTTTAGTTTGTTTTTAGTTTTAGCTATTTTAGGGGGATATCTGTGTGTGCAGGTGACTATTACTGCGCATAAATATTAGGCAACTTAACAAAAAACAAATATATACCCATTTCAATTATTTATTTTTACCAGTGAAACCAATATAACATCTCCACATTCACAAATATACATTTCTGACATTCAAAAACAAAACCAAAACAAATCAGCGACCAATATAGCCACCTTTCTTTGCAAGGACACTCAAAAGCCTGCCATCCATGGATTCTGTCAGTGTTTTGATCTGTTCACCATCAACATTGCGTGCAGCAGCAACCACAGCCTCCCAGACACTGTTCAGAGAGGTGTACTGTTTTCCCTCCTTGTAAATCTCACATTTGATGATGGACCACAGGTTCTCAATGGGGTTCAGATCAGGTGAACAAGGAGGCCATGTCATTAGTTTTTCTTCTTTTATACCCTTTCTTGCCAGCCACGCTGTGGAGTACTTGGACGTGTGTGATGGAGCATTGTCCTGCATGAAAATCATGTTTTTCTTGAAGGATGCAGACTTCTTCCTGTACCACTGCTTGAAGAAGGTGTCTTCCAGAAACTGGCAGTAGGACTGGGAGTTGAGCTTGACTCCATCCTCAACCCCACAAGCTCATCTTTGATGATACCAGCCCAAACCAGTACTCCACCTCCACCTTGCTGGCGTCTGAGTCGGACTGGAGCTCTCTGCCCTTTACCAATCCAGCCACGGGCCCATCCATCTGGCCCATCAAGACTCACTCTCATTTCATCAGTCCATAAAACCTTAGAAAAATCAGTCTTGAGATATTTCTTGGCCCAGTCTTGACGTTTCAGCTTGTGTGTCTTGTTCAGTGGTGGTCGTCTTTCAGCCTTTCTTACCTTGGCCATGTCTCTGAGTATTGCACACCTTGTGCTTTTGGGCACTCCAGTGATGTTGCAGCTCTGAAATATGGCCAAACTGGTGGCAAGTGGCATCTTGGCAGCTGCACGCTTGACTTTTCTCAGTTCATGGGCAGTTATTTTGCGCCTTGGTTTTTCCACACGCTTCTTGCGACCCTGTTGACTATTTTGAATGAAACGCTTGATTGTTCGATGATCACGCTTCAGAAGCTTTGCAATTTTAAGACTGCTGCATCCCTCTGCAAGATATCTCACTATTTTTGACTTTTCTGAGCCTGTCAAGTCCTTCTTTTGACCCATTTTGCCAAAGGAAAGGAAGTTGCCTAATAATTATGCACACCTGATATAGGGTGTTGATGTCATTAGACCACACCCCTTCTCATTACAGAGATGCACATCAGCTAATATGCTTAATTGGTAGTAGGCTTTCGAGCCTATACAGCTTGGAGTAAGACAACATGCATGAAGAGGATGATGTGGACAAAATACTCATTTGCCTAATAATTCTGCACTCCCTGTATTTCTCCAAGAATTAGCACCATACACCACAGTTTACGTTGCAAATCAAAAGACTGAGAGCACTCTGAAGGAATGTGCAGTGTTATTGTGTTTTGGTAAGACAAAGATCAAGGAATTGGACAAATAAAGAAGAAAAACATCAACCGAATTTAAGTCAAACACATTAACTTATTTTGGAATTTTTAACTTGATGGGACACAGAAGATGAGTATATTTATTATACTGATAATACATTATAATAGGTTAATATATGTTTTCAGTTCAGTCTGTTTCCCTAATAAAAAATGGTTAAGTGAGAGGAACAGACTGAGAACTTTATCTCATTATATAATACAGATACTGGTTTACTTTAGGGGAAATGATTTGTGATAGAGGTGATAAATCATAGTATATCCAAATAAATGTTGCCACATTAACTCAGCATGTTTAAAATGTCAATAATAACATACTGTGATAATATTGTATCATGGGGTCTTTGGTGAGTCCCTTCTCTCTGCTACAGTCTCACCTGGAAGGACTTGATGAAGGTCCACAGGAGAGTCCTGATTCCCTCACCCCTGCTCAGCAGTTTGACCAATCGCATCACCCTGAACAAGCGGAAGAAGGTGATGGAGATGCGAGCGCTGTCCTCTGTGTTCTGAAGCGGATGAGGGAAAGAGTTATTATGGGACAAAGAAATAAAAGGAACAACATTTTCCAGCACACTAATGAAGATATGCATCACTCGTTCATTCATGCAGTCAGTCAGTCATACATGCATTCTTTATGAGAGTCATGTATGGGACATATTAGTTACCAAGCAACACCAAATAAATTTAAATGCTTGTGAAAAAGCCTCCCACTTTGGATTTTAGAAACTCTTTACAGTGACGACAATAAACAAGCATGCAGAACAACTTGTGTGTTAAACGCCATGCCATTAACAGACCTGGAGGACTTGCACATATGGGAAATTTAACTGTGCATTTAACTGTGGACAACCACAGAGAGCTTTATCTGCAAATACATAAGAGCTAAGTCAAGAGCAGTTCATTTTAAACAATCTGACTGCTAATGCTACACAGAGCTACACTAGAATGAAGGACAAAAAGGCCAGTTTTAATCCCGCGTGTCATGCCATGCACCGAGACGGGACAAAAAATCAGCAGATTGAAAACTGGTGCCAAAATGCAACAAACCAGGTGGATTCAAAACGGGACTGTGACAGACACTGAGAGTTCAACACAAACCCTTACAAGTGATTCAATCAGTTCTGGTATTTAAAAAAGATTTTCAGCAGTAACTGAGCAAAAAGTGTAATAACAGAAAGATGCTGATGCTTTGACTTTTTTTTTTTTTTTGGATGGTCACAGAAGGGTGAGGGTCTTAAATAAAAGAGGTGGGGCTTCTTACCCCTGGCTCCACTATCACCTTGACAACAGGAATGGCTGCCGACTTGAAACCAAAAGCCTAAAGTTAATCCGAGTCATACGAACCAGCACCAAACCATTCACAGGTAAGTGCTGCTGCAAACATCACATATCATCAGTGACCTGTGCTTCATTCAACATCCGAATACATTAAAAACTCTCAGATGGAACTTTATTAAAAAAAAAACAACACAAACAACACAGCATCAAAACTTACCAACAAGAACAAGATCAGCAGTGTAAGCCTGTCGCCACATATTCTAAGCAGTAACACCATAAATAAGATTCATGGAAAAAAGAATGCAAATACCTGTTGCTCTGCTAAATGTTCAAGCTTTCTGTCACAGGATTTATTCTGTTTATTATTATTAAGTTCTATAGTTCAATTACAGGACGTGTCTTATTTTAAACAGTCATTCAAAAAAATTCAAACAGACACACATCATGACATGGAAAAGGTGGCAAAGAGCGTGAAATCAGTGTTAACATGAGCCACAGAAAAGGACAAAGAGTTGCCTTGGAGTAGCAGTATAACAAATTCATTCACAGATTAAGTACGTATATAATTAAGAAACAAGATCTTAGTAGATCTAATTAGAATTTATAACTTGCTATTTTATCAATTCTTTTTTTTAATGCCAATTTAATAAAAGATCCTTTTTCACTCTTTTCATTCAAACCACAGTACGCTGACACAAAAACCAATGTCTCCCTTTTTCTGGATTGACTAAATAATTATCAAATGTGTGTCACTAAATAAAGTGGTGAAACCATTACATACTGTTCATATTTCATCCGTTCACATGACTGCACACGTGTTTCCCACACTCACTGAACGGCAACTGAAGTGCTTTTATAATCTTATAAAAGACCCAAAGCCCTCTTTTGAGCTCTTTTAATCTCAGCTACACTCAGTTAGTTTAAGCTCAGTTAGCTCTGAATAGATGGATTCTAATTTGTTTATTTTATGTTTATTCTCTCACATTCCAGGCGCTTATGACCTCTGCTCCTTAAGTGTGCTGTATATGATCACTCCTACACTGTTTAACTATTTTAAAACACCAGCAGGTCTCTGCAGCAACCTGGACAAATGTGGTGGGAACACAATTCTCCTGATAGGTCAGTCCCTTCCTTGAACTCTTTCATTACTGTCCCATAAAAAATACATAAAGACATGGGCTTTGCAGTTCCAAGATTCCCTAAAATGCCAGTTTTCCTTAAATGATCCACACCGGTGGCTATAAAGTTCATTTGAATAGATACAGGTCAAATTTGACCCAGAACAGCCTCAGTTTGTACTGTACAACAGTGTAAAGTTTTAACATATTTTAATTTTTGTTTATTTTTGGTCACTTTTGGAAAAGTCATCAGTCTTCAGATGACCTAAAAACAGATTAAATCTGACCTGAAAAGTATGTAAGGGTTAAAAAGCTAGGGTCGATTATATGTTTTTTAAAGCAGCAGCTTTTCCTGTTATGAAACTGCAAAAAATAATTCATAATGCCTGAAAAAAGACAGCTGCGCCGTTGATTTGTAACGCTGATGCTACAGTAAGGCACTCCTGCAGTGGAAGACACAGCAAGACATGTGCGATAAATGATTACTTACATTGATCTCAGTGATGGCAATGTCAACCACGCTACCCACAACAATTAAGGCATCAAACGTGTTCCATGCATCAGCAAAATAGTTCTGCAAGCACAGGCAACAAAGACACACAGAAAAGAAGAAAGAGAGACGACAAAGCCAGGAAGAAAAGGAAGAAGAGTAGTAAAAAAGAAGTGTGAAAGACAGAAAGAAAAGAGCATCAAAAAGTTGTGCTTTGATATAACAGAGCGAGGCTGAAAAGGTTTTCCTGTCTGAGCTTGTGAGAGTGCCAACTTTTATTATTGCTGGCTTAAAGGAATACATGCTGTTTGTTGGCACTTATTGCCCCCGAAAGCTAACAGCAGATTTTCAAGTTATTTAGCAGATATTTGGCCTGTGGTGCTTATCAACCATTGAGCCCGACAAAGATTTAAAAGATCGTTTCAAGTGTAGACAGTGGTCAACACTAATTTAAGACAGGAAGGTAAGGAAGGAGGAAAGATGTGAAGGATGGAAAACAGGAGAGTGGCGGTAGCAGTTGGAGAGCAGGAAGAGGGAATGACAGAGTTCTACATACTGACGTCTTTCTACCTGGCTGAGTATGATGTCGACTACACTGCCAATCACCACCAGAGCATCGAAGACGTTCCAGGCGTCCCCGACATAGCCCTGAATATGGCAGCATGCACAGCCAGCAGGAGGAGAGGGGGGAGGCAGGAGAGGAGGGTGATGCAGGAAAGTATAAGAGGTTACAGTGAGGAGTACAGGAGGGTGACGATAAGAAATCAGTGGAAGGATGAGATTCGAGCAAAGAGCCCGTGATGGGAGGCAACAGGAACAGGAAGAAAGAGGGCTGGCTTAAAAGTGTCTTCAGGTAGAAACTCAAACACTGATCTTTTTGGGGATAAAATATAAAAGGACATCTAGAGGAAAACTCAAGTGGTTTAACTCTTTCCCTTTTGAATGCCTAAAAGGGGTAACCCTTGTATCGCTTTCCTAAACTGAGCAGTGTCTGACATATTTGAGACCTCCTTCCAGAACAAAATGACTGGGTGTCCCCCAGAAGTTACTGAGGGTGATCTCTGCCTACACAGCTTAATAGGGCTACGCTTGGAAAAACCTGGAACCTGATCTAATGGTCCTCAAACTGCATTTTTATTAACATATACTGGAGTTTCAAAACTCATCATTAAGGGTAAAGAGGTGGTCATCTACATGTGGGAAAGAGTTAAGGTACTATTGGTATTTTTGAATAGATCTGCATATAATTTGCATAAACACTTAAGTTTTTGCAGTAAGGACAATTTTTGACAAAAAATAAAATAAATCATAGAGAGGAGAGAAGAGACTTACTCTGGGCTTGAAGGCAATCAGCTTGAGGATCATCTCTACAGTGAAAACCCCAGTGAACACCATGTTCAGGATGTCCATGGCATAGTTAAATAAATGAGACTGACCATGGTGCTGAAAAGAGACACATGCACAGACTAAACACACAAATATTATGAAACAAATATGTATTTCAGGTGTATGTATATACTGCATGATGACAAAAGACTGTACATCATCATTTTAGACTCATTATGTACAGATCAGATCAGTTCACCCATTAACATTTCTAGACATAGCAATATTTGACAAACTGATAAATTAAATATTTAAATGCTACACTATATTGCCAAAAGTATTCGCTCGTTTGCCTTCACATACATATGAACTTGAGTGATATCCCATTCTTAATCCATATGGTTTAATATGATGTCCACCCTCCATATTCACCTACACTAGCTTCAACTCTTCTGTCTTTATTTATGGCAATTTTTGAACATTCTTCCAGAAGCACATTTGTGAGGTCAGACACTGATGTTGGACGAGAAGGTCTGGCTCACAGTCTCCGCTCTAATTCATCCCAGAGGTTTTCTATCGGGTTGAGATCAGGACTCTGTGCAGGCCAGTCAAGTTCTTTCACACCAGACTTGCTCACCATGTCGTTACGGATCTTGCTTTGCGCACCGGAGTGCAGTAATGTTGGAACAACAAGGGGCCATTGCCAAACTGTTCCCAGTACCCTTCAGGAGAAGGGTACTGCTCCAGACAACCATCAAACCCAGACTTGTTCATCAGACTTGCAGATGGAGAAGTGTGATTCATCACACCAGAGTGCATCTCCACTGCTCTGGTGCTTTACACCACTGCATCCGAGACTTTGCTTTGTGCTTGGTGATATTGGGCTTGGATGCAGATGCTCGGACATGGAAACCCATTCCATGAAGCTCTTTTCACACTGTTCTTGAGCTAATCTGAAGGCCACATGAAGTTTGGAGGTCTGTAATGATTGATCCTATAGAATGTTGATGACCTCCACACACTATAATACCACTAACAGCTGATTCTGGAATATTTAGTAGTGAGGAAATTTCATGACTGGACTTGCACGGTTTTTACAGATCTTCCGCAAGTGACCCATTCTTTCACAAATTTTTGTAGAAGCAGTATGCATGCCCAGGTGTATTTTATACACCTGTGACCATGGACGTGATTGGATGATCATTGACCTGAATGAGTGAGTCAGTACGTTTGGCAACAAAGTGTATGTAGTGATTGTAAACCCAGTTCAACTTTAGCTTAAGGACAGAATGAATAGTTCTTACCTGGATGGCCAGGCATAAGGTGTTGAGGATGATTAGGACAAACATGACGTACTCGAAGCCGGTGGAGTTCACCACATACCAGAACTTGTACTGGTAGGGGTTTTTGGGAATGTAGCGCCGAAGAGGGCGAGCTTTAAGAGCGTACTCGACACACTGACGCTGCCATGGTGTTGATGGTTTGTTGAGGCAAAAAGAAGCACAGACTCATAAACAAGTAATTAATTATTAAGATATTATTTGGCTATAATGTTGCATTATTTCTTCATGCTTTTGAAATAATCATAAACAGACTTTCCTACCTGATTTTTGTCCAGCTCACAGTTCTTGTACTCCTTTTCCCCTTGCTCCTGGAACGTAACAATGACAAAACCAACAAAGATGTTCATCATGAAGAAGGCAATGATGATGATGTAGATGATGAAGAAGATGGAGATCTCGATGCGGTAGTTGTAGATAGGGCCCATGTTCTCCCTGTTGGAGTCGATGGCCTTGTACAGCAGACTGTAGGGACAAAACGGAGACAGAAAGTCAAGATAATCAGTTACTATCCAGTGGCAATACAGCATTTAGTTTGGACGAAGCAAAATAAATACCAAACATTAAATTCCGTCTCGCACATAAAACAGTACTTACGTGGGCCATCCTTCAAAGGTGGAAACGGTAAAAAGAGCCATCATGGCCATGAGGACGTTGTCAAAGTTGAATTCACTGTTATACCAGATCCTCTCCTTCACCATGGGCAGCGCAGTGTCACCATTGTTGTAGAGAATATATGTACCCCTGGGATTTAAAGATAATATTAACTACATATGCCGTGTGCAGACTGAAAATGCAAGCAAAACCAGTAAGGAATCAAAGATCTCACTTGCACTCATCCGGGCTGGACTTTGCATCATCTGTGCATCGATAAAATTTACCCTTTAAAAAAGAAAGCAGATCATGTCAGCTGCAAGAATCCCAAACTTTGTACAGCTTTTTATTGTTTTATGGTAGAACAATTTCTTAATTTAGTGAGGCAGAAGAGAAGCGAGATTTTACAGTCATTGTGCACCTGTTTCCCATTTTAGCTCATTGCTGTACCTTAAAAAGTTGCACTCCGATACAAGCGAACATGAACTGCAGCAGAGTGGTGACAATCATGATGTTGCCAATGGTCCTGATGGCCACAAATACACACTGGACCACGTGCTGCAAAGCATACAGTTACAGTGCTATTAGAAATACACAGTTTGTGTCACCAACAAAAGCATGTGTTTGCACATACATGGGTGCAAATTCAGATGGACAACTAAACCCATGCATATAGACAGAGAGAGATATTGTCACTCTCACCTTGAGTCCCTTTGCTCTGTTGATGGCCCTGAGAGGACGAAGAACTCGCAAAACACGAAGAATTTTCACCACTGAGATGGCGGACGACCTATAGGAACAGAAACACAGATCAGGGGAAAAGGGTTTTAATTTTTAATGGGTATGTCCCCGCAGAGGTATTAGTATACTGAACCCTAAAGTTTTAGTTGCTGAGCAACTTAACTGTAACAGAGTACAGACAGGGTTTAGAGAATCAAGATATAACATGTTAATTCAGTTGTTTTTACTCATGACTTCTTCAGAATTTTCAGTTGAATTAGGCAATTACCCAAAGTTGTTACTACTGATTTAGTTTAGGTAATGTTTAGGGATTCATGAGTGCGGCTGAATCAAGTAGGAAACACAAAACAGGCATGAAGTCTACTTATTCTATAAATTCACTGGTGAGTTACTCGCACTTTTCTCACATTGGATATTACACTGACTTTCTACTAGGGTGATGGCAGGATAAAGACCATTTAATGTCCATTCTGACTGAGTCACACATTTCCATTTTCACATATGGCTGTGCTGGGTAATGTCTAGAAAGGTTCAGGGAAATGTAGTACATGTGTGAAAACAGTAGTTTTTAACTAATCATCTGAACACAGTTGCTCAATTTTTAATGACAGTCACACTTACTGAATGCCAAAAGACACCAGAGACACACCAACGACCAGCAGGTCTAATAGGTTAAAGTAGTTTCTACAGAACGCCCCTTTATGAAGGAATGCTCCAAATGCTGTCATCTGGACAAAGGAGAGAACCATGTTGATTAGCCATCAACACTGAGAGGAAGTTCAATCAAGGCAGCAACATGACTGAAAATGCATAATAACTGTTTGCTATAGATGATCTGTTATATTCTAACTGTTATATTCTGTTATATTCTAAGGATTAACAAAAGCACTCAAGATTGGTAAGTTAAATTAACAGGTAAAATTTTCAATCAATATTTAAAACACATTTGAAATGAGAAACGTCAGCGATGCATTTATGTGCAGTGCCACGCGCACACACACATCGATGGTATATACAGTACATATAGATACATTAGGTACAGACATTGCAAAATGTTAACACATGACATGGGGAACATTTTAAAACCACATTCATTTCCTGTACAGATTAAGCCACAAAGTGAACCATAAACAAGGCCCTTTATCTTCTGATGGACTTTCAAGCTTAAGCTTAAATGAGATTTTCCTGGTGCAGACATGCAGCGAGCAATGGGGAAAGGTTAGAGACTGATTTGTGAATGTAAAAATAATAAAACTGTTTTGGATTTTTGTGGATTTCTTCAAGCTTTTTATTTGGAAGAACAGTTTTCCAAAAAAAGCTTCTTATCTGTGTTCACAGTGTCCAATCAGACAGTGTGATTTTAAAGCTTGGTGTTAGTTGGAGTTCATCTACAGTCTGAAATATAGCAGACTTAACAAACATCCTACTATAATGATTGTAGTATATGAATGCACATACCCCTCCTCCTCCTTAACATCTATAAACATCTATTACTATAGATGTTCATAGATGTTTAGTCATTTAAAATCTTTGTATATATCATGTTAATTTCAATCTATTATATTACATTCTCAGTACAGTATCTGTATATGTGACAGACTTTTGTTTGAGTCACATCTAAATACTGAATGAAGAGTTCTGAAATTAGGTCCTTAAATATCACAGACATATACCTGAACAAACAGCAATTCACTCCAGTAAAGGTGAGGACATTTTTGACGACAATCAGAATTGTGCAACCCTTACCACTCTGATTACAGAGTGCTAATTTTGATGTAAAGCTCTATTTAAAATTTAAAATGTTTTTAGGGTGTTGCATTATGTAGATATACATATTCATTTAAAATATAAATGAACTACTATGGAGGCAGGAGCTTGAGGTTTAGTGATCACGGGGCAAATTTATCACACCTACGATGTGAATTAAAACTGAGATTATTGACCAAACAAATCAATAATCATGTCATGTTTACATTTTCAGGTTAAACATGTACAGGTTAGCTTTAACCTCCTAAGACCCGAACTCTTCCACGGCATGCATTTTTAATTTCTCTTTGATATTTGGGCATATTGGGGCCCGATGAATGTAAAAACAAAGAATTACCAGATTTATTTATTTTTTTTTACTTTATTTTTGTTTTTAAGAAAAATGAGAGCCACATATGAGGATATTCGTTTAAAATTTTGATAGAACAGTAGCAGTATAATGTCCTCGTAAGTGGATATCAGGCCCTTGTAGAGCAAAATTGAGTATTTTGGTCTAAATAACCCAAAATGTGATGTCCACATATGTGGACGCCAGGACCTAGGAGGTTAAAACTGACAGGGTTTCTATGTAGCTTGCAAAGGAGAAGAAGGAAAAGAAGACATATATATATATATATATATATATATATATATATATATATATATATATATATATATATATATGTATTAGTTACATGCATACATACATCATTCTGCTGTTAAGTTTTAATAATTAACCAAGTTTTTGTCATTTCACTATGTACAGTGGTATAACAAAGATATTCAGAAAAACAAAATAAAATAACATAAGGTCTGTCCCATAAGTAAGCGAAGCGAAAAGTGCTGCAGGCTTGGCAAAAACTGCCCGTTGGGTGGATTTTTGTTAGTTATTGTAATTAAACATAAAACCATGTGAATTGTTTAAAATACGGGACTCTAATGTTTACTGTTTTTTTAATCTGCTGATGTGCTTTTAAAAACAATCCCTTTGTAAAACTGTGAATAAAATATACATTTTTGTCATCTTTTGGAAAATCCAAAAAGAAAAAAATGGTAAAAACATAACTTTAGGGAAAAGCCAAACAAGCGGTCGTATTCTGGAGAGCCAAAGGTCCATAAACTTGTCGAGGGTTAAAAGGGGGAAGTAGGCCGTGATGGAAAAGTGACTGACAGACAAAAAAAAATTTCTGACGAAAAGGCACGAGCTCCACGTTGACATGTCGGCGCTGTGAGAACAAGACAAGCAGGCGGCCATTCTGACCAGACTATAGAGACAAAAATGACGAGAGGAAGAATGTGTGCAGCAAGCTTGGAAGTGGTGGGTTGTTGCTGAGCAAACGCAACGGTTTGAATTGTTTACCTTAATAAAGATCTCAAATGTAAACATACTAGTGAAGACATAGTCTGCATAGCCTAGGATCTGAGGAAGCAATCAGAGTGACATAAGCGCGCAGGGTTACTACAGCTCTACTCAGCACAGCACAACACAGCACGCAAAGGACATTTACCTTCAACAGGATCTCAACAGTAAAGATTGCGGTGAAAGCATAGTCAAAATAACCAAGTATCTGAAAAAGGCAATGCACAAGTTCAAGTCATTCCAGGACAACAGCACAGTGAGAGATTTATTAAATACTTTTAGCTGTAATTACTGCAGAGTTTAAACACAGATGAAACAGATACTAGTGTAGCCAAGCACTAAGTAGGTTATACTTTAACTGACCAATCACTCGTTAGTGCGTAGTCTCAAATAAATTCTTGTTTGTTAAAAAACGGTGATGTTCCTTCTCTGAAATTCTGAATGCAAACAAAGCTGGGCCATTGTCTCTTTTTAGTGTTGGAAGAAGCCATGTTGTGCCTGCAATCAGCACTGGTACAGAATGAACACAAACAGACTATTTAAAACTCCTTACAGTGACATGCTGTAGCTGCAGACACAAAGGGGAGCCTGCTGGACCTCCTACCAAGCAGAACTATCTGCTTCTAAAGTCTGCACTGAAAATGTATGTAATCACAGCTCGTGGGCAGTTTAACACAATGATACAATCATGTGAAAAAGACATTTTTGATGGGACTCCATGCAGACCTCTGAAAAACTAAGTACACACTTTCATTCAGTAACTTGTTGAACCACCTTTACTGCAATAACTTGAAGTAACTGCTTCCTGTATGACTGGATTATCAGTCTGTCACATCACCATGAGGAATAATTTTGTTCTGCTCTTCTTTACATCACTGCTTCAGTTCCTTAAGGTTTGATGCACAGCTCTCTTAAGGTCCCGGCACAACATTTAATTAAAATGAGGCCTGGACTTTGGGTCATCACAGCACTTTAATTCGTTTCTTTTTCAGGCATTCTGTTATAGATCTGCTGCTGTGCTTTGATCGCTGTCCTGTTGCATGACCCAGTCTCGACAAAGCTTTAGCTGACAGATGTCACATTTGACTCTAGAATACTTTGGTCAAAACAAAACAGTGGTCCAAAACAATGCGTTATGAGGTGTTTCTGATATTATTCTATGTTTCGTCTTTGCCAAGTGTGGTGCTGTGCATAGAGGCCAACCATCTCCATTTTGGACTATCTGTCCAAATGAGACTGTTCCAGAAATCTTGTGGTTTGTTCAGATGGAGCTTTGCAAACCAAAGCTGTGTTGCCAGGTTCTTTTCAGAAATGTTTTCTCCTGGTAACCTTTCCAAATAAGCCGTACCTGTTCAGTCTTTTTCTAATTGTGCTGTCATGAACCTTAACATTTAAACATGCTAACTGAGGCCTGTAGAGATTTTGTGTAGTTTTTCTGAGCATGCTCAGTTTGAATTTAGGGAGAATCTGCTGAAACGTTCACCCCTGGCAAGACTATGGGATTGTGTTTAGACACATTTGATTGCTTCAGACCAGAAAACTTCTGCTTTTATAGAGGTGCTCACACTTGCTAATGTACAGTTAATCAAGTGCATTTGATTAGCAGCATTTGGCTGCTACTTACCCTCTTAATTCCTATGTAAACAGTAAGGCTGTACTTAGTTTTTCAGGTAAACAGGGGTCCTCTAAAAACTTTCTTTTTTACCCAACTGCATTTAATTTCAGAGCCAAAAAATCCTCAAATTTAAGACATGTTGAATTATCTTTTAAGAATATCTTATGAATTGTGTGAGAAACAGACAAGGTTAAATAACAGTAGTCGTAACTACTTTTAGAACTATTGTTATTGCCAAATCAGTCATTTCATATGTCTCTTGCTATTTTTTAAGGAAAATTTTTGATTTGTTAAAATATGTGTTTTACTTATAACTTTAATGATGGATGTTTAATGCACATTTTCAACACCAGGACCTTAAAAT
Organism: Pelmatolapia mariae; assembly: GCF_036321145.2. Classification (NCBI taxonomy): domain Eukaryota; kingdom Metazoa; phylum Chordata; class Actinopteri; order Cichliformes; family Cichlidae; genus Pelmatolapia; species Pelmatolapia mariae. The sequence goes on along the minus strand of NC_086244.1, from coordinate 31,572,268 downwards.
GGAACGTAGTAAATGAAATGTAGTAATACATAATTTACAAAATTACAGCTGGACTCCGACTGTGACGTGTAAAAAAGTGAAACAGTTTCCACTCATTGGTTGTTTACATACGATATTGCGAGCAGAGAAGTTGCGGATGGGGTCTTCGGCAGCCAGCGAGACAGAGCTAAGCATGATGAAGACCAGGATGAGGTTGGTAAAGATCTGATGGTTGATCAGCTTATGGCAGAATACACGAAACCTACAAAAAGAGAGTAGAAAGCAGTAAAGAGAGGGACTGCTTGAACTCTTTTAGTGGCTACAAATACATCTGTCACACTGAGCAGTTAGACTGGTTAATGCTCCTATGTGTTGATATGTCTGATATACGAGGCTCACGGATTTGTGCTGCTGAAAATGAAGAAGGCGCTGCCTTCGGGGATGGGTGGAATCTTTTCTTTGATGGTGAGTTCAGAAAGTCGCTGAGGCCGAGGTCCAGACGGGACTTCTGGGAGCTCGTCATTGTCGGTACCATCATCACACACTGAAAAATATTAAAACAGTCCTTCTGATATGATCCTAGCATGAAAATCCTCAAAGCATGTCAACTTTACATGGGTGCCAATGTTTTGTTTTAGTCAAATTTTTAAATATTTCTTTTAATTTTTGCGCATTTTGCTATTTTTTCATTGACTATACAATTTATTGCCATGCCTTACGAAGAATTTCAGTTAAAAGATCACTTAAAATTCACATACAAGATTATTTTTAACTGTAAATCCCAGCATACACAAGATACACTTAAATTATGAACTGATGATTCAAAATCCGGCATTCAACATATAATATATCTACTGCACAATAATATATGTACAAAAATACAGTGTTTATTTAATTGATTTGATCAACAATCACCCTTCCACTAACTTCTGTGTTGTGTTTGACTTCAAAGTGCTCACAGTGTTAGTTTCCCATGATTCAATTCCCTTATACTGCAAGTAGGTGTTGTCAGCAAACGTTTCTTTTTTCTTCAATGTCTAATCCGTGTGTTGTTAAATATATATATATATATATATATATTTGTGTGTGTGTGTGTGTGTGTGTATACTGTACGTGTATTGCTCAGTTAAAACAAGTCAGTTTACCTGGAGAGTCACTGGAAGGATACAACTCTTTGTTTTCCTCTTGCAAGCCCTCCAGTGGCACCTTCAGCGTTCAGGTTTAAGAGAAATTTTAATAAAATCAGTGCTGCCATTTAACATATGCATGTCTGCAGTTTGATAATACAATGTAAATCTTGATTTTTTTTACCTTGGTCTCGCCATCTTTGCTTTCTGCTATGTCACATCTCTTCTTATCAGCGCTTGCATCCCTGTTGGGCACAGATGAAACAAGGTCTGATTTACAACGCTTTTTTTTTTTAAAGTGACTGTGACAAAAGACTTTAACCATAAAATAAACACTAGACCTTCAAATATAAAATATTAAACAGCTTCACCTTGCACTATTCTTCCTCTTCTTTGCCTCTTCCTCCTCTTTCTGCGCTGTGTTGAGACTCTCTGCATCTGCCAGGTTGTCAACGGCGATGGCCAAGAAAACATTTAGCAGGATGTCTGATCATTTGAGTTAAAGAGAAAACACTAAACACCCGGTTAAATACAACTTTTTCACACGGATGTGTGCACATTTCACAGGCAGTAGGATACAGTTTCCACAAATGAAGAGGATGATGAAGTAAATGCAGACGACCATTCCAGAGGAGGCAGGACCACCGTATGCCATGATGCCATCATACATTACTGTGTTCCAGTCTTCTCCTGTCAAGATCTGGTGAACACAATGTAGAGCAGAGGACACCAAAATGATTCTGTTTGCCCGGACAATTATTTAAACTGTATTTATTGTCTTACTGCAGACACTTAGATTGGATGTTGTGATTCCTGCAAATCGCACCTCAACAAACAGACGCTTTGACAGATTAGCATTGAATTAGCTCACAGCGAGCTTTAATTTTGACTGAAACAATGAAATCAAACAGATACCTGGAAAACAGTGAGAAGGGCCTGGGGGAAGTTATCGAAAGTGCTTCTTTTAGTCACAGTTTCATCGAAGTTAAACTTTCCCCCAAAAAGCTGCATGCCAAGCAGGGAAAAGATAATGATGAAGAGGAAAAGCAGCAGCAACAGGGATGCGATGGACTTCATGGAGTTGAGGAGAGAGGCCACCAGGTTACTGAGAGACGCCCAGTGACTGAGGAAGAAACAAACAATAAGGCATGATGTCTTGTCAATACGCTCAACTTAGCCACCTGGTATCAGACATGCTGTAGTCAGTTAATATGCTCACGGATGCCTGAATCCCTCGGTTTGTTTGAAATATGTGTCATCAGCCTTATGTGAAAGATTTACAGCGAGATCTTCATGTAACAGATCACATTTGGCAATAGTCGGGGAGAAAGCACTTCCTTATTTTCTGAGCTTCATACAAGTGATACATTTTATGTACAAAATAAAAGGCTTGTTTTCTGTCAGTGAGAGATTAAATGTTGCTTACGTTAGTTGTAATCTAAGCTCACGTGTATAAGTCTGAAAAGTGAATTTAAAAAAACTATAATGCACTCCAAATGAAAAACTATATAAAAACAAATTTTAAAACCCCATATTTGAATCAAAAGACGGGGTTTTAAACATCTTACGTCCAAAGATCACATGACTTTCTGTTTTTTTTTTTTTTAAGATTTAATAGTTTTTTCTTTGCTCTGTGTTAAATAGAAATCTGACATTCCCATTGATGGATTACTGGTCATGTCTGTAACAGGCTGTGCCAGTGGAGGTTGGCTGGTCTGATGTCTGTATTAAATAGATTATTATTCATCCATCTATCCATTCTCTTCTGCTTATATTTTTCAGGGTCGCTGGGGCGCTGGAACCTATATATGAATATATTATAATATATTTAAATGTTTTGTTTTTGTTTTTAAATGTAATTAGGGGACATTTCATAGACCTCATGCACTTTTGAATTCTCATCTTTTGTGTGACTTAATTTATGCTTCTTCTTTTTTTTAAATGTGACTCTTATTTTATTTTTTTCTTTGACTTATGTTCAGTTCAGCACAAACTAACCTTGTTAATAAAGGTGCTATATAAACATTAGTATTATTAATATTATTGTCATTGTCGGTAGTAGTATTAGTGCGGGAATTGCTCACCGTGTGACTTTGAAGATTCGAAGGAGGCGTACGCAGCGCAATACAGAGATACCCAAAGGAGACATGATCGCTAACTCCACCAGGATGGTCTCTACGATGCCGCCACACACCACGAAACAGTCAAAGCGGTTAAACAGGGATACAAAGTAGGCCTGCAACCCCAAGCTGTACATTTTCACCAGCATCTCCAAGGTGAACAAGGCCAGAAGAACTTTGTTGGCAACATCTGGAGAAAAAAGCGGGACAAAAACAATGCTAAGTCTAAATGCACGTTTTAGGATAGCGTGGAACAAACAGAGCAAAGCACATACCCTGTACTTCAGTCAGCCAGTCTGGCTGGTTGTAGTGCTCAGAGGAGATGGTAAGAGTGTTGAGGAACACCAAGATGATGACGAGCCAATAAAAGGTCACCGATTTCACAGCTGCACGACACTTCCTGCGGCAGAAACGGTTCCATCGACGCCACTGACGGCTGAAGGCGATCAGTTTCACATGTTTAGGTTTTTGTTTTTTGTATTGCTATTTATTGGATTATTCGATTGGTGAAATACAATAAAAGCAACTTCATTATGATTCCAACGGGACAAAAGCTGATTAGGAGGAAAAGAGGGTAGGTTTCAGGTGCATAAACACGATGATGAAATTTAGGGGAAAAAACACAGATGAAAACATCAGGGGTCTGAACAATTAAAACATGATGCCATAATCAACCATGCAAGATGAGACAAGTCCAGTAAATGATGAACAAAGCTACCATGCAGCACCACAACGGGGTACCAACCTGCACTTTGATTTAGTAATTTTTTGACTGGGGAGAATAAAAAGAAGCAACTTTTAATTAAATGTAACAGCATGTGCAAATATGCACTCTGCAATCCAATCAAACGTCTCAGTTTTAATATTACTGACTGTCAATTACCAGACAGCCTAAGCTGTCAATAAAATGCTTGAGTGAAACATGTAAAGTGTTGAGTAACATATACAGCACTCACCACAGCGGACCACAGCACGGTGATTTGTCTTCCTCTCCGTTGTGATTGTCTGTGGTCACTGATTCTGTCTCACTTGTGGGTATGCTCGCTGTCATGTCGCACACACACATACAAATACACACACGTAAAGACACGTTAATGGAAAAAGTTTATTAGACAGGCTTTCTGTTATGTTATGTTATGACTGATTATCTTATTGATATCCATGCATTTTTGATTTGGCTTGGTTCTCGAGTGATAAAATATCCTTCAAAATAAATGTGATTTTTTTTTTTTAAATCTGACAAACAAAGCCCAAATAAACACTCTAATCAGTGGTTACAGTAAAACAGTACACTATAAAGTTGAGTTCAGATTTCAGCTTGTGATTATTTAACATGGACTCCATTGATCTCTTTTTTTATTTGGAAGGCCAAGCCAAAGCACCAGAAAAAAAAATTAAAAATGAAACAGCAAAATCTGCAAGTGTCAGGACTGCCTGACAAAGTTTGACACCTGGATGTCGAAGTTTCACAGTGTGAAACCAGCTGTAATGCTTGTGAGCACCGCAAAAAGATGAAGCTCAAGGTTTTTGCACAGATCTATTAACAGTGAATACATGCTGCCAGTCCTGAGTTAAACTAAATTTCATAGATTATTATTTATTATTATTCATTTAAACATTTATCAGCTGGAAATCCATTTTCCATGGTGAGGTTTGAAATACCACTGACTGCAGTGTTCAGATGAAATATTTGTTCTATGATTCAAAATGCATCAATTATTCTTGTCCAGGTCTGTCATGCGTATACACATTAGAATTCACATTTACTGTACATGCACAAAATATCGTTGCTATTGAAAATGTGATTCAAAATGATGATGATGACGATGATTATGATGAAGATGCCATTACTAATGATAATGATGATGAGAAAACCATGTGGCAGTTCTAGATAAAATTCTATGTTTCCCGTCAGTCATCAATAAAAATGGTGTTATTGTTTATTAACAGGTTAAATTATAATTCATAATGTACACTAATGTGCTAATAATTGGTTTCTACAGTTGTGTATGATAATTATCTGGGTTGTTAGATAACTGTTATATCTTAACGGTTATTGGAAACTTTAAACTAATGTCTATAATTCTTTGTAAATAAATCAAAGTAATAATTAGATTCTCCTATCACCTATTATAACATAAGCAATGTATTACAATTAAGACAATTTGTAGAAAAATACACTTAAATCTATTAAAATAAACATATTTTTTAACAATAATGAGTAATAACTAATTTATTACTCATTATTATATACGAGTAATTTTTTTATTATTTTTTTTGCAGTTTTACTTTCATAGTAAACATTAAAATAACTATTTGCAAAACTTCAATTAACAATTTATTTTACAACATACAGTGATGGTAATTATTAGAACAAAATTTTAATAATTTTGTAGCTAAGGTCTTTTTATTTCTGACCCAAAATACTGAAAATCTAGTTATAGGATTAACTAAAAACATTAATATTAGATAAATATACCCTATACTTACATGGCAATACAATAAATATGAGCTAAATAAATTTTGCTGACATTTAACACTCACATATTATACATGTAAGTACATTTTTGGGCAACAAAATGCCAACATTTACATTTTAAGTACTTTAAGGGAGCTCATTTTCAGTTTACATATGTTTATATTTTAAAGTTAAGGCTTGTTGTAGCATATACTGATAACATTATTTATTTTCAATGCCATATATTTTTAGAGTTTCACAGGATATTTACCATTTTAAGTGAGGCTTATTGTTGTTATATTGATGGTTTTATACTTACTAAAGTATGCATTGTGAATTAGGCTTACATTCACATGCGCCCACACACATATGTATGTAAAACAATGTTCAATGTGGTGTGTGGGTGGTATTAGGAATATCAGTGTTACTAATTCTTCAGTTAAATACAAATATATAATTTTTCTCTAAACTGCTCTAAACGGGTCACACTCCTTCATTTTCTTTTTCCTTTCCTTTCATGTGCTGTAAAATTCAAAATCTTTAAAGCATTTCACTGGAAGTTGGACTGTCTTTCCTGTTAGTTCAGTGCAGTAATAGAATAACATGTATGTGTTGAAGATGGTAAGGATCAGAAGACGACTAATGAAGGAAAGGGTGTTTAAATACGAGAGCACACACAAAGCATAAGCAAAGCACATGCAGGTGATGAACCGTCCCGGTGAAGATGTGCGGGAAAATTCAGACTTTCAGACACTCGCGCGCGCACACACATTTACCCTGTGTCTCTGTGGACTGAGTGAACCAGCCAAACTTTCCTTTCTTCTTCTCAGTAAGGTCAGCCAGCGTGACCCCTTGGTGTTATCAACATGCAGATCATACAGCCAGACAGCAGAGGAAGCAGTGAGTCAGTACACAGCACAACAAGAGAGAGAGGAACGTACAGCAAGAGACAGCTGCAATACAAGCTACTGGCACAGTTACCGTGTCCAGAAAAGTATACAGGACATTCTTGAATTATATCTAGTGGATTAACTACTACTAATAATACACTAACTACATTTATTTATGCATGAATTGTGTGTGTAAAAATTAATTCATCATATTTGCTCCTTGGGAAAAAGTGACTGGCAGTTAGGAGTAAAAAGACCAAATAAGGAAGAATTCACAGTAATTTGTAGATTTGAAGCCAGCAGACCATTTAGAGAGAGAACATGATGAACATAAGGGCCTCTAAAAGAAGTAATTAAAGTCATTGTTATGATATATATCAGCTCATAAATTATGTACTTGTATTAGTATTAATATCAGCAAATAAATAAGACAGTCATGAATGAATGTCAAGGACATCAGTTTTTTAAATGTGTCATCATAAGATTGTCCACGACTATAAAGTGTCCTGCTGAGTACATGAAGCAAAAACAAATTAAACAGAAGCAATAAAAATCCATTATCTGTTAAACTGCATGCTGCAACATTAGCTCTGTGAATTCTGGACAGAGTAACTATATAATACACTGTAACACTGGAAACGATCAACATTAAACACGACTTGGGAAAGGAAATAGAAGAAAGCAGAGAAGAGAACAACTGTGGGTAAAGAGAGAAAACGATGTAAAGAAACGAAGGGAAGTTCTACAGACAGTTTTTAGAGGGCGCACACACACTGCAAGGAAGTAAAGTTAGTGCGTCGTCATCTATAACATCGACAGCAGTGCTAAAAGCTAGGCAACTACTGGTGAACATAAAAACTGACAGGTACATACGCACTGACTGCTCTGTGAACGGTTACGAGGCACTCTAGCTATAATTCGGGTCAGATGTATTTTCATGTCAGTTACGCCCACATTTTTTTCCCTGCACATCCAGATGGATTGTGGTATAATTACTAATGACACAAGCTTCAGTCCCAACATTTGTTGCAAAATAACAAAAGAAAAGCCCTGAATTCAACACATAATTTTAAATGGCCTTCCTACTGTCAGTTAATAGAATCACTGAGCCGCTGCGCCATCCGATTTTCATACCAGACATTAGAAATACTATGGTTAAATAAACACAAAAAAAGTCAATGTTTAAGGTAGAGAAAGCAACTAAGGAAATTCATCTCTCTCTGATGGCAAGATGCTATGTCATATGTTAAAAAAAACCAAATTTCTCCTGTTCATCAACTTTGGACTATTAGATTATTTAATGGCTCATTCGACTTATTCCATATACAGCAAATATCAGAAACCAGAACTAACTGTTCAAGTTGTTCATACTGGCTTCTCCACCAGTCACAGTACCTAAATACACATGAATACAAACGTCAATCTGCAAATCAAGTTTGCCTGTTTTTTGTTTGCCTTTTTTATTAAAATCTAAGAATTACGCGGATACTACTGCTTTTTCTGAATCTGAAAAACTTACAGCTAAATATTTTTCCAGGGCGTGCCTGTAACGAAAAATATATTTTTGTTACTACTTGTCAGTATTTTCTGTGTAATTGCTACTGCAACCAAGTAACATTGTCTGCAAATGTAACCAAATCTAACCAGCAACGTTAAAATCTTGTTTATTATGGCAAACGTGGAGCTGAATTACATTATGGTTGCAGTCCATCCACAATATGTTCCATTAGATCACATTAGCTGAAATAGTTAAGTTTTTGGAATCCAGATAAAAGTAAAATACAGTATTTATATGCATTTTTATTTACAACCCATATAAACATTGAAATACAGCGAAGAAAAACACACTGCTTTTGAAACGGTATTGAACGTGCTGCGCTGTGAAAATCTTGATTTAATCTTGTGGATTAAAGCAACGAGTCACTGAAGACACATCAAAAAAATTCTAGAGATTTAATTTCACGACACGCAAGTGTGAAGTGTAGTGCAACACACAAACTGCACTGCTGCAGTGGTTATGATTTCAAAGATAAAATCCTCCAGCATGTCAAAGATGGGTGTTTATACCACCAGTTGTATATAAATGTGAGGATTAAGTGAACTCTAATATAAGCATTACGTCCATGTAATAATGATTCCATTACATTTGCTATGGATTAGACTAACGCTGGTGTTTACTCTGACCGGCTGGAGAGACCCATGAATGGTCAAAACTGTTATAAGTGAACGTATCTGAAAAAGTAGGTGGTAATTCAGAGGCTGTGATTCACTGCTGTAGTGATTTAACACTAATTATGTGGAAGATAATATTCAGCGGTTATAAGGCACATAATATGTCTGACTGAGATATTCGTACTGTATACACAAAGGCAAAAATGTAGGCATTTAAGTGTGTCAGAGGTGGAGGTAGATGTGAAGAAGCGTATTGTTGCAGAACACATTTCTATTTGAAAGCAATGTTTTTGATTATAATTTTCTTAAATGAATTATGAGGCTGTCATAGTTTAATCATTCTCTGCTGTGCCATGAATGACTGAGGGCAGCTAAAAACACTGATCTTCCCACATTTCTCTCAATAAATAAATGGCCGCATATAATATTTTCATGTCATTTGTTACACTAGGCTTTCTCGTCATGATCATGTTCTAAGTCAGCCATCCCCAAAGTCAGGACTGCTGCGGCCCACTTAAGAACCAGAAAATCCCAATAGGCCCATCCATCTTAAATCTAATCAAAACACAAGAGAAAGTGATATATTTCCTTTAAATTTGTGTTCAAAAAACATAAACAACCTTATAAAGATCGATTAATTTGTGTCAGAACAATGAGTAATATCACAAACTAGCCATCTCCTATTACCAAATTAAATTCACTTTTTATGTAAATAAATACATGTATATAAAAATGTAACTGTACAAACCTGTGAGTAATCAAACTAATGAATTTCTGTTATTACTGAGACCTACTTGCAGTACCTTTGCGGCCTTTGCAGAAATGTAGGAACTCACAAAAGATTTACATTCATGTATTAGATTGCATTCGGTGCATTATCATGCAATTTTTAGTGAAATCTTAGATGCTTCAAGCGATCCCTGCCTGAGCTTCCTCATTCTAATTCAGTCCTTGTGCTCCTTGTCAACACAAATAAACAGATGCAGTCACCCCTCACTTACTGTACTAATCAAATGCCAAGTCAGAAATTATTGCAAAGAAGCAGCTGTCTCAAAACAACATCATGTTCCCACAATGAGCCGCATTCAAGTCAAAGTAAGCAAAGGATCATGAGAACTGCCAGTTAGATGCATAACAGACTGACCATCTCTCCTTCCTCTTGTAACAGTTTTAGTGGCAAAGAAATGTGCAGCATTATCTCAGGGCAGAAGAAGTTAAGGCTTTGTAAGTCACAGTTCTGTTTGCATTCTTTGTTTGCCTGCTGGACAAGAGTAGAGAAAAAAAAATTAAATCCAGGTAACTCACGGTTACGCTTGCCCTCCTCATCTCCCTCCTCCTCGTTCTCAGGGTCGATGTCCTCTGCCTGCGTGATCCAGTCCAAGTAGCCCTTCAGGTCTTCTTCTAACTGCTGCTTCTCACGCAGCTTCTGGAAATCACCTCGAGCCTTGGCCTTTTCTCGCTCTTTGGAGAACTCTCTAGAGAGGGGAAAGCATAATGTCAAACGTGGGTCACCATAACACTGTACAGAATGGCAGCACTCTGCAGTCTTAACACTAAGGCTGCACTAAAACTGATAACTTAATAACCTCATCAAACAATTTCTTGTCATTTGTTTAAGTGCGCAGGATTAAACTTATTTGTGGAATTTCACATTTTTAATTTATTACCAAAATGAGCAAAAATACCCCATCTGTGAATATGTTTTATAGATATATTACACACATTCTGTAAATTGCATGTTCCTTTCAAGTAGAGTCTCGGCACCCACAACAGGGCATTTTATTAAAACAACAATTCAAAACAGAAATATGAAACATACCCACTCAGCACACCCAAAACCAAGTTAAGAACAAAGAAGGATCCAAAGATGACGAGGCTGACAAAGTAGACCCACGGCAGCTCAAAGCCCATTGCATCATTCATCTACACAGAAAGAGATAATAGGAAGATTTAACTGAATTAACTCTAAATGCAGACAATGTTATTCTTACAGCTTACATAGAATAAATTATTCAAAATAAAAACCGAATTTTAATAAAAAAAATTCATCAACTCATGGAGTTGCAAAGCCCACAGTATCCCTTGAGCATGAAAGATGATTGTCACTCAACTACAGCTAAAACTGCAGCAGGAAGGGTGACCACTAGAGGGAACCACGTGAGAGACAACTGGGTCAGTTATGAATGACAGTGAGTACTTGTATTAGTGTTAGTAATGAGGCTGTGCCAAATGACCGCACTAAATCCAACGTGCCTCTTAGCTGAGCCGCTGGCAACACCAGGACCTAAAAGTTTGCCCTTTTTTCATAATCACATTTCACACAGCTCTCATCACAGTAGGCACTTTTATTTGCTCAGTGTAAATGTTTACAGTTTACACTTCTATTTTGATACTCATTTTAAAGAAAAAGATCCCACTGATGTGCCTGCCTCCAGCCGCAGAACCGCCCACCCCGAAGAAACATTTATACTTAGCTTATATATCAGTACGAAAGGCTAAAGGTCAGTTTTAATTTATACATCTGCGTATCTATCCTACCATGTTCTCTCTTTCCATCTTTTAGGTTTGCTGAATCTCCTTCCTTCCACCACTTTAACAGCAGTATTAGCATGGGATTGCCATGGTAACACATACATGCATAAAAGTGTGTGTGGGACAGAGAGAGAGAGTCTGAGAAGACGAACGAGAAGGAGGTGAAGAGGTTTATTATTTCATAGATGAGGGTCTCCATCAATAAAAGGGCGTGGGTGTATTGTGAGGAAAACTCATCATCAGTGCTGAGTATTTTTGGCTAATTAAAAGCTGTTGGTGATTTGTGTTAATATGAAGCCGGGGGTTTCAGGTTAGCCTTTAAAAATGGGTTACACAGTCTAGCTGTGAAAACTTTTTTTTAGAAAATAACAACAACAACAAAAAATCACATAAAGCATGGATTTGCAAACCAGAGAGAAAAAAACTGAAAGGCTTAAATGAGTTTGCTTGGAAAAGTGTTGTTGGGGTCAAACCTGCATGAAAAATCATGGTTCTGAATGGTGTCTTACTACTTTTGTCACATTTGTAACTAATGTTCCAGTGTTAAGCAATAGCTCCATTGTCTACATAACAATGGAGCTATATAATGATAGTTTGTCATGTGAATCCCCTTTTTTGTTAGAAGGAGCTATAATTTATATAATTTAAATGACATTAACTTTGTTCTAAAAAAAAACCCATGCATAATCCTATTACACTTATTATTATTATTTTAATATTATACATACAGTGCTGTGCAAATCTCCTGAGCCAGCATTTTCTTCAAACATGTGCAAACTTTGAGAAATACAGGATATAAGGCACAAATAGAGTTTGTGGAATTCTAACAAAGTTGGAAATCAGTATTTGGTACGTTTATTTTTCAACGCAGTCTGACCTCTCTTAGGCAGCTTTCTTGTAATATATTTCACTAGTCTGCAGGAATAGTTCTCTAGGCTCCTTGAAGGACATTTAGAGCTCTTTGTTGGATGTTGCCTGTCGTTTTTTTCTGTTCTCTGTCAAGATGATCCAACGCTGTTTCAGTAATGTTAAGGTTTGGGCTCTGGGCATCCATGACTGATAGTGTTTTCCTATCCAGATATGCTTGTACTGAATTTGCAGTGTGTTTGGGATCACTATCATGCTAAAAAATATAAAAATCCAGTTCCAGTTCCAGTCACACGCTTTCCAGATGCAATTGCATCCTGCATAAAACTCCGATGGTAGTTTTCTGTCTTGAAAATTCCATCAATTTCGACAAGATCCCCAAACCATAACAAAGCCTCCACCATGTTTTACAAGTGGCTGTAGACACTCTTTCCTGACCTCCTCAGTGCATAGTGATGATTATTTGCACTTCATAAGAGTTGTTACTGATTTTCAGTCTTCTTGTGTAACTTGGGTTACCTCAGCCTTTTCTATAAGTTTCCCATTCTTAAGTAATGGAACGGTAGATGGATCAAGTGAAGGGCCAGATGCATCTCTCAGGTCCTGTGACAGGATTGTTTCCTGTTCTTAAGAACATGACTTTCAGATACTCTTGATCGCTTCAGTTTCACCAAGACACACCATGCCAACATATGCCAGGTTTTCAGCTAATAGCACTTTGGGAATCATTTTGTTGTTTTCCAAATACTATGCCTGTCAAACTGTCTAATATTTGGTATTTTTGTATATTAATCTAAACAAACCATTTTTCCCAATAGGCTGCTAGTAACAAAGTCCCTAAAGATAAGATTTAAAATTGGCTCTTAGTTGTCTTTATATGTAAACACAACACTGGTTCTTCCAGGAAGCTATGTGTCTTTATTTATGTCTGAATGATTCATAGGTCAGCATTAAGTAGTTTAAAAAACACAAATAGCATTCTACTGAAAATAGCCAGGTACAAAGAGTGGACTGAATAATGACTGGAAAAGCAGCCAGTATCCAAAGTCAACATCCTAGAGAACTATTGCTCAAGACCACTTAAAAAAATTGCAAGAAAGTCTGGCTCCCTGGAAACAACATCTAAATAAATGCAGGGTGGCTCAAGACTTTTGCACAGCACTATATTTTCAAGTAACATTGTAAATTTGGGTTTACCCAGTAGAGAACGTCAGTCCAGCCTTCCATGGTGATGCATTGGAACACAGTGAGCATGGCAAACAAAAAGTTGTCAAAGTTGGTGATGCCATTGTTGGGGCCTTGCCAGCCCTCCCGGCAAACTGTACCATTGAGAAGGCAATGACGCCCATGCCCTGATATTGCACATGGCGCCGGCTCTTCCTCTGCGAGGGCACCTGGAGATACAAAGACAAACAGGTAAATCAACATGGAAACAACATGAAAGCGACTTTATATCATCCTGGCAAAAGTTGTTCAATTTTTTGTCACATCATTTCACGTATGTTCTTTGTCCACATTTAAATCTCATGTTGCATCTTCATTCTTAGTCTGTTATAATCTATTTATTTTCCAGAATGTGGAGTTTTTTCCTCCAGCATTATTTTTATGAGTTCCTCATCACTGTATTTTTCTTTGATTCTGACATTATGATTGGATTATTACTTCATGCAAAGATAATAATAAAGTTAAGTTTAAGCTATATCCATGAGAAAATGGGTATCAGAAATCCATAGAGGCATTCATGCATTCCTCTGTGTCACACTTTAAAATTGCACTGTTTAGTATTCTGACATTATTCCATCATCATAGGAGCAATGCAGAAAATTATGCTATACACTGACATTAATTACAGTTTGCCCCAACACCCCACGCTTACAGTGCACTCATTGTAGATTAGCCCACATGTTAAACTTTCCACCTTCCTAATCAAATAACCACAGTGCTTCTACACACACAAATCCAAACATGTGGCCTCTTCCTTTTTTGGATGCATGTCCCTCTGACCTATCCCAAAAAAAACACATGCTAAATGCTATTTTTCAGGGCTGGTGAACACACAGCGACTTTGATTCAAGCGAGATTCAATCCTGCTCTGTCGTGATCTCTCGACTTTACCCTACTGTGCTTCTCCTGAAGTCACCAGGCAAACAGAACAGATGAAAGCAAGAAAGGGAGTGAAAGAAGGCGAGATTACGTTAAAGGTGTACGAGAGGGAGAGTGACACTCCACGATAACAGCTGTTGTAATGCAGCAAATCCCTGTGACTTAAGCTGCTTCAATCCCGTCAGTCAGCCATTTTAGACTATAACTGTGGTTTTATGTATGTGTCTTTGTGTACATATGTGCTAATGTCCATCAACATGTCCCTTTTTTTCTGATACACTGACATCAAAGAGTAATGGTAAAGCAAAGGTCAAGCATGTTTACATAATAGCTAGATATTAGTCATTTAATCACTGGATTTAATCCACCATCTGCTGTTCTGCCCTGTTTTCAGTGGTTTGTCACCATTCACATAGGTACATGTGTCCATTCATTTTCTGGGTCAGGGATTGAATCCCGAGTCTGTTCTAAGGTGACATGTATGCCTGTTTACATTACGTTATGGAGTACAAATCCCTCTTTTAACAGGTGTCTGTAGAAAGTGAAGCAGACGTGTAGTAGCAGACAAGAAAGGAGGAAATCTTACCTGTTTCTGTCACGTAACAGGTGGCATGCATTTTGCCAATAAAAAGCTCCAGGCCAATGATGGCATAGATAATAATGACAAAGAGGACCAGCAGAGCAATGTGAAGCAAGGGAACCATGGCTTTAATAATGGAATTTAAAACCACCTGTAAACCTGCAAAAATAAACAGAAGCTAAAGTCAGTCAGAAGAAGTATCAGTTTTACTCTGTGGGAATTGGGACAGATGCAAAAAGACAAAAACACAAATTATTTACCCAATCATTTAGCCAAGCCATGATATGATTATCAATCTAAAAGCCCATGATAACAATGATTATGCAAGAAAGCAAACAAAGGACCAAAATATAAAGCCTAATTAGACTGTAAATAATGAATACGACTCCAACAAACACTAATGGTAACCCTTTACATGGTAAATCATGGCATTTCATGTTGAAAGGTACTGTAAAAAGTAATTAGCTGAAAACCATACTGATACCACAACACTGCATCTAAATGAACATTGAGTTTCTTCCTATTATTCACTAAACATCCTTAAAAGAATCTATCTTGGTTATATAAAATAAACAGACATAAATGTGAGAGCTGCAAATAACCTTTATTTTCATTAGCAATTTGTCTTACAGTATTTTCTCAGTATTAAGTCATATTCAATAAATAAAATACAAAAAATGATGAAAAATGAATTTCCTAATGTGGGGTTAGTGATCGTTTTGTCTGTCAAACAGTCCAAAAAGATACAAAGCCTGCAAATTTATTAAGAAGGTGGAACTGTATTTAACCATCAAGACTTTATTGGATTAATAAAAAGTTTACATTTATTTATTTTTGATAACCAGCTACAGAACAAAATCTCTAAACTCTTAAAAAAAAATTACTTTTCCAGTCAAAGTTTGTTTAGCTAGCACCCGGCACGTGGGCAACCTACTGTGTCTTTTGCTATACAATACATAGGTATACAGAAACTCGCACACAAACACTGTATTCACAATAGTGCAAACGTACACATTTGTAAAAATGCACTATTTTTTACAAAAGTCTAATTATATCAGTGGATAGGAATGAAAGCTAGCAAACTATCCTCTGCTTTACTAGCTAACGGGTTGAAACATCCCAGCTAAATTAGACTGCAAAGACAAGACAAACGTTAAACTCAGTTTCAGTATAGAACTGAAAATGTCGTTTGAGCTCAATGCATCTTCATCTGTCCCAGAGGTACTTTTTTTCCTCAGACCTAGCAAATGCTACGTTGCTATGGCAACTCAAAGAATGTAGACACATTAGGGCATGTGTTGATTTAAGGTCAAATGTGTGCTGAAAACAGAAACACGGAAGGAAAACAGTATATACTGAATGATAAAGAAACTGGGTAATATGATAGGACCTACACAAACTTCTAAGAGCTAATGTTTAACCAGCCACCTTATTTTTATTTTGGTAAACTACCTTTACACTGCTAACAGTCAAGTGGATACAACTGTCTTTGGGGGGCAGTGGAAGAAATACAATACTCAAATAACCCAAAAGCACAAGCTAACAAAACCTCACTAAATAGTTAGTGATAATAGTAATGACTATAGAAATGTTCCAGTAGGCCCAGCTTGGACGTCAATAAAAGGCTGGAACGGGTATAGCAGACAGTAAAGTTAGCAAGTCAAAGAACAGGTCATGCTGCTTTACTGTTGCTAGCACCGTGATTTAATTTTAAAGTGTTTAATACAACACAGTGAATATTTCACTTAGTGAGACCTTCTCAAAAATTCAACTGCAGCAGAATTATGGGAAATAGTTAGCTGTTGCTACTCATTCAGTGGTGAGAACCTGGAGTGACACTGATGTCAGGTTGTTATAGTGCTTTATCAAAATTTATACACTTGCTACTTTGTAATAGTCCATCATTCTTTTACCCACATCCTACCTTGGCCACTAAAAGAAGTTTTGAGCTGTTTCATAAACAGGTGGATTATTGAGATCAATAAGCCAAATAAAGACTAAGGAATATATTATTTAAGGTCTTTTTATTTTCAGTTCAAGTCATTTTTATTTTATATAGAGCCAAATCACAACAACAGTTATCTTAATATCACCTTTATATTGTAAGATAAAAATCTTATAATAATTCAGAGAAAAGCTGAACAATCAGACGACGTCCTATGAGCAAGCACTTGGCGACAGTGGGAAGGAAAAACTCCCGTTTAACAGGAAGAAACCTCCAACAGAACCAGTCTCAGGAAGGGGCAGCTGTCTGCTGCCATGAGGGGAGGGAGACAGGACAAAAGACACGTGTATCATTTAAGTGTGTGATATTACAAAGTACTATGTAGTACCTATGGTAGGGTAACTGACTTTGTGATTGCAGCTCATCTTCATATTTTTATTTATTTATTTTTTGCTAGACTTGTGCTTTTCATACAGCTACTATAAGAAACCTTGTGTTATTTGGTAAAGGGTTCCTGCATATTGCGATTGATCTTATGGCTCTTTTTTCCTTGTTAACAATACTATCAAGATTATGACATCTCAGTGCATAATCATACACTTTTGGGTAGCTTGTTCGCTTACATAAGCGAACAAGCTTACATACAAACTTTAACAAACATCCAGTGAAACTTCTTAGGGATGTTTTATTTATTCCTGCATAATTTCTGCCATCCTGAATGACTAAAAACATATCATTCAATATTAAAATCAAGCATTTAAATATTACTGAATGAATTTAAAATAGTTATCTGACAGCACTGCAGTTCTAACGGCTTGTTATTACAAATGTTGATGCGATAACGACACCAGAAACAACAGACTCGGTCAGGGTCACCATGTCCTGCTTCCCAACTGCATCCTGCCCATGTTTACCTGTCACCTTTGTTTGCAGTGAAAAATATAGAGTAGTTGATATTTGGCCATGCTGACTAATAAAAGCCAGTTAATTACCTTCAAATGCATTTAAAACATATGAGAACTGCTGTTTTGCCTCAAGGACAAATGACCAGAAACACTCCAGCTGCTTGAAATACCCTTTACTTGGGTGTTTTAAGGTTGCCATAGTGACTGTCTTTGCAGAGACAATTCAGCTGAGCTGGAATAGAAATCTAATAACATAACAGAGAGAACCTGGGGACAGCAAAGAAGTGTTTTTCACACAAAACACCGGGTTGAATAAAACACAACAGGCTGAAAATATCAACACAATGTTAATGTGAAACACATGGTCCCCTAATTCAATAAGTTCCATAATGTAATAAAACACTACTTTGAAATCACTGAAAAATTGGGCTACTCATAAGACTGAATGACAAAGCTAAGTAAGCACAAAGAAGAGCGTCCAATTTATTAAACTAATGTTTTACAATGCTTTGCCATCTCTGTTCAAATTACATTTTAATGTGACTGATTTAACTGGGTTTTCTTTTTCAGTAAGGAAGCCTTTCGTTTAATAGATGTAGTGAACTTTACATCTACAGTACACATGATCTCCTCTTTTTTTAAAATCTGTGATAAAAAGTATTCCTGGCTGGCGAAGAGAATACATGCCGTCACCTTTAAGGTGTTAAAGGTGTCTTATAATAAGAAAATGTCCCTAGTGCAGACTCTAACTTATGCTAACAGCACATTAAAGGCTCTGAGGCTCACCTCTCGCCCTGTAACAGCTGGAATAGGCTCCAGCCCAACTGTGACCCTAAACTGGATAAGTGGAATAAAATGAATAGTTGGAGCAGGTGGAACCATGCTAACTCAGAACAGATCAATTTAATGATAATTTAGACTAATAACAGGCCGTAGTCATGCATTTAGGAGAAAATAGTTCAAACAAATCTACTGTTTTTTTAATTTTTCCTTGAATTTGATGACAGTAGGAAGTTGGGACAGGGCCATGTTTACCTCAGTATCCTATTCTGTAGATTCCATTACTATGGTGCCATACTCTTCACATCCCATATGTGCACAGTGTGGTTCGTCTGCATACCATACTTTGCTCCAAAACTGGTACGCATTAATGTGTGTATCACAAAAGTGTCTTGTGCACTTTGTATTAATACACCCTCATACCATCACAGATGCTGGCTTTTGAAATGTGCACCAATAACAAGCCAGATGTTTCCTTCCTTACTCAGAGTCCATGACTCATGTCAACATGTGATCTGTTGTGGCTTTACTGTTTTAATTATGTGCAAGTGACACCAATCCAGCTTTTGAGGATACAGTATTTTATGTTTGCTGGGTACACCCATTTCTCAAAACTACGTGGGCGTGAACATCTGGCTCCAATAGCAAACACGTATCTATCTGTCCCTCACTACACTGATGAATCCTCCGCTTCTTTTTAATGTGTCTCAGAGCAATTCTTCACATGTTTTGATTTCTGTAATTTCAGCAGCTGTTTAGTCCCATTATTTTCACCCCAAATATATTTCCACTGTGTTTTGTGAGATTTTGTTGTTTTTTTTCTACTTCCATTGTGTGTTTCAGTGCCATCGCAGCATCACATGCATCCAAGCATACATTATCTACACTCATCTCAACTCAGTCACTGTGAAATTAGCTGAGAACCCCTGTGTGAGTTCATAGGGCGCTTAAATAATGAGAAGATTAATTGGTTTGGACTTAAGGGTGTAAAACATGTACATTTATTACACATTTTTATGTTTACTCACTGGGAACTCCAGAGACAAGGCGAAGGGGTCGTAGCACGCGAAAGGCTCGGAGGGCCTTGACGTCAAACCCTCCAGGTTTGCCTCCAGACTGACCACCAGAATCTGCATCTTTGGTTATCATCTCCAGAACCACACTGAACAACCTGGAGATGAGAGAGGGGGAGAGAGCGGGAGATAAAATATAGAGAAAGTGAGGCAGAGGCATGTAAGGGAAGAAGCAGTAATGGCAACGTGATGAAAACAGAGCAGAAAAAGATAAAAGCAAAAGAGTCAGAAAGCAATGAACAAAGCCACGAGTCCTCTTTGTTCTTGTCTCTCTGTTCACGCACCTGCCTGTGCAAGTGTGTATGGTTTATGTGTGTGCTCTTTACATATGTCTATGCATATTTACCTTTAGTTTTTCACACCTCATCACAGTTTACATTGAAGTCCCACAGGAGCCAGGTGGTCTACTGATAAACCGTCACTCTATACAAAGCCATGTGTTCGTGTCTTTGTGCGTGTATGTGTGTGCACTTTGGTGCATGTGCTCAAAACATCACTACTGCAGTGATACAGGACAGAATTTATAAGGTCATGATTCATTTTTGATTGAGAGAGAGGATTGCCAGATGTTGGGCTAAGTTGCGCAAATGCACAAATGTGTGTTATACCATCTTTTTTCAAGTACATGGAAGAGAGCATAGAAGATGTGCGCATGATTGGTTTCTTATGTAAAAAGAATTGTGTGCGTGTGGGAGTGCGTGTGCAAATGTGTATTTGTACGTATATCCTGCATTATGTGCTAACTCACCCCACAATGACGATGACAAAGTCCAGCATGTTCCAGCCGTTTCTGACGTAGGAGTTTTGGTGCATCACCAGACCGTAGGCAATAATCTTCAGAAATGTCTCTATTGTGAAAATGATGAGGAAGGCATATTCTACTGTCTCCTGCATAGAGGGAACGGAAACAAGGAAGAAAACAGGTGTAAAGAGGAGAGGGGTGGAAAACAATGAAAGATGTTTATTTAAACTTTGCGACCTGGCTGGTCAATGGTGTGTGCAACGACTTGCACCCGCAACAGGTATCTGTTATCAATAAAAGGCATTGGTCAATGACAAATTTCAACTTAAGCTTCGCCATGTTTGGGACCTCTGGATGTCTGGGGCCTGGATCTCCTCCATGCCTGCTTCATGCCCTGGGGGACGGGGCTATGGCTCCCTACACCCTCTAGCAGACCGTTACATGGGGAAACCTTTTGAATACAAGCGCGCTGATCCACACAGGTGTGCACACGGGTGTTCACTGTCCATAGACATAAACTACACCTTTCTTGGCTGCTACCTCATAGCACATTGTGCGCTGTCGGTCCTACGTGCTGCACCACAACATTCAATATTTAGTATTTACTGCTGTTTACACTTAGCTAGATTAATGCGATGGTGTTGTGTTTAGTATGTTGCTTTGTTTTTTTTGCTTGTTTTCTCTTCTTTTTCTCTCAACAGGTGATCCAGGAGTTTTTCTTTCTTTCTTCTTTCTCTCTTTCTCTTTTTAAGTGCCCTTTCTCACTGTCCCTCGTCCCCTCTGTTTTTTTCCTTCATCTTTCTTTCTCCCTTTCCTATCCCCTAGTCATGTCTGTCCCGTCTGTAACAACTGAAAATAAAATAAAATCAATAATAACAACAAAGGTCGACCAAAAGGACCAATACGGCAAGGCCGCGATGATCCACTTGGTAAAGTAAATCCATTGGGTATCCTTGTTGGCCTTCAGACAACAATTCTGACGGCTAAAGAACCAAATGGGACAGGCAAAGAAAAAGTTTTTTTTAAAAAACCTTTGCCATGTTTTCAGTCCCCCCCCCCCCCCCCCCCGTCCTATCACAGAAATAATTTGAACATAAAAGCACATTCAACAAATGTAGCCTGCGTGTGCTGAGCTAGAGGACATGCTGACTAAAAAGAAAAAAAACCCTGAAAAAGTACTTTAAAAATTAATCCTAAATCTATTCAGCCAGATGAAATCAAGATTAAAAAAAGGTAATATTTCATCCATGGACATAAAGTACGTCATCAAACGGAAATCTCTCTAATAATCCGCTGATCAATTATCAGTTGAGTTACTATAATAAGGTTGTAATATTGACGTGAAAACACAGCTTTAAAATAGATGAATTTTCATTTATGTTAGGAGGGTGTTGCGCACTGATAAAACTCGGTGAACTCTGTGGTATTTATGGTGTATATCTCTTTGTGAGCCAAGACAGCCTCGCCAGTTTTGTTTGTATTTATATCTATACACATGTAACACATGTCTTCTTCTTCTTCTTTTTCTTCAGGCTGCCACAGGGGTCACCACTGCACATCATCTGCTTCCATCTCAGTCTAACCCTAGCATCCTCTTCTGGCACACCAATCCCCTGCTACATCCACAAATCCTTTCTGTGAGCTTTCTCTTTTCCTCCTGCCTGGCAGCTCCATCTTCAACATCCTTTTCCCATTATACATGCACTCTTCCTCCCATGTCCACATGTTTGTGAGGTGTGACAATGTAAATCTAGATCTTAAGGAACCATATCATTCCTTAAAATAAAAGTTTGCTAAAGATTCTACATATAAGGCTTGCAATAGTGCGCTGTGTTCATTCTGATGATTTATTCGTATTTTCATGATTCAGACTTCAAGTGTGTCCATATAAAATAAAACTAAAACAGCATTTCTCTTAGAGCCCTAGTGTCACATGTAACAAGACAGTGCTGAAGTGCAGGAGCAGACATCATGATGCGTTGAGAATAGACATAACACAACAAGCAGAAACAAACTTTCCAGTAGTGATGTTTTAAGTTAAATGTGGCTCAGTCCTGAAATGTTCAGGTACCCATAAAGCATATCGCACAAGTGTTCTAGTTCAAGAATGGACTGTGAGTCTGGTTCTGAAAGTAAAGAAAATTGTGAGTTTTTCATGAGTACACGATGTTTGCACCTAAAGAAAAAAGAAAAAAACAGAAGAGACAATCATAAGATGTCTTTTGAGAGCTCAAGGTTTTATACAGCAGCAGCATTGTGAAATATGATGTAACACTGGCTTTATATGGAAGGATGTGACTGTGGGTGGAAATGACCCCCTTTCATTCATTTGCATTCAGGTGAACCTCATAAACACATCTCAGGGAGAGATGTACTGAAAGCCAACAACACAAAATCCAAAAGAGGACGTCGCAAAATTAATGCCGCTGTGTGACTGATACATCATCTCGGGCAAAAGCGGTGCAGAAAAACCGAAGCGGTGACCGCTAAGCAGCAGACATGCTACCAGTGCGTATATTTCGAGGCCAAAAAACAGAAAAGATGAAAAGTCTTCAAGTCATACTGTATGTCCTGGTGCATCATCAGCATGTTTCCATGGTAACTATGTGCCCGGTAATGGAAATATGTCCCAGAATTTGGATATTTCCACATACACACACACAAACACACACATCTATTTATTGTGCTTACACATTATTTCACTTTCTCACCTCCACTTTCTTTTTCTTTCACACAGAAACACATTTCTCTCTCCTACGTATCTCACTTCTCTCTCCCTCTCTCTCTCTTTCTGCCTCTCCCACACACAACTTTCTCTCTCTCTCTTGCTTTCTCTCCGCTTGTCATCCTCTCTCTGTCTCTTATTTACGAAACCAAAAGGTTAGTGAGTCGGCAGGTTTTAAGGCCCATTAAGTTAAGCACTCCTGTTGTTGATTTAAAGGACGCAGACACGCAGAACGCACTCGGACAACGTGCGCAAAGATACGTGGTTACTGAAAGAGACTGACGACATCAGCAGCACGCACACTCAGACTTCACACCCACACAAGCAGGCAGAGAGACCTGCAATGATACACAAACTCAAACCATTCTTCTGAAAAGCAGCAAGTCAACCAGACCAACACTTTCACTGAAAAATTTTAAATGCCGCTGGCAATGGTGGCTTAAAGAAGAACACTTAATCAGCATCCGCTGTAGGCTACTATAGTGTTATCATCAGTATTTTTTTTTAAGTTTTAGCTCTAAGTGCATTGACTTTTTAGATTAACAGTGAGCATGCAATTTATCCATGCAGTCTACTTAAGATTACAGACGTATTTTCTTTTCAGGCAGTCACTGGAGCTCTGAGCATCACTGTGCAGAAAGATGTACAGTAAGACTACAAATAACAGGCACAAACAACAAAACATAGCAAGCTGTCGAGCGGCCACGTCACACCAGCGTCAGTGCACCCAGACATTGATTCTAAAGTCTCTGTAACAACAGCAGGAAGGATGGATGCTTCATTCTTCCAAAAGACATCCTGGATTTGATGTTTTAATGATGTCTGACAAAATCTCCTACAGCTGACCCCACTGGGGGTCACAGCTGGTGAGTGCTAAAGCTATACCATATGATGTCCATTCTTATCAAAAGCACTCACCCCTCATGTGTGATGAATGGAGGCATTGTCAACATGGAACGAGGATAACAGTGGTCACTCAGACCTGTTTACCCACTGTCGTTCAGTGTGATCTGGAAAGTTTTAAATCTCCAGTGCAGGAAACATGTTTTTTTTTTCAGTTATGAAACTTTTAAATTAAAATATATTTGTCTTTCATGACTTCAGTATTTTTTTTGTATTGAGTAGGCAGAATGTTTTCTCGGACACCAATGACAAGTATTGTTAAATTTAATAAACATAACCCCGTCTCCTAATTTCAGCTGTGTTCCAACACAATGAAAAGATAACAGACAACAGATAAGACTTGTATATGCATGGCAGTGACAACAGATGCAAAGGAATTGTCAGCATGAACTTCTAGTGAGATTTAACTATACCTTTATAAGCAAAACTGCAATAAATAAGAAAAGAGTTGGCGAGATCACGTCATTATGCAAACTTTATTACTTTTAGGGGAATTTAGTGAGTGGAGCAACTCACAAAAACGTCAAAGACAGGCTTTGTGTTTTGAGTACCTGTCTGCTCGCAGTTCAGTCTTGTGCAATATAAAACTGATATGTAAATGTTTCTGGGTCAAACCTAGAACTCATAGGGCTTTTGCAACTTTTAACAGAAAGCTGAACAGGTGGCTCTGTCAAACACGAAGACAGCCTATTCAGATGCTGTCAGATTAATGGAAAGGAGCACATGTCTTAAGCTTAAGTTTAAAAAAACATTTTTACATTGGTTTGGCAAAGCTGTTAAATCTGCATTTTCTACTGTACCTCAAACAAATATGAGTTTGACAGATGTGTATCAAAATCTTCTGATTTAGATCCAATACAGAAAAACATAAACTGAGATATTTCTACAAGGTCTGCAAACTCTTCACCAGAAATGGAAATATCCTTTATGCAAGTTTTTTTTAATTTGTAATCAAAAACAAGCAAATTCACTGCTTTGGTCTTTTCATACTGCAGAACTATCCAGATGCTCTGTATGAGTAACTCAGCTGCTGTGTAAATATTGGTATTTCAACAATGGCCATGTCTTTGTCTGTGTCTTAATTGTTAACGGTGTAAACTGAGAGTGGTGTCTCAACACTGGGGGGGGGGGGGACCAGTTAACGTCAACAAGCCCCACAATTCAGAGCTGTTTCTCAGTGATAAGACCCTTCAAAGCACACATGAACACACACCTGCCTACGTCCATTTAGCATTCTTGCCTTGTCCTCTTGTTGTTTACACAGGAATGAAACGTTCGCTGTTCTGTTTAGGGAACAGCTGACAAATTGTATGTGTGTGTGTGCCTGTGTGCTGTGTGTTTCAGCGAACTGGATTTAGGTCGTGACTTGGGAGTAAGGCCGATAATGAAGAGTGGAGATTACCACAGGACAATGGAGACAACAAACGTAGTGCATAGGTGATCTCACAATGCAAGTTGTATACACATAAAAAACCTAATGAATACACATTTGTATGATGGAAAGATAGAAAAAGTTATCATGTTAAATGTTAAAGCTCATGACAGTACAACTGGAAAATAGAAGCTGCATCTGAACAAACACGAGACTGTTGGAACAAGAAGATGGGACCAAAGTGGAGATGTCTGGCTGTAAAACACAGACGTTTGGTGAAAATCAGAAACAGCTCATACCAGCTATGTTGTTGGAACACAGGTACACAGGATCTGGCCACCTTGTAGTCACTGAGTTTACCATGAACTCCTCTGTAAGTATTCTGGAGTCAAATGTGAGGCCATCTGTCCAACTGCTTAAGCTTGTTAGAGCATACAACAGGACAATGGGTCCAAGCACAGCAGCTAATCTACAACAGAATAGCTGAAAACACAAGACAATCAAGGTGTTGCAAAGCCCAGACCTCAAGCTGATTGTAACGCTGTGATGGGACCTTAAGAGAGCTGTGCGTAAACAATTGCCTTTAGGCCAAACCATTATGCAGACAAGAACAGAAGCAGCAGATAGCAGTAGGACAGGTGCAGGGATGCAATGCTATTAATTAAAAGTAAACACTTCCTGCATCTGCTTCACTTTAAAAGCTTTCCAGTGAAATTACGTATTATGACGTTTATTGTGAAGCAGCTGCGGGGAGACTTCAGCACTTCATGAACATGGAGAGGCGCTTTCAATTTTGCTATTTGTCTGTTTAAATATCTCGACTGAATAACAACCTGCAAGAACTCATTTTGTTTTTAAGCCCATAATAAGGTAAGGATTATAGGAACTATCAAAGCCTACAATGCACAGAAGTGGATTTATTAAGTGTAGTCTTTAAGCAGACTTTGGTCTCTGCCCTGTTACATACCTAGCTATAGCACACATGCTATGATGTTATATAATAAATATTAAATCCCTTTTATTCTTCCCATCCCCGAGGGATTCCTGGATAGTAAGTGGAGTGTGAGAGAAGCACGTGGCGCAGGCCTGAAGCTGCCTCTGCGTGAGAGAACTGGAGCGGGGTTGAGTGCTGACCAGGAGAGAGAAAAAGCAAGACGGGGTGGTGTGTGTGTGTGTGTGGGGGGGGGGGGGGGGGGGGGGCACCTAAACACTGTCAACAGACGTCTGTCTTTGGCCTTTTGTTCTGTTAAAAGTGAGGATCCAGAACGAATGCTGTGTTTGTTTTTGTCATGTTCTTCCTCAAAGGACAGCATCCCCTGTGTTTGTTTCCTGTGTCCGAGCTCAGTGAAAAATGCTCCTCCCGTGCTTGTAACAGGGATGCTGTCGCCATGGAAATCAGGCTTGTTGCATGTGTGGGCAGAGAATGAAACTTGAAGTGCTTAAGTGAGGGATACTCAAGACGACTGCCTCTGGTACACCCTATTGGTTTAGATGAACAGGAGATGCCCTACATTCAGTTTTCAGTCCTTCAGCTTGAAAATAATGCTTTTACGTCATCAAAATACGAAAGACAAACGTATGATCCAAATAATGCACATTATGTGTTAATATTACTGTTTAATTGTTATTACGCTTTTTAATTCCATATACTCGCTTCCTATTGTGTGGAGGAGAGATCAATCTGCCAGTGGAGCTGAAGACAACTGAAAAAGGACTTTTCTGTGGAAGAGCAAAAGGCCTTTTGTGTTCACTGTAAGCATTTGGGGTCAGTTTAGTAAAACAGGATGGCAGCGAGCATTAATCTCCTTGTGCAAAATGACTTTGTACACTATGGCATAAGATGCGTTTGCTTCCCGTAGAGAGCAGCACAAACTGAGGTCCATCCACTCCCAGCGAAGCAGCTTAATTGATTTAAGGAGGAGCAGCGAGTCCTGTAAGCTCCAAAATCCCCTGTTTTGGGAGCTAGACAAGAAATTTCTCTTGCTTGAGCTAAAGCCAAAAGAGCTGACAGTCTGTGTGCAGCGGATGAACAAAATGTCCTAGTTGATGTTTTTGGACTTACAGAGACTCCAGACCATGTTTTCAATCAAGCACAGTTTGGGTTATGAGCACTCAGGTAGAGCTGTGCTGTTGATATGAAAAGATTTAAAAGGTTATGCTCCATGTGAGCTTAATGATTGCAATGCAGCAGCTACGTTTCTTTAGTATTTTAACTGGGCTGTACGACAGATGATTGGCAGCTCTTTTCTGCACACCAGTCCTTCACTAGACTGGACAAATGCGCAAATTGCTGCACTGCCAGTTTTAAGAGCAAACTCTGGTACATTGGTGTTTTCTTTAATAAATCTAAATTGCCACACACATAAATGAATGCCCCTGATTTTAAAACCCAAATGTTGCGTGTAATATATTTTTCTTTTGATTATTTTTTATTTTGAAAAATTGCTGACTTGGTAGAAACTAATATTCTGTGATACCAAGATACTGATTTTATCTCTAGTATCAGGAGTCCTTGGGGTAACCTGTGGGGTTTTGAAGAATACAGTATAATACTTGTACAAGTGAGTCGTGGATTTGTACTGTGGGCATGGGTGAATGTATACATTCCTCCCGCTTGTTTCTATTTAATTCAATTCGAGTTCATTTATATAGCACCAAATAAACAGACGCCTCAAGGTGCTTTATACTGTAAGTTAAAGACCCTACATTACTGGAGGGAAAACCAAATCAATCAGATGATCTAGGAGCAATTACTAGGTGACAGTGGGAAGAAAAAAACTCCCTTGTAACAGGAAGAAACCTCACACCCTCACTGACAGGGTCAGCCTTCAGCAGTGTTGTACACTAAATTCTACCCACTTTAACACATTTAATTACATATGGAATTTAATGGAATCTGGTCAAATGAATGTATTTTGCATCCATTCAGTTTATGTCAAGCAGATTTGCAAAGATATTATAGGTATTTGCAACAAACAACTTTTCTATATTTCAGCTGCATTTAACACAAAACTCTTGCTTCGAGTTTACTGAGAGTAAAAAATTTTTTTTTTTTTAATGTGTGGGGGAGGGGGAAAGAGAAGAGGAAAACTATGGGAGAGAGAAGACACATTTTTGCAAAGAGCAGTGTGCACAAATGTGGAATAATATTTTGTATCACATAGTAGATATCTGCGGACAAGTAGTTGTTCTTATTATAGTATTTTCTACACCACTTGAAGGACATGTGTAGGTGGTACCCTTGTTTGCACATTCAGAAAAATTGAGAGGGCACGTGGACGTCTGCCTCACATTCAGCCTCTGAAGTTAATGTGGGACAAAAGCAGGCGCTCACATACGCTGAGACAGTACAACCCCCATGTAAGCATGTACGTCAACCGAACAGGACTGAAATAGTTTAAAATAATATTATTATTTTTTTACAAGAGCATGTACAAAGCATCTTTGTACAGTGCTCATCTTTAGCTAACTGCCTGGCATGTATCTGATCAGGTTAGCCCTTAAATCATATAATGAAGTGATCATTCACTATTCACTGTAAGGATACACTCATATAATAATATGGAGTCTAAAAGAGGCAGAGCGCACTGCGTGTATTTCTGTGTTTACATTGGCCAGTGTGTGCGTATGTGATGTGAACGTGTGTTACCATGATGACTCAATGTAACGCTCTGTGACTTTTCCCTCACAGAATAATTATATTAATTTGATATAATTGAGTTTCATTTTAACATGCATAGAGCACTGTTCTTCATGCAGACGGTCAGTCTGCTCTGCATAAGCATGGCTCGTGTTTTTGCTGTTGTCTTGGGAAACTGCAACAGAAAAGTTGATGAGTATAAATGCAACGACATCACAGCGAGCCAGAGAGAAAAGAGCAGTGGAGAGTGAAGGGCAATGTATATGTGAGGAAAAAGGAAAATCACATACACAAATAAAAACAATTTTTTTAAACTACTAACAGAATTGGATTAGTGTGAAATTGGTATTGCTGTATATGATATCTTATAACTTTTGCATTAGCTTGTTGGATAAAAAAAAAAGAGTTAAGCGTGAAACAGAAACCTCTAAATACACACTGGTAACTTAAAATAAGTATAACATGCTTCACGTAGATGGTGAATCAGAATGAGTTACATACAGTGCAGTTCTTCCTGCATACTTGCTGTATATGTACACTCTGTCAATAGACTGTGGTAAAATGATAAGAATCAATTATTGTGTTCTCCAATATGAGAAAGTGGGAGCAGCAGTGGTGATTTGGCTGTACTCTGCAAGTGCCACATTATGTTGTGTGAATCTTTGCAGTTATACTAACAAGTAATTTTTTTTGCACTCTCCCAGTACACATGACCACCTAATTCATTATTTGAAAGTGGTTTGGCAGTCTTGGTTAGGATTAGTTGTCCTGATCTCACCTACAGATCTGCAGTAGTAGTTAAAGAATATATTATGCAAACCAAAGCACTGATCAACTGTGTGTTAATGCTTGAAAATGTGTCAGTCTATCAAAAAATAATAATAATAATGCAAATGCAGAGAGTAACAACGGCCAAAAACACTCTCACTAAACTGTGAAAATGAGCGTTTGATTATGTGGATTAAGGGGTTCAAATCATACTGGATCATTGTTAGTGCAGACTGTTTTCACGTTTATCTGTGCTGTTAGCCTGAGGGAAGAGAAAAGCTCTCTGCCATCTTCACTTCTCCTCCATGCTTCCCTCTTATCAGCCTTTGTGTAAGTTTCGGAGCTGCTGTGACAAGAGTCTGCTGTTGTTTAGCACACCGAAAGATAGCAGGCAAGGCAGAAATGTGTGTACCAAAATAATGCAGGACAAAAGCAGCTCCTCACTGAACGGCCTCTGTGGGCGAACACTTCCTTTCTCAAAGGAATTATGACACTGTTCTTTAGATTTAAGATTACCTATAAATAAATTTACATTGGTTCGGTGCAGTGTTTTCATATGATGCTATTAGAAGAACCCATGGGAAAAAAAAACATGCACAGATGTGTGTACTATACTGAGAAATAATCCATGACCGAATCCAGGAATGATCCCAGTACTGAAACTAATTTCATTTGAATTGGAAGCGACACAATTCCAGACCCAGTTACATAAGGCTGTAAATAATCTGAGTGGACAGGAGAGAAAAAGTGTGGAAATAAATGATTGGAGGTGACAGCAGTGGAGGTGTTAACTATAGAAAAGCTGTAAAATTGAGCAGTGACAGTCTGCAGATGGCTGCTATACCGACAAACCTACATTTCTTTTTCTGTCTGGTTCTTCACACCCTTGGTTGTTGAACACAACAGATTTGCTTTATCCTGCTGGGTGTATTCCCCCTTCTTCTAGCTCCATACATTAAGGATTTCAGTCTTCCCATCATGAGTAATGCAATACCATTGGCACCAGATACACAGACTTCAGTGACAAAAGTGTCCAGGCGTCCCGATCTCAACATGAAAAGACTAAAGACACTAACATAAAAGCACAAACTAGCTTTTTTCATGTTGTCGCTGGTTTTAAATATCACTCCAGTTAGTTTATTTTGGTCATTTTTTACTGTGTTTGTATGAAATTGACAGATTAAAATGCTTTTGATGATTTTTTTCCAATGGACCGTCTTTTCATGTGCCTTTGATGACCCAATTTATGCACAGCATATATGCCTGAGTGTATGCGTGTGTGACTGCATGCTTATAATCGATCACAAACAAGGAACATCACCATGCCTGACCTGCCTAACAAATCAGCTGGGAGCATCAGAGCACACACAGAGAGAGAGAGCTGACGCAGGTTCAGTCGATGTCACTTCCCTCAGTGATGGTAATACGAGCTGTCATTAGGTTCAATGCAATGTGGCTCAGGCTGCATTGTGTATGTGGTTTGTGTGTGTTTAAACCACGGCAATTCAGCACCTAAGAGTTATTGTAGTATCCCATGATGCGCTATGAATGAACTGCGATCCACTGCGATGATGTCAGAGTGGATCACATGATTTGTCTGCTGATTGTTGTGTTTTTAAGCATGAACAGAATCGAAATTAAATAGATCCCGATGCATGAATCAGTTCTCTATCGCCTAAAAAAGGTGAAGAACCAAGCAAGACAAACACGAGGTGTCACATTGGCTCCTCTTTGGACTCTAAAGCCAAAGCCTGGTCTCTGTATGTCCTTCACCTCTAAAAAAATCATTTTCTGTTTGTCTTTCTACTTTCGCCCTGTACTGGAAAAGCCCTCTGGAACAAGAGATTTTTTTTTTACTGATGTCAAATGACATCAGCAGCTGATGATGTGTCATGGTAATATCTACACAGGGGGAACCAAGGAGCTGTAGCCAGTCCCATACCAATCAGTGACAACATTAAAACCAACTGCTTAATAATGTATAGCTCCCCCTCGTGCAGAAAAAAGCGGCTCTGATCCATCGAGGCATGGACTCAGCAGGCATGGGTTTAATGTTGCACTAGATTGGTGGATAGCTATGCTGAAGTCTGATATTGTCCAGAACGGCTTCAAAGACTGTGGTTCTGAGAAGCACGGTGCCTCTGCAGGGCCTCTTTGTCCTCAAAAACATTCTTTGGCAGCTACACTACCACCTCTGCTAGCTAACTTTATGAGAGTGTTTATGCATGGGAATATTTTTGTGGACGTCTGTGTATGCTCTTGTGAGAGTGTAAGAGTGAGAGTGCTTTAGTGTGATTCTGTCAGCAGGCCACTCCATGGTTGTTTGTGAGGTCACGGTCATGTAGGTGAATCAACCAGACAGCCAGAAGCAGGCTAATCAGCTCCTATTAGCCCATTTCCCTTTGGTCTTAATCAGATTAATGACAGCCAGAAAGGCTCAGGATGTCCTGCTCAAAGCAATGAGCAGGACATCAACAGAAGAACCACCGATATTCCTATCTTTTTATTCTTAGGAGAAGAAGAAAGTTTTTCACAAAGATTATATCAGGCTGTGATAACCTTTTATCATGTTAATTTTCTCTCGTTTAAAAACATATATATTTTAAGCTTTCATGAAAATGCTGAATTAAACAAGAAAGGCAGGATTGCAGTCACACATGCATGCACACCACTCGTTTTAATGATTAGGTCCATCTTTTTATCTACATGTTATATTCATGAGATAAACTGAAGTGGTTGCAATATAGACCATTACATATTTTCACCTCTACTGTTCATGTGCTGCAGGTTAGAGCTGGCAAAGATTTGATTTTTACTGTAAGCTTCCTGTCTCCCTGTTTGCGTCCCTCATCCCTCACAGATCTCTCATTTACAGAAATAGAGGTCTGTCCTGTGATATCATGTTAGATGTAGATGATACAGAGAGCTCTGTAATTCTCCCTAATTATTATACTGATAAGTCCTGACTTAGAGACACTGTCTCCTTCTGAAGGCCACACTTCATGCAGTAGTAGGGTGTGTTTCATTAGGGGAATCTGTATCATCAAGACTAATTTATCTCCAAATTAAGTCAAACTTTATACATTTGTCCACGACCTGTAGATGTAATTGATTATTAAAATAGATGTAGTTGTATCTGTTGTATGAGTGTGCCAAAACAACTAAATAAAAGATAAACAGCCAAGAAGTCATCCGAAATAAGATCAAATGCTTTGCATTACTGTGTCAGAGTAGTCTGTCAAAAATCATGTCCTAGATGTGCATGTTAGAAAGTACCTCCTTTTAGTTAATGTCACTGGTTTCAGGACATCAGTCAGTCATTGCAAAGGATTGGCACCCAAGTATGTAAAATATAAATATAATAATTATGTATATAATTATGGTAACTTGCACAATTACTTTAAAGCCTGTAAAAATGATGGCACTAAACAAAAAATTGATTTAATTCCTCAAAGGTTATTGTAATGCTTTATTAAAATACTTGAATTCAAGCTAAAAATCTCCATTAAAATGGCAAATTCAATGTAAGGATGTAAAAAGAGACATTTAGAAAAACTTTATCTCATGGACCTGACTGCATGTACCATCTTTGGACAAAGTAAAATCGATTTGGGATACACAGAAATTAAATTAAATTAAACTATTTTCAGATAAGAGATGTTCATAATCCAGATGTTAAAAGAGTGAGTGTGGCTACAAATGCAGTCAAAACATCACTGGTGAAGGCTGACGACAAAAAAGTTCACTTGTTCCAAATTCCATTCTACAGCATGAAAGATCCCAGTGAGCACCCACGATCTGATATCCTCGTGTTGGTGTTGTTTCCACGTCATCATAATAAATGTTGTTCCACGTTCAACATTGCAAGTGACCAATCACATTGTTGTGACGTCATAGTTTTGCAACTTCGGAAAAAAACGCCGTAAAAAAACAAAAGTACCTAACTTGTGAGAAACCGCCTCTGTCCGCCGATCCAGCAATTTAAATTCTTTGCATTTCAGGATACTGTTCTTTAATAAACGGTAAGCATTATACATATTGTCCTTGCAACATTGGAATTTCATAAATGAATGAATGGCTTGGCTTGCAAAAGTATTACGTCACAACAATTTGATTGGTCACTTGCAATGTTGAGCCTGGAACAACATTTATTATGATGATGCAGGAA
This sequence comes from Pelmatolapia mariae, assembly GCF_036321145.2. Classification (NCBI taxonomy): domain Eukaryota; kingdom Metazoa; phylum Chordata; class Actinopteri; order Cichliformes; family Cichlidae; genus Pelmatolapia; species Pelmatolapia mariae. The sequence goes on along the minus strand of NC_086244.1, from coordinate 31,538,419 downwards.
CAACACCAACACGACGATATCAGATCATCCAGTGAGGCACGAGGCACAGTGGCCTCCATCATCTGTAAATGGAAGAACCACCAAGGCTCTTCCTAAAGCTGGCCACCCACCCCATCTGAGGCTCTTAATCAGTGAGATGACTAAAAACCCAATGGTCACTCTGACAGAGCTCCAGTGTTGCTCTGTGAAGAGAGGAGAGCTTTCCAGAAGTAAGACAATATCTGCAGGACTCCCCAAGGCACATGACAGCCAGCCTGGAGTTTTCCATAAGGTACCTGAATGACTTTCATATCATGAGAAACAAAATTCTCTGGTCTGATGAAACAAAGAATGAAGTCTTCAGCCTTGAACACTCTCCTGGCCTCCTTGTTCTCAATTTCTTGTTCTTCTCTTCCTCCTCTCAGTCTGCCTCTCTCTCCTGTTGAGAGCCATCAACCCCTGAATGTCCGGCGGCATTTCTGGAGGAAGCCAGAAATGGCTAATACCATCCCTACAGTGAAGCATGATGATGGCAACATCATGCTGTGGGGATGTTTTTTTGGCAGAAGGAACTGGGAGACTAGTCGGAGTTGAGGGAAAGATGAATGCAGCATTGTACAGAGACATCCTTGATGATAACTTGCAACAGAGCGCTCTGGACCTCAGACTGAGGTGAAAGTTTATCTTTCAACAGGACAATGCCCGAAAGCACACAGCCAAGATAACAAAGGAGTTCTATTGTATGCACAGTAAAGAATCACTTGTACAATGAATTTCTTCCTTTGAATTCCACAACAGAAAAGCAAAAAATAAAATCCATATATGAAACAGATTGGCCTTTCTGTGACCATTCTGTGAATGTCCTTGAGTGGCCCAACCCAGACTTGAACCCAATTGAACATCTCTGGAGAGAGATCTGAAAATGAGTGTGCACTGATGCTTATCATCCAACCTGATGAAGCTTGAGAGGTTCTGCAAAGAAGAACAGCAGAAACTTCCCAAAAATAAATGTGCCAAGCTTGCAACTTCTTTAAAAACACTTGAGGCTGTACTGCCAAAAGTACGTCAACAAAGTATTGAGTGAATACTTATGCTATATTTTTGTTTTTTTTATTTTTAATAATTTGCAAGAATTTCAAGCAAACTTTTTTTTCCACTTTGTCCTCACGGTGTATTGTGTTTTGAGGTGAAAAAATACATTTAATCTATTTTGGAATAAAGCAAACTGCATTTCCAAATGCACCGTAAGTACAAATCTAAAGTTGGTATTAAAAAGAGCAGCAGCCTCACAGATCTGAATGTTAGAACTCATCAATATTTATACAGTATGTGTGTTTCATATGGTTTATTCAGTCTCATTGTGTATGTAAGTGACAAAACAAACATTTGATTTTTCCAGATCAAACTTGCTCAAAAGCAGCATTAAGTCATCAAGCAGTTGACTGAATTCAAACGTGTTAATAATAGATGAAAACAATCATCTCAAGCTGCTCTAAAGCTACCTGTCGTCCTCTCTAACTTTTTTCCCCTCCCTTACCCTTTCCTCATTTCCCCCTCTCCCCCTTCCCACACCTACAATCTTAACCTCTCCACTCTTGGCTCCTTCTGTCCTAACCTTTTTTTCCTGCTCTCATTATCACCTCCTACTCCACCTTACACACTTCTTCCCTCTCTTGAACACTCTCCTGTCCTCCTTGTTCTCAATTTCTTATTCTTCTCTTCCTCCTCTCAGTCTGCCTCTCTCTCCTGTTGAGAGCCATCAACTCAGATACTCCACAAGTCTCCATGGCCACAGTTGTCACGGCAGCAGGCCATGCTGTATGTAAAATGCGAATGACAAACACGATGAATATAAGCATCCAGCTAGTTAAAACAAACTGTAGGTAGCACACATGCATGGAAACATGGAACACAGTGATAACACACAGAACCACACATGTATGCATTCCGACTCTTCGAGTATCTCATCATTTAAAACCTGTTTACAGGTAGAATACGAAGTTTTTAAGATCAAAAAGATAAAAAGAATAAAAACTTCTTTTTAACTTAAAAACAAAGAGGAAACTTGTGTTGTTTACTCATTACAGGCAATGTAGAGACTCTCTTGGCAGTGTCAAGAAGCAAGTGCAGTTGACTGAATAGTAAAAGTTGCATAACAGTAACAGCGTCCACTGAAACAAACATGCAGCAGGTCCACAGTGACTCTTCATCGTATGTGCAGCAAAGCATCCAGCTAAAGGAGAAAACTGGTGTATGCAAGAGATTTAAGTTCTCATTTATCCCGCCAGCTATAAACCTGCTTAGCAGTAACAGATAATCTCCTCATCACATTTCCTGGTCATTCAATCCACTGCCACTTTCATTATTCACTCTGAACAGTTTTTGTTAGAATTTTATACATTTTCATGTAAAACACACAACACCTGCAGAACAGCAGCTTCACTGACGGAAAATGAATCAGCTTTGAGCTCGAGTAGGTCAAGACAATCGCAGCTTATACAAAGGCTCATCCATATTACAGTTTGTTCTTCCTTTAACATTTGCTGCCATTAGCTTTTTGTTCACCGCTAAATAAAACACAGCACCTGGTCATTTCAAGCAAGGTTCATGCAGAATGTGGCAATACCAGAAACTCAATATAAAGAGCTTGTACTCAGAAGACTGCGATTTGGGTCAAGTCCAGCAGAACACTGTGTTGTGTCTGCTGTGCAAGGCTTAACACTACGGTCGCTAAGTGTGCTCTGCTCCGTTGTGCCCAAGTGAGGTTTTAGAAAGCGTATGTGTGTGCTTATCCGTTTATGCGTTTGTGTCCCACATTCCCTGCGGTGTCTGTGGTCCCTGGGCCTTTGGGTGCTAAGTCAGTAAAACAGGCCTCCTGACATCTGGGCAACTGTCACCCCACGGCCTAAAAACCTGTAAAGCCCCCTGGCTCCACTTGCATAACACTCAGATGTGTGTTCACAAGTCTAATTGCGTGTGTGTGTGTGTGTGTGTGTGTGTGTGTGTGTGTGTGTGTGTGTGTGTGTGTGTGTGTGTGTGTGTGTGTGTGTGTGTGTGTGTGTGTGAGTGTGTGTCAACATGTTCAGTACATCGTTGATAGAAACTCATAATGTACTAAATGTAAACATTTCAAGCGTTAAGTGAGTGCCAGTATATAAAAATATGGCATTCCCCGCTCCAAGCTGGTTTTACGGGAAAACATGTTGTGCAGCACATTCGCTCGCTAACCTCAATGAGAGTTTATATTCTTCTGCGTTTAAACTGCATGAGCATGTTTGCTGTGGTTATAGAGAAAAGTCTATATTTAACACATGATAATGATGAAGAGGAGTGACAGCTCAGAGAAGGAAGGAAATGACTCACAATGATGGGACCACACTCTAATGAAGCTATATGATCATGGATGTCCTGAGGCTACTTTAACAGCGACGACGACACACACACACACACACACACACACACACACACACACACACACACACACACACACACACACACACACACACACACACACCGAGAGGGACAAAGAGAAATATTTCTTTATCTCTGGATATCTTTGTGAGCATATTCACTGACTTACCCCTACCCATCATTACTAAGGCTCAGCCCCAGTCATTTTTCTAGCCTAAAACCCAAGGAAATGTCAGAAAGCAAGGACTGGCTAAAAGATCCTCACTTTCCCAATATGTTCCAAAATGTCTAGCTGCTCCCCACAAAGAGACAAGCTAGCCTGAAACTAACAGCTTGTACTAATGTTTTATTAATAACTAATCAATGACTTTTTTTTTCTTTTTCTTTTTTTTACAGCCAGCATTACAAATGTTGACATCACCACAGTATTCCACTCAGGAGTACTGAATGGAATTCTGAGGCTTACTAGAACAGCTATCTGGACCATTAAAGGAAACTGAAACACCATGGTTACTACACCTGTGCTTGCTGTTGTATACATATGCAATTTCTTAACACACCGGAACTTAATGTTAATGAATAAAATAACAACAGAGAAGGATTTTTGCCCAATTCAGTAAATTAAATACATTATGAAAGTACTCCATGGCAGTGATTACATGTCATCCTGCTCACTGACTGACCCACGGTTGTGTAGCGTTAAAGAGATTGGGAGAAAAAATAAAAAATTCTATTTCCTTATTTAGACCCAACTTAGTGAACTTGAAGTATCATAATTCAATTAAAAATTAACAACATCACCATATTTGAACATTTTGGAGACTCTAAGAAGAACAAGACTACGATAAACCAGTAGTTTTAAAATAGTGTTTAGTTGTTTTGTGAGTCTGTTTGTTAAAGTTGATAAGATAATACTTTCAGAATTAACACACACACACACACACACACACACACACACAGAGAAGAACAGATGATGAACTTTGAACACATTGCAGTTCCATCGAGTACGACACACACGCACAAATACCAAATATGTTCACACAAGATTTGCGCATGAACTTTCTTTCCCGTTCATGGTGTGTCAACACTTTCTATCTGTATTATCTGCAAGCCCAGGATGAATGTACTCTCTCTCCCTCTCTCTCACACACACACACACACACACACACACACACACACACACACACACACACACACACCCTGAAGCATAAAACTGCTGTTGACATTTCATAAGACACTCACACTCAAGCATGGACACACTTATACGTAGTCCTGACAAATGTGCAGTGAGCAAGCTTTAACAGAGTGTAAACCAACAGGATAAATGAAGCTTTAACAGCATTGACTTTGGTCTTCTCCCTTCAGCCATCGTTCCCTCACTGCAGCCGGCCCAGCTCAGTCTGATTAAAATGTTTAACTGGCATAGATCAAATGCTCAAAAAGTCCCTTTCAGATCGTTAATTGAAAGATAATCAAATAAGGAGATAATAAAAACACAGGATGAGGATCTCTGTCTGTCCGTCCATTCCTGCATACACAGGACATTCCTATTGTTGTGTATTTTACAGCTTTAGCCACATAAACTAAATTCGACCTAATTTTCCCGCTTCTGTCAAAAGCCAGTGTGTGCACACTGTGAACACGTTATCATCTGATCTCTGTGCAGAGATGTTCTTCCATCCTTTTCATTTTATGGGTTTATGTTGAAGAGATGTGAACCTTTCAGTGGCATAAAAGAAAACAGCCTTGTGAGGCTGAAGTGAACTACAGAGACACACTGTCTCAGTGCCGAACAAATTTTTTTTCTCACTTATGCTAGCTATAATTATTATTATTGCATTAACCATTGCCAGAAAGTTAAAAATCTGAAAAATGGATCAGCTGCGATTAGTAAAACAGCAAAATACTAACTGAGGTGTGCAGTGAGATGCTGATTCTCATGTAGAAGAAGAATAGAGACCCATGTGGTTATGTGATGGGTGTGATATGTCTGTCTTCACCTTTTTCTAGAACAGTCTTCCTATCTGTAGCTATCACTGCCAATCTTTCTCTGCTCAAACACATACAAACAGCATCCATGCTTTCTGTGCCTGGCTGTTAATGAGAGGGCTTCACCTCACATACAGCACATACTCACATGGGAACACCTACATCGTTCCTTACACCCACCTACACGCATACACTATATACATCCATACACATAAAAAGGAGACGCTGCACCTGCATGCAAATGGACTCAAGAAAGTAGAAGATGAGATCTGACTGTTTATGCTAGGTCTCATGTTATGCTAGTCTGATCCCAAATACTGATCCTAACGCATCTTTGTCTCCTTCCTCTTGTTTCAAATGATTGTGCTCCTCAGTAATCGATAGAAAATATGGATGAAATCAGCCTGACAGGAATAGTTTTAATAACTGTGCTATCTTAGACTCTTAATGACCACGTTTCTCTACATGTATAGGACAAAATGTACAGCAGCTATATACGGTTGTCCCCTCTTTTTACACATGCACAGAAAAACACAGACACTCACGTGCTTGAAAGAGCAGTGCGCTTCTTAGTGTGACCCTCATTTCGCCTCTTCCCTAAACCTTTAATCCGTGCCTGAGAGAAACTTACGTAACCATTTTTAAGACTTAAGTCAGATGAGGAAAAACACATTTTAAAAAAAACCCATAAGATTGCAACAAATGCATATACACAATTGTATGCTGACTGTCCAGTTTTAGATATACAAACAAACAGGGCTCCTGTACAGTATAGATGGATGCACAATAATACAATATAAGAACAGCAGGGTCAGTTTCTCAACATCCAGGGAAAATGTTCACGTGCTGTCACAAACATACACTTTCTTTAAAATGTCACTGTTAAATTGCAGTAAAACACTGTGACTGGCAGCTGGAGCTGTAGTTTCTTACTGTAAAAATGTTACAGCATTACATTATGAAATCTTACCTTTACAGTTTAATACAGTTAGTTTCAAATTGCGTATGTGATCGACAGCCAATTAGAAGAAAGCTGGCTTGAACGGACAGTGTCCTTAAAGTGAGACGAGCTAAAACAGCATCAGTGAACTGAGGGGATGTACCACCTTCACATACGGTTAAAAGCTGGAAATGAGCATAACAAGTCCCCTTTAAACACTTTTGGAGTCTGCTGATGATAAAAAATAACCATCACAGAACATCTAAATTAACAATTTAACCTTAAACATTTAAATTCCCATAAGTTTTTTTCACTTGCTAAATAATCAGAACTTTGTTATACAATAAAAACGTCAAATTTTACCGTTGTTCCTTAAAAGAATTAACATGTGCCGTATTCATTTGTGGTCGCGCACAAAAAACAATTTATTACTGTAAGAGAATCCTAAATTTTTAAAACAGTTTTTTTTTTTTTTTTTACAATGAGTGGATGAATGTAAATACACAGGGTAGCACAGTGGTCCAGTGGTTCATGAACTTCCCTCAACCGCAACCCTTTGTGGGTTTTCTCCAGGTGCTCTGGCTTCCTCTCCAAGCATGTCTCCAAAGACAGGCTTGTTAGGTTAATTATAATGATTCTAAACAGTCTGTAGGCATCCGTGTGAGCTTCAAAAGTTGCCTGTCTCTGCTTTAGGAATCTGAAAGACTGGTGACCTACCCTGGGTGTACCTCACCTATTGTGCGATGTCAGCTGGGCTAGGCTACAAATGCACCCCCACCCCATCCCCACTTGAAAATAACCTTAGGGATGATTTTTTTTTTCAGGCAGGTTTTGTGAGAACAGTTTTTATATTACAGTCAAAATGAATGAAATTTAGGCGAAGCATGGATTTTCCATGGTATGTGCTTTGACTTCATGTTATGACTAACAGTGAAACAACCCTCCTGCAGTGTCTGCCTATGGTTTTAATCAGAAAATTATGTGGCTCGTTACCATGGTTTTAATTTTAATATCCAACCCTGCATTAGCCAAAAGATTATTTACCCTTTGATCTCTGACTCATGCTGTTCATGTGAAGGCTCACCCACATGCAGTAAAAATGGACTCCAATAATGAGGACAGACTGCACACACAGCCAATCAGGTTAAGTGGGCTGATACACTCAAAACTACTCAGAAAATACATCAAAGAAATTAGCAAATGTTAAACAAATTTTTGTTTTGTTATCAAAAAATTGTCTCCTTTTTTTTGTTCCATGATTATTCATTATGTACAGGTTGTCACATCAATATTAAATGCCTATATATCTCCCACTGACTGCAGCACTGATAACACAATTTCTCTCTCACTGAGTATCACGCCTGCTCTCTTCACTTCATGCCAGGTTTACAAAGCAAGGACACAAATGGAGCTAAGCAATGAGTCATCCTCTTCCTATATAAGCAAAATATATTATTCATTGTAATAATCTAGAACACTGGAGAAACCATTTGACCCAAAATAATGAAAGTGGACTTTATTTGAATAGAGCCTTATTTGAATAGGCCTTAGAGTCTAATAGGTATTTGAGCATAATTAAAGGTAGTAGTTTGTGCGCTTTTTTAAAAAGTTTTTTTAGCTTGTGTGCTTTACAACACACAGGTGAACCAAACCAGAAATGTCTATTCCACACTTTACTACATTAACAAGTCCTAGCCCAAGCTTCACAGCCCCAGGGGTGCACTGTAAAATGTAATTCTAGCTGTTTGTTATTTCAACATATTATTCTATATCAGTTTGACGATAGATGACTGAAGTTGTTGTTATAACATAGAATTACAAGTTAAAAACGTCCCAATTACACCAAAAAAAGCTAACTTGAAAACTCATGTCCAGCTAAATCAGAAACTTATGTGAACTTGACAATGCGGGTAAGTTGAGCACAGCAGGATTCAAAACTGCCTCACGTGACTGCTACCGAGGTGCATCATGGGGAATTGGCGGTTAACGACATGCTCACTTTACTTGGACGTTTTCTAATCGTCTTCTTTGGAATATGCTTTCAAGGTGAGTAACATTGGTTATAACTATAAGGAAAGAGAGCTACAAAAGTTGGAACATGTTTTGAATTTATGGCATGACGTGTGTTTTTCTCTTTTACCGAAATGTTTGCTTTAGCTAATGTAACTTTAGCCGACAAGGTCCAGCTTGTGTGTCATGACCAAACTTGACCTAATAAACTGACATATGGCCTTTTTTATGGGTTTAATGTGGCGCTGAGCAAATCACAAGTATTGTGCCGCTAGCTTTAAGGTTGTGCACTCAACCACTGTTGCGATATTAGCAAGCTAACTCAGCTAATTAATAAAGCTTATTTCATATTGTCTCTGTACTTGTAAATTCCTTTCAAGTTCACAGGCTGTTGTATTTTGGTGGAAGTTCATTTTGGCAATATTTCCAATAACTGGCTGGGTTCAAAAAGACCTTTTTGGCAGGACTCGGATGCTTGTTGTCATCTGTTTATCCCTATGTGATCACTTAAGGTGTTATTAACTGCTGCATGCTAAGCTGCAAGAGTGCACTGAGGACAGAGACAAAATATGGTCTACAAACCAGCATTATATTAGTTTTTATCAGATAGTCCTCCAGTGTGCTTATTTTTTGCTTTAATTATATTGTGCAGTTATTTGTTACCCTGAAATGCTTTATGCTTAACAACAGTTCACTATTTTGACTTATTTTTGAACTCTTGTGATCAGTATGACTAGATTGTGTGAGTTTCCATACTAAACGAGCTGTAGTGATAAAATAATTGGCATCAGAGACACTGATTTTTGGCATGGTATACTGCAGAAGTTTTTTTTTTTTTGCATAATTTACCTTTTAATTAAACTGCATTCTCTGTATTGTAACAAAACTAACATTGTTTATATGTCAGAAAATTAGCAAACATGAATAAATGGCGAAAACAATATAATTATAACATATATTTTTATTTTACTTATTTTAGGTCTGTGAAGCCAAACTTGATGCTGGGGATTTATTTTTGTCAGTGGAGTCAAATGGTAAGTTACAATTTGTGCATTTTGTCATACTGGAAACACCTCAGATTATATTGTAATTTAATAGCTCTGTAGAACAAATGATATAAAGATTGTAGTGTCAGGGTACTTCTTAAGAAGTAATATGGCACTATTGATGATCACATGCAGGTGGCATAAACTAAATATTCAGACGTGTTACCAACAAATGATTCATTAACAAAAGCAATGGAGCAGACTGTTTAGGTTCTTGTGGTTGTAATAACATCCATAACTGCAAGTTTGTCATTAATTTATTTTCACAGGTCTAGATGATCACATTTGACTTTGTCATTTAAATGAGGTGGACTTGCAAACTTTGCGCTCTTTGGGGTAAATTGCTGTCCACTACATATACACAGAATCTGCACAGTATTTCAGATCTAAAAAGGGAGTATGTAATGGACTTGCTGGCTTTAATGTAAAAAGCCTGTTGTGTAACTTTAATGAGGCAGTTGGACTAAAACAGTATTGCTCATCAAGGTAAACATCTGAGGAATAAGGAAACTGTTACTTGTCCTTTTACTCAGTGTTCTTTTAATCGCATGTTTACTAAAGTTTTACATCACATAAGTCATTTTCACAATCATTCTACTTTAAAAGATTTCAAGACAGAGCTTATTGTTCTCTGAACTTCCTTGTTTGCTGAACGGCAGGTAAAGTGCATCTTTTTGTTTGTTTGCTTTTGTGTGTTTGTGTTTTCTCTAATGGGCCTCAGATGACTGTTTGCTTAAATTTGGGTCTCAAAGAATCTTTTTTTAATTCTGCCTGTACTCTCCACCCCTCTTCTTCTATTGCTCAGGTTGAAGCAGAATTTGCCCGTCTTACATCTGTTGACCTGAAAGGGTTCCTTTTTGCTGTGCTTGACCATTATGGAGAGGTTCGTGGAGCTGTACAAAATCAAGAGCGGCATAGAAAGGCTAACTAGGCTCATAAGATGCTTCGGAGATGATGTAAGTGTTCAACTGCGAAATCTAATCCTTTGTTTAAGTTTTAGGTTATCCAGTTCAACTGATGAACTCATTGAAAGAAAGCTGATAAGTAAAGTCTGTCATCATATTTCACAACTGGACATTTAGTGTGGTAACTTTTACAGAATCTATGTATATTGGTGGTAGGTTGGATATCATATTCTACTTGAATGTCCTGATAAGCCTGATTCAAAATCTCCAATGATAATCATATATTGATGGAATTATGCATCAAAAAGCTGTGAATTTGGAGCTGTCTACATGCTTCATAAACACTGTTTAAAAAGTGTTTTTGTTTTCTTTTTGACTTCTTTGACCAGAGCCCTACACAAAGGAAGAGGACAGAGGACCTCATTTTCTAAAGGAAGATCCCTCACACACTTTCAAGACTGTGAAGGTTAGCATTGTTTCTTTTAGTAAATTTAATAATGACAGCACCACAGTGGATTTTAAATTAAAAAGTACATGTGTACTTTTTCCTCACCAAATGTATTATTACAAGATCTTTGACACTGGATTTGGTCTGGGTTTCAGAGAAACTAACTGGCAAGCTAGCATTGATATTATTAGTGTCTTGTGTTTATTCATGTCTTCACCAGGGTCTTTGACATTTCGCTGCTGTACTGTTCACTTCAGCTTTACGTTTGATTTCTCACATTGTATATTGTAATGGCAGAGATATTAGGATATTTAAGGGGCTGCAGTGGCTGCTACAGCTGTGGGGGGCAATACTTTGGTGAAATGTCCTGGACCCTGGAAAAGAGACTGTGTAGACTGGGTAAGCAATTAAAGGTTACTGGCCGAGAGTCATTGGGCAGCTGGGTAAAGGTGGATGTTGATATTCAGTGCCAATTATGCAACCTGTTCAGCCATGTCTATATGCTCTTTTTTCATGCTGTTAATATAGGGGGAAAAAATAAACTTTAATCAATAAACTGATTAAAGAAGCATTGTCTATGGAGCCATAATCTGATCCTGTAGTGTAGCTGCAGTTTGCACATTTCATGTATTCTCAGCCAGATTTGGTTTAGAGCACAGCCAATATTTAGCATAAGTAGATTTAAATTCACACACTGGTGATGGCAAGCTACATTGTAGCCACAGCCACCCTGGGGCGCACTGACAGAGGCGAGGCTGCCGGACACTGGCACCACCGGGCCCTCTGACCACCACCAGTAGGCAACAGGTGAAGTGTCTTGCCCAAGGACACAACGACTGAAACTGTCGGAGCCAGGGCTCGAACCGGCAACCTTCCAATTATAAGACGAACTGTCAACTCTTGAGTCACGATTCAGTCATCCACCCATGTGTGTGAATGACTGAATGTGTAAAGCACTTTGGAGTCCTTAGGGGACTAGTAAAGCACTATACAAATACAGGCCATTTACCATTTAAATTGAAAATTTTGTTTGAATTCTGCAATTGAAGACATGCTCAGTTATTTATGAACATGGTCTTTGTTTAAAGCAAGAAATGGATTTGTAACATGGGGGTGCATATCTCATTCTGAAAAAACTTTAACAACTAATAAGTGTTACCCAAAGCCAATCACCATCATCCAAAGCATCAGTATGGCTCTTCTTTGGAAAGACATGAATTGTTAAGCACACGGGATATTGTGTAATTGTAATTGTGTAATTTTTTTTTTTTTTTTGTCTTTGAACCCTTTTATAGCCGACAGGTATTGAAGACACGTTTTCTAAGAGGATGAAAGTTGGCATTGCGATGGTGAAAGAAGAAGACATCGATGTGTTGGTTGTCCTTGAGGCAGCAGTAATCCTGTCTAATCTGAGGGATGTCTCAAGTGCCATTTCCATGCTGATGGGCCTTCTTTTTGCCCTCAACATACACTATCCAAAGGAACTTAAGGACATCTTTGAAGTCATTCAGAACATCCTAATGAACATTGGTGGAAGGCAGTGCATCTCACTAGTGCATGGTCTAAGAAACAGACTCTTGCAGAAAGCCATGCAGAACTGTAATTGTATGATCCTTAGTGTTAAGGACAGTTTTTATTTTACTGTTTGTTTTTTTATTCTTGCAAGTTCTCATTCTCACTTTTGTATGTCACTAAATGACTACACTTTACATTCCAGATTAGACATTCCAGATTTGTATGTCACTAAATGACTACACTTTACATTCCAGATTAGACAATTACTCATTTGTTCATGGTTTAAGAAACTTATGTGAACAACAATATAATGCTGGACTTTGCAGATGCTTATCTCATGCAAGTCAGTAGTTTTTCCTTTGTTTTGCAATTGAGCAGACTCAAACTAATGTTTCTGAAATATCCATATTATCAAATGTTTCAGAAGCATGCAGTCATTTTCAGAGATATTGGTTCTGTGGAATTTGTTGCAATTGTAAACGAAGACAAATACAAGAGTTTGATGTCTTAGTTGTTATAAACTGATCTTTACTGTCACTTATCAAAGGTTTTGTACTATTTTAATATTTCAAGTTTTATGCTAACAGATGTGACTGAGCACAATGAAGTTTAAAAATTTTGTAAATGTAAAGAATAACTTTTCTAAAATAGCAAGTGTCCCGTTGATACATTACATTAATGCAGACTTTATGTTGTTACTTCACAAGAATCACTACTGCTCCTAGAGTATTGGTCAGAATTTCATCTTCACCCAAACTGGGCTCAAGACCAAGTTCAAATTTATTGTTTCACAGGGAGCAGCCTTTGAGTTTTGATGGATTGTGAGCCTGATGAGCTACGTCACTGATTTTTCTGTTTCTCAGATGACTAAGATGGCACAATAAATGGTGAATGTTGGGTGCTCATGAGTAATTGTCTTGTCATGTTCTTAAAACAAACTTTCTGTATGAAATGATCAGATAGACTTTAATGGAATCTGTGGGGTTTTATTTTTTTCTGTAAACAACAGAAAATTAATTTAAAGGAATGTAGATATTTAAACCTGAGATCTAAGATAAACCTAACAGGTAGTTTTGCTGAAATGGATGTTAGAAAGCCAAAAAAAAACAAAACAAAACTTAAGATGTTTAATACACATTTTTCTTTACATCCAGTCAATCAACTCTGATAATTAAAATGAAACTGATTTACAAGTTCACTCAGCTACCTTAAGGAGCTCAGTTAATTAATAAACTTAAATCAACTTAGCTAACAGATTATGTTAGTTAAGCTAAAATAGATTCCTAAGTTAAAAGAACTACTAAAGTATTTGAATTAACTAAAAAACCCAAGTCAACTGAACTAGGACAAGAGTTTAAACAATAGATTATTTTAATTTAGCTGAAAGGGTTTTCCCAAGTAAAGATGACAATTAAAGGAGTTGAACTGACTAATAAATCTCAGTCAACTAAACTAAGATGAAAGTTTAGACAACATGTGATTTTTCATTAAGATAACAATTGGTTGTGTTATAAGAACAAACTCTATTTCTTGACTTAACTTAAAATTTTAAGGCAGCCCTTTACCTCATATTTTTAAGTTGAAACAACAAGTTATATTTTACAGTGTGGAGGGTTTGGTGTAAGCTAATATATGATATCATATAATTCATTTTTTAATTATATTTAAGTGATAACATGAACTGTTCAAACACAGACACAGACTCTACACTGATCAGATTTGCTCTTCTTGATCCGACACGTTCAGAAATACTTCATCTTATTTAGTCCACCATGATGATTGGATGCAATTTAATTTGATTTATATGTTGTGCCCAACATAAAAGAAACTGGACTGAGTGGCTGTCGCTGTCCGATGTGCTGAATGCTTCTTTCAGTATGTAAAACATGAGTCAAAGAAGGTGGATGAAACACCCCTAACAGTCAGTGGTCCTGCAGTCCAATTGTGAATGGTATAGCCATAAATAAAAAATCTAAAAAAAATCTAACCATGAGCTTTGATTTAAATATCTGGCCACGGTGAATATCACAAAGCTTTAATAAAAGAGTTGGAACAGGCTGATAATGAATGTGCTGTATATGATAACTGCAGGTGTGGAATGAGAAGACAGCCTGAACTTATGTTAAGATAAAATGCATGTTTTAGTCAAAAGTTGCACATTAGTAGTTTAAAAGACAAGCAGCATTTTCTGTTAACATGCGAGATGTCACCTAAGTCATGAACATTTTCTTGGGTTAAAGATCTCACAGACAGACACGACTTACTCACTATTTTCATTCAGCTGATTCATATTGGATTCTTAATGAGCTCCTGAGCTGATCAGCAGTGAAGGTTTGTCAGCTAGCGGTCAAAGAGGCTGTCACAAGCCTCCTAAATCACTACCCAGCTTAACTAGGTATGCATTCTCCACTCTGCACAGTAAGGGGAAGTGAAGAGAATAGCAGAATGCAGAAAAGCTGAGGTAGTTAAGGAGACAGGATGACACATCTAATAAGAGATGAGCAGAGAAGACTGAGAAGTCTGAGGCTAAGTGTATACCTTCATGCTCAATTTCAAGCATCTACATGTGGAGATGGCTACTGATATCTACAGTTAGGTCTCTAACTATATAGACAATTACCCAATTTTTTGTAATGAACATGAAGTTTCACTTCATCAGGTGTAATATTTTTTTCATCACTTTGTTCATCTCAAGCGAGGTCAGGTTACCATGGTAACACGTATCCAACAAAGGTATGTTGGGCGACAGTAGACATAGTGAGTGCATATTGTGTGATTTCAGATGTGACGAGTGATGCTTAAATAGAGATCTGAAGAGCATGTCTGACACAGAAAGACATTATCTGACAGCAGAGGAGAGAGAATTTGATTCAGTCACATGACAGAGTTTGGGGGGGGTTTTGGGGTTGGTTTTTTTTTCAGATTTCCTCTCTATTAGTCGACCCTCCCACGTATAAGCTCCCACCCTACATCTCTCCACTCATCCAATCCTCCAATCCATCATCCATGCGTTCACCCCATCCACCTCCCCTCGCTGCAGCCTCCGCTCATTTAGTGACGGCTAATCCACTGGCCAGCTTAATCCCTCAACCTGCTCTCACACACGCACACTTTCGCTCAGTCCCAGATACTCATCCGCAATCTCAAATACACAGACCCACAAATACACAGCAAACAGTCACATTTCTGAACCAAGCACCGATGAGATCAGCCCTAAACTTAACTGTTCCTCATATGAACGGGATGAAAATTCACCAGAGGAGCAATTTAAAATGCATTCCACATTTTGGTAACAGCCATGCATGCGTTGAATTAAGCTTTGAAACCTTTAAACCACTGTGATTTAAGAATATTCTATTTAAAAATATGTATATGTCAACATGTCAAAACTTTATTGGTAAAATAAGCTGTAGGTCAATGAGATAAGCATTAGCATTAACACTAGAATATGCAACTGGATCCTAAGTGTAGATATTTACTCAAGTGTACATGTTATCTTTGATGAGCATATAGACGACAATGGAGGGCCATGTTAAAAACACTTTGCTTTTCTTTGTGGTAAATTTACCAGAGTGTTTTTTAACAATCTATTTCTTTTCCACTTCCCCATCCTTTGCTGTGAAGGAGCTGATCAAACACCTACACAGCCTCTAAAAGTGCAAAACACCTGCTCGAGTGTTGTCACTTATAGAGCCTCATGACATCTTTTCAGTGGTCTTTTCTGTGCATTTAGACACTATCCTTATTGACCTGTCCTTCACACTTTATGAGAACTCCTCTAACTCTGCTAAGAACATTGCGCTTGAAACAAAGTGGTTTTCGGATCATATAATTGAACAAGACCACTTTAAGATGCCAGTTTTCACATTTGCTTTCCCCATTTCTAGCAGTTCTTATATAAAACTACAAAGACTTTAGGCACATTGTGCGACCGAGCTTGAAACGAACTGCTAAAATGAACAGAAAGCTACGCACAAACATGCAGAATCTGAAGATAAGCAGCAGGTTTACTGATTGACTGGGAATGTTTTTACAGGCTTTGGTCCATGACGGTAATCAGCGTGTACAGAGAGGAACAGAGTGAATATATCTGGTAAAAATGCAACTTCTGAACCATAGGATATTATCTGATGAAAATTTTGCTCTTTTTGTTTTTCTGTTTTATGTGTATGTATTCATAAACAGTGAGTGAATCAGTCACTGTGTCAGGGGGCCTGAGCTTAGATAGTCACTGGGAACTGTTAACACAAGCTATCAGATAACAGCTAATACATTCCCAGACTGCTTTTGAAGTGTATTGAGGCTTTAACACCTTTGATGCCACCTCAATTAATTCTTAGCTTTTACAAATCCCAACAAAATATCCGCAGGGTTGCACAGAGCCCCAAGTTAAATAAAGAATCTGCTTCATTTGTAAGTAACGATCTGCATTCTGATGCTTAAGTTTATAAAACATGATGTATTGTATTGCTGTGCTGCGAACATCCCAGCACTCTAAGCGTAATCTACCTCAATCAGCTACAAGATCAATAAAGAAAATAACACAGTAACATATTAAAGCAGCTGTAATCCCCCGCTGAACCAAAAACAACTGCATTTTCACACAGGATTACAAAGTCAATAACGTTCAGTTCACTGCTTTGTTTCGCTCTTAGTGCTTTCGTTGTCCAGTTTTAAGCAACAGAAGGTGCAAAGAAAAATACAAAGTCTATCGTTTTTTTTAACATAACGGCTTCCAGATTCTTAAATCTGCCTGTTTTTAGTTATTTTCTCTGTCAAATTATGGTAAATAATGGTTTAGATGACACAACCAAGAGAATGATCATTTTGTGCTCAACTGATTTATTGCTCGGCCAATATTAGCTAGTTGTTGATTTATTGGTATCAGCATTCTAACAATAACAATAAATTAAGGTAAAGTTTGTCAGAGGGCACTCTTTCCTTCAACTTTCCTGTTGGCAACACGTTTCGAATGCCACAAACAACCAGCTGATCCGAGCAGAGGCGAGATGAGCGCAAACGTGTATATAAATAACTACACATAACAAATGAGATGGAAATCTGTTTCTGTTTCATGAGTCTGAAAAAAAAAAGCCCAAAAAGTTAAAATATTTTTTTCCTGATCATGTTGATGTCGGTCTTAAAAATATTGATCAGGCTCTAATTGTATTGATCATTTCTGAAGATCAGTAACCAATAGCCAATAACCATCAAAACACAATGAATTGGAGGTAACCAGATAAAAATATTTTTTTTAGTATTTTTGTTTTTAAAGTGTTTCCTTTTAAGAGGCGAAATCGTTATGTGATGTGACTCTGAAATTCTTTTTGACAGAGCACAGTTGCAAAAAGATAATACTTTTTTTCTCTCCTCCTCACACATACTGTACATTGTGCAGTGAGGACGAGCGTAGACTTGGGCAGCGTGAATAATCCCCATCTGTTGATGGAAAATGTTACGTTTTTCTGTGTCTGTCTCTCAGTCACTCACACACAAACACATCCACGCATGCACACAATTCCCTATGATGCTAAGAAGGTCCCTTGCCAGCCTCGGAAAAATAAATAAATAAATGTTTGGAGCACATGACAAAGTCCTCTGAGGACACTGCAGGTTGAAGTTATGAGAGAAAATGTATTCTTGCTCCTTTGGCAATAAAGTGCGGCATAAACTGCACAAGCACACAAGTTAAATCAGCACGTCTCTCATTTTGTCCGTTAGTTTCCTTCAGTCTTTTCTCAGCCCAGTCCTGTTTCGTCTAAACATAAATGTATAAAATTCTGTAAGCCATTCACACGAGAGGTTGAACTTGAATATATTTAGACTTCCTTGAACATGTAGATGCCTGAGGTTTATCACATCAGAACAAGTCAGACAGAGTGAGAATAGCCACAGTGACAAGCCCGGTCATCTGCTGTTTCAATCAGATTCACACTGACATAATGATTTTGGGTAAAGTTGGAGGATAGAAGGTTAAATGTCCTTCTTCAAGAGACAATTAGGGATCAATAGGAATAACGTGTGCACTTTCACAGAGTCTAGTATTTCAGATTGTGCACGTCACTAAGACAATTCATTATGAGTTTAGATTACATAGTTCTAGCATAAACACATTTTTAAAAATTTAATGCAGTGCATTACAATCAATAACTTTCTATAATTTATTATTGTTGCAGTGAATAATTTATACATTTGTAGCACTACCAATAAACACTGTGTCTTTAAAGACACAGAAACATGCAGCTTTAATGTATTTTTTTAAAGTGTTTATAAGTACTAGTCAGCAGTTAGTTGTTAAAGTAAGCCCATTTTTACTTAAAGTTTGAAGGATACACAGTTTGAAAACCCTCCTAAAAGGTTTTCTCTATCACTGAATAATGCAGAAATATAAAAGCAGTTAGCAATGTGCAAATTGTTATTGAATACAATTATTATTATATTATCAGTTTTAATGACGTGCTGTGTGTTCAGTTAGCTCTCAACAAACCAACAGATATTTATTCTACTTATAAGGGTGGGCCGGAACTTTGCAGATGCTTTAAGAGATGCAATGCAATACACTAGCATCCATCCACCCTGCATTTTAGCTTCACTTAAATATTTTCTGCTGAAAGCGGTCAAATATCATCATTGTTCTCTGTAACAACAAGCCAGACTATTTATCCATTTCAAGCGTTTGCCTGCGCTAACACTATGAACACCATAACGAGAGGGTCAAGATTCACATTTCATCAGTCTGTTCTGAACAAAAAGCCATTTATTACCGAAGACACTCTGACATGTGACGGCAGGAAAAGCACAGGTGTAAATAACAAAATGGATAAAATGCGAGTTGGATGGTTTCGTTTCAGCGCCGTGCTGTTGTTAATGCTGGCTCGCTGACACGCACACATGAGACACAAATCCAACAGAGTCACTGTTAATGTTGTTGTTGACGGTGAAACTTTTTAGACTCATGTGTGTGATGAGAATTACAATCTGCTGGACATTCAAGGGTAAACCAGACAACAGCAAAACACAAACACAGTTTATACACTTTGCTTCACATACAGTTTGTGTGAATGTACACAAAACCTACAAATCAACTACCAGATAGATTTAATCACATGTGCAAAAAATAAATTATAATTTTCTATTTTCTCAAAAATGATCTCAATAAAAAAAAAAACATTAAACTGGTGCTATACATGTAAAAATGATATTTCTAAGATCTGATCTAAAATTGTTTTCTTGCATTGTAAAGTAATAACTATTATTCTGTTTGTGCTTTGATGCTGTCAGACAACACTGTAATTATGGAGTCAACAAAACAAACTGGTTTCTATGTCAAACTCCCTCTCTGTCTTTTCACCTCTGTACTTCTCTTGGGAGCTGCTGTGTGACACGCACAGGGATGACCCAGTGGGTGGGTGTGTGCATGTGTGTGCAGTTCATTTATGCTTTCATAAATGCACGCACCAGTGTTTGTTTGTGTGTCAACAAAACAATGAAACCCAACACATCTATTCAAATATTGCCGGGAAAGCCCTCTGACGAAACTCGCACGTCCAGCACATCAATCTCATGCAAAAGTGTATAGCCATTGTGTGTTTTTATGTGGCCGATGACAATAGTGGAAGTGGAATCAGCTAACAGCATGGTGCATGGTGTGCATTCAGCATCTGCAAACGCACACATGGCAAAGCAAAGTATAAAAAGGCACGAAAAATGAAACCACAATAGTATCACCTGTTATTGCCGTTTAGCATTAAAAAAACTGAATTCTCGAAAAATAACTAATCAAATTCATTTTTGGCACTTTGAGCACCACAAAGCAAGTGCCACTTAGTTCTATTATATTCAAGAGGCTGCAAGCATCTCTACAGTCAACATCTCCCAAACTGAGCAGCGTACACAAAACAATCTAAATAACATCAGTGGCCGCATACAACATATGTTTGATTCTGAAGTGAACTGTACCCCTCAAATACTAGTCAAGCTGTTTTTTAGCATGTGAGGCCCCAAATGATGTGTTCCTTTTGTTTTAAGCAGAGAAAAACAATTAATTTCAACCCAACTCAGGCAGCTCCTGCATCAGAGATGTACAGGAGCCCGCTCTGAATGTTTGCACTGCATGTTCTCCAAATAAACTAAAAACCTACCTAAATACCTAATTTCAGACTTTTCTATGTGCATGGCTTCAATTTAAATTCAAAGCATCAATCTTCCACAATAAAGGTTGTAAAAAGCTGCAAAGTGCATGTATGCCCCCTCACATTCATTATTAAAATGGCTTCACATTAGACTTTAAGTAAGACTATAAACTAGGGCTGGGCCATATCATACCGTTCACGGTAATACCGGTGTAATGTTGGGCAACGATAAGAAAATGAAATATCGCGATAGAATATGGGTAAAGCGCGCACGCGCAGTGCCTTTGACTTCATACGCACACGGCGGAAAAAGCATGGCGGCGAAGGAGAATGAGAAGGGCGAAAGCGGATCGTTGAATGAAACAGATGAACCAGAATTGGTTTGTAAAAATGCTGCAACTTCAGTGGTGTGGAACTGGTTTAGCTTTCGCCCGTCAGATACACAACAAAGCACTATTTTTGGTAGAGCATGCTAGCAGGCCGTCGTTATTACCCTGTTTTTTTGGAAAATACGGCACACTTAAAATCAATCGTTTGATTTTTCTGAAACTCGACAGTGCCCCTTGTAATCCCGTGTGCCTTATGTATGAATTCTGGTTGTGTTTACTGACCTCGAAATGATTTTATGTGGTACACGGCGCTCGAAAATCTGTCAAATGTTTTAGTACGACTTTGCTAAGCTACGAACCCGCACCGCTTGATGGATTGTTGGAGCATTACGGCTATTGTAGGCAGGCGCCTCGCGGAGTGATACGTACTGTGCTTCAACATAATATTACCCTATTGTGTGTATAACCTCTTTTTAAGTTTTGTGGATATTATACATGATAATGCTGAGGATATGTCAACTGGAAATGCCTTTTGGTTAAACTGTCAGCAAGGAATTTGCATTTGCACTGTTAAATTTTTATATAACTTTAATGCACATAAAAGCTGCTTGTTTAAGTGAAAATACATTGATGGGTTTGTTTGTTTGTTTGTTTTTTGCACTAATAAAGTTGTTGAGTTGTAAAGTATTTTGTCTAGTGTCAATTATATCCTCAGTTATATTGTTATCACAAATTTTCAAATGTATATCATGATAAATATTTTTGGTCATATCGCACTGCTCTACTACAAACAACAAAAAAATCATCCAAATGTGTAACATGACACCTAACCAAGCCTTTGAAATCCTGCACCGTCCCACAGTACACCCAGCTGACCACAAGCAGGCATACATAAACTGAAATATCATGAAAGGGTTAACACACGATTACATGAATAGCATCCTTGTTACTACTCACCAGTTCTTGGTTGGTAGAGTTGGAGTCGTCTCCAGGAAAGGGGATGTAGATGGCTAAGGCCACACAGTTGGCAAAAATAGACAGCAGTATAAAGATATCAAAGGGCCTGAAAGGAGGCGGTTAAGGAACACGGTAAGTGAGACCACAGAGAGACCTGAAAAGACAACTAAAAGTATTTTATATCGTACTAATAGATTAGCATAACTGTCATTATCCTGTTAACAGTTTTTTGGTTGTTTGTTTTTTTGGGGTTCGTGCAACTGAGTTATTTATCTCACTGACAGATTCATTTATACTTTCATTCACTCGCTGTTCTGTGACACAATCCATCCACACAAAGACACCAAATGCACTGAGACACCCAGACGCCTGCTGGTCCCTGGGCTAAAAGATACTTCCACTCCACCAGGCTGATGCAGGCTCTGCGGATCGGATTGTTGAGGGTGAGGCAGAAAAGGGCTCTGGGTGGTCTGCCGCTGGTGGATCCTCCCTGCTTTTTGCTTTTGGCATACTGCTGCCTCTTCTTCTGTGCCAGTGAGCCCACAGGAGCTGGCGCAGAAGTGGTACAAACTGAGGGACGTGAACTTATGTTGGGCTTTTCAGGATCGCCCTGCGCTTGCCGGGCTGCGCTAATGGCGGCATGCCAAGCGAGGACTGGGCTGACTCCGGGTGCAGCTCCACCGGGGCCCTGAATGGAGTTGTTGGCCCCGAGGAGGCCATGAGCGGAGCCGACAGGCTTGCCGGTGCTAGCTGGAGGATGAAGGGACTGTGATGGATGGAGCTGGTGCAGATGGGTGTTTCTTTCTGACCAGGGAGCTGAGGTGTCAGTTGGGGGAGTGGTCCTTCTGTTGCTGGCATACTGTGCCCCTGGAAAGAGCGAGTGGGAAACAAGGATAATATTTTGAGATTGAAGTTATAAACAAAAACACCTGAACATGTGTGTCATTGGAGGCATTGCAGAAAAGCTGCAACATTCCAAAATCCAATTGTTTCCACATTTTTACAATTTCAGGCTCATGTCTGCCAGCTAGTAATCTCTGGAAAGATTCAAAACCACCTGGCTGCCTTTCACTGAATGGCTATCATAATGCAGCCGTTTTTGTCTTTTTAATGTACATAATAATGGCACACTCATGAACTGATGGTGAGTTAAGGAGAACGAGTCCCCCCATCCCTATTATGTATACTGTTTATGTTATTATATCAAATTGGGGTTTTTCTGTCTTGTACCTGTAATCTTAGGGATGGATGTGGTGAACATTACTCTGCATTTCCACTGTTGGCAAAGTGATGGAAGTCTACAAATTCAAAGATCACCTGGTCACATAAAGGTGTAATCCACAACCTGCTGTGACAATAAAATTAGATTACATTTAAACAATACTGTCATGATAGGACTCATAAATAATACCCATAGTCTTGGTCTTGGTCTTAAAAATCAGTCAGTCTTTAAAGTGCTTTTCAAACAAGGACATCACCATGCTTTCCCAATCAATGAGGTGACTGAAGATAACTGCTAGAATTTCACTTCAGCTTTTTGCAAAACTCTATTAGGAGCCTAATGGCAGTGGACATACATATATAATGTCGACAACATTATCACTACTTCACATTTAAACTTGCCTTGTACAATTACTTGTTGAACATGCAATTAAATGTCCTCAAAGAACCAATCCAGAGATAAAATGGGCAGAAAAATAAAAAGAGGTGATTATGGTGATTATAATTATGGTGATGACGGGCTTGAAAGGAGCCCAGAAAAGACAGCTATAGAAAGAGAAAGCAGAACAGCCTGCATGAATGGGAGAGACAGAGAGAGTCATTAAAATCAATGCAGACCATGAGCTAAAAAGACAGTGCCCTTGACACAGTCGCACACTGCAACTCTATAGCACAGTCACATCGGGGAGTGTTGTCAGCTATAGACTGACCGTGTCATCCAGCAAAAACAGCTCCAACACACAACTAAGCACATAAAGAAAAAGAAAGAAAAAAAAAGAAATGAGAAATCTATCTGTGTGGGTCATGTGCAATATGAGAGAGAGGCACAAAATCTGAGAACAATAAAGCTTTTCTTTTAAAAGGTAATGATTACACAAAGTTGGTTCCTTTATCAGATTTCAGGCAAGCTCTTTAATTTGATTACTTTTCATCAATATTCTGGGTTCGTCTGTGCAAAATCATAGTCACCATGACTCGACGCTCACGGTGTAGTTAAAACATGGTTTTAAATAGTTTATTATGCGTGGAAGTCTATCCGAAACATCACTTCACTTTAATTGCGCTTGATGTCAGCGCGATCGCAGGTGAGAGGTGCATTCAAAACATTTCAGCACCACCCCTCCTCATACAGCGATACACCACCGCCACAGGTGCAGCAGAACAAGTGCACGCTGCTAGTTAATAATAGTCACAGCCTGTCACAGCGCTTCTGCTGGATGTCGCACATCTGTCACAAGATGCTGGAAAACAGCTGTTGACTCTGTTGCTGTGGTCGAGTTTTGCTGCTTTTGTTTGGACAGCTTCTAAACTCTAAAAGAAAAACTTAGAAGAAAAGGAATTTACTTTAAAAAAAAAGTTCATTTAGCGTCTCGCAGCTTGTTCTGGAGAGCGAATATATTCAAGGCATCCTGTCACATGGTTTCAGAATGACCGTTATAGTCAACCATTTTTCGGAGAACTAGCCTCAACTCGCTTCCCAGTGGATCTGATTACTGATGTTATCACAATAATGTAGCCTACAAGCGCTTACAGTGTTAATACACAATCCCTGCACTGGAATAAGTTGAGGAGGGAAAAAAAACATGTCAGCAGCAGCCACGACTCAGAGCATATAATCACACGGATTAATCAGACATCCAGAGAATAAACCAAACGAGCGCTCTCGCCCCCTCTCCCTCTCTCTCTGCTGCGCTCCAACTCTCCTCCTGCGCTTCCACACGCACGTTTTGGGTTTTGTTTTTTTTTTTACCTTCAGACTGTTCATCTGCTTCTTGCATCCTCGAATCCACATCGAAAAGATCCGTTTTAAATCCAACTCATCGTTGGAAAAACCGTCCGAAGGTGTCGAAGGCGCGAAACCTGAACAGAGCCTTTAACCTGAATCATAAAATGTTTTCCGAGCGCAGACCCTGAGAGGAGCACCAAACATTTTCGCCACATCCGGGTGCCTGCCTGCAGATTCACGGCGTATCCGAGAGGACGCGCTGGCAGGGGCAGTCAATCCACTGCTGTCAATTATCCTCTCTGTGGCTGGGGACGGACTGACACAAGTTGGAGCAATCGCGTGGGCTCCACTGTGCTGAAATCACGCGCGCCCACCAACTGGAAATGCACCTGTTGCCGCCTATTGGGAAACTTGCAAAGAGCGAATGAGATCATCTCAACGTAAACATTAAAATGTTTTTAACTCTAGACGCCAGATGTTGCTTTAAAAAAAACCCTCTAAAAACAAATCAGCTGACTGGAGAATTAAGTCGTGCGATGACATCAGAGAGCAACGAAGACAGGGAGAAATGTATATCTATCTCACTATATATATTGTATGATCCTAAATTAAAAACTGCTGCAAGGCTGCAAATAAAGGTCGTTTAAAGCATAGCCGTGTACCCTGGGACTGTCTCTGCTTTAAAACTATCCACGGGTCTCAAAACCTCCGAATCTGTTTATTCTTTACGATTCGGTTAAGTGCTGTGATGAAGGTCATGAGACACGTGACTACGCAAAAGAAACCAGTCGGAACAGTGAGAAATCTGCTAAAAACAAATGGTGACAACTATACTTTCCCTTAAGAGGGAAATTTCTGTATTTGAGGATGAATACCATGTCCCTATCCTATCCTATCCATCTGAAGAGTTAAACGCTCGGACTTACCCCTCAGGGGTCTTGCCCTTATGATGAACGGCATTAGATCACCTGGCTCTTCTCGGGGGCCTCATTGCGCTTTTTTCTGTCCTCTCTCCGCGACGATTCGAGAGGAAATGGGTTGTTAGAGCAGTGCTGGAAGGTTACCCGTGATTGGATTACCTGAGCCTGCGGGATAAAGTTTCACGGTGGCGCGTAATCCTCAGATTATAATCCTGCTCCACTGTTCCATAAACTGCAGGTGAGGGAGGCAGCTGCAGCTCGGTCCGGACAGCAATCCTGCACAATCCCACTATGCATGCAATGGGTTTAGAGTATTATGTCCAAATAATTACAGTAAGCACAAAGAGGTCACGCCAGGACACAGGGGCGTTTTAACTTTTCACTATCAGTCTGCCATTTCGAAATTTCAAAATTTGGATTTAACGTGACTATGGATGAGTGCGATTTCAAATAAAGAACATAAACTAAAGAAGACATAAAGTGTCACGGAGGTTCCGAATTAAAACACACAGCTATAAATATCGTTTTCTTTAACAGGTTTTCCTCAAATAGGTTTTACTATTTGGAAATTGTATCGTAAATATCTCATCATGCCACGATTATCATGAGTTATTATTCTTATTATTATCATCATTATTATTATTAGTAGTAGTAGTAGTATTTGTATTTGTATTTAAGCACTCTCTAGCTCTAGCTAAATGACACTGACCAGAATTACAGTTCGAATTAATATGCGGAATAAATCAGTGCCTGGGAAACTTTTTTAAAGAGCCGTGGTTTCCGGGGACAGCGGAAGTTATATGTGTCTGCTGAATTCCGTCCGTGCGGGAGCAACAATCATATCCAAGATGGAGACCGTAAATGCTGGACATATAATGAGCTTAGCTGCTCTACAGAGGCAAGATCCATACATAAACAAATTGCTCGATGTTACCGGCCAGGTGGCTCTCTATAACTTCAACTCCAAGGCGAATGAGTGGGTAAGTTTGTAAGTAACGTACAGAGTTTTGCGGAAAGCCGTCAAAGCTATTTGACTTAGCATGCTAGAGTTTTGCGGAAAGCCGTCAAAGCTATATGACTTAGCATGCTAGCTGTTCTGTATAAACACAAAAATACAAAGAAATTTGATGATATTTGTGGAAGTGAACTTTATCCAGGTAATGCTTACACACATTGTGTTTTGCCACCACTGTCATTTTGATAATTTTTTTATTTATTTGTTTTAAATACCAATAAGCGTAATCTTTTATGCGCTAGCTATAGTTGTGCTAACAGCGTCCTTTGCTATTATTCAGCATGTTTATCGTTTCTGACTCACACCTTCACTTTTTGTTTTACAGGAGAAGACTGAAATCGAGGGCACCCTGTTTGTTTATGCAAGGTAAGCATGTGAGGCTTTTATAGTAATGTAACGCGTTGACCGCGAGGGCTTGTTTACTTGTTCTTACGTTTCACGCGCTGTCATTTGACGTGTTCTACGCACGTGTGCAGGCCTCAGTCTTTGTAAACAAACACGAATTAGATTGCGTGTGATTTTTATACGCTCACAGAACGAAAATCACACCCTGTTTAAACAGGAAAATAATAAGTAAAAGTTTTAGTAATTAATTCCACTTGAAGTGTAAAGACTTGTTTGATAAACAGCTTTAACACGCATCGTTGTTTTGAGGGCTGTTCATGTATTCATTTGAAAATAACGAAATGTTAGCAACCGATTTAATTGGTTATTGATTAATATGAATATCTTTCATAAAATTGAGAATTATGTAATTCTCTGAAATTCTCATTTACAAAATATATATATATAGTAAACGAGAATCCTCCAACCTACCTCCAAGCCTGAGGCCATGGTTCTCAGCTGGAAAAGGGTGGAGTGCTCCCTCCAGGTAAGGGATTATTTGCTGTTTGGATCTTGTACACAATTGAGGGGAGCGTGAAATTGACGGACTGATCGGGGCCACATCTGCAGCGATGCAGATGGTTTACAGATCAGCGGTGGTAAAGAAAGCAGAGTCCTAAAGGGAAACTTTCAATCTTACATCCCTACCTTCAGCCATTATCAGGAGCACTGGGTAGTGATCAAAGACAATGAGGTCTGTGCCAGTTTAGGCGACCACATACCACATGGCCAGAGAGCAGCAGCCAGGGTTTGAAAAATGGGATGAAAAGGCCAAACTGATCAGAAAATCAGTGAACTTTTTTTTTTTTAAATGTGTTAATTCTTTGTCATAAAAATTCATTCATGGATGACTAAAACTAATCGACACAGAGATATGTTATATCAGTGAGGTGATGTTTTATGTTTTTTGGCCCTGAAAGGTCTGCTTCCCCTCACCATGGCTTCACCATCATGAATCGACTGAGCACGGAGAACCTTGTAGAACCAATCAATAAAGACCTGGAGTTTCAGCTACAGGATCCATTCTTGCTCTACAGAAATGGCAACTGTGAGTGTTTTGTAGTCCAGTTACACAGAAACAGCAGATGTCATGTGCAGGAGATTCATATTTCTGTGTATGCTTGGACTAAAATTAGATGTGCTGCAGTACTTCACAGCTTCTTGAAGTTTGAGGGAACAAAAAAAACCCCACCATCCCAGAATATCAACCAATGTTTCTCAGCTACATAATATTTCTCTAGTACAATGTTTCTCCCATAATATAGTGCTGTATCACAAAAGGTAGTGTCGAAGAGAAACATTTACCATAGCTTTGAAAGGCTCTGCTTTAGACAAAAAGAAATGATAATTTGGGCAAGAAAAATCACACATTAACTGAAAAAAGTAAATATCCAAACAGACAGTAAACTTTTGACCTTTATCTAAATGTTACTGCACTCTTAGTATTTCATGAACTTTAAAAAAGAAAAATGTTGTGTTCAAAAAATTTCTGCATTCCTCTACCTGTAGGTTTTGTGTTAAGTTTGTTTGCTGCATTGGTTTTACATAATTTTTCCTGCTCAAAAGCAATAATGCCAGAACACATTAGTACCTTTGAAAATGCTGGACAGACACCTCCCCAGTGTTCTCTGGAACAGCTCTTCTCCCTTTTGCTTGAAGTCCTTCTTGTATCTTGGAGAATCAAGGAGGAAGACCTTGTCATTCATGGCCTCAGACTGGTCTGTCAAACCACACAGTATTCAGCTTTGTGTGGCCACAGTTTTCATTCTGTATTGGGCCAACAAACAAAAAAATTTGGGGCTCTAAGGGGTGAATTAGGCTTCTATTATATAAATATTTTTATGCCCGTTGCGGTTTTTCCTGATGGCTTATTCCAGTGAAATCGTCTAGCGTTAGGAAGAGAGTTCAGCAGGGAGTAGGATCAGATGAAAAGGCTGGAAATAAATCCTCAAATCCTCAGAAAGTAACTGACAGTGCTCCCACCGAGGTAATCTATCAAAAGTCTGAACAGAAGTTTCATTAAGGCAATGAACAAGGAGTTGGATTGTTTTCCCATTTGTTTGCTAATGAGAAAAAATAACATGGCCAGGCTCAGCGTCAGAGTGGACTGCTCCCCTTTAGGACTCGGCTTGCCTATCAGCCTGCCTGGTATGGAAGACATGATGTAATGTTTTTGTTGATATCCAAGTCAGAAGCTTTTCCAGGTGCTTCACAGGAGTCCGAGTGCTGCTGTTTTCATTTTAATTCCACAAAGTGTGTTAGGTTGCAGGCAGATAAAGTGGTTGAAGGTGTTCCTCAGGCTGTGAAGATGCTCGTCTGACAGCTGATGGTCACTGTAAGGCGGGTTAGAATAAACGGTCTTTGATCATTTGTTCCACACGAAGGTTTGCACTGCCCATTTGAACTTTTCAGTAAGATAAGTTATGGGCTGAGGAGCCTTTGTTTGTTCTCTGCCTGAAGTCTG
Source organism: Pelmatolapia mariae (assembly GCF_036321145.2). Taxonomy (NCBI): domain Eukaryota; kingdom Metazoa; phylum Chordata; class Actinopteri; order Cichliformes; family Cichlidae; genus Pelmatolapia; species Pelmatolapia mariae. The sequence continues at coordinate 31,509,028 of NC_086244.1, read as the reverse complement.
TTTTGCTGTTTGTGATTGCTCTCTAGGTAGAGTTCAGGTTTGTGAGAGAAAGTGAGAGCAGGATGTAGATGATGCTCCTGAGACTCCTCTCTCCAATTAAAAATAATGAAGGCTGATATTGCTGAAAGATGATTGTTTGAAGAGCATAGAGTCGAACACAGAGAGGATGGATTCTTCAGAGGGATGTTAATGCTGCTCCAAGTGTGTTTGAAATCTCTTCTGCAGGCTGATGCGTGCACTCAAAGTTTCAGATGTCTGTTGCTGAGGTGTGTACTTGGACTTGTGCATACACCTGTTTACAACACTTTGTGTTCCCGTTGGTAGCAGGGGATGCTCCAGGGAGGCAAGCACTTGGGTTGCTAGGTTACCTCAGGCTTTAGAGGGAACTTGAATACACCAGTGTTTCATCACATAGACACACACAAAGCATGAGCAGCTTCATATAAAATTATTGTTTTTCATCAGAAACTGCAAATGTGCAGTTTGCTTGTTTTCCGTTTGGTGTCGGTGAATGCTGTGTTAGCTCTCCACAGATGAACAACTTCTTCTTTTTGTGTTTGATTGTTTTGTAACTTCACCGCTTTGGACTGTCAGATTCTCATTGATCCTAAGGTCCACTAATGTGCAGTCATGTACAGTGCTCATTTAGTGTTGTTTTCAGTGTTTTCTTGGATGGCTCAATTACGTTAAGTCACAAAGCTGACTAAATTAATAATTTTAAAAAGACTTAAAAATCATATAGTTACTTTAGCTGTATTTATGAAGGGTTGGGTTTGTTTTAAAGAGTTTTGTATAAACTGGTGTCTGCTGTCAGTGTTATTAAATGCATTATTTGTGTCTGTGTTTTTAACAGTGGGTATCTATAGTATTTGGTTCTATGACAAGAAGGATTGTCAACGCATCGCTCAGCTCATGGTCAAGTAAGTAGCCAGACATTTGATGGATGAAGTGGATGAAATTGGGCAAGGCTTTACGTTTGTCTGTTTTTTCCACTTATCAAGTTTGATTTGCATTTCCACATTGAATTACCATGTGTACTTTCTAGAAATGTGGAGGTCTGTTATGTTCACTAAATGCAGGGTTTAAAGAACTCCGCATATAAGATGCCATAAAGTTGATGCAATGTAAGGAGTTTTTAATACAGAATAATTAAAATTAAACAGAAATATAGGAGCCCCATGAAAAGCAAATCAGACCATGAACCAACCGTGCAGCGGGATATAAGATTCAGGCTCCACCTTAAAAGTAGGACTGCCATCTCCATCTTGCAAGATAAAAGGAGCAATCACGTCACTCTCAAGTTGACTACGGTGCAGTAAAGTGAAAAAAATCGAGGAACAACAGACTTTGTTTTGCTCAGGAGCATTGTAGAGCATTTCATTCATTCATTCTTATTTAGCAGGTCACACATATGCAACAGTAGTATGTATCCATCCATCCATCCATCCATCCATCCATCCATCCGTTTTCTTACGCTTATCCAGGGCCGGGTCGCGGGGGCTGCAGCCCAAGCAGAGAAGCCCAGACCTCCCTCTCCCCAGCCACCTCCTCCAGCTTATCTGGGGGAACACCAAAGCGTTCCCAGGCCAGCCGAGAGATATAATCTCTCCAGCGTGTCCTGGGTCTGCCTCTGGGCCTCCTCCCAGTGGGACATGCCCGGAAAACCGCGCCCGGGGGGCGTCCTTGACAGATGCCCGAACCATCTCAACTGGCTCCTTTCGATGTGGAGGAGCAGTGGCTCTACTCTGAGCCCCTCCCGAATGGCCGAACTTCTCACTCTATTTCTAAGGGAGAGGCCAGCCACCCTTCGGAGGAAGCCCATTTCTGCCGCTTGTATTCGCGATCTCATTCTTTCGGTCACTACCCACAGCTCGTGGCCACAGGTGAGGGTAGGGGCGTAGATCGACCGGTAAATTGAGAGCTTCGCTTTTACACTCAACTCTCTCTTCACCACAACAGACCGGTACAGCATCCGCACCACTGCAGCCGCTGCACCAATCCATCTGTTGATCTCCCGCTCCCTTCTCCCATCACTTGTGAACAAGACCCCAAGATACTTAAACTCCTCCACTTGGAGCAGGTTCTCGTCCCGGACCCAGAGTGGGCACTCCACCCTTTTTCGGCTGAGGACCATGGCCTCAGATTTGGAGGTGCCGATTCTCATTCCCACCGCTTCACACTCGGCTGCGAACCGTTCCAAGGCCAACAGTAGTAATGAAGTTTTAATGTTTTACTATTGTTTATCCTTACTGCCACCATCTTGGATTGTAAAGTCAGAGTTGGTGGGGCTTTTCTGATTATTCTCAGTGAAATCCAACTTGAGGAGGCATTCCATCTCAGAACTTAGGATTTCTGCTTTCCCATTTCAAATAAAATTCAGAATAAAAACGGTTCTGCTGGTGAGTCCCAACTCAACTAATAGATCAAAACAAAGAGCCAGGCACTTTGCTTCTTCTGACTTCCAGCCAGTCAGGCATAGGGATGAATCAGGGTGCAAGCAGGTTAATGACAATTATCAAAATAAACCGTGATCATGGGGCAAATGAGCTGTGCAACGATTGGTCCACTTAGGAAATCTGTTGATTTGTGCCAGCATTGTGCTCTTGTGAAGCAAAGATGCAATTTGTAAAGGCCTGAATTGTCTAGTTCATATTTTGGTTTTCGTTGCATGGTTTGTATAATTTGAGTAATTTCACTTTAAGAAAACAAAAACAAAGGAAGGTTGTTCAGTATATTAGCTCTGACCCCAACATCATCAGTACTTTATATCTGACAAAGCAAACAACAGTTATGTGTGCAGGCTATATGTCATGCTTTAACTCTGTGCCAGGATTGTGAAACAAGAAGCAGCCCATGCCCAGAAAAAGTCACCTGAGAGGGGAGAGCCGGGGAGAACCAATGGAGTCGCAGAAACCCGCAGCATCGATATCTTGGAGCTGCTCAGCAAAGCCAAGGAAGAATACCAGAGGGTGAGGTGGCAAACACGCAGTTAACGTAACATATGTTATCACACGAGTATGATCACCTGATGTATAACTATAGTGTTTGACAGGATTTGAGCCCTAATTTGTGGAAATTTTGACAACAAAAACAAAGTTGTGTGAATATCCATTAGGGCTGGGCGATATATCGAGTTTTTTAAAAATATCAATATATTTTTATACGAGATATAAGATGTGACAATATCCTTTATATCGATATAGTCTATGTTACGTTATAATTATAGTTGCGGAGCCGCAAGTTTGCCTCTCTTTCGTCCACTTTTGTCTTTACGCAACGTTACTCGACCTCGCCTCTCTCCTTCACTGAACACAACTCCCCTCCTTTCCCGTCGCTTCACCTGCAGGCAGCGACAAGATGAACACGGCAAATCTCCGTTAACGAGTTACTGCGCATCGCCCCGTGCGTGGGGCTGGACGGCGTCAACGTGTTAACGAGCTAACCACGCTAACACCATGCACGGCCTGAAGTCCTTTCATTTTCTCAAAAGTTGACAGCGCGCCTTATGTATGAATTCTGGTTGTGCTTGATGACCGCGAACCGATTTAATGTGGTACACAGCGCTCAGCAATCTGTCAAAAAATCTTTTAGTACGACTTTGCTAAGCTACGAGGCCGCACCGCTTGATGGATTGTCGGAGCATTACGGCTACCGAGGAGCCTCGCGTAGTAATACGTACTGTGCTTCAACGTAATATTACCGTATTGTGTGTGTATAAGAACCATATATGGCACCTGTTAAGAGACGTGGTTACAAAGAGGATTTCAAACTCCAGGCTGTCAGTCAGGCAGCTGTGAAATCTGTCTATGTTATTATGCTCAGCGTCTTTTAGTTTACATTTTGACTGCACAATTGTGAGCTCTTTGTTATGCACAAAAACAACATAGTTTTCTTTTATTTATGGAGCATTATTATTTAATAAATGCTCAATTTATTTTTGAGTATTTTTTTTTCATGTACATCTACGCTGTATGTTAATAAAAGTGCCTGTGTGACATCTGGGACACAGCTTTGACTAAGAACTCTCTTTTTGTTCTTACTTTATGGCTTTAAAAAAATATCGAGATATATATCTTATATCGTCATCCAGCTAAAAAATATCGAGATATGAATTTTGGGTCATATCGCCCAGCCCTAATATCCATATAAGTCATTACAGTGGTACATGACCTGGGTCTTTTTCAGGTGTCAGTTTAAGATAGAACAGTTCAATATAATCTAATGTTTTTATGTTTGTGCAATAATTGCAGTCCCAAGCAGGTGAAACAGATGTGTCCATTGAACAGACAGCAAAAGCAGCTGTCAGCACTACAGATCCCCACACCACACCGCAGCCTGAAAAGGTACAACACACACATAAAGCAATGATTTGAGCTCCAATTTTTGTTTATCTTTAAATGTTTGAAGCTTTGTCATTCTTGTCACTCCTACACATAGAAAGTGTGGAGGAGGACAGTTAGAAGGGGCAGGTTTTTATCCTTGTCACTCCATACATAGTTAGCATTTGGCAGCAGAGAATGCTGCAAGGAACATTGCAAACAGACGCCCAAATACGTGCCTTCAATTTATGTCACAGCCGTGAGTGCTGCTTGTGTTTTCTGCAGGGTTTGCATGCGGGGCTAAGATGAACTGAACAGTTTGGGGCAATCAATGTTAACTAAATGGAAAGGGAAATGGGCCATGTTGTGAATCAATCATATACCATTATTATATTGGATATATTATAACCCGTGTTTCCTGATACATTTCTAAGATATTTATCACAAGCAGTGGAGCTGAGTCATCTCCATGTTTACCAGGTCTAAGGATTGTCATTTTTACAGAAAAGTCTTCTTTTCATCCCATTAGCCACTTTTTTGTTTTCGCATTAAAATCCCAATAGTTACCCAAAAAAAGCCTCTGCTTACACTGTTTGCTGTTTGCAAAGCTCAATGATGACGACAGCTTAAACAGCTAAAATGGCACCAGAAGCAGCAGAGTGTAAGCTCCAGCTGATTAGCAACGGCAAAAACAAAACTTGCAGCCAACTATGTTGTCAAAATATGATAATCGTATAGCTTCCAACAAACTTTCATAATCTTACTTATTAAACAACCTGAATGATTAATACATGATCAAAATAGTTTTTGATTAGTTTTCTGTTACTTGATTTTTTTTTTTTTAGCTCCGCTGTATTTGAGATAATTGTTTCTTTACCCAACAGAGCTCTCACCCCGTGGTAAAGCAGATCACAGTGGAGGAGCTCTTTGGTTCGTCTCTCCCTAAGGACCCCTCTCTACCAACCATGCCCACACAGAGCAACACTGTTTCCAGCGACCCCTCCGCTGCCTACGTCCACAAACAACCGTATCCTGCTCCACCTCCACAAAGCACTCTCCTCATTCACCAACATGCAGCCCAAGACCCTGGTTCCAACCAGAGGAATCAAGCCCCCGGTCTGCTCCCTGCTCCATATGCACTACACCCAAGTCCTGTATTCCAGTCAGTGATCCAAAGGTCAGACCCCCAGCCACACTCCTCGGTGTCCCCACTCATAGTGCCTTCAGCTGCTCCCCCTGGTACCGCAGGACCTCCAACTGCTCAAACATCCTATATGGGTCAGGACATCCTCGCCACACTCAAACCGGCAGCGCCTTCTGTAAATTCAGACCACCACAAGCCCATCCTCGCACCTAACTTCCTGCCAAGCACATTGGTCCCACCCCACAGCTTCCGAGAGCCTATGGGAAAACCCCTTCTCCAACACGGAAAGGACATGGATGTTTTCTCTCAGTCTCCAAATCTGATTAAACAAATATCTGTGAGTTCAGCTAATTTTTTTTTTCTGGTAAATTTTAATCCAGTATGTTTGATCTTATTTCATTCTATGCTTTTCTTTCCTCTTTCAGGCTGTCCCAATGAGTCCAAGTCTTGCTGTTCCAGGATCAGAGGTTTCTGTGCTGCTGTCCCCCAGTGCCTTCCAGCAGTCCCTCAATAAGACACCGGCAGCAACGTCAATGGTCCCTCCTGCACCCACTGAGCCCACCTCAGCCTCTGGAGGAGCTAAAGAACCTGTAGCATCCCCCTGCAGTAAAGCACAGCTACAGGAGACTCTGATACACCTCATTAAGGTAAACTAGAAGCGTGAAGCATATAAAAGAAACTGTCAGCACTTCATAGCATGAGAAAAGTTAAAGCTAGTACTAATTACCCTAATTACTAATTATTTAAAGTTATGTATAACTTTAAATACCTTTTCCACACATACAATGGAACTAAAAATGGACCTTGTCTAAAATTGTTTAGTGTAGACAGTGGCAGGTCTGAGACGCCCACATTGACGTTCAGAGTTGGGTTCAGTCTTAGGTGTTCTTCCCAGAACTAAATAACCAACATTGTGCTTCCTGTGTACATAAACATGCGTGTGCCCAATGTGAATGGCCTTGTAGAATTATATTAATATGGATTATATACCGTATATAGAAAATAAATTAGTTCTTTTTTTTCTCATTTTTCTCATGTGTGAAGCCGTTGTCCATGCATTCTCTCTAACAGCCAGCAGGGGGCGACATTCTGGTTGCAGAAAGCTATATTAAACCATTCATGCTGTTTAACTGTTGCAAAATCCACACACTTAAGCAGTTTCTTTTTTTTTTTTCTTCTTCTTCTTCCTGCCCTGGTTTTCTAGAATGACCCAGACTTCCTTGGTGCCATTCATGATGCTTACCTGCAGAGCCTATCCAAGGACTTTGGCAACGTAAAACTATAGTCCTACTTCAGCCATCACCACTCTTTCAGTGCTCCGACCTCATCAGGATCAATAAAGAGACACACAAATAATGGAGAAGTTAAAAAAAAGTGGCGCAAACAGGTTTTCAACACACTGTACACCAAAAAAACCCTTCAAAACTAGTCTGTGTGCTAAAGGTTATTACAGCATGCACCGCACCGTCTAACCATCTGTTCCTGATGCTGAATACTTGTTTTGGATCTACCTTTTGTCAAAATCTATGAAAAGCAGAATTACTGTGGGAAAGACTAATGAGATAAATTTTCCCAGTTAAATCTTGATGTTTGTTTGTTTTTTTTTCCTTTTGAACTTTCTGAATGTGGTCAAACTTTATGGCTGGATAAAGTTTAGCTGTTGGTGTTTTGGTTTTTTGTTTTGTTTTGTTTTCTCTGGAGGACAGAACCACAGTGGAGCTTTGGGAACCTCAAACCCGCTGACCCTCAGGCAGATAGTTTTGCAGCTATACGAATCACAGGTGCTGCTTCTCTTACTCGTCACGTGTTTGGTGTTCTTACCATGAGCACACTTATACTGCGACTACTTGTGATGAGAAAGACCTCTGTGCTGGGGACCTGAGCTGTCCTGCTATGTGGCATTTAAGCAGAACCAATCTTTCCCCCTGTTTTGTTGTGTTTTTTTTTTTTCCTTCTACGTTTTGAAGCTGAGGAAGATGCTGAGCAGCCATTCCAGGCGTTTTGTGTTTGGCAGGCGTTTGTTGAGGAAGTTTTAAGCTCTCGTCCAGTGAAGATGAATAACTTCTATCGTTGTTTGGAGAAGAAGCACTTGGAGCCAAGAACTCAAACTAATCACCTATCCCTCTCAGCTGCTTTTATAATGTTACAGATGGTGATATGTTTATGACTCAGAAACGAGCTCCTTTGCTACCTTTGGTTTTTCCACAAGTCTCCTTACCCTTGCTTTGTCTACGTCCTTCCCCTTCTTTGTGTTGTCATCTCTCCTCCACCAGCTGACCTTGCAGTCGTGGATGTTCTCGGAGGGGAATGTGCAATAGGCGACAGTCGCAAAGCCTTTAGGGATACCAGCATTTTGGGATATCTTAGTCTGCTACTACAGAGCCTTTTGGGGTCTACAAGTGATTTATGTTTCGAGTATTAAGAGAAAAAAGAAAAAACAAAGCAGCAAATTTCGATTTCTGTTTCTTTTCGATCCTTTTAGCAGTAAAATGCTTAAACAGGTGGATCCAATGTGCTTTTTTTAGATAGCTTCAAACAAGCTGAGTTTCTACATTTACCCAGACTAACGCTGAAAACTTTCAACTACCTCTAGGCCCATCTACCCCCCCCCCCAAAGTATGTTTTTCCAAGCTGCAGTCAATAAGTTGAAGATGAAATAAACTCGGGTGTTTTTTGCAGTAAAAGGCTACTGCAGCACGTACCCATAAACCCTGCAGACTGCAGTGGAAGCAGGAGTAAACACATCCGTTTTCCTCGTGTACACCACTGAGTGGCTGCTGTTTGTGAGCAAAGAAAAAGAATAAATGTACGTCATGAAATCTGAGATCTAAAAAATATATATATTAATGAATTTTTCTCACAAAAATTTTCTATTTATACAAGAAAGGAAGAAAAAAAGATGTAAACGCATGAAAATAGAGGGTTTTCTGACCAGTGGTACAGTGATGTTCAGTAGTTGGGCCATTAATCCAGTTACTTAAACGACCAGTATACAAAGTCATTAATATCCAAACAGTGTATTTTTTAAATATTTGTGAGCAACAAGAAGAGCAGAGATTAATGCTTTGTATATATTATTTTTTATTTTGCGCCATGACTTCTTGCCTCGATTGTGAGATCACAGCTTGGTATTTGATATTTGAAGTTGTCTTTCTCATGCTTTCAGTACTTTTTTTGTAAGTTTTATTTTTATTTTTTTTATAATTTGGAAAAGTTTAAATTTCAAATGTGAAATAACGTCCGCATCCAGGGAGCAAATGGGATCGTTTGTTCATTTCATTACCATGTAAAAACTCATTTTTCATGTCAGAGATGGTTTTGCCAACACATTTTCTTTTTTTTTTCTTTGCATGTGTTGGTTAAATAAAGAATAATTGAAATGTTAGAGATTGTTTTTAATCCCGGTCACATATTTAAGATTTTAAGGTTATTTTACACGTCGGTCTAATTTATCTTATTGGCCCGCCATGTGGTTTTGAGAGTTTTTGCAAATAACACAAATTTTTCTAAGATTGATGTTATTGTGCGTAATTTGAATATTTTGTGATATTAAAGATTTGAAAGTAGTTGTTTGCTCTTGTTTTCTGCTTGGAGGAGTCAATGTTTTGGTGAGCAGTGAGAAGCTTCAGAACTTAAAGAGGAATGTGATTATTAGAATGGAAATTTGAGCCTCTTAACAAATTATTATTAATATTATTATTATGCATATTTCTAATTAAGCCCAAGTTTATGAAGACAATCATAACTAAGAGATCTCCGAGTCTTGAATGGTGCAGTTTTGTCTTTGACCACCAGATGTCACTAGTTGCTTACTTTAAACCCGCACCTACCCCACAGTAATCTGTTGTCACAGCCAACATCAAATTGTAATTAGTTGGTATCAGGTACATACAAGGTCGTATTTCTTCAGATAACTTAATCGGGTAGTAGTTCCGGGTATAAATGACAAATTGAATGCTGATTTTAAAAAAACCAACACGGCTCGCCTTTTCTCTTTTACTTTCCAGATCATCTGCAGGCAACAAAAGGGAAGATTCTTCAAGAGGAAATTGGGGGGGGGAAGGAAAACTGTCACACTAAATCAAACGTTAGAATAACTACGCAACGCAGGTTGTGCAGACCTTACCTGAATGCTTCTATGTCTCCTTTCCTTCATTAGGAACTGGGTGGTGATCTCTTCAGACTTTATTCTGGTGTAAAACATTTACAGAATGCACTCTCCTCTGATCATGACCCGAAAAAGCCCACTGTCCTTTCTTAAAGAGGTGTTATACGGTTCTTCAGTCTTTACACGTGGCATCAGTCACACATTACTGAAAGAGCTTCATTTTTTATTATCTTCATAGTATCATCACAACACGAGCCCAAATGTCAGCGCCTTAAGCTCCTGTTCAAATGTCAAGTGCATTGAATGTATGGGCTTAGTGGTGATGTTGGTCGAAGCTGTGTAAGAATGTGGACAGCAATGCTGCAGCTACAAGGAAAGTCCATTTGTATAAAATGAGAGCATCGGGGTCTATTTATAGAGCGGTGTGAACGCATTTTGCAGCCTGTATGGATGCATGAGATGAAACTCTCCTCAGTGCGACTTCACGATAAATAAAACTTTCCCGCTGTTTAAAAAATGACGAATACAAAAATCTGTCAGTATAAACTGATCCCGATGTGCATCACTTATTTTATAATATATATTTCATATATAATGTGCTCCCACTTTTTTGCACGCATTGTTTTGGTTTGCATAGTCGCTGTCTGTGCTTACAGAGCGTGGATATGCTGAACCTGAGCGTCCCTGATCAGAGTCTGTGTGCCGGCTTGCTGTGAGCGTTCACCCGCGCGTGTGGCCTTGGTTTTAGTCCAAAGCCTTCCTACTGTCGGTTCATGCGACAGTTTGGACTAACTGCAGGCTTCGTTTGGCCCTAGATTAGCCATATTCATAGGCTTCGCTTGCAAACACGCCCCCTCCCTCCCTCTGTCTCTGTGGTTAAACAGCGTTATCTCTTTTTAACCCCTGCCATCGTCCGCTGCGCTCTCCTCGCCTTTATTCTCAGAACAGTAGACCGGGGGGAACTTTTAACTCTTTTAACTCTATTTTACCGGCTTGCGTGTGAGTGAGTGTGCTTCTCTTCGGTTCACCGGCCAGATGGAGGACTATCATAAACCGGACCAGCAGACGGTGCAGGCGCTCAGGAACATCGCCACCCGACTCCGGATCAACTCCATCAAGGCGACAACTGCAGCGGGCAGCGGGTAAGATGGTTAAACCGAGCAGGAGACGCGTGACAGCAGAAAACGTGGTTTTATGCACGTCGTTTTTATCCGTTTAAATATCGATGTGTGATTTCTTTCATTTATGAGGACCTGCTTCAGGGAAGCGCATCGTAATTACACATGAACTGGTCGGAGAACACAGTAACGTCTGTTTTAACGTGTCAAATAGTCAAACTGTGTATTTAAAATATTGTAAATCTGTCTCTGTGTGTGACGTGCCTAAACTTTTTTAAAGCATTTCAGTTATTTACCTGTGCGTATAGTTAGTTTTATACCAGAGTCTGTGCGCAATTTACGCAAAAGCAAGGACGGTTGGGCAAGTTCATGTACATACGTATACATACATGCTGCGAGCAATATCCTGACAGAAAATATAGTCTTAATGTATTTAATTATATGTTGTGCCCTTTCAAAATAATAAAACATGTTTATTATTTTAGCCGTTTGGATCGAGCTTGCTGCAGGTGCACTGGTGTTCCACTCCTCTTGTCCTCCGAGATCACTTACGCAACACACACATACAACTCACGCCGGACAGTTGCTTTATGTGGCCACTGCTACGGCTCATGGGTCGATGTGTTGTGCGGCAGCAGAGCAGAGAGCCGCTCAGTGCGCAAACATGCTTCTGCAGCGCCTGCGTGCCCCGACGGAAACGGTTAAGAGGCAAAAGCGAATAACAACGTCCAGTGTGCACTTTCTAAGTCGCGATGACAAATATGCTGTCATGATAGAAAATACAATGATCTGGAAAATAAATCGGACTTTTCATTATTGGTGACTTTTTTTTTTTTTTATCGAGAAATAAATAAATTGTTTCTTTTCTTTTGTTCTCGGTCAGTGCACAGACTTCAATGATTTGCTTCCAACATGAAGCTCCTCTCTTTCTAGTGGAGATGCAGTTAGTGAGTTACACATTGAATGGTTTGTACTATGTGCGCCCAGAGGACTGAAGGAGCAGTGTAGGAGCTATTGTATATGTGCTTACTGTTGTGTGACCTTGATGATAGCGTGATGGCCTTACATAACTCCCCAAATACTGAGGGTCTGGCTTTAATTAACCCACTGAATGTGCACTGACGGGATGAACCGGACAGTTAAACTCAATTTCTAATGTCATTTTGCCCCTGCACCTATTTTGTTGCAGTCACCCCACATCATGCAGCAGCGTGGCAGAGATCATGTCCGTGCTTTTCTTTCATTCCATGAAATACCGACCCGAAGACCCACGTAACCCCAACAATGACCGGTTTGTCCTCTCTAAGGTAATGCGCACACATCCATAATGGTTGTAGATGTTATTTAAAAGCATCAACACACAGGGGGAGGTTGAACTGAGTCAAATAATATGCATGTGCTTGAGTGTATATATATGATTTTGATATAGCATGTGTCTAAATAACTCATATAAGGCTCTAGCATATATATTACAATGCTACAAAATTAGTGCAGTCATCTGTGTTCCCTCTGTTCAGTTATCTGATCAATGAGCTCTGAAAACTTTGCCTCCTCAGGGTCACGCAGCCCCGGTGCTGTATGCTGTGTGGGCAGAGACGGGCTACCTGAAGGAGAATGAGCTTCTCAACCTCCGCAAGGTCGACTCAATCCTGGAGGGACATCCTGTGCCGGTGAGGCAACATTGAAACCTGCAAGAAGTTTAAGGCTTTGAGAGTCACTACCATGAATCAGGAATATTTTAAAACCTTTATGCTGCCTTCATGGTTTCCTTTCATGCTTTCTTTGGAGTTGAGAGAGAAGTATTTGTCATGTTTTCACACTGAAGTTGATACGTCTCACACTGCACTAAATGCACACGAACAGAGTGAGATATATTGAAAAGTTAAGTAAAATCTTATATATGCTATGCTTTCCGACTTTTCTGTTAAATACTGCATAGTTTATGGACAAGTTTGTGAATAAGAACATTACAGTATCCTTGCTGCACACGAGACGTGGACACGCTTCCATAGATAACAGCAAAGCATCTGTAGGCAGAGACAGCGAGACAAAGCTGCGCCTGTGTGACAGAGATGCTCTGTCGTCTGCTGCAAACGTCAGTGACACTTTGTCCACATAAACCCAGAAATTGGCGCACTGTAAGATCCAGACCATAGCTGCTGTTCCAACAGTTTCACTGCTGCTGCTTTTATGATCCATTTAGAAATGAAAAACAATCCATCTGCTGTTGCTTGCTTAGCTCAAGCTGGAGTGAGTAATGTGCTTTTTTTTTTATGTGTGTGTGTGTGGATGCAGAAGCAGCAGTTTGTGGATGTGGCCACGGGATCTCTTGGTCAGGGGCTGGGAGCCGCGTGTGGAATGGCTTACACTGGAAAATACTTTGACAAGGCCAGGTAACACAAACAAAGTCACACTCACGCGTATAAACGCGTATTTTGGGGGGTGGGGGGCGTGCACATTTCTGCAGAAGTGCAGCAGCCCAGTTTGCATCTGCACACATTAAGATGGACTGTATGAAATTATGCATGACATAATGTACGCTGCAGCGAGCTGCACAGACATGTGACATTTCTGCCTGGAGCTTGGGAATAAAATGCTCTCTGACAGGCTTGGTCTGTGCTGACATTTAGGCAGTCACTTAGAGCTTATGAGAGGCGACCTTCATCCTGTTTTACCTTCACGTCAGGATTAATGGTGCTGGATGAAATCAGTGGCAGTGAGCTCAGAGTTGAATGCATATAAAAAGTTTTATGTTTGTTAAAACAGTGTACTCTTTTTTTTTTTCCAATTTCTTTTAACATCATTCTTCACAATTCAAATGTAGTTTCATCTCAGTGTTTTGACAGCAATGCAGCTCCTACTCAGCTGAATTTCAGCTGATTGAACTCGCTCCACGTTTGTCTCCTTTGTTCTTGCGTGGTCTGGAAAATCCCCGGCCGTTTCTGTCTGACAATAGACGTTTAGAGCCGTGTAGCCTGTAGCATGCTGGATTCACGTTTTCAAAAATTGTTATGATTTTTTTTTTTTTTACGCATCCGAGCTGAAAGTTGACTTTCAGAATGATATTTGGTACATTTGATTGCGAGCCGAGCAGAATGTGATTGCTTGAAAGGCAGCTTTGGGGTTTTTTTTGCTGTTTTGCAGGGAGTGCTGCACTTGCACTCAGTGTTGGCTGTCCTTCATATCTCTCTCACTCTCTTTGCATTCTATGTGCACTCAATTGTTTCTGCTCTAATAATCACACACGCAAAAGCACAGTTCTCCCTCATCTCCCTGCCTCACCCATTTCCCTCACCAACTCTTAAAAAAAATATGATGAAATCTTATATTGTGCTGCTATCTACCTGGGTTCCACTGTGCATTCAGACAATAATAATGCATGGACCATGCGTGTTTGCATGGTGCATGCAGTAACAACACACGTAACAACAACTACTGGCTGCCGGCTGCGTCACTGGTTTCATAATATGATCTGAACCCAGAACCTTTGAATAGCAACTGCATCAATGCCACTTGTGGATACTCTCACACAATAACCTGCAGGATCAAGTAAGGAAAGCATGTGTGTGAGAGGTATCACCTTGTCTAAGTCTGTTATTCACACCTACAAACACTGGATGAAGGAAGGTGTAACACAGACACACACACACCTTCTAAGGGAGTCCAACTACAGGAGTAAAGGGATTACTCCTGTAGTTGGACCAGTTATATTATTTGAAGACTACTGTGAACACGAGCGCATATGTGTGTCTTAGAATATGTTTCGACGATCACCACCTGGAGCTTTTATCACTGAGTTTTACATTTTTGACCCCCTGTTTGAGGACTCTTGAGGCTGTTTGTTTTGGGTCATTGTCATATTTCAGCGTTAGTTTGGAAATGCAGACCACCTCCCTGATTTTGTGTAATTCACAACAATCTATCTCGTGTTAACTCAGAAATAAACGTACAGACAGTTGATTACATAATTTCAAGGAAAGATACACTACAGAATAGTATGTGATTTGGTTATGTTCAAAGATTTTTTTAACATTTCATCAAGGTTAATAAACAGCTTTTTGCTCTTTCTTTCTTTGTATTACTGTAGGGTCTTTACCTTACAATATAAAGCACCTTGAGCTAACTGTTGTTGTGATTTGGCGCTGTATAAATAAAATTGAATTTGAATACTATCCGTTTATACGCTTTATTGGTTTTTCTGTTGTCCTTTCCCTCCAATCTAAAGTCTCTACCTCTTTTCTCTCCAGTCCCACCTCTGTGGAATTCCCCTCTTCTTCCTTTCTTTGTGTGTCGTGTGGTTTTTGGGGTTTTTTCCTCTGCGGTCGGAGTTGGAATGCGTGGTGTAATTCGCCGTGTCTCGGCCTATCTTCCAGTTTTAATGAGAACGTGTCTATTTGACTGGAAAGCTGTCAGGAGTTGTTACGCCACAGAAGCAGCTACTGAGGATGATCAGAGCGTGGTGGGGATAAGGATTGGGGGAGGGATCTGTTTTTGTCTGTCTGTGTGTTTAGGTGTCATGGTCAGCTGTGACATCATGCCATTACAGGGGGGCATCAGATTATGGGAGGACGTGAAAGGACAGGAAAATGGAGCTGATATGAAAAATAACTAATTTCTCTTTCCCCGGTCTCTGTTTGTAGCTATCGGGTGTTCTGCCTGTTGGGTGACGGAGAGCTGTCAGAAGGCTCGGTGTGGGAGGCCATGGCCTTCGCCTCGTACTACCAGCTAGACAACTTGGTAGCCATCCTGGACATTAATCGACTGGGTCAGAGTGACCCGACTCCCCTGCAGCATCATGTGGAGAAATACCAGCGGCGCTGCGAGTCCTTTGGGTGAGCCAGGGGGAAGTCAAAAACTATCTGAGTGGGTTATTTAGTGCTTCAGTAACTGCTTAAGGAGTCATTCCAAGAACCGTTAATCAAACTCAGCTTCAGTCATTTATTTATAAAATAAAGTGCACTTGTTCTTTAATGAATATGTAAGATTTGCTGCTCAAAATTAGTTTTTTATATTTTGACTCGAGCATAAGCACATGTAATGTTTGACTTTATCTGTTTCCCCAGCTGGCACGCCATCATAGTAGATGGCCACAGTGTGGAGGAGTTGTGTAAGGTGCTGAGTCAACCACGCCACCAGCCACTTGCCATTATCGCCAAGACCATCAAGGGCAAGGGCATCCCAGGTATAGCAACTATGCAGACAGTGGTTCAGAGTGCTCAAATATCAGTATTTTGTACTGTAATGAGCACCAGTTTGCTCTTCCTACTGAATAAATAAAGGTTGTTTAATCATTCCTTAAAGCATGCAGATAAATTGTTAAGTTTTACTGCAAGGTTTAACATTTAAGATGTGTTTAAAAAGTGCTCTAAAATCCTTTTTTTTAAAGACTGGGTAAAATGTGGCATCTGACTGGGAATATTAGATCTGTCTGAAGTTTTCTGAACTGCCCCAAGCACCCACTGTGAGTGCACAGAGGCCTTAACCCCCCATAATCCAGGTAGCGCTTCGGTGCTTTAGCTGCTGCAGCTCCATAATCCCTCAGAATGTGTAGGATACACTCCCTACAACAGCCCATTGTACTTGTGTTGTGATAAGCTAAGTTGGAGTGTGTGCGACTGACTGCATGTGTTTGTTGGGGAGAAAGAGACAGTTGTTATAAGAGGGTCTTTGTGTACAGAAGAGTGGACCAGAAATCTTCAGTGTTGTTGCAACCCTGTGGCCTCTTGGCCTTAACCCTTGACCTCTGCTACAGGCTGTTGTGACCCACTGGTGTGGAACATTGTTATGAGTGTGACAGCATGTGCACCTGCATGAATGTGGAGGGCATACGCTTGCAAGACGTGGACAAATTGGTTCAGTTAAAGAAAGAAAACTGAACAATGGTCGCTTAAATAACTTGAAACTGACAAAAGTAACAATAAATAGAAATTTACTGAAAATTAACAAATTTAAAAGGTCAAGGTACATCAGTGTCAGCTAGCACCATTCTTCGCTGTTTGATCTAAAGTGGTTTTAATGAAAGATGACCGAGGAGGACACCGCTGCTGAAAACAAATCATTTGTAATTTGTCAAAATGCGTATTGATGAGTCATGAAATTTCAAGACTATGGCGGCATGAGCCAAATGTGCTGCCCAGCATCAGGAAGCTTATGGATTCTCTGACAGAATAATGAACCAAAACACTCAGCCTAAAAGACCCAGTGTTCTGAAGTGACCCAAAACCTGCGGAACATCTGTTGAAGATGCAATGCAATGCAAAGCGATGCCATTTTTGTGAGTCTTTAACACTTCAACAGTGTGTTTTTCCCTAAATTAATAAATTGCATTTTTATGTTGGGTTCACGCATGATTCTGTGTTAGCCCAGTGCTGACCTATCCGGGGTGTACCCTGGGTCTTGAGGGTCTTGTGACAAGAAGAAGAAGATGGATAGATCAAAATATTTAAATGTTAAACTTTGATTAGCTGTTTGAAAGATCACTTGCTTCTGTTGGTCAAAAGAATAGATGCTCAGCGGATACTTAGGCGCGTCTTTGTCTTTCAGCGGCTGAGGATAAAATGGGCTGGCATGGTAAACCCCTGCCCAAGGACATGGCAGAGAGCGTGATCAAGGAGCTGCAGAACCGTATCATCAGCTGCAACAAGCGCCTCTATCCTGCTCCCCCCAATGAGGACACATCCCCTGTTAGCCTCCGCAACATCCGCATGCCGAGTGCACCCAGCTACAAACCTGGAGATAAGGTAGGATCAGTGGTAGCAGACAATCCACCCTCACTTGTCTTTAAAAGTAATTTTTAGCCGTTCATAACATTAGATCAAAGAAGTAAATAAAATCTTTTTGCTATTTTTAAAAATAAAAACTTGAGCCGAGCGTACTTTATTGAATCTGTTTTCTCCCCGTGTGATCAGATCGCTACAAGGAAGGCGTACGGCGTAGCTCTGGCCAAGCTGGGGCGTTACAACGAGCGTGTGGTGGTTCTGGATGGAGACACCAAGAACTCCACCTTCTCTGAGCTCTTTAAAAATGAACACCCCAACCGTTACGTGGAATGCTACATTGCAGAGCAAAACATGGTGAGGATGGTTCGCAGCAAGAGAGCTGGAGAAAGTTTCACAGGAGAAGCTAAAGTATGAAGAAGTATGAGAAGGCCAGCATGTTACTAAAACAAAATAGACTTAAGATTCAAACGTTGATGTATAGAGTGGCAAAAGATGTCCATCAGCACCTGACTGAAGCTATTACATGTACACAAAGTGTTTTGTATAAGGTTTTTCCATTTATCTTCTATTTTCCATTGGGGCACAGTTTGCTTACTAGATGTTTTTGATGTGTTGCTGTCCTTCGAGGAGCCTTAACATCAAACGTCCAATGTTTACTGTTCCTGATCATTATCAACCATTTCTTGGATCCTTCCAGGAAACAATTTTCACCAGTTTTCTAAATGAAGAAATGTATCATCATGATTTCACGTGAAACGTAATATTCAGTATACTCCGTAGCACCTTCACAAAGGTGATGACCTATGCTGCATCTATGCTAGCAGCTCTGTGAGGCTCTGCTTTATTCACACTAATTACAAAGTATATTGGAAACTGTAACTATATAGTGCTCGACTTCTTTAAAGCAAAAAAAAAAAACCCTCAGAGATAAAATATGCTGAACTGCATTACTTTCTTAACGCCTCTCTTCTCTCCTGCAGGTGAGCGTGGCGATCGGTTGTGGTGTACGAGACCGTAACGTGGTGTTCGCCAGCACCTTCGCCACCTTCTTTACCCGCGCTTATGACCAGCTCCGCATGGCCGCCATCTCCGAGAGCAACATCAACCTCTGTGGCTCCCACTGCGGTGTCTCCATCGGTCAGTTACCATCTTCCCTTTTGTGTTATGTCTTCACCATTGTGAAGAGTGCCCAGTGTTTGGTTTATTATCATTTCACACCACACAGTCAATACTGAAAAGACAGATTCCACTGAGCAAAACAGTCGCATCCGCTTTGATTCTGGACCTGTGGAAAGAAGTCGCTGTTTCTCAAATTTCCATATTTTTCTCAAGTTTAGTTTGGGACACTTTTGATTTTGGAACGAATCCACCCACTGAATCATCATCGGACTTGTAGTGGTGAAAAATATGAAGTTACTGTTTTTGCATGTTGCTCCTGTTCCAGTATCGCGGCACTGGTTTGAAGCTCTCTTCCTTTTTTAATTGGTTTTGAACCCCATAAATACTAAACCTTTGCTTCCATCTTCCTCTGTGTTATTGTGTTGTTCACATTCTCTCCTGGTATCAGCACTCCTCCTGTCCTTCCTCTCTGTCTCTGCGTCATGGAGGTGATGACAGAGCAGACTGAATCTCTGTCACCTCTTCCTCCCCCTCCTCTTTCTTCTTCTCCTCCTCCTCTTCAGGTACACTGCATGTCCACATGTCCACCGTTGCAGACTGAATGACATTGTCTGTTTCTTGTTGCTGATGTGTGTGTGTGTGTGTGTGTGTGTGTGTGTGTGTGTGTGTGTGTGTGTGTGTGTGTGTGTGTGTGTGTGTGTGTGTGTGTGTGTGTGTGTGCATATTTAGGTGAGGATGGACCCTCTCAGATGGGTCTGGAGGATCTGGCCATGTTCAGAGCCATTCCTGCAGCAACTGTCTTCTACCCAAGTGACGGTGTTTCCACTGAGAAAGCTGTGGAGCTTGCCGCCAACACAAAGGTACTCATAATGATTTTTGATAACGGGAAAAAGAAAGAAAAATATTAAGTACTTAAGATTAAGTATCTTAAAAGTAGCGATTCATTTTGATGCTTTCTGATTTGTTCTAGGGTTTGTGTTTTATCCGGACAAGCCGCCCAGAGAACAACATCATTTACAACTGCAACGAAGACTTCCATGTCGGACAGGCTAAGGTTTGTTGCTGCATTTTAATCAAAATGTTGCTCTATGCTCTAAATAAAATCTGTTTATTGTTCTACTTTTGCTGATCTGCTTAGACTCTGTGCACATTTTCTTCTGGAGTAGAAACAAACAAAGACAAATGTAGAGTTTCCCTTCGCACACAGGTTGTATATAAAACCAATGATGATTATGTGACTGTGGTTGGAGCGGGAGTGACCCTCCATGAGGCTCTGGCTGCTGCTGAAATGCTGAAGAAAGGTATGAAGAAATAAGAAAAAAAAAAAGATAAAGCTGACCTGTGACATAAAACAGTGCAAAAACTATTTTTGCTTCATTGCTTCTTTTTGTAATTACATTTTTAAAGACACTGTTTCATATTCAACTTCCTCTTTTGCCGTTCAGAGAGAATAAACATTCGTGTGATTGATCCATTCACCATAAAACCCCTGGACTCCAAGACCATCATCGACAACGCCAGGGCCACCAGAGGACGCATTATAACAGTGGAGGACCACTACTATGAAGGTGAGGAGTCTGCACAGCACCCCCAAGTGAAAATGAACAAATGCTGTATATAAAAGATGGCCAGAAGCTGTGTGTTGAAAATAAAAATCAAGCGCAATAAACCTGGTCTAATAGCCAGCAGGGGGCACCGACTCTGTCTGGGAAAACGATGCTAAGGAGTCTGCTAAGAAGAAAAATGACTGCTGCTTACTTCATTTAGGACCACAGTAAAAGTTTTCATGATCGGTTTGTTGTCTGAACTACTGGTTCAGTGTATTTTTTAATGCAGCATGAGATTCGTTTTGTTTTGTTTTTTGGGGGGTGGGTTCAGTTTAAAGTCAAATAGACAATAAAGTGGGTATCATATAGGGTGTGGGCTCCTGGTGTCTGGCACGTTTCTCAGCCAGGTCTGCCTCACACTTACCCGGGGATGCTCAGGATGTCTCCTGAACATCTCCAGGTGACATCCTGTAGGCATGCTCTACTGAGAGGGGACACCGGGACACAGAGACATCACACCTCTTGCTCACCTTCCCCACAGGAGAGCTGGAGGAAGAAAAGGTTTGTCAATGGAAGGTCTGGCAACACTGCCTGGGCTGCTGGTTGGCTGATTGGATGGGAACGGCAAACATGTCAAAGTCAAGGATTAAAAAATGAATGAGTATCATCACAGTGGTTACATCAATCTATTAAAGACAAGCTACAGAAATTAATTTCAAGACAAAAAACAGCAAAATAATTTAGGGGCAGGACTCTCTCTCTGTATACTCTCTAATGGTTTCCTGACCTCTCTACTGTCCTGTCAATAAAGGCTAAAAGCCTAAACTAAATACATTAAAACAAAAAAAACATAACTTAATCCAAGAAGTTGTATATTTCCTTCTACACAAAAATGGAAAAAAAGACATTTGTAAATTTAAACGAGTATCTGAATTTAAAATTAGTTTGCAAGGTGTTGCAATAAAACTTATATATGTAGAATATTTTATTATTATATCTAAAACATGCTGATTATTTTTTGACCGTTTTATATTCCTGTTTGGTCAAAGTGACATTAGTCTGGCAGCAGCAGGAGAGATTTAAGTAACAGGCATACAAGGGATTGTTATGCAGCTGCTTGCGTGTCTGCACTGCTTGTGTATCAGCTCATGAATAAAAAAGCCCTGAGCAGCAAAGGACAGACGTCTGTGTACAGACGGAGAAGCTCTTAGGTGGAGAGAGAAGAAGGGCCTGAGGAAGGGAGGAAAAAGACAGAAATATGGGATACAGAACGTCGCAGAGAACTAAGGTGCATGTTGTAGCGGTAAAGAGAGAGGCGTACGCTAAGGAAAAGGTAAAACAGATATTTTTAAAAATGTTTGTTGGGGGGAGGGAGGGAGGACAGAGGGTGGAAGTGGAAGAGCCTGTCAGGATTTCTTAATTTCATCTCCGGCCTTTGGGCTCTCAGTGACCTACATACAGTACCAGCATGACAAAAAAAAAAAAAAAACAAGCATCCAATTTTTGCTTTTTCCTTTGTCTCCTCTCAGCCACTGTGTGTGTTTCTGTGAGCCTAAATTTAGCGGTTTGTTTTTCCTTCTTTGAGAGAACTTCTGTCTGTGAAAGAGACAGCACCCATTTGATTGCACACACTTTAAAATTCATATATGTATAATAGGTTGCATGCAACTGGAAATCTTAAAGATTGTTGCCTGTCCAGGTAGGCCAGAGATGTTTTAGTTCAATAAAGTGCGGTGACTTTTTCCGTCAGGTACCTCTTAATGGCCAGCATAAAAAAGGAAGTAACTGCACGTATTACTTACACACCTGACTATATTCAGCCTTCAGATCGCATTCCTAAAGGGAATGAACGTGTGACAGGAGAGGAGTGAGAAAACAGAGGGAGGGTGGCGCCAGTCCTGTCAGCACACATTACATCTCTGCTGAGCGTAATCGCTCATGGAGGTGTAGATAGATTAAATATGACAGAAGGGTGAAAGACACTCGGAAAGATGCCAAGCAACTTAGAAACTTGATATTTGGACGAACTACCCGTTAATCGATAGTCTTGTCTGCTCTGTATTCTGATTCCTCAGGTGGTCTAGGTGAAGCAGTGTGTTCGGCGGTGGTGAATGAGACCGGCTTCACCGTCCACCGCCTGGCAGTCTCCCAAGTGCCCCGGAGCGGTAAGCCCCACGAGCTACTCCGAATCTTTGGCATAGACCGTGACGCCATCGCTCAAGCGGTCCGTAAGATGCTCAGCAGCTCAGCCAACGCCAAGTAGGAAGGCTGCAGGAGTGACAGCAGCGGGAACAACATGGTAACTGACTCCGTGGTTAACTGGTTACCTCCACGGAGGCACCAAACAAACAAAGTAAACCAACATGGGGGGAGGGATAGCACGACTGGCCCACTCACGCTCTCCTCCTCATAAACCAATTGGAGGCATTCGTTTAAAGCAAAACAAAAAAAAGAAGGTAACATGATTTCTCTCTGTCATCAATGTTGTCTGACACCCCCGCCCCAGAATTTTACCCTATCACTTTGTGAGTTCAGTAAACACACTTCCCACCCCTTAAACTCACCCATCCCCACACCTCCACCCTCTAGTTCCTTCCTACCTCTCAAAGAAAGTTCTGGTGCTGCTGTAGTGTCTCAGTGAAAGAAGTGAACGTGGTTTGGAGTGACGTCAAGTCTTTATCGTTTTTTCTGTGGAACCCCCTCTCACTTCTTGGGCTCAGCGATATGAGCATCTGCACCCAGTACAACTTTGTAAAGTCCCACCCGACATGAGCAAAGCAGGGTGTGGAGAAACTCTGGTTTGGTCTGTTTTGAGCACTGACTGTTTTTAACCTGTTTTGACTTGGATAGGACTGTTTCACACCAATAAAGGGATGGTTACTTCACGGTACTTGTGTCTGAGGTCTTTCTTTTCGGTTTCGGTCATGGCACGAAGCAAGGATCACAAGCATCTTTTAAGTTTGAAGTCAAAATCCTCCTGTTTTCTTATCTGCAAGTGGCAAATTCAATCACACAGTGAAGTATTTCAAGCCAACTAGTTGCTAGTGTGACCATAAAATGCAGAAATATCAGGTTAATAAATGGAATAGAGTCAATTATATTAGATGGATTGATGTCGCTAAGCAGGATTTTGTGTCCATCTGTCTGAACTCTCACTGTCTGATTCAGTTTCCCAAATTGCCCTGCAATGATGCTTTGTATTAAACATAATATGAGGAAAAAAACAGGGTCTCAGTATTGGTCCTGTCCTGTCTAAATTTGTCCTTCTTTCGCTTCTCTTTCCCCTCTTCCTGTTAAAATGAAGTTCTTCCTTCCCACTGTCACCAAGTGCCTTCTCATATGGGAAATAGGAAATGCTGGGGCTTTCTGAGACTGTTGTGATTTAGTGCTTTATTAAAGTGAATTACCATCACTGTCATACTTTAATACAAGAAACCATCATTCATTTTATTAGCAATAGCCCTGCTGTTACTGCTATGAAAATGTATTTTCTTAAAAAACTTATAGTTTAACTTTGTATGTGCGTTAATTTGCTGAATGGTGGTCACTGTGGCCTCAAGCAATCAAATAATTGCTTTAAACTAAATCTTTCAATTATGAAGCAGTCAAATTAAAGTGTTCTGGTGACTGGCTGTAGGATCACACAATCTCACAACTACTGTGTATCATCTATATTTAATGTGCGTTAATAATTTAACAGCCCATTGAAAGATTTAAGCTGGCTGGCTTATATACGTACAAGGTGACAGATTAAAGGAAAAATGTGGTGTTTCCCCTGAATAGCTTTGGGTTGATTTTACAAGACTACTGGAGTGATGGAGCACCAGCGTCATCTAATGTGACGTGAGGATATGTGTCGCATGTTTTCATGCTTCTTAAAGCATTAGATTAAGCCATTTGCCCTATGGATGAGGGTGAAGAGACCGCTCCTATTATGGGGTTGTTGATTTGTGATGAGTTTTTCCTCTAAGTGGACCTAAACCATGGCAGAAAAATGCAGCCCACAGCATAAAGGAACTATCAGAGTGCAGCTGTCAAACATTTGGGTTTTTTTTGTTGCATGAGATATTGTTAGATGCATATATAATACATAGAAGTATGTTTGTTATAAACTTAATTTAGATTTACTCATAACTGCAATAAAGTCATTAAACTATGAAATTTAGATTGTAAGAAAGATTAAGCAGCAACTGAGCATTAATGCTGGATGACACGCAAAGACAACAAAGATTTAATTTAGCCTTCTTGAAAAAAAAACTCAAAATCTGAACATGACCATGTCCACAATTTTTGCTTACATCATATTTAAAATGAGTTTTTAAAAGTTTTTTCTTTGAATTTTCAAAATTCAAAGTTCAAAAACACACAAAAATATATAATATACATTCTTTCTGTATTATTCAAATAAATACTGAGTTTAAGTGATTTCCAACACACTGCCTATTTTTACCGACACTATTGTATCCTAACCTATAGATTCAAAATTAAAATGTCTGAAGAAGACATCTGTGATCACAGTGTAATATTAATCGAGTACATAAATAAGTGTTATTTTGGATAAAGAGTTCTTGAACCCACAAACACTGAATGCAAGCTTTGCTTTGGTGTTAATAAGACAATAAGATCCTCCCTATCCTCGTACCTGACTTCAATCCTACACTGAATTTCAGGACCTCATCACCTTTGGCCTCCTATAGCGCCGCACGACTCTGTCTGGTGTTTGAGATGGACAGTGTGTCACCTGGGGGTGTGTGAGGGAGCAAAGTGAAACGCACTGACAGACTGCGTGCGTGCAAGTACAGTATGTGGCTGTATGTTTACACTCTCCACACACTGTAGGTGCTGTGGCTGCACACAGGCTGGCTGTTTCTCTCTGAAACGCTGTCGTACTGTTGACCACACGCGGTCGCCTCCTGTCACATTAGATTGCTGCTTCTTGAGCACCTTCAAAACACACATGCGAAATACATGCAAAATAAAATTCAGTCATGCAGTGCACACACAGATTATTCACAAACAGATTATTTTACAATAATTATGCCCTAACTCTTCAAACACCACAAACACAGAATTTCATCATCCTTCATACAAAAGCAGCACACTCGGTCTTTTTTTCTTTATTTTTATTGTTTCACATTGACATTCGTGAACATGATAGACATCCGAAAGAAAAAAGTTCATTTAGTAAGAAGAGAAATGAGAAAGTCAACCGAAAAGATGAAAACATAAAATAACATTATCGCACTCCCATATTCGTCTTCCCTGTAATTAGTCTTTTCAGGTACATGACAAAAGTATCTTTCAAAATATTTTGAAAAAAAAAATATGCACACATACACACATAAGCATAATTCCCCATACATTTATGATGAAAATTGGGAGTCGTATGAATTTTGTTGACAAGAAATAACAGAGTTATCCATCACCTGGTTACTTCTTCCACTGCTAAATTTGCAATAAGTATTTATCTTTTATTATAAAGTCCAAATGATAGAGCTCCTTGATTAATTACATGCTTTTGTCTTAAATTCATTTAGTACAACAGTGCTCCAGGCTTCCCTACATCCTTACACATCACTGAACACCACACCCTGTGAGTAAATAGAATATGGTACATACATTCATATATTTTGGTCCTATGTTCATTGCAAGATGCAACTTTAGCTTTATTTTAATTTACTAAAGCTAACGGAAAAATACATTTATTTTAAGGAGATACAAAAAGAGAAATTTCTCTGAATGTTTAAGGCTTAAGGACACACTTGACACTTGAATGTATAACTGAGCATCTCAGTGCGACTGCATTCAAGGAGAAGCTTCTTAAAACACCTCAGTGGTTTAGGCATATAAAATGGGAAAATTATTCCAAATAAAGGGATTCTTAGATGGTTTTTGGGGGGTGGAGGGTTGTAAAAGTCAAAGAAAAAATTCATTAAAAAGACCAAAAAATAGCTTTTTTTCTCTCTTTTCCATGTGCTGTGGGAGATCTTTCCATTTCCTCTTATTTCGTCCTCCTCCTCCTCCTCTGCAGTGATCTGTCACATCCAGTTAGTCAGTCCCCCCTCCCTCTTTAGTTCCTGTACTCGTCCCCACAGTCCCCGATGATCGCCATGAGGTCCCTGGAGCGTTGTGTCACTGCTTCGATGGCAGCGAGATCTTCAGCCGTCAGCTTCAGGTCAGAGCTGCAGCTTCGCAGGCTGTCACTGATGTGCTGCCCCGCCCCTGCGACGCCTAGTCGGCAACCCACAATGACTCCACCCACTGCAGGCCGGTCCAGCACGTAACGCGTCGCCACACTGGCTATTGAGGAGTCACGTCTCTTAGCTACCGTCTCCAAGGTGGCGAGGAGATCTTGGAAAAGACTCCAGCCACCCCAAGTGTCGATCATGTTCTTGTACTTGGAAAGGGAGGCGGTGTAGAGCTCCGCCCTAGACATAGGCTCCACCTTTCCGAGATAGCGTTCAGAGAGCAGACCGCCAGCTGCACCAAGAAAAAAATGGATGTAAGTGAAATGGAGGGGGGGCGGATGAAGGAGTTAAAAGTGTCAGGGTGGAGAGAGGGGAGAAGAGGGAGGACAGATGGGGCGGAAGGATGGAGATAAGTAAGAAACGGTAGGGAAAACATGAAGGGAGGGGAGAAGTGATGGAGGAAAAGAGGTGTACATGGAGACCATTGTGGTTAGGAGGAGGATGGGATGCAGAGGGGGGAAAGTTAGCAGAAAATAGAAGGGGGAGGGAAAAAAATGAAAGCAAGGAAGAGAGAAAGAGGATGTGTCGTCATGTCATCTGACTCCATCTCAGAAACCCACCATTTTACAGTCCCACACAACAATAATAATAACTCGCATTAGATGAAGTAACGTCTACTGAAGAGAGACTGAAGTCGAATATTGCTAATGTAAGATGACTACACGCAAATAAAGGAGTTATATCTCACCGAGCGTGCCGTAAGTGAGGAGCTTAATGTTGTTGGCCACACAGAACTGCTCCATCCTGGCTGCAGGTCGCTGGTCAATCACCGAGTACTGAACCTGCACAGACGGCCACATTAAACACAAAGAGAAGAGGAAGACTATCCTAAATGTGATGGAGCAGTGTTCTCACACGTAGAGGGATGTGTTACCTGGTTGCTGGAAATGCGGATGCCTTTGCTGGTGATCTCTTCCAACCTCTGTGTGTCAAAGTTAGTGAGGGCGAGCTCACCTGAGGAAAAAATAGTCAGAGTCTTAACTTGTGTGTCTGGGAACCAGCACACCTCTGGTACTGTAGTCAAGATTTAATGCAATGGAATAACGACACACATTAGTCAAGATTTGTTGTTAAGAGTCAAAACCAAATCTGTGTGTATGTGTTTTTCTATCTATACCAAAGTGCACGCTGATATTAAACCATGATTAGCCACCAAAAGAGTCTAATTCTTGTGTTTATATACATTTATGTTGTTCTCCTCAGAGTTTCCCAGAGTACAAAGCAATTTTTTGTCATTCATTTTTGTCACTCATAAAAACTTATGAGTTTATATTATAAGCATATGTTGTCCGTTCATTTATAATTGTGCATTTAATAGTACAGCGCACATACGTATGACTCCTTCCTGCTGCAGGTCAGAGAGGTGACCCAGTGCCTCCAGATATCTCTTGTCCCCATAGTCCCACCAGTGAAACTGAACACAGTCCAGGGTGTCCACCTGCATTCGAGTCATGGACCGCTGCAACGCCTTCTCCACCACCTGCAAGAACAGAGAGTTCAGCTGATTTTTTTTAAAGTTCTCCCAGAAACATCAAAAAATGTCAAAGCTGAGTGCTGGATTTTATGGACTGATACTAGAATCAAACCTAACTGTATCTATTTCGAGCCATTCATAGAGATAAAGACAGAAAAGAAATACTGGCGAGGTTATGATTTGATTCTTAATAAAGACATGCACTGCTCTCTAGTGGATAAAACCGGTCTCACTGTTAAAAGCACGGCAGACTGAGCATTGCTGAGCGGCTCACCTTGCGCTCCATCAGTCCAGGTCTCGGTACATATTTAGTCAAACCCTGCAGAGCCGGGCTGAGACTCCCAGAGGATTTGGACTTCAGCTAAAGATCAAACAAAGGTAAAAGTTGAAAGAACACTAGTGACTGAGCGGGGTTACATTTTACAGCTAGACCTAACACACTAATTCTGAATTAAGGGTGGAAGAGTTAAAAAGTATATGTGGATGGGTTTTCTTTATATGGGGAAAAAGCCTGGACAGCTTGTGTGGGGAAATAAAAACAAGAAGCTTGCTGAAAGAGCAAAGAGCTTTCCGGTCATCTGCACATTATTCCAGGTGAACAGCTGACAAAGGCTGATACCATCAGACTGCCACAACACATCAGCTGATATTGCATCAACTGACCTGAGTGCACACACTGGCACCCGTGAGTGTGGGAGTGTCTTAAAGTGCACGCCAAGTATCTGCACCTCTGTGAATAACCAATGCTAAAAAAAATATCAGCACTTTCTGCTGTGACACAAAACTTTTCCCACGTGCGGGACTAATAAAGGTTTATTTTATCTCTTATCTTTAAATTCTGATGTAATTGTGTTTTCCTACAAAATACTTGACAAGGTCCTGTCAAGAACTCCTAAGGCAAGGTCGTTATTTACTGTCAAATAACTCATTCTCAGCATATGACAGAAAATTACACAGGTTTCTGTCTCTAAATCAGGAACCCTGCTCTACCCTTTCTGCTCTCTGTAGTTCATCTTTTCCTTGTGAATATCACACATACAAACACGCTGCGGTACACTCCAACTGCAACTGTGTAAACATCAGATTTGAAACATCACAGTAGTAAGAGTCCTCCATCCCTCCTCACTCAAGTTTAATTTATCTGTATTGACATCTTCCAGCACACTGAATAAAGCTGGCAAAACTGAGGTTTCTTCAAAGTAAAATGGCTTTTTTCTTCCCATTGTTGTCAAGCGGTTGCTCATAAGGGATTGTGTAATTGCTGGGGCTTCTTTCTGATATTGTAGGGTGTTTATCATACTGTATGGTCTTCTCCTCACCCCAAAACAATTGGTGCCTCTCCCCAAGTCTGGTTCTGTCTGCGGTTTCTTCCTGTTCAAAGGGCTCATACGGGGGTTTCTTTCGAATATTTTAGAGCCTTTACCTTACAATATAAAGTGACTTGAAGTAACTGCTGTGGCGATGTGTAAGTAATACCGAATTCAGTTTATACACACACTTACCTGGCTGTTAAACTGTCCAAAGATTTCCTCTGCAGGCCCGTAAATGTCTGCCATGTCGAATGTGGTTAAACCGGCATCTACATACTCCTGCATGGCCTCAACTACAGACATGAAATGAAAGAGGAAAACAGAGAAAAGGAGGAAAGCAGCACAGATAAGGCGACGCGTGGTGGAGCTTAGAGAATTAGTGTGAATCATTTCTAGTGTATCAATCCAGCTTTAATTATCATCCTTAGTTTGTCCAGATACGTTTTAGCTATTACTGTTTATTTATCCCAGAACAATTACAATAGACCAACAGTACAACTCTGCATGAGGGCTTCATTTATTATAGGATTATTGTACTGCACTATAACTGTACCTAATAAATTCATTGAATGAATGAAGCATACGAAAATAAAATAAAAATCAAGACAGCTAGCTATTTTTTTAAGTTATAGCTACCCGGGGTTTACTGTTCACCTGCCCTGATTTTATCCACCGCTCCGTGCGCCCCGGACACCTGCCACATCCCGTTCAGGACCCGGCAGATCTCCAGACCTCCGGACAGTGTCACTTTGGGCACCGAGGACATTCTGCTGTGAGGGCCGAGGGAGAAGCTGCTGGAGGCGGCCTGCCGTCTTACTTTTTCCCCAGTTGTAAATAAAAGGAAAAGGATAACTTTGGTAAGTGTCCTTGCTGGGAGCGGTGTCGTGCATTAACCGGTGAAGTACTAAATCACTTAAGCGTTAAAGTGACTTACTCCGTGTACGCCAAAAGACCTGCTGGACTCAAAACCGGCACACAGCACTGCAGGTCACCGCTTATCGCCGTCAATTTGAAACATTTATCAGTTACAAAAGAGTTTGGCAACAGTTACAAAACAGACCACTGTTTCCACCAATAGCTGACGCTGTTTTACCGGAAATAAAAATCACTCTACAGGCAAGCTGGCTGCTGATTGCTGCCCCCTGCTGGATAATTCAGGAGGGGACTAAAATACCTGAAAACATAACTCGAAAACAAGCAACACCAATAACACACAGATGTGACGCAGTAAAAAATAAAAAGTATCTTTACTTTTCGGTTACATCTCAATTAGAAATCAATAGCACTGTTCATCCAGACGAACTGTGCAGCAGTCCAATTTTAAATTTCACTCTGCAGTTTCTGCCGCCTTCTTTTTTTTCTTCCTCTTCCTCCTCTTCTTATTGTTGGGTTTGCTGCCAGTCTGTACTCCTACAGGTGTTAGTCTGTCCTCTGTCTCTGAAGCTTCAGAGTCGTCTTCTGAAGCTCTAGGTCTCTTCTCAGAGGAAGGCAGATTGCGTGGTTTCACCTCTGGGCCGCTGTGACGGAGTAAAGAGCAAGAGTCAACCTACTCATCTAAAAACACTACAGCAAACTTCCACAGTACTACTGCTGAGAGAAACAACTAATAATAATAAGTTGCATAGGTAATCATGTTTTATCCCAAAACAAAGACTTGAACAGATCTAAACAGTGTTACAGTAGAATTAAAATAAAAGAAAAAAAAATTACTGACAAATTCAATATGTTTTTATGAGCAGACAGGGAACAAATACAGAAAATCAAATATAACAGACACAACTAAAAACTATTTAGCTAAACACACTGTTAGCTAACCACACAGATGTGTGCGCAGACCTGCATGGCCATAACTCAATGTAACAGCTGGTGTTAAGGTTATTTTTGTAAGTTTACATGACACTCAAGTATTCACCTTATCTGAACAGCCAGTTCCTGCTTTGTATTTCCAGGCTCGCTGTGTTTCTCCAGCAGGGCCACGAAGAAACCGTGCGTGAGGGTCTTGGTGGTGCTGGCACGCAGACACTGTGGGAGGGGCTCCAGGCCTCGCTCAGGCCACTCAGCCAACAGAGGAACTAGTCTGGACGGGGAGACACGAAAGGATTTGAGTAACACTTCTAACAACCAGTTTGGAATAAACAACATACCTGAGGGAGCAAAACCCCAACACTGAACACCTGAACGTTTGTTGCATTTTTTTAACATGTTTTGAGTTTGTAAAAGCTACCTCAGCCTGCATCTCTACACTTACAAACAAAACCGTAACACGCACACACCCCTCCAAAGGGGCAAAGGTTAAAATATCAATACTACAGTCTAAATATCAGGAGAGCAAATCAATATGCTTTCAGATGTGTGGCTACATGTTGGTGACCTTTTCCTGGATTCTGGGTGGCTGTAGCTCAGGTGGTAGAGCAGGTCATCCACTGATCGGAAGGTTGGTGGTTCGATTCCTGGCTTCCCCTAGTCTACATGCCAAATATCCTTGGGCAAGATACTAACCCCAAATTGCTCTCCGATGCATCCATCGGAGTATGAATGTGTGTGAATGTTAGCTATGAAGCACTTAAAAAGATGTGCTTGTGCGAATGGGTGTGAATGGGTGAATGCACAAGTTGTGTAAAGCGCTTTGAGTGCTCAGATGAGTAGAAAAGCGCTATATAAGAACCAGTCCATTTACCATTTACCATATGTATTATGGATATTTGAAATTAAGCTGCACTTTGTCACAGTCCTCTTTTAATGAAAATCTTAAATCTTGTGCCGTCAGTGTCATTGCATAGTCCTGAAAATGGTCTCACACACCTGTAATGTCCAGTTTTATTGACAACAGTACAATGCAGTACTGCTACTATAACATGCATGTGTGTCAAGGTGGAGAGATCACAGAAAAATAAAAAAAATCTCCAGGTTTCATCGTCTAGACAGCTAAATAAGAATAGAATGCTTTAAAATGATAAATAAACAGTCTGAATGTTTTCAGGCTGTTGCTACCTGAAGCCGGGGTTCTGCTGCAGACAGGCAGCTACCACTTCCTCATTCTCCTGTTTGTGGATGGAGCAGGTGGAGTAGACCAGGCGCTTCAGGCTGGGAAACCTGAGAGCGTGGTTAAGGCAGCGTAGCTGGAAGGAGGCCAAAGAGGCCAGACGAGCCTGCTCCTTCTCCTGGTCAGCAGAGGTGTTGTCCTGGAGGCACACCATACCTGAACCCCGACACACACAGATTACAATGTTTTTTTGGTTGTTGTTTTTTTTACTATAATTAAGCTGTTTGTTTCTTTATTTGCACACTGGGACTCTGATTCTTGCTTATACTTGTGAAACACAGCTAAGTTTTGCAGTATCTGCTTAGGGGGAAACATGAACTTGAGAGAGGAAGGATGGATCTGTGATGCCTAAATGGGTTTCTATTCCAGTTTCTACTCTGCACACCCACATCTGTGACTAACGTTTGTTACATAAACAACAAATTCAATGTTTAAAAATGAAATAAATATGATACATTTTGCATTCAAAGTAAACTAAAGCGTCATAAATTGAAGATACATATGCACAGATGTTATAAAGAACCCTACTGCAGTCATACAAACACAGGGATAACTGGTCACTCTACCTGAACCACTGCAGGAGGGATCGAGCAGGATGTACTCAACATCCTTATACTGCGGGTTGTCGGGGTCCACCTTCAGGAAGTCCTGGTTGGCCAGCTGCTGACAGGTGACCCCTGCACGGAGCAGGAGAGTTGACATGGTGGCCAAGCGCTTTCCATCCAAATCAAAAGCAAACAGCCTGCCCTTGTTCTTCATGATGGCTGCCAGCTGGCTGGTTTTGTTGCCGGGTGCGGCACAGGCATCAATGATGTGGCTACCAGGTGGAGGACTAAGAAGATGAGCGGGGAGGCAGCTGGCTTTGTCCTGCAGAACTATGTGGCCTGCTTTGTACAGGAAGTGGTCATGGAAGTCAGTTTTAGGAGAGAAGACCAGCAGCTCTGGCAGGTGCAGGTCACTCAGAAAGTATCTGTCCTTCAGGGATAAGTCTTCCAGCCTGGAAGCCTTCCCCAGGTAGGAGAAGCCATCCCTCTTCAGGTAGTCCACAACATCCTCCACACTGGTCTTCAGAGTGTTCACCCGTACATATCTGGGCAGCTTGTCCCCAGCAGGGTGCTTGACACTGCAAGGAAGCAGGTCTTCATTCCTGCTTACCTTCTGCTTCACCTTCATGCGAGCCAACTCCGCCTGCAGCCTGGAGCGATGCTTCATCATCATGGCCTTCCAGGATCCGCCACACTTCAGCCCCTGGCCTATCAGCAGGTCGTACACGAGCACCTTAGCCAGGGGCATCTTTAGCTTGGTATGCCTGAGTAGCTTGGTGGACTCGATGATCTCCTGCAGGACGGAGGAAAACTTCTGGGTCTCACAAACCAGAGCGAACAGCTGCTTAATGTTCTTGAATTGACTGTCGTAAACCAGAGTTTTCAAAGCCCCCTGTTTACCATCGACCTTCTCCATGATCTCTGCTGCTTTCAGGTACAGAGCCATGGCGAAAGAGGGGGGGGGTTTTCCTACTGCGCTCAAACACTCCTTTTCTTTCTTTAGTTCTGGGCAGGAAACAACGAGCGAGTTTATTTGAGCTCTATAGAAGCAGCCTCTTCTATACTTTTCCTGCGTGCACACGTGAGAAGAGAGGTCATGACACCGGAAGTACTCGTTGACGCACTGTTTTTCTTTTGACGTAAGTAGCAGTAACTGGTGCCGGATCAAAGACAGTAGAAAACGTCTCTACCGCCCCCTGGTGTCTGGCTCCAATACAAACAAGTTGTCCTCAAATGTTCTTCTCTCCTTGAGATGCTTTAACAGCGTGACTTGTCATGGATCGCCTAAATAAGAGTTAAGATGCTGCGGCAGAAGAAGAACACGAGGTAATTTAATGACATAAATCACTAATGCAGATTTAAAACACTTTTGAACTGAAACATAGCAAACGTGGAAACTGTTCTGATAATGCAGTTATATTTTTACTAAATAAGTTTACATAGATTTTATGGAGGCTGTGTGTGCTTTCCAACAGCAAATATCAATGCATGTTCTGAAGAACATATTTATTGATATGAATAGTAACGATCGCCAGGATTCATTTCATTCTAAACATGCCATAAACAGGATAGTTGCAACTTCAATGATGTCACAGACTACAAATCTGTTCTGGATTTGGGATACATGATGATACTCTGTACTGAGTCTGCACAATAAAGTGCACAATAACCAGTTTGCTTTTTGTCTGGGGTATGGAGTGGAAGTGTGATTTTCCACTTTCTTTATTGAATAATTCTACTTTAAATGATAATGGCTGCATGTGATTAAAAGACTGTAAAAAAATGCTGAGCATGTTTCTCTTTCTGCTAACGACTTGTTCTTTACTTTAAAAACTTTGGATCAATGTGATTCAGGATTGATAGCTCCCAACTTACCTGAGCCTGAACTCAGATGGTGTGATACCTAGTCTAAAAAGGAGATGGACAATCTGGGTTTATCAAAGCACACTTCAAAAACAAAGCAGCTGTAATTGGGGGTGCACTCCTGCTCATGACATGAATAAATTTGCACAACTGTGTAAGCACTATTAATGCTGAATGATATTTGCAAGTTTTCTTGTGTTGTATTCACTGGCATCCACAGTGAAGAAATCGTGGACAGCGGAGAAACTCCCGGTGGTGGAGCAGACTGGGACAAAGTTCCACTGATGAAAAGAGAGTCACGATGGATTTTATAAAAATTAAATAAAAAAAAGATTCAGACCAAAAGATTTGTGATCTACACAATGCAAGCTGATCAACTGAAGCTGATTTTCATTCAGTATATTTTTCATCTGCTTGAATATTTCCTGGCTCACACAGTGCTCAACCTGCTAGACTATTGTTTGTTATTAATTTATTTTAAGTGTGTAATCTTATCTTTGAATCAAACATGCATACATATATACACTATGTTCATTATAATAGGATACATATATACTGTCAAACACCACTCTGACATTCCATTCACGCTCAGCTGAATATTAAAATGGACAAATATGCTTCATCTCTGCATTGTTCCCTCTAAGCTGAGCGCGTGAGCAATCGCGCACTGCCGACACAGTCTCCGCGCACAGAAAATCAGCTAAATAAAATAAATATTTACTTTAATTCCAATTCAAACTGGGTTTTTTTTTGTTTGTTTGTTTTGTGCGTGGCGCAGATTTTCTGTGAAGGGGAGACGATGTGAGCAGCGCGCGATTGCTCACGCGCTCAACTTAGAGGGACCCTGCATACACTATGATCATTATAGAATGACATGAAATATTAAAACTGAGCTTAATCTTCAACATAAGCAGTAGTCATATAAATTCATGTACTCTTAAACACTAATGGTGAAGGTTTTTCTGAACATCTTTTGTGATGTTCGCCAGTATTAGTTATTGCGGTGTTCTGATAGTATGGCTACTTATACTGAAGAAATTGGTCTAAATAAATAACTAAATAAAAATGTTTTTATTTATATAGCACCTTTCAAGACAGAATCACAAAGTGCTGCACATAAGATTACAAGTCATAAAAAGATTTAAAAAGAGAATATAAAACAGGCAAAAATTTAACCAAAAGCAGTTTTTAAAAGGTGAGTTTTGAGATGTTTTTTAAAAACAGCTACTGAGTCCGCAGTTCTTAATGTTAGTGGGAGAGAGTTCCACAGTCTAGGGGCCACAGTGGCAAAAGCTCTATCACCCTTAGTCCTCCTCTTAGTATTTTTTTAGCAAGTAAGCCCTGATCAGATGACCTCAAAGACCTGCTGGGGACATAGGGCTGTAGCAGATCGGAGATGTAGGCTGGCGCCAGTCCGTGCACAGCTCTGTAGGTCAAGACCAGGATCTTAAAACTGACTCTAAATTTAACAGGAAGCCAGTGTAACTGAGATAACAACGGTGTCACATGTGAGTACTTGGAGGATTTTGTCAAAAGCCTAGCTGCAGCGTTTTGCACAACCTGCAGATGATCCAGAGAACCTTTGCTTGGACACAAACAGCGAACTACAATAATCCAAGCGTGACGAAATAAATGCATGTATAGCAATCTCCAGTTCAGAGCGAGATAAAATCGGGCTTAACTTAGCCACATTTCTTAAATGATAAAAACAAGACCGAACCAGAGATTTCACATGCCCATCCAATGTGAGAGTCGAGTCAAAAGTGACACCTAAATTCCTGATAGAGGATTTAAGATACACTGAAAGAGGACCAAGGGCTTTCACTATCTGGGATAAAAATCTATCAGGGGCGCATACGAGGACTTTGGTTTTTCCCTCGTTGAGTTGGAGGAAATTTGCAGCCATCCAACATTTGATCAAATCTAAGCAATTATTCAGACGCTGAAGCTTAGATAAATCCTCGGGCATAAAAGAAACGTACAACTGAATATCATCAGCATAACAGTGATAAGAAATGTCCTCAAAAGAGCCCATTATATGCTGGAGGGGGAGAAGATATATTAAAAAAAACAAATCCTCCAGCACTCGTTGTTGTCACCTATTGCTAATGTTTTGACGCTGGTAACCTCTCATACGATGTAAGAATTTAATTCAGCTTGAGGAAATCCATGAAAAGAATTGTAGGATTTCAAGTCTTGAGGCATCTTTGAAAGAAGAACAGGAACTGGTTGCTAAAATGACAAAGGAATCCAAAGATGAAAAATGGAAAATGTTTTGCTGGAAACCAAATCCCAGCTAAGGTCCGCAGAGTCACAGAATGTAGATCTCACAAACAAATATGAGGCAAAAATTCGGGCTCTTCATAAGGCAATCAAACACCTTGAAAATAAATGTGCCACTGAAAAAATGATGCGGGACAAGAAAGAAAAGGAGGTGGAATCTCTGGTTGTCCTTAAAATCAAAAATGAGCAGGAAAAACAAGAACTCAAGATGAAGCTAAGCAAGACGACTGAGGAAAAAAATGAAAAAGTTAAAGAACTGCAGAAACAACATGAGCTGCTTCAAACTAAGATTCAGAACCATGAGAAGTACATTCATCGTAATGACTTCCTCGAAAGAAGGATAGACGAGCTTCTTACACTACCTGGGGAGATGTACTGCCGTCAACAGAAAGTTAAAAATGTGGAAGAAGAAAAAGAGAAACTACAGGCTGAACTTAAAAAGTGTCAAAGACAAAATGAGGAGTACAAAGCGGGAAAGCGCTGGGCAATAGACGAGAAAAACACACTGACAAAGAAAATGATGAACTGAAAGCACGTCTTAGGGAGAAGCAATGTAACAATATAACGTTGAGGAAAGAGTTAAAAGCCAAAGTCCTGGAATCTGAAAGTCAGATAAAGGAGCTGGCAAGGCAAAGTTTTACTATAGACCGCCTGGAAAAATGTCTTAAGGTTAAAACTAAGCAAATAGTTCAATTTGAAAAGGAGACGCAGGAATCTGGGAAGAAAATTTCATCCCAAGTGTTAAGAGATTTTCAAATGTTTCAAGTATTATTCCCACTTCTATTCATATGTTATTGAAAGTTTATCTTTAATTTTAGTGTTAATAGTTGTTTACCCATTTATTCTTTCCATTTAATCGTATGTTATAATTTTACTGCTTCACTGAGGTGAAGCTGAAGTAAAGACAAAAGCATAGTGTTGTCAGATATGATTTACCCAGTATATCTCCTCTGTACCTGGCTCTCTACGAGCCGTTTCACTCCCAGGAAGGGGAGAGCAGGACGTTCTTATCTACACTCCAAGGTACCAAGAGGGGCCTGTTCTTATGGATCACATACAGCCACACACACACACACTCTGAGATCATAAACTTCACACACACACACTCTGAAACGCTATAAATAAAGAACTGCCACATACGCTGGTTGTGAGCCTGAGACAGCAGAGCTCACCCAGCGTGCGCACGTTGTTACCATCTAAACTGTCTTGAGTGTCTTTATTTCGCCTGAAGGATGTCTTGTTTAAATATTTACTCCTAACATTTATTTGGTCCTTCGAGCCGGATTGGACATTGAATTTTAACTAATTTTGTGCTCCAACAGAGTGACCTCGTCGTTTCCTGGATTCGTGAACCCACGCTGCAAAGTCTGTCGCGACAGCCTGTTTCTAGTGAAACAGTAAAGACCAACTACATGAATTCGCCGTTGGCCAGCGTTTTTAGCAAGAGGTCCACGATCCCAGGGAGCGAGGAGGATTCTCTCTGACCGGCATTTTCATCCGAACCAGGTGAATATAAACACTCAAGAACACATTGCGGCTAAAATCGGTTTTTAGATTGACACGGTTCTGAAAAGACTCGTCCTTTAAGGACTGGAAGTCGGGAAAAGGCTCGTCCTTTAAGGACTGGAAGTCGGGAAAAGACTCGTCCTTTAAGGACTGGAAGTCGGGTATTAAGACTCGCCTGTAAGACGGAACTGGCAGTCCCCTGGGAGACTCGTTCCGCAATTAAAAGGCTGGAAGTCAGGGATCTCACTCTTACGAGTGAAAGGACTCGCCTGTAAGACGGAGTTTGACTGTCCTGAGTGGGGTCACTCCGCAGTTTAAAAGGCTGGAAGTCAGGGATCTCACTCTCACGAGTGAATGAAAATAAAGAACGTGTCAATTAAAATAGGATTATAGTACCGCGTGTGAAGTTTATGTGTTGTTGAGGAGTGAGTGACCTTTTGAATAGAAACAACAGGTTTCTGCACCACTCTTACTGTTTCCTGTGTTGACCGATGTACTGATGAGAAGGGGTCAAAGGTTGCGCATCAACGCATAAGATTAAGGCCGCCCTGGGTCTAGACCAGGGTAGAAGGCTGCCTTGATAACCTTCCCCGACTCTAATATCAGCGAAGGTCACACAGAGTGTATATTGGCAGTAAATAAATAAAAGCAAAACAAGGTGTTTCCAAATACAATAAATCAAAATAAAATATATATGAAATATAAAATAATATACTATTGTATATTAGTATATACTATTAAATATTGTAATATACTATTGCTGTTATAAAAACAGGTAAAAAAAAAAACAATAATAATACCATTAATAATGACATAATATTAATGATAAGAGGCACCTGAGTCAGTTATGATGTGAGGTGGATGAGTGTTAAAAGTAATCTGCATTAGGCTTAAGGTTGCTCAAATACAGTACAATGACATATGAGATGAAGTACAACAGGTAAATATTTAAACTAATGACGTGCATAGAGGCACTTGACCTGTTTGAAAATTGTCGTCCTAATATGAGCCATTGTTGGGATATAGAGCACACCTATGAAAACACCTAATATGCAGAACCCTGTATAAAACGGCTAAAACTACATGATGGAGAAGCTGAAATTAATATGTGTAAGTCTTTGCCACTGTGGGCAAAAGCACGCAACCACTGTGTGAGGTTGCGTTGCTGTCTCTTCTGAGCTGATGAGCAAGCTACACATTATCAGATCAGGAGCTGGCTGAGAACTCATCAAAGAGAGAGAAACTGAACTATGATAACTCGAGTATGTAGCGTATCCATGAGTTCAGCTTCATCTTTCAGATGCGCAGCAGTTTTCCTGGATCTTGACTCGTGTGTAGAGTGTTCATAGCATCAGCATCATGTTTTTTGTTTATTTGTTTTGTTGGGTTGAAAAATAATTAAATAAACTTGTGATCATACTTATGGATCACCATGGCACATATCATCAGCCATATGATTATTTATGTAGATGAAAAAAGTGAGTGTGAATGTGCCTGATGTCGCAGTGTGTGTGCGCGTTGTGTAAAAGTGATTGTCTCCAATTGTGAGAGCGGTGATTCTGCAGGTCACCAGCTATTGCAAAAAAAAAAAAAAAAAAAAAAAAAAAGAGTAAAAAGAGACAGAATCTACAAAATAGATGAAAAATGATCATAGGAAAAAGGTTATGTGTTTATCAGCCAAGAACAACTACAATCTCATTTTCTGCTTTTAAGAAAGGAGAGTTCACGAAAGACAGAGAGAGAGTTCTGTGTGTCGGTTAAGCAGTGATGATAATAATGAAAATGTCTTAGTTTGTCACTTTCAGATGAAAAGCAGACCTGGATCAGTTTTCCACATGCAGCGGTCGGAAGAAAGTTATAGTTTAAGATCATTGGAAACATTCAGGCCAGGTTTCTGGCTAATTTATTTACAGCACCATGTGTCCCTCAACCTCACAAGCGAGCTCTCACTCCTCCCTGAAGACAAGGAATGCAGTTCCCCAAGAGCAATAACGTGGCAGATAAAGAGACAGCAGAGTCCTGAGCAAAGAGACCCAGCAAGCAGCAGCAGTGTGGACAAACAGCAGTGGAGAAGAAGGGCAAGCCATCATCCTGACTGATGAATGGCACTGTGTTTCCAACAAGCTGCAACTTCACTGTGCTTGTGAAAAGAACTGAGGAGACTGTTGGAAGTTGACATTTGCCACCTTTGGAGAAAATGGCAAGAAGAGACAGTGGAACAGGACAAAGCTGAAGAAGAACTGCCGGCTATTGGACTGTTGAAGTGGGAGAGAACAACAGAGTGAGTAGGTGAGAACACAGAGGAATGCTGTTGTTTAATGTGGGAAATCAAAATTTTGGGCTAGCAAATCTGGGCAAAATAATACTGACTGCTTAAGTAGGAAAATTGTGAAGGAATCTGAACCACTGCAAAAAGAAACATATACAAAATCACACACACAAGCAGAACATGCATTAACCCTACTAACACAAACACAAGAGAGCTCATGAAGGTTAGACAGCATCTTGAGCATGTGAGTCTGTTTATCATCTTGTCCAAGTCACCTCGTGTGATGAAAAGATCAGTGGACTCATAGCACGTTAGTTAAAAATGATCAAATAAATAGCAGAGAAGTGTGTAGGAAAGGCAGCTTTAAGAACATGCCCTGCTGGAGATGCAGCTCCACAGACATTGATTAAACCTATCTAATAACACAAACACACATGCGATAAAAATCAGTTTGTAATCTCTCATCAGTGCTAAAATAGTGTAAATTTAACAGAGACTTGTTATTAAATGCTGAATTTATCCAATGCTGACAGTTAACTCTCTAGGTTGCAGGACAACAGTTTAATTTTTGTAGGAAAAAGATTCTGGTTTGAACAACCAGTGATCAGACAATAAATTTAGTTGTTAATATAGTAAATTGGGAGATGCTTTCTGCCTGATTGATGCAGCACAAAATATTTTACTGTATGAGGGAAATTCTATTTTTGTGATAATATTTTGAACATGCATTTCTGATGTCCTGTCATCTTAGTGGGTTAATAGCTGATATGCAAAATAGTTGATCGTTCTTAGATCAATGCAAGGTGATTGAATTCTAGCACGAGTGAATGAGATGTGTTGGAGTTTGTTAGTGTGGAGACTCTAAAACACTGAGTTTCCTGTTGTGATGTGTGAGTGCATCCTGCACCTAGATACACAACTCTGAATATACAAGAACGAACTTCTTTTGTGAAATGCATGACAACATGTCACATTTTATGATGAAGGGGAAAAAGGAAAACTAAATGAGATCTTTGGCCTAAATGAGTAAAACGCACAGATTAAATTCATAGCTAATAAGACATTAGGCTTATGTTGTGTGTTGTGTGGCTGATGGTTGGTTTGGTGTTTATCTAGCTGATGATTTTTCTTTTGTTGCAAAGTTGAGCCTGCCAGTTAGTATGATGGTTTGATAAATCATGCTAATGGTATGATTTGCCCTCCTGAGATGAGGAGCATGTGTCATGACTGAACGAGGCCTTTTTATTTTGATACTTTCACAGTGCATTGAAAGTTTTGTTTGATAATCTCTGTTTGAGCAGATCTGCATGATTGGAACAAAAGCGCTAAACGACATGTCAAGAAAACCGTTGCAAACCGTTAACTTTCTCCAAAATATTGAAATGGGCTCAGGAGAAAGTCACTTATCTGGGATAATTAAAATGAAAGTCCCTGTCAAAAAGGATTGAGCGAGATAATCCAGTCTAAATTCTTCTTTTGAAAAATTCTTCTTTTTCTTTTTACAATGACGTCATTTTGCTATGTGTGGAAACTGAATGCGTCGATGGGTTCCACTTTTAGCAAAGAATGAATGAATGCATGAATGAGTGAATGACAAATGAATAAGAGAAATAAAACTGACTGATTGACAACAGCTGACAAAAGCTGACGAGACTGACTGACTTAACACCATTGTGTGAAGTTAACCCTCACCTGACAAAGGTGCAGATAAATCTATGTGTGTGTTTTGTTCTTATAAGGAGCAGGAAGATGATAGCACCATCCGAGGTTGCATGACGATTTAGCCTTTTAAATGCCACTTTCTGTGTTTGCATCTACCAAGGGTGTTATTCACTACCTTGTGTTGCTCACAGAGGTAACTGTGAGAAAGTGTGTATACACCTGCGCAGCGCTAACATCTCTACAGCATTACAGTTCTTCATGTGATTTGATCATGTGATTTATACCAGGATAGCTGGTTGATGTTTTTCCTACTACAGGATTTCTGGGTTCATGTATGAAGAAAACTGTGTTTGCAGGTTATGAGTTGGTGATGCTGTTACACTGTGTTGTTGGGGAAAATGTTAAAGGTTACTTTGACGATGTGAATAACATGTGAGAACTTTATGGTCTTTTTATAGCACCTCTGGACCCTGTCAATTTGTACCTGACCTCCAGGATTGTCTATGTGTGTTGCTAATGTTTGTTTTTCTAAGAGTACATGTAGAGGATTCAGCAGAGACGGACAAGTAACATGAGAAAGCAAATATGAGATGCAGTGTTTATGGAGTAGTTTAATATGGGGCTCATTAGCTGGCCACTACTGAGCTCCTAGTGATAGCTAAGTGGAGTGACTTTGCTTAAGGGACGTCACCAATTACATTAATGTTAACTGAGTACATGGGATGATCCATGTCTGAGGCAAATTATGCCAATAATTGCAGTTTACTGATTGGGAAAACCTGCACATGATACTTGTCCTCTTGATGCTGAATGCTTTCATACTCGTATTATACAATTGTTTATAAGTGTGAAGGTTGATTTTACTTCTAGATCTTGTTTTCCAGGCCATGATGGTGTGTATGCAGGCTCCTGGCGGAGCGGGGTTTTAAGCAAACCTAATATGCAAAACACACTAACATCTTTTATTGTAGGTCCGGGGTGGTGCTGCTCCAGAGGGGGAGACACCCTGATGTTGCCTGGGACATGATCTCGCTAACGTTTTATTTCAGACAGGAATCTAGGTTTGATGAGTTGACTCATGGGAGTGTCCATGCGTCAAGAGGAGGGGTCCAGAATTATAGAGTTACATGAAACTATCTTTTTTATGTTTTCTAAACTATGTTTTTATGATTTTTGTGTGATTAACAGTTCATTTACAGGTATTAAACCTATGCAAAGTGGTGCACCCATGTTCAGATGAGGCTTTGATGGTCCATAGATAGAGTTCACTGAACTAAAGAATGTGGTTTGATGATGATTGATATGCTTTCCAGATAGAAGTTTTTTCCTCCTAGCAAGGAAATACAGGTGCAGCAGTCCAGGGTTTTGCTGAAAGGAATCTCTTGAGAAATCTTCTGAGGCCCAGTGAGAAGCGAACCCAGTCCAGGCATAGCTGACAGCCAAGGAAGTGGTTGAGGTCAAAGGTCGAGCTGTTTGGGGCCCATCATGAGATCAGACTTTGGAGCCACAGCAAGGACCACGAAGCTGCGTTGGAATGAGAGCTGTGCCAAGGGGGCTTTCCAGAGACCAACAGAGGAGATTGTGGATGACAGACGGGCACCTGAAGGATGAGGGGAGCGTGCCAAGCTCCAATCGACAGCGCAGGCGGAGTCCAAGGATGGCATCATGATTCTGTGAAAAGCACAGGAACCAGAAGCGATGGTGGTGATGACAGCAGTTTCCTATGAACATCACCTAATACTGTGTCACTATACTGTGCATACGATGGCACACTGAAGAGTGCTGGGATCATAACAGCAGTAAGATAACTGGATCCAGCATCCTTTCCACAGAGGTTTCTCCTGCAGAGGATGG
The DNA here is from genome assembly GCF_036321145.2 of Pelmatolapia mariae. NCBI lineage: Eukaryota > Metazoa > Chordata > Actinopteri > Cichliformes > Cichlidae > Pelmatolapia > Pelmatolapia mariae. Next base: position 31,464,897 of record NC_086244.1, on the reverse strand, counting down.
ACAATGGAGGAGTCATAAATATCCCCCACAGGACAGAGGCCTGAAGTGAGGTGATGGGGGTTGGTAGAGGCCATAAAACTAGAGTGCTGAAGGGGTCTGCAGCTTTCAAGATAGCTGAGACCCACGTTGACAAACCACAAACTCCGATTATGGAGACCTGAGTCACATACTTAGGGCACATCTTAGGTGAAGGCAGAAAGCTACTAAACAAAGAAAAGAAGCTATATACAATGCGCGATAGCCACAAGACTAAGCATTCACATTTTTCTGACTCTTAATGAGCCTAAGTTATGACCTTGGCTCCCTATTTTTCTGCCTCCACCAGAGATGGGAGTGAAGCTCCCGTGGAATGTGCTCTGTTCTCCTTACTGCATCTATAAAAAATAGCATTCAGTAACTTGAATATAACCTTTCTACTTACATTTAGGTGGAAGTGCAGATTAGATGAAAACAGTTAAATTCAACAAAGAGTTTGATTACTCTGGAGAAACGGGAAATGTGTCTGTAACAGGAAAGCGTGTAACAGGAACCACATGCCCATACAAAGGAGCTGACTGTGTCAAGGACGCAGACAGACTGAGAAACACAGAGACAGCCAATATGTTTACTCTAACTGTTTTAATAGTTTTGCAATTTTCATTAGTTTTATTTTTCTTTAGTTTTGACTTAAGATTTTAAAACTAAACACATTTTTGCTATAAAATCAGTTAATTTTGATTAGTTTTGTGACCACTAGTTAAAGACACTTCTATACATTGAATTTCAAAACTTCAACTAATACTGAGTGAACCAGTAAACAAGTCAATAAGAGAAACAACTCTAGCAGAGTGGATGACAAAGTTGCTGGAAAACAGAGAAATAGTTTTGAACAATCAACTGCCGAGTGATTCTCTTCCAGTTTCTTGCAGGTTGAAAAAAGGTTGAACCAATCCAAGAACCACAATCTCCCGAACAGAAAAGTGAGCAATAAAGTCTAGACTGCAGACCGCTCTAACCTCTGGTGTTCACTCGGTGGGGAGAAGGGCTATCAGTGGCAACACTGAGACACTCGCTCCTCTTGCTGAGTGTCTACTCATTGGAGGCCGAGGGTGTGTCCACGGTCGAGAAGAGGAGAACGCTCACAGAGGGAGACCTAATGGAGATGGAAATACTAAATGCAAGCCAGGATGCCCCTGAGGGCATGAACACGGCCTGCACCAACAACCCATGTGACCCACACTGCCCGAGGATCTACCGGCAGGCTCCAAATGTGACGTGTCTTGAAAGGGGAACCATTTTTAAGCTGCAGCCTATGCCCAGAAGAACGCGCAGCGCAACAAGAAACAAAGAAGTGGAGAACAATGCTGCACCTTCATACCTAACAACACTGCAGCTGACGGCAGTCTGACCAGAGCCCTGGAAAGACTGAAGACCCTGAACGAGAAAATGAAAGAACATTCTGGAGTGGACACTTCCATGTGGGACAGCTGGATGGACATGTTTGGAAAGTATTGCAAGCTAGTGTCATCAATCCTAGTGTCAATAGCTGTTTTTGCAGCCATATTGACCCTATGTGGCTGTTGTTGTATTCCCTGCATAAGATCCATGATCAACAGACTGATAGCCACAGCTATTACACCGGACCCTGTCGGCCAAAAAGAAAGTATGACACTGCTGGAGCACGCCGACACTGACTCAAACACCGACGACGAAGATGAAGAAACAACCTGTGACTAAAAGAAAAAGACACTCCTGTTAATAATGAAGCAACAGTTAAAAATGCACTGTCAAGAGACTGTATGCTGATAAAAGTTAAAATGTGTAAACAAAATTAACAACAGGAGGGATATGTTAAGAGATTTTCAAATGTTTCAAGTATTATTCCCACTTCTATTCATATGTTATTGAAAGTTTATCTTTAATTTTAGTGTTAATAGTTGTTTACCCATTTATTCTTTCCATTTAATCGTATGTTATAATTTTACTGCTTCACTGAGGTGAAGCAGAAGTAAAGACAAAAGCATAGTGTTGTCAGATATGATTTACCCAGTATATCTCCTCTGTACCTGGCTCTCTACGAGCCGTTTCACTCCCAGGAAGGGGAGAGCAGGACGTTCTTATCTACACTCCAAGGTACCAAGAGGGGCCTGTTCTTATGGATCACATACAGCCACACACACACACACTCTGAGATCATAAACTTCACACACACACACTCTGAAACGCTATAAATAAAGAACTGCCACATACGCTGGTTGTGAGCCTGAGACAGCAGAGCTCACCCAGCGTGCGCACGTTGTTACCATCTAAACTGTCTTGAGTGTCTTTATTTCGCCTGAAGGATGTCTTGTTTAAATATTTACTCCTAACACCAAGAAAATAAGATAGCCCGTCTGAAAACTGCTCTTAGGAAAGCAGAAAACGATCTGGAACTGGAGATAAAGAGAAGTGAAAATCTTAGGTCTGATAAAGTGCTCCTTTCTGAGACAAAGTTCTGTATTGAGAACGAACTCTATACAGCTAGAGACACTATAAAGACACTTCAGAATAAAATCAAAGAAAAGGCCCAAGAACACCAATAGACAAACGTAGGCCTTGCCAATGCTAAGACCAGCTATAATGCTGTAAAAACTGAGCTGGACATTATCAGAAAGCAGCAGGCAGAACTAAAGACAGAACATGAGAAACAGCTTAGCTCTACAAATGACAACCTCTTCGCAGTGACGTCAAAGTTGACGCAAACTGTGGAGGACAAAGAAGAGGTTGAGAAAGCTCTTTGACCTGAGTAATGTGGAATACTTTCCATCCAAAGACGACAATGAGCTGAAAGAACAACAGAAAGAAATCAGAGACCTTAAGGGCAAAATGGGTAACATGCTTACCACATATGACAGTAAGCTAAGAGCAGTGCATGGCCTGCTACCTCCTATTTCCACTAGGGCCCGGTCTAAAACTGTAGACAACTCAAACAAGCAGTCTGAGTCTAGGAGCTCACTCAAACTCCATTCCACTGTTACTCCCAAGGCAGAAGAAGAAAGGTTTCATCCCCATCCACCTCTGCTTCATCCCCATCCACCTGTACTTAATTCCCAGTCAACTCTACGTAGAGTATACAATCCTGGTGCAAAAACAATCAAGCGCCGGCCTTCAGCCAAACCCAAACACATCTAAAATAACCCTCCTACCAGTTCTCACACTGACTCCAAAGAAATAATCAGCTTTTAAGTTGGTTAAAAATATATATATATTTTGTTTCCAAAGTCAAAATAAATCACAAAGGGACAATATTAGAAAATAAATTAAATACCCGCCCATCCTGAGGATATATTACATCCGTAACCCGGGAGTGGCTGTATTTGCTGTAACATCATAAATGTAAGACAATAAGGACATCCCTGCATGTGTGAGGAAGTGACATGCATTTCATCTATGTCGCTTCATCACCCCCAACCGGTCGAGGTAGATGGCCGCCCCTCACTGAGTTTTTCCTTCCCACTGTCGCCAAGTGCTTGCTCATAGGGGATCTTCGGATTGTTGGGTTTTCTCTGCATTATTGTAGGGATGTTACCTTGCAATATTATATTATATATTAGATTATAATAAAGGTTTAAAATTGGCACAAATAAAATTGATGTGAACTGAGTTTTTCTTTTGATGTGTACAAGTGGTTGTATTTGAGTACTTTTGATCTGCTTTTATTCGCTACTACGCACACACTGGCTTCAAAAATACAAAGTGATGGCAGTCCCCATAAAAAGGGAATTTTGGCTTCATTTTTGTACAGTGGCAAGAAGTGGAGTGGGGTTATTAAAATAGGCTGTTTTCAGCTATTTTTAAAGCTAAATTTTAGTTAGTGAAACTTTAGTTACTGTGGACAAATACATACTTCATATTTTAAAGTAAATACATTTTCAGTAATCTGCAGTCTGCTGTTGGGGGAAAGCGCGTGTTCGGTAGCTAATCCGTGTATATACCCTGACTAAAGAAATCACTGTGGTGTGCTTGAATGTTGATTAAAGAGTGCTGTAGTTCAGACAGTAGTTCTGCTGCTCTGACTGTACTTAACTGAAATGACGTTAAGAGCTGTAGCTGAAGATAACGCACTGAAATGGTTTATATTGCTAGCTAGCTAAGATGAGCAGTGTAAAGACTAGAAAAGTTTGGTTTACAAAACCTGTGCTGGCAAATGGTATGGGGACTGTAATTAATATTTCACTTTAATAATTAATTACACTACTGAGCACTCAAAATAATATAAGTAGAACATTTATAGATCACATGATTTGAGAGTTGTTTGTGAATAGTGATGGGATTTCCGGCTATTTTTAGAGAACCGGCTCTTTCGGCTCGGCTCACTTAAAAGAGCCGGCTCTTTCTATTATTAACAACAATATAAAATTATGGACAAAAGGAATTACTAGTGTATAAAAAAAGTGGTTTTATTTACCGTAATTCCCGGACTACAGAGCGCACCTGATTAAAAGCCGCATGCTCTAATTTTAGAAAGAAAATCTATTTTGTACTTGTACAGGCCGTACCGGATTTTAAGCCATATGCGTTTCACTCGTAATATGAGATATTTACACTGAAATATTACACGTGAGGATTTTAACGTTTAATTTAATCCATAAGGTAACATAAACGTTATGGTAAAATACAAAAATACATACTGCAAATGCTTCTTTTCCTCGAACAGCGCCTGTAACACGGCTACCTTTAAGTATACGTACTATCGGTAACACACAAATTACGTTGCTTATGGTTTTTTTACGGAACAGTACACAAACAACATTACAACGTCTCTTAACAACCGGTAAAAATATATACCGTATATATACTACTTAACAATTTTATTGGTCTACTGTTACCAGGCAAAATGTTTTTGGCCGCATGAAAAAAAATATGCATTAGCCGCACGTCAGTATAAGCCGCAGTGTTCACAGTGTGGGAAAAAAGTAGCGGCTTATGACCCGAAAACTACGGTATATATGTTTATACATAAATATATACGATGGCCCCTAGAGACAAAGCACGTACAAACTCCAAAAAGCACGTACAAATTCCAAAGCACGTACAAATTCCAAAGCACGTACAAACTCCAAAGCATGTACAAACTCCAAAACACATATATATTCAAATAATTAAAAAAAATGTTCATTTAGCTGTTACTACCACACACCAAATCCGGTTGTTGGTACTTCCTGGCTTGTGTAGCCACTAGGTAACAAAAGTTCAACACTGCCCCTAGCATCCTGGAGCACTTCCGTTGTGTTTTGTATGTGTTTTGGAGTTTGTACGTGCTTCAGAGTTTTTACATGTTTTGGAGTTTGTACACGCTTCGGGGTTTGTACGCGCTATCGAGGTTTTACGTGTTTTGGAGTTTTTACGTGTTTTGGAGTTTGTACATGCTTTGTCTCTAGGGGCCACCGTAAATATACCAAGAGCTGTTTCGTTCGCGACCAATACATCATTATTTGTGAAGATTTATTGGAAAGATGTATACAGGAATGCGAGAATGAATTAAAGCAAGGTCGAGATAGACACTGCTTCAGATGCATGAAACTAGGGTAAAAGCACCAACCAACAAGGTTCAATATTATTCTGTTCATATATATCATATGGACAGTGAGGGACCAGACTCTTTCCTCTTAATGATTACATGACCTGCCAAGTTTATTAACTGTTATAACAAAATCCACACATTTTTTTTTGCTATATCATGACATCATGTATATATTTTTATTATACATCTATTATATATTTTTTGCATTGCATTTGATACACTGGGCATTTTTGGCAACTTTTTGTTAAAAACAATGTTAATTTTAAACAAAGAAAAATAGTTTTGTCCATAACATTTTGATATGATGGCAAGTATTGATCATGTTGATAAAATAGAGGTCTCAGAAACTCATGTATCAAATATGATATAAAGGGCATTATTGGGTTAAGTGTTTAATGATTTGGGCAACTGCCTCCATGTGATTAAGTGACTGAAAAAAATGCTGAGCATGTTTCTCTTTCTGCTATCAACTTGTTCCTTAACTAAAAACTTTGGATCAACATGATTCAGCCTTTTTCCTCAGGATCGATAACTGTGTGCACCCTATAACTGGTGTATTATATTGAAATCTGTGATTATTCATTATTAATTATTCTCAAACACTGCACAATGATCATCCAACTATTCAAGTTTTTTAAATGAGCTTTGCAAATGTGAAAAGAGCTGACTACATTTGAAAGTAGTATATTTCACTGATTCTTAGTATTTTCATCCTGAGACCAAATGATGGCATTTGGCGTGTTAAGTCAAAATTGAGGGGGGCATGCCAAGATAGCGGAGTGAGTAGACGCTTTCTACCAAGTTCTGCGCATAAAGTTCGTGAACAACGGTAAAACCTCAACTTTATGCTGCTAACACTAATAATTCACTAAACAAGAGAAGATACAACAGTCATAGGGCAAGAAGCAGCAGAATGCCCAGTCAGAAAGGAGCAAAAAGGGGAATGGAAAGTTCCAAGTCTAAGATAACGTCTGAGAATGCTAACGAGGAGAATGCTATGCCCAGCAACGTGCTAATGGATAGCTGCCATAGCTACGCAGCTATTGCGGTAACACTCACGTTAGCTGAAGAGGAAATGGATGAGTTCACCTTTTAAATCACCAGCTCCGAAGAAGGTGATGTACAGCAGCTCCGACCCAGTTGATGTAAACCAAATAATGTCAGCACTTCTTGAGAAAATATGGGTGTCAAATTACTAAATTGAGGAAAGCTGAAGAGGAAGAAGTGATAAGGCGCAAGGCAAGTTTATTTATATAGCACAATTCAACAACAAGGTGATTCAAAGTGCTTTACAGAGACATTAAAAACAAAAACAAATAAAAAGCATGATTTAAAATTGATTAAAACAAACAAACAAAACAGTATATAAAATCAGAACAGTAGATAAAATCAGTAGTTAAAATGTAAGTTTTGAAATTTAAGCTTAAAAGTGCAGATTTGGTGCTTTATTCAAATGCAGCTGAGAATAAGTGAGTCTTCAACCTGGATTTAAATAAACTGAGTGTTTCAGCTGATCTGAAGCTTTCTGGGAGTTTGTTCCAGATATGTGGAGCATAAAAGCTGAATGCAGCTTCTCCGTGTCTGGTTCTGACTCTGGGAACTGATAAAAGACCGGATCCAGATGACCTGAGGGATCTGGAAGGTTCATACGGGGTCAGGAGGTCACTGATGTATTTTGGTCCTAAACCATTCAGAGCTTTATAAACCAGCATCAGAACTTTAAAGTCTATCCTCTGACGGACAGGCAGCCAGTGTAAAGACCTCAGAGCTGGACTGATGTGGTCCACTTTTTTGGTCTTAGTGAGGACTCGAGCAGCAGAGTTCTGAATGAGCTGTAGTTGTCTGACTGATTTTTTTAGGTAGACCTGTAAAGATGCTGTTACAGTAATCGAGCCTACTAAAGATGAATGCATGGACTAGTTTTTCCAGGTCCTGTTGAGACATCAGATCTTTTATCCTTGAAATATTCTTGAGGTGATAGTAAGCTGATTTTGTTATTGTCTTAATGTGTTTTTCTAAGTTTAGGTCTGCATCCATCACTACACCCAAATTTCTCGCCTGGTTTGTGGTTTTTAGGTGTATAGATTGAAGTTCTCTGGTGACCTGTAATCGTTTTTCTTTGGCACCAAAGACTATTACTTCAGTTTTGTTTTTGTTTAGCTGGAGAAAATTGTGGCACAACCAGTCATTAATTTCCTCAATGCATTTACCAAGCTCATATGGAAAAAAGGGAAATCTCAGAGGAAGATAAATTAACTTTACTAGACCTTCAAAATAAATTGGACGTTTTATATTGATGCAAGGCTGAGGGTGCTTTTGTAAGATCCAGGAAGAGGTGGCTGAAGGAGGGAGAACAAAATTCTGCTTACTTTTTCAGGCTTGAAAAATACAGATCCAAAACAAACTCTATTCATCAACTAAATATTAAAGGTAGTGTCTCTGACAATCCTAGAGAAATTTCAAATTTTTGTGCCAAATTCTATACTCAGCTTTACAACTCAAAATATAATGAGGACGTCTCAACACTATTTCTCAATAATATTAAAAACCTAAAAACTATTGTTGTGGAAAATATAAGTTATTGTGACAGCCCTCTGATGGTGGAGGAAGTTTTTAATTCCATTTCTGCACTTAAGGCCAACAAATCTCCTGGTACGGATGGTTTAACTGCCATACATGTGTTACAGGTTCGAAATTGAGGATGAGAGTAAAACAATGATAGTCCAGAAGAGGTCGGTCAAACAATTGATTTTAATGAATGCACGCAGCGTGGAGAGGTGTAAACTGCAAAACATCAGTTGTACATCTCTACCCAAAATACACTCTAGATTGCTTTTATAACATCAGGGTATTGTAACGCCCCCTCTTGCGTTTACAAGCACATAATTTGCATGTAGAGAACATTCATGTATTTTAAGAGATAACTGCAGACACAGAAGTTCCCCTTTCTGGCATCCATCCAAATATGGTGATGATCTCAGGCCTTTGAGGTCCCCATGGACTTGTCCTCCTTGTGTCACCTGTTGCTAGGCAAACTCAAATGCAACAAGAAGCTGAATACATTCAGGCCTTTGCTCAGCTACTATTTTACTTGTAACAATATACTCAGCATATGAGTTTTGATATATATATTTAACTCAATCATTTTAAAGTGGTTATAACTGCACCTGTCATAAACATGTTAATATTTGATTATGATAACCCCTGTAATACAAATTATATCATAATGCCAACAGCTTCAATAAATGCTTTGATGAAATGATGATTAATGCAACGATAAGATGATGGTCTTGAACAGTAGCAGTAAAATAATCTCTTTAATTCTACACATGCCAGCCCTCTGGATTTTTCTGGGAGAATCCCGAAATTCAGTGCCCCTCCTGAAAATCTCCCGGAGCCACCACTCTCCCAATTTTCCAAAATTGAAAAACCATATCCCAGATTGGCCCAGCCAATTCCAGTTTCCAACAATGGCTACTACTAATGCAGCTACTTAGTTTTAATATTACACTTTGTGGGTCGCAAAATACACTTTTAACATATTTTCAGGCGAGAATGTAGCTGTGTAAACTTCAAATATCTGAGCCGACGAGAACAGCGAACTCCCGGCACATCTTTTTCAAACCCCCGCGGTCTTTCACTACTTAGGTTAAACATGATGTATAAGTAACTTAAATAACTTAAACATGTTATTGTTTGGCCTTTTTCAGTGTTTTATTTGTTCGTGAGTAAATCGGTTTGGCTGAGAATAAAGAGGGTGGGTTCCTCCAGGCTTTTCACACAGCTGAATAAACATCAAACAGAAAACTGATTAAACAGAAGCGTGAGATGGTCGAAAATTTACGCCAGCATCCGGTTATATTTTAGACAGCAAGAAGCAGAGCGAGCTCGTGACGTAATTCTGAAGGCCGGATCCTCAGGTGGACGCAGCCTCTGAATTTGGACACCCCTGCTGTTTCCGTCCGGACAATAATAACGGTGACATTTAACTTATTTTATTCGATAAATAAACATTGTAAAATTCAAGTTTTTTTGTATATATATGTATATGTATACCACTCCCCCCCCATAACAGCCCTTTTGAATGTCTCCCTAATTCTGAGGTCTCAAGATTGGCAAGTATGTTAACTGCAGAGTTTTATAAATCATTTTCTAATCTCCTGGCTCCGTTCTTACTGCAGGTTTTCATAGAAAGTATAGAGAATAACACCCTCCCTCCTACTCTTACTCAAGGTCTCATGACACTTATTCCAAAACCAAACAAAGACTTACTTTTTTATTGATAATTGGAGACCCATCTGTCTGCTCAATAATGACTATAACATTATGGCTTTAGTACTTGCTAACAGCATTAAAGAGGTCTTGGACACAATTATCAATGAGACACAGTCAGGCTTTATGAGAAATAGACACATTTCTAATAACATTAGACTGGTTTTGGATCTACTTGATTACTCTGATTTGGTACCTGACAATAGCTTCATTCTCTTCCTGGATTTTTATAAGGCTTTTGATACAATTGAACATCAATTTATTTTCCACTCTTTGGAAAAATTTGCCTTTGGAGAATTTTTCTGTAAAGCTATCAAAACCATATACACAAATGACAATAGCTCTAATAATATGATTAACGGCTAAGGATGTCCGATCTCACCATATTTGTTTTTACTTTGTACACAAATTCTTGCAACTAATATTTCAAACAGTATTGTACAAGGAATCACCATAGCTGATAAGGAGCTCATCATCAGCCAGCTAGCTGACGACACCACACTCTTCTTGAAGAATCCTAATCAAATCCCTCTAGCCCTTAGTGTGATTAGCGATTTCTCTGAGGCCTGTGGTTTATGTCTAAATCTAAAAAAATGTGAGTTGCTAGCAATTAAAGACTGCACTGCCAATGCTATCTGCAATATTTCTGTTAAACAAGAAGTCACATACCTAGGACTGTAAATATCTAAAGACCAAAAGTCAAGATGCTCTTCAAACTTCACTCCAATTATATAAATAACCCTAAAAAGGTTCAACCAGTGGCTGCAAAGGGATATATCTGTGAAAGGTAGAGTGTTAATTACTAAAGCTGAAGGGATATCCCAATTGACATATGCTGCTCTCTCCTTACATCTGAATAAGAAAATTAGTAAAGACATTGACCGCATGAGCTTTAATTTTATATGGAAAAACTGTACACATTATATTAAAAAATCTGTTGCGATGAATAACTACGAATCAGGTGGGGTTAACTTTTTAGACTTTTCTATTTTAAATAACACTTTCAAAATTAATTGGGCTAAACATTTTCCTAAAAACCCTTCCTCTATCTGGAATTTTATACCATATCATATTTTCTCCCATTTTGGTGGCTTTAATTTTATTTTAAATTGTAATTACAATGTTGAGAAACTCCCTGTAAAACTTTCATCCTTCCATAAGCAGGTGCTCTTAGCGTGGACCCTCATTTATAAACACAACTTCTCACCACACAAATACCTTATCTGGAACAACAGAGATATTTTATTTAAAAATAAATCACTTTTCCTGGAAACTTGGGTCCAAAATGAGATCCTATTGGTGGCTCAGCTGGTTAATAAAGAGGGACAACTACTTCCTTACAACAAATTTCTCGCACTATATAATTTTCCAGTCAGTGTTCGGGAATTCTCAGTGGTGCTTGGTGCCATACCCTCAGGTACTTTTATGTTATATAAAAACACTGACAGCTCAATATCTACCTCAGTCACTCTCCCTGATCCAGCTGAGTCAACAGTGGGAAAAATCTGCTTTTCACAGGAACTTGGTCACAGCAATAATAGAATACGTAGTTTATTCCAAGAAGATATCGTGTCTCTCTCATATATAATATCTTACTGGAACCGATATATTCCAGATATCAACTGGAAGACAGCTTGCAGGACATTTAGCAGGTTTGTTATTGTCCATATTTTAAGGGAATTCTCTTTACAATGGGAAAATGTTTTATTCTGTTTCTTTAAGTTCCTCAGGAAGAATGATAAATGTTTTTTTATAATAAATTTGTTAATACTTTTAGCTAATTTTTTTTATCCATAAAGGTTAGTTTGTTAATGAAACACCATATTTCTGTCATAAGGATGTGGAATTGTACATACAATCAATATCAGACTCCACCAACAAAAAGGCTCTTAAAACAATACATGTGAATTTTTGCGTGTATTCACATAATTATTTTTTTTACCCCTGGTTTTGTATGTTCATGTTCTGTTCTTTTGTATACTTCATCTGTTTGTATGTTGTATACTCATTGTGTGTTCAATAAAGTTCATTAAGAAAACACACAAAAAAAACCCGTTGAAATTGGTTTAACTTTTCCACTAAGCAATTTTCACACAGACTCTTTATATTTATGAGTTTGTTTTAAATATTCACATTAACCTCCTAGGACCTGGCGTCCACATATGTGGACATCACATTTTGGGTTATTTAGACCAAAATACTCAATTTTGCTCTACAAGGGCCTGATATCCTTTTACGAGGACATTATACTGCTACTGTTCTATCAATTTTAAACGAATATCCTCATAAGTGGCTCTCATTTTTCTTAAAAACAAAAATAAGGTAAAAAAAATAAATAAATCTGGTAATTCTTTGTTTTTACATTCATATGCCCCAATATGCCCAAATATCAAAGAGAAATTAAAAATGCATGCCGTGGAAGAGTTCGGGTCTTAGGAGGTTAAAAGAAATCTGAAGCTGAGTGGTGCGACACAAACAACCTGCTGCTTAACACTGAGAAGACCAAGGAGCTCATCGTGGACTACAGGAGGAATGCTGACCCACATCCACCCATCTAAATTAAAGGGACAGCTGTGGAGCGTGTGAGCAGCTTCAAGTTCCTGGGAGTCCACATCTCCGAGGATCTCATCTGGATGACCAACTGCTCCAAGCTGGTCAAGAAGGCTCACCAGCGCCTCTTCTTCTTGAGGACTCTGAGGAAGAACCACCTGTCCTCAGACATCCTGGTGAACTTCTATCGCTGCACCATCGAGAGCATCCTGACCAACTGCATAACAACTTGGTACGGGAACTGCTCTGCCTCGGACCGGAAGGCGTTGCAGAGGTTTGTGAAAACTGCCCAGCGCATCGCCGGAGCACCACTTCCTGCCATAAAGGACATCTACAGGAAGCGGTGTCTGAAAAGGGCTGGGAAAATCATCAAAGACCCCAGTCACCCATCACATGGACTCTTCACCCTCCTGCCCTCTGGGAGGCGCTACAGGAGCCTCCGGACTAAGACCACCAGGTACCGGAACAGCTTCTTCCCCACAGCTGTCAGACTCCTGAACTCTGCCTCCTGACATTTGACTCACATTAAACACATGGACTGGACATACAAACACCCACAACCACCTACACACACAATGGACAAAAACAAACAATGGACAACTGTACCCTCATACACACAATAATAACATGGACTGAACAACCACTAGCACTTCATATAGCCTCTGTAGAAATTATCCACATATTTCACTTATCTTAACTGCACTACTGTATAATTCTGTATAAATAATCATTCTGTACAATACGATAATTTTAATTCTACAACTGTTTATAACTTGCATAGTTCACATTTCTGTATAGCTGTATATCTCATATTTCTGTATGAGATATACAGAAATATAGTTTAGGTTTTTTTTTTTAATTTCATATTTCTGTATAGTTTTTCATATTTATATCCTGTTCATAGCCTGTACATAGCTTGTACACCACTACAGCCTGTACATACTTATAGTTATAGCATATTCATAACATACCTTCATACCGTGTACATTATAACATACCATAATAGACCCACTTCTGTAATATATTTACAGATCTATATTATTGCTAATATATAGTTGTAATATATCTATATCATGGCTAAAGCACTTCTGGATGGATGCAAACTGCATTTCGTTGCCTTGTACCTGTGACATGTGCAATGACAATAAAGTTGAATTCTATTCTATTCTAATTCTATTCTATTATTGTCTCCCCAGAAACACTTCCCTTGTGCTTTTAGATATCTGTTTTTTCCTATTTCCGTTGTGTTTTTTCCTATTTCCGTTGTGTTTTGTGTGCTTTAGCAGCATTTTTCTTATTGCTGGTGTGTAGCAGCGGCCGGTAATGAACCAGTCCTCATCAAGGAACAGTGATCTTTAATGAATGCAGCACATAACTTCACATCGTGGAGGTAACAGGGAGACACGTTGGCTGTATCCCAATTCAGGGTCTGCAGCCTTAAAGGCCGCATTTTAAGGCCGATTACGTCACAGCGACGCGCCGAAGGCTGTCCCAATTCGAAGGCTGCTCAAAATGCGGCCCTCAAATGCGTCCTTCATTTCCCTGAATTTTAAGGACGTGGCGGTGTAGACTTCGTGGCCCAGCATATCCCACAATTCATAGCGCGGCAGTCGGTGTGGATAATTTTGCCGCAGACGGCAGAAGCGGAGCGGCCGAAGAGTAAACTGTTAAAAGTAAGTACTGAATAATATGTCACTTATTTATGTGCGAATGTTTAATAATGAGGAACATTAAAACATTACTGTTGGCCACATGTCGGCAAAGTTATGTGACATTTGCGATGTTTGTACTTTCAGCGTCAGCTTGGTTTTAAAGCCTTTAAAATATACGCCGTTCAATAGTCGACCTTAATCTTACAGAGAATGTGATGATTTTATGGATAATTAAAGTCAGTCATATATCCACAAACACAACAAGCTGAAAGTCAGTGATGCTGCTCGGTTTGCAGTCCTGAATATCACGGCACAAGCAGGATTCAGTGCACTGTTAATGTTAGCTATGTTTTATTGTTGCCTCTGTTCGGTGGTGTCGAGCCAAACGGACTTTAACGTGTGTTTGAACGAGCTGACGGTTCACTCGTTAAGCTGAAAGAAAAATGCTTTAATCACAGGAGTCACACATGTGTCCACTGGACCATCTGGGAACTCTTCTTGTTTAGGACTCGTAATAACACAAACAATAAATCCTCCTTCTCTTGTGCTGTTTTGTAGCAGTGTATACACCTGAGACTGTCACCTGTCTGTCTGTCCTGCACTCTCTCTCTTTTTCTTTCTGTCTGATTGTGGAATAAAAGTATGAACATGTATTTATAAGTTACACTTGTGTTTGAATCCTGCAGCTTATCACACATTTGATTTCCATGTGTGACAACTGCAAGTGTCCAGAGTGAGGACAGACTGAGGGACCCACTGCTGCACATCATCTGTGAGGCTTTGCACCCCTGATGATCCACCAGGACAAACTCAGCAGTGTGTGAGGAAGAGGAGGAGGAAGAGCCAGCAGCAGCTGACAGATGGAGAGAATAGACAGACTATTCCCTGTTTGTGAAGGACTGCTAGAAAAGTTTAAAATAGCTAATTGTCTGTCCTGAATCAGTCTTATTAGGTAATGTTCAAATAATGTTATCATTCCAGTGTTTTCAGTGTGGGAGAAAGTACTCAGGGCCTTCAAGTTACACACTATGAAAGGCAGCAACAAGTTTAATATTCAGAAACCTAAAGTATGTATCAGCAGCAGAATGGAGCTAAAAATAAATGTTTGTTTCAGTTCTATGAAGCTTTGAGTATTTTGGATTAGTAGCACTGCTGTGTTTGTTGCATCATATTGCTGTAATTGTTTATATGCTTTATATATTCTGAGGTAAGTTTATCTATAGTGTTACATCATATTCTATAAGGATGTTATGTGTTTGTATACTTTCTGCCCAGTTTGACCCATTTAGCAGAAGTCAGCCTGTTTAAGGCTCTGATATCTATTCTGTATGACTTAAAGCAGTTATGACATGGTCTGATGTTCTCACCCAATAAAGGAATATTTAATATATCAGTCTACTCTTCATTCTATCAGCAACAGTTATCACAGCTCGTACATTTTCTTTTTACACATATATGTAAGCATTGAGCCAAATTTAGTAATGCCAACATACTGAAGGATCAACATTTGTCTCTTATATATATAATACACCTATATATACACTGTCAAAGATACTTGTCTTTGAGTGAAGATTTAAGGTGATAGGAAATATAAATAACTGCAACTTGAATCTTTACTGGAGCTCAGTATTTGACACAGAGTTCACTCACATGTGCTGTACCAGTGTACCTGCACATGTGATGTGACAGTAAAAGTGATTTGATTTGAGACTTCAAACTCACTGCTGTAATAACTTATAATGATTAATATAATAACTATAATATTGGCCATATCATATTTACACTGACTTTAGTCTCATGAACAACACTAACTAATTGTTATTTACTAGCTAATCTTAAAATGACTGTTCAGTACAGATATGAAGGCCAACAATCATGTTTTACAGTCCTGTGGTCTCAGCCTCAGATACTTATTAAATCACACAAAGCTCGTGTAGAAACAAACAAACAAATGAACAAAATATGTTCTCCTTCATTTCTGTCAACCACACGTTTCCAGCTATCATGGTTGCTAGGCAACCTGGGCAGCGCGACGGAGGCTAGACCGTCCCATTTCACAAGCCTCGCACTTCCGGCCTTAGTGGTCTTTGAGTACGCGGCCCTTGAGGACCGTTGAGGCTGCGTACTTTAAGGCTGCAGAACCTGAATGAGAAGGGTCTGGCTGCAGCCACTGTGGAGCTCCACAGTAACCGGAAACACGTGACCTCCACAGTAGCCGGAAACACGTGACCTCCACAGTAACCGGAAACACGTGACCTGCACAGTAGGCAGAAATACGTTCCTGCGTGGATCATCGACTGTGGAAATCTTGCAAGTGGATCGTAAAGGTTGGGACAGAGTCTTTCATGTATAATTTTTTTTGCCGTTAATAATTATATAATTTTAGGAATCATCTAGTTTGCTTACACTGATTACTTTGGCACTTTGTTAGCGTTACAACAACGGTCATACCTCCGAAGTATCTAAACTTTAGTAAGGAATGTGTGTACTTTTGACACCTCTGGTTAGCATTTAGTGGTCAGTTTCAAACGTATTTATTTTTTGCTTGTTATTGAACTACTTTTCACTATCTGTAACATCAATGCACATTGTTCCATTTACTGCATATTGCACTTTATTCATGTCTTTCATTCCACCTGCAAAAACATTGTAACAAGGTCGTCACAAAGAGGTTTATATATGTATAAATACTAATATTCTCTATTCCATTCTGTTCTGCTTTTTTATTGCCCAGATTTTAGTTAGCCTTTGTTAAATTGTCTGTTATATGTCAATAGATATGTATGCCACAAATAAAAGTGTTTTGTAAATTATGTTTTTGTAAAGAATTTTCTCCACAAATCTCTTACATGCTAACTGTAACGTTTTATTTCTGCTAAAACCTGAACTTAAATGTGTATATGGTGTTTATCTGTTTTTCCTCTCTGTTTTAGATGCTCATCAATTTGGAGTTCTGCCTCCAATCCAGAATTGCAGGAATGCACAACATGTTGCAGAAGACTCTTTCACTGCCCTCTGTGCCCCACTTTCAGCCCTACTGTCAACGCAAAGATTGAGGAGCATATAAATGGACACATTAAAAATGCTTTGCCTTTCAAAGGTATGTTGGTATTAAATATACCTCATAGTTAAAGTTATAAATATGCTCTTCTTTTCAGCACTTCTGCAGTCTCTTTGTTGACTTAAAAGTTGCTTTTCACATTGTACAGTTCAGTGCATTCATCAGCGAGAGAAAAAAGCGTGTTTTCCTTAAATATTTTTTTTCCTGTTCACCACATTTCCTGACAGCTCTTGTGATCCATACCATTTTGCTTTCATTATTGAGGGTTGGCTTGGATATTTTTGTTAATATGTACAATCCGATTGTTAGATAAACTGATTGCATTCTATACAACTACATTTAAATTACATGTTGTTGTTTGTTTTGTTTTTTTCTCTCTCTTACAGACAAAATGATATACCGGTGCACTTTCACTGCCCTGTCTGTAACATGACAGTCATACAGCGTGGGGATATGGCAAGGCAATTTTTCTCATGTCAGCATTCAGGACTGCTCCCCACTGAACTCTCCGAGGAGCCCCATCTCCCTCTTAATGTCTTGTCTCCAGTATCTAAACATTTTCTGATTCTTTGGTAGAACATTCATGTGCTCTACCCTCTGTGCTAAATGAAACTGTGGCTTGTGGAAAGTCCTTGAAAATGAAACGCCCTCACTGTGGTCTTAGTCTTCTTAAAAAAAATCTTCAAGGCTCACATGATGAGGAGGCATTCAAATAGATGTTTGCCTGGCTTGTCATCTGCAGTGTTTTTGTGTAGAGGGACTTCTTCCTCTTTGTTTTTCAGTTTGCAGAGGACATGGAGCTCTTTTTAAAAGCTTGTGCTGATGAGCAGGGACTACGGGTCAATGCGATGTTTGACATTTAATGGACAGATGAAGTCACTGGCTGTTTGTTTGTGTTTTTTATGTGTTGTTGTTTGTTTTTCAGTGTACAGAATTCCAGTTAAACTTATTGTTAAATATTCACTTGTTTCCATGTCCATAGTTATAGTAAAAAAATTAAGTGTAAATGCAACAGCATTGTTTATACTTGTAACTTCAGAATAAAAAGCTTATTGTTGATATTAACATTAATATATTACCCTGTAATCAATAATATTTTTATACATTTTACGCATTAACCCTCTGGGCTCTATCCTGGCCATTTGTGGCCACTTGACTTCTCTTTTTTTTTTTTCGACTACTACACTGCAGTGGACCAAAAGAATGACATAGGTTTGATCTTAAGGATCTAATACTTGTGTGTGTTTGTGCATGACATTGCAACGCAAATATGTATTTGCAAGATAGACTGAAATAAATAATGACGCATCAAATATTACACAGGCTGCAGTGAATTTTTGTTGATACTGGCTATTGAGATTTGAGTTTCCCAGTCAAACTTAGCTTTGAAGCACATGCTAAAAACACTTTTACTCTTTTACTTACATTTCATAACAAGACACCATAGCCAAAATATTAACAAAATATATATTAATAAAAAATTCAAAGCTGCAGCACATACAGCAACAAACACTGTTAGTAAATGTGTCCGGGAGTTTATGCAGGTGCAGAAAGTGCTGTTGCTGTAAGTAAGCCTAACAACTTCCAGATCACTTATTTTTCTGGAAAGATGGTAGGAAGGGCATCACTGCTCATTTCTACAATCTCCCAGATCTTGGAATACAATGCCTTTGTACCATGAAACCACTTCACAGTACTAGGAGTCCACTAAAACCTATAAAGAGAGTGATCCTGGAAGAAATGGGGCACACACTAGTGACCTCACCAATTGCAAGACAGCCTTTTCCCCGATGCTCAGATGGGGAAAAAAGGAGGTTTCATGAAAACATTAGGACTTTATCACCGTTTTATCTGAAAAGTTAATGGTAATATATAACCTAACTGGCTATAAAGAGTAAAAAATTTAGATACAATTTTGATTTTGATGAAAAGGACTGGTGCTATTTTAAAGAGTCACGTCGGTAAAAGTAGATAAATGTTTTAAGAAATATACATTTTATAGCATTTTGTGAACATACACAAAAAGTGGCCATTTTTGGCAACAAACAAGCTGAGAGAGTTTTATATTTTTTGCTCTCCTTGAACAAAAATAACAGTGCATAATAATCAATGTTGATGTTAATCAATTAGATGTCCCAGACTATACTATTAATAATACAGTGGTCCCTCATTTATCGCAGGAGTTAGGTTCTAAAAATAACCCGCGGTAGGTGAAATTCATGAAGTAGCCAACTTTATTTTTTACAATTATTATAGATGTTAAGACTGTAAAACCCCTCACTACATGCTTTATACACTTTTCTCAGACAGGCATGAACATTTTCACACTTTTCTCTTTTGTTCAAACACTGTTAGAGTTCAAACCTTCGTAGAAACATAGTCCAGTATTATGGAATGAAACCAAAAGGTGCATTTGAGGGTGCAAAACGTTTCGTCGGCATTGTTGTGTTTGTTTGGGAGAAAACTTACAAACATACAGTACAGCACTTCAGAGTTACACTGCTAGCGATCGAAGATTTATGTAAATTCGACAAGCTAAACGCATTCTGTACTGTACAGCAGCAGTCCCCAACCTTTTTTGCACCACGGACCACTTTAATGTCAGACAATATTTTCAGGGAACGACCTTTAAGGTGTCGCGGATAAATACAACAAAAGAATAAAAAAGAAACTGTGGTATTTTGTAAATATAATAATAAAGGTGACTTGAGCTGTGCGCCAACAACAATCACAGTGACATCCTCCTCTCTGCTTCTTAATGCTCCCTGGTCGCTATGGTAACGCGTAAATAGTTCTTTCAAAATAAGACACACAACTACAACCATACATTTCACACCGGAGCCTCAACTCTCGCGGAACGGTACCAAAGGACTCACGGACCGGTACCGGTCCGTGGACCTATTAGGGACCGCTCCTGTACAGGAGACACTGGACTAGATTGATTGACAATGGTCTACAGCAATCAGAACGCACAACACGATGTGCTGTAAAAAAAAAAAAAAAAAATCAGCGAAACAGCGAGTGTCGCGGAAGGTGCGCCGCGTTATAGCGAGGGACCACTGTATACTTTTGGCCACGAACAATTTAGGGGATGTTGAATTTTTCTGAACAAACCCAGGGTGTTAAAAAACCCCACTTAAAACCATTTTTATTTCTCAGCAGCATCAATAGTAACAAGAACGCAATTTAGTTTTCGCTGTTAAAGTCGATTTAACTGAAGTTACGTGTTTCCGGTTACTGTGGAGGTCACGTGTTTCCGGTTACTGTGGAGGTCACGTGTTTCCGGTTAGTGTGGAGGTCACGTGTATCCGGTTACTGTGGAGCTCCACAGTGGCTGCAGCCAGGTGCTCTTGACCTGAATTGGGATACAGCCATAGAGTTATCAGTTAGCCATCTTAACTATGTTCTAACTCTACATTTTCCCGACTGCATATTACTCTTATTTCGCGACACCACCCTCTAGTGGTGTCATATGGTATAGTCATGACAGGACACAACATGGTGGCTGTGTCTGAATTCAGGGGAAGGATGCTTAAAATGCCATATTTGGATGCAATGACGTCATAGCGACGCGACAAGGGGTGTCCGAATTCAAAGAGCACTCAAAATGTGGCAACAAATGCGTCCTACTTTCCCCCGAATTTCAAGGATGGGTCCGATGTATCCTTCATGTCCTACTATATCCCAGGATTCATTGCGGGTCATAGAGGAGATTTGTTTCTGATAACGATGGTGGTCGAAGCAGGAGACGAAAACACTTTCAAATGTAAGTATATGAAAATCTGGTTGTACAAAAGTTAAATTGTTATAGCGGTCGTTTTGTTAAGCTTTGGGCATTTGCATAGACATGTTTCTTTTCTCTAAAATAACCGTAAACCAGCTTGTATCGCGATTTTTCATGTATTGCCGCTTACATACAGCTAATTTTGATTTTTTCGAATTGGTGATATGTTGTGGGGAACAAAGACCAAACGGCTTAATTTATTAAAACGAGGAGAAAACGATCACCTCTTCACTGGGGTGAAGAATTGGGCCGCTACGGCGTGGAGGTACAAGAATAAATCAATTTACACATCATATTCATATGAGTATGGTCCTATTAACCCCCATGCTGTACAGCAGCGGTCCCCAACCTTTTTGCGCCACACACCGGTTTATGTCAGACACGGAGCGGCCTTTAAGGTATCGTGGATAAATACAACCACATAAAATGATCTGACCAAGACAAAAACTGTGGTATTTTGTAAATATAATAATAAACGTGAATGTACTGTGTAATTGTGTAACTTTATTAGCAGCGTCCTCCTGAAAATGCGCCAATATTGACAGTAACATCCTCCTCTCTGCCGCTTAATGCTCTCTGGTCGCTATGGTAACGTGTAAATATTTCTTTCAAAATAAGGCACACAACTACAACAAGGGAAAGACCCAGGGAAACCGAGTTAACTATAAAACCCCTGAAAACCATAAATTTCACACCGGAGCCTTAACTCTCGTGGCCCGGTACCAAACGACTAACTGTACAGAACCTGTGATGTCCAGACGGTGTTCCTCTGGTGTTCTGCTGTGAAAACTTTTGGGTTTAGGGATTAACATAGTTGCCATGGTTTCCTTTCTTCTCTTATTTGTTGTGTGTGATCAGGACAATTCTGGAGAAGATGGGCCTGCAGGGGACAGTCACCCCCTTGCAGGCCAGAAGACATGAGATAACTTTAAAGAATACAAAGTACGTATGTGTGTTATCAAGAAGATAATTCTTAAGAACACAAGTTAATAAATGTGCAATTACTAACAGTTGTTGTGGTGTTTTTATTTGCCTGCTGTCATTTTTGATTTCCTCTGCCTTTAGGATTGCAAGTATCCAGGCTCAGGAGAGGGTGTGTGTGGGAAGCCCACTGCTGCTACTTGGCCCTGGTTTGCCCTCATGGATGAGGTGATAGGACAGATGCCTTCCATTAAGCCTCCTGTCCTAATTTCCTCTCTCCCTGAGGACACTCCAGGGCCAAGCACAGCAGTGGGTGACCAAAATGACAGCGATGACGAAGCGGCTCAGCCACCTACGACAGGGAGAAAGAGGAAAAGAGACAGGGATGATGAGCTGCTAGACCTCATCAGAGAGGACATGAGGCAGCAAAGAGAGGCAGAGGAGAGGAGAGCAGGGGGAGGACGGACAGACTGTTTTCACTTCTAGAAAGATTAGTTCCCAAATGAGTTATGTATTGAGAAATATATTTATTTGAATATATTTGTTACATTGTTATATGTGTTGCATTAGTTTAAAGGTTTTATGTTATTAATAAATTGATTCAAACAAACAGTAATTGTCACTGAACTCAATTTGATTTACAGGCATTTTTAACATGTATGAACATAACACTAACTTTGAACAATATTACTTGGATATTTATTTGATAGCAATAAAGTAAATAACAATAACAATTAAACAAGAATATTTCAAATACACAGTATGTAAAGATGGAAAAACAATATTTACAGTTGTTCACACAGGATTAACCTGAGTGACCTGTTCCTGGACTGTTTCTTTAACAACTGTAATAGATTACAGGAAGTCTCTGGCAGTGTTGCTGAATCTGCCGGAGCAAGATCAGACATGAATGGGGTGTTGCAACTGAGACATGCGGTTTGTCTTTTCTGGTTGGTGAGTGGAAAATCACACAGGGTGGTCTGCAAAGAGCTTTAGGATGCTTCCTCCCACTGTCCACTGCATCGTCCATCCACAGGGTTTGCAGGGCTGGCTCAATCAACGGCTGCCACACCACTAAGATGTTTTCGGAAATATGCAAGCAGGAGATGGTGGATGCTATATTATTAGTATAATACTTGTAACTCTGTAGCAGACAACAGTTTGATGAAGTGCTATGTAAAAAAACAAACAAAAGATTAGATTCTATCCGTTTCAAAGATATTTAGTTTATATATTTTATATGATACAGTACATGTGTAAGAATGACTGATGTTGTGGCAAAAAATGATTGTCTGCCAAAAATTGATTTCCGGTTTTTGCCCTAAACTGATTGCTCGTATTTAACCTGCTATGAATAACGTGTTGGTCTATAATACGTGAAACATGTCAAATGTTTCCCTCATTAATGAAATCAAGTCACTTTGAGCCGCCAGCAACATTCCTGTAACAAGGTAGAAGCTGCAATCAGTTTTTGGCAGTGACTTTTATATATCCTTTATTTATCCAGTTCACAAACAATCTTGTTGACATTAGAAATTTATTTTTTAAGTGTAATCTGGTCAAGAGGACAGCAGACAGCGCAACAAATATATCAATTGTACCTACATTATAACCAGACTTATAAAGATACTTGAACAACAGGTAATTATTGTATATATAAAACCCCTTTGTAAACCATGTTCACCGAAGTCTATTTACCAACATACATAAAGATATTACACATATTACACACGGAAACATTGCAAATCAGTTTTGGCAGGCGAACACTTTTTTGGCACAACGCTGGCAATAATTCAATTATCCGTGTAATTAGCTAAGTAATTCCTAAATGCATGTAGATTAAAGGAAATTATTTTACCTGGATATGATTGCCTCTGATGAGCCCAATGTACAAAACGTGCGGGCGACGACGATAAGATTTTTCTAGCTCCTAGAGAATTAAAATTAAAACGGAGCGACATTTTTGGGTCCATTTTGAAGTTTTCGCGCTGTGGCGCTAGCGACCAGAAAAAAACGCAAGTAAGGGCGGAGATGAAGGCTAGGAGCCCATCTGTTATGTTGGATACTCATTGTTTGTTCAATAAAGTTTCTATGGAGAAAAAAAGGGGGCTGTCCACAGCCGCTCACTTCCTGACTACCCGTCCGTCTAAGGACACTACCTTGTGACGTAGGTAGGTAGTGTCCTTATGAGCATCCTTCCCCTGAATTCGGACACAGCTGGTGTTTTCTTACGTTGCAGTCCGTTTTGACTCTCAGGGCCACCGTAGTTTTGTGCTATGAGTTAATTCAGAATCATTCATACCAGAGTAACCTGAGAGGACAATATATATTTAAGCTGAAATGTTAGAAGTGTGACAACATATCATCTCTTTAAACTGAAGCATTGTATTCCTTTTTGAAAAATACAAATTTGATGTCAGCAACATAAAAGTTTGAGACGTGCAACAAAAGACAGGAGAAGCTCTGCCCCAATATGAATTATGTTATTAAAAAAAAAAAGGATCTGGCAGCAGTCCCAACTTACCTGAGCATGAACTCACAGATGGTGTGATACCTAGGCTAAAAGGGAGATGGACAATCTGGGTTTATCAAAGCACACTTCAAAAGCAAAGCAACTGTAATTGTACAGGGGGTGCACTCCTGCTCATGACATGGATAACTTGCACAGCTGTGGATGCACCAGCAATGCTGAATGGTATTTGCAAGTTTTCTTGTGTTGTATTCACTGGCATCCACAGTGAAGACATCGTGGACAGCGGAGAAACTCCCGGTGGTGGAGCAGACTGGGACAGAGTTCCACTGATGAAAAAGAGAGTCACGGTGGATTTTATAAAAATTAAATAAAAAAAGATTCAGACCAAAAGATTTGTGATCTACACAATGCAAGCTGATCAACGATAAGCTCAGTATTTTTATTTAATATATTTTTCATCTGCTTGAATGTTTCCTGGCTCACACAGTGCTCAACCTGCTAGATTTTTGTTTGTTATTAATTTATTTTAAATATCTAATCTTATCTTTGAATCACACATAAATACACTATGTTCATTATAATAGGATACATATATACTGTCAAACACCATTCTGACATTCCATTCACGCTCAGCTGAATATTAAAATGGACAAATATGCCTCGTCTCTGCATACGCTATGATCATTATAGAATAACATGAAATATTAAAACTGAGCTTAATCTTCAACATAAGCAGTAGTCATATGAATTCATATACTCTTAAAGACAAATGGTGAACGTTTTTCTGCAGAATAAGTACTTGTACCTTTTGTGATGTTCGCCAGTATTAGTTGTCTTTGTATTGCGGGTCTAAATAAATAAGTAAATAAATCCTCCAGCACTGGTTGTTGTCACCTATTGCTAATGTTTTGACGCTGGTAACCTCTCATACGGTGTAAGAATTTAATTCAGCTGTTTAGCACAGAAAAAGTGTGACTTTCAGGACACGTGAACCTAACATTAGCGGGCATAATGTTAGCTTAATAGTCAGTTCAACAGCTGTTGTTAGCTCGGGACAAGTGACTACAACAGCAGCGATGAGCCCGATGAACGGATCCGGGGCGGATGGGCTCGTACATAAATGGATCGATCGGGGCGGGATACGGTGGGAAACGACAGATAACTTAAAGACAGGCCAAGTAGAAGGATCGCTAAAGTCTGCTAAAATCAATCGCAATGCAAGCTGATCAAACTTGCAAAGACACAATATCAAATTTAACCCACTCTGGTACAAAATGACACCATAATAGACCGTCCTTTGAACGTCAGGACGTTCGGCGATAACGTCACTCGAACTCCTTTGAAGACAGTTCTGGGGGCGGAGTCAAGAGTCCTTAAATACCCACCAAGTACATACCTTGAAGCCATAGATTGCGATAGTGCTGAACTAGCTACGGTTTCAGTTTCCCTTGCAAACACTTTTCAAACGCAGAATAGTACGTCATATAAACGAAACTAAATACATTAATTTCAAAATGAGTTCCCTAAGCTACTTTGATATGCAGATGCTCAGAAATGAGATAGAAAAGTACAAACAAGCTGAAAAACTTCAGCTTGAGAAAATCCATGAAAAGAATTGTAGGATTTCAAGTCTTGAGGCATCTTTGAAAAAAGAGCAGGAAGTGGTTGCAAAGATGAAAGAGGAGTCCAAAGAAATGCAGGTGCTCAGAAATGAAATAGAAAAGTACAAACAAGCTGAAAAACTTCAGCTTGAGGAAATCCATGAAAAGAATTGTAGGATTTCAAGTCTTGAGGCATCTTTGAAAGAAGAACAGGAAGTGGTTGCAAAGATGAAAGAGGAGTCCAAAGAAATGCAGGTGCTCAGAAATGAAATAGAAAAGTACAAACAAGCTGAAAAACTTCAGCTTGAGGAAATCCATGAAAAGAATTGTAGGATTTCAACTCTTGAGGCATCTTTGAAAGAAGAACAGGAACTGGTTGCTAAGATGACAAAGGAATCCAAAGATGAAAAGATGGAAAAAATGGAAAACGTTTTGCTGGAAACCAAATCCCAGCTAAGGTCCGCAGAGTCACAGAATGTAGATCTCACAAACAAATATGAGGCAAAAATTCGGGCTCTTCGTAAGGCAATCAAACACCTTGAAAATAAATGTGCCACTGAAAAAATGATGCGGGACAAGAAAGAAAAGGAGGTGGAATCTCTGGTTGTCCTTAAAATCAAAAATGAGCAGGAAAAACAAGAACTCAAGATGAAGCTAAGCAAGACGACTGAGGAAAAAAATGAAAAAGTTAAAGAACTGCAGAAACAACATGAGCTGCTTCAAACTGAGATTCAGAACCATGAGAAGTGCATTCATCATAATGACTTCCTCGAAAGAAGGATAGACGAGCTTCTTACACTACCTGGGGAGGTGTACTGCCGTCAACAGAAAGTTAAAAGTGTGGAAGAAGAAAAAGAGAAACTACAGGCTGAACTTAAAAAGTGTCAAAGACAAAATGAGGAGTACAAAGCGGGAAAGCGCTGGGCAATAGATGAGAAAAACAAACTGACAAAGAAAAATGATGAACTGAAAGCACGTCTTAGGGAGAAGCAATGTAACAATATAACATTGAGGAAAGAGTTAAAAGCCAAAGTCCTGGAATCTGAAAGTCAGATAAAGGAGCTGGCAAGGCAAGGTTTTACTATAGACCGCCTGGAAAAATGTCTTATGGTTAAAACTAAGCAAATAGTTCAATTTGAAAAGGAGACGCAGGAATCTGGGAAGAAAATTTCAACCCAAGAAAATAAGATAGCCCGTCTGAAAACTGCTCTTAGCAAAGCAGAAAACGATCTGGAACTGGAGATAAAGAGAATTGAAAATCTTAGGTCTGATAAAGTGCTCCTTTCTGAGACAAAGTTCTGCATTGAGAAGGAACTCTATACAGCTAGAGACACTATAAAGACACTTCAGAATAAAATCAAAGAAAAGGCCCAAGAACTCCAAGAGACAAACGTAGACCTTACCAGTGCTAAGACCAGCTATAATGCTGTAAAGACTGAGCTGGACATTATCAAAAGGCAGCAGGCAGAACTAAAGACAGAACATGAGAAACAGCTTAGCTCTGCAAATGACAACCTCTTCGCAGTGACGTCAAAGTTGACACAAACTGTGGAGGACAAAGAAGAGGTTGAGAAAGCTCTGACAAAGTCCAACCACACAGTATTTAAGCTTGAGCAAGTAATAGAAGAACTGGAAACTGACATTGGCATTCAACGACAAAAGAATGCAGTACAGAAAAAAGAAAATGACGATCTGCTGCAACAGCTGAAGGGACTTCATGACACGCTCGGCCACACTGTGCAAGTCGAGAAAAAAGCCTCCCCAGAGCAGCAAAGAAAGGATGGGGATGAAAAAATAGCCTGTAAAAAGGGGAGATTTGACCGGAGTAATGTGGAATACTTTCCATCCAAAGACGACAATGAGCTGAAAGAACAACAGAAAGAAATCAGAGACCTTAAGGGCAAAATGGGTAACAAGCTTACCACATATGACAGTAAGCTAAGAGCAGTGCATGGCCTGCTACCTCTTATTTCCACTAGGGCCCGGTCTAAAACTGTAGACAACTCAAACAAGCAGTCTGAGTCTAGGAGCTCACGCAACCTCAAGTCCACTGTTACTCCCAAGGCAGAAGAAGAAAGGCTTCATCCCCATCCACCTGTACTTAATTCCCAGTCAACTCTACGTAGAGTATACAATCCTGGTGCAAAAACAATCAAGCGCCGGCCTTCAGCCAAACCCAAACACATCTAAAATAACCCTCCTACCAGTTCTCACACTAAGGGACAATATTAGAAAAGAAATTAAATACCCGCCCATCCTGAGGGTATATTACATCCGTAACCCAGGAGTGGCTGTATTTGCTGTAACATCATAAATGTAAGACAATAAGGACATCTCTGCATGTGTGAGAAAGTGACATGCATTTCGTCACCCCAACCGGTCGAGGTAGATGGCCGCCCCTCACTGAGCCTGGTTCTACTGAAGGTTTCTTCCCGTTAAAAGGGAGTTTTTCCTTCCCACTGTCGCCAAGTGCTTGCTCGTAGGGGATCTTCGGATTGTTGGGTTTTCTCTGCATTATTGTAGGGATGTTACCTTGCAATATTATATTATATATTATAATATAATAAAGGTTTAAAATTGGCACAAATAAAATTGATGTGAACTGAGTTTTTCTTTTGATGTGTACAAGTGGTTGTATTTGAGTACTTTTGATCTGCTTTTATTCGCTACTACGCACACACTGGCTTCAAAAATACAAAGTGATGGCAGTCCCCATAAAAAGGGAATTTTGGCTTCATTTTTGTACAGTGGCAGGAAGTGGAGTGAGGTTATTAAAAAAGGCTGTTTTCAGCTATTTTTAAAGCTACATTTTAGTTAGTTTTTAGTTAGCGAACCTTTAGTTACTGTGGCCAAATACATATTTCATTTTTTAAAGTAAACACATTTTCAGTAAATCGCAGTTGGCCGTTGAGGAAAAGCACATGTTCGGTAGCTAATCCGTGTATTTACCCTGACTAAAGAAATATCTCTGCTGAAGTCACTGAGATGGTTTATATGAGAAACAGAAATGTTACTGGCCTGATCAGTCACTAGGCAATGTTGCCGTTACTGTACCTTTATGAGTTACACAGTCAGAGCAACATGCTGGACTCTTCTTTAGCTCCTCTGCAGAGCCGATTATTAAATATGCGCAAACAGCAGCATGTTTCTGGCTCCCTCCACACATGGTCAAGGTCAAGTTTATTGATCGAGCACATTTCCAACAGGCCATGCTGCACAACTTGCTTTACAGACTAGAATGCAACTAAAACAAGTAAAATGCACAACAATGATGCAATAAAATGTAAATGAATAATAACACTAAAATAGAATGCATTTAAATTACTCATTGGCAGCAGATTTGACGCAGTTTCAACTGAAGATGAATCAATTAAAGGGTTAAAAAATGTTCTCACAGTTTTCTTCAGTCGCAAACTGTCTTTAATATCAGTTCCAGTTTCTAGCAGATATCTCAGTTTCTTGATAACACAGCTGATACATACTCCAATGTTTAATGCAAACAAAAACTTTTTTGAATGCTTCTCAGAGGAGATCAAAGCACTCATAACACTGGTGTTAATTTTCAACACATTATCGGTCTTTAACACAGTAAAATCAGGTAGCTGTCATTCAATGCCAACATCAGCCTACCTGACAAAGCCAAACTAAACTAAGCTTTTCCATCAACTTCCATCAGACATTATAGTTTATCCAAGCAAAATGTTTTCTTTTTAAAAATCTAAGGTTTTGAGGAAAATAACAGCATCTATGAAAGTACATGAAATATTGATTAGGCTATTTGAAAATGGTGAAAGACAAGTCTGATAAAAAGCTGAAAAGATGCTGACACTGTTGTATTTCACATTAGAATGAAGGGAAAAAAACTGTACTGCATGAAAGAAATGTACAGTGGATTTCTCATTTGACTATAAAATATAAATGACTTTTGCTGGAGGGACTGAATAGCCAAATTCAATATAAAGATCTACTGTTCCATCAAGTTGGCAGCAAATATCTCATTTATCAGTCCATAGTGGAAATAAATAAGCATTCAACCTCTGATTTGACATTTTATTACTGTCTTAACCAAAATTGCAGTCAGAAAACATGAAATTCTGCAAAAGAACGATACAAGCTGAACTCATTTTGGTTTGAAGTGAATCAGATACCATTCATTCACCGACTCCATTTCTAATTTGCCATTTCCCAGTTCAGTAGAGAGCTCTGACTTGAATCATGTGTGGAAGGGACAAAGTACAACTCTGAGCAGCACCGTACAGCACGCAGAGACAGTGTGCATTTCTATCGCTGCTGCAGGTATGAAGCTGTGAGGATCATTGACCAGAACGCGTCACTTTAACAAACTGATGAAACCAGCTGTAACACAGGACTTGTTGTTTTGTTTTTTTAATGCAGTCCAGCAAATGCATTCTAGGAACAAAGAGTCAGGTGATTCATTTGCTACAATATATTAGCAGTTCACCCTCCTTCTTAGCGTATGGCACAGTTTTTAAAAGTAGAGGCAGAGTTTCTGTTTATTGCTGTGAAAGCTCTGCCACACTCAGCTGTTATCCATCAGTGTTTAGCAGCCCGACTGGGCTTTTTAACAGTCTTCACTTTTACAGAGTTTTTGTATAGTAGCAGTCTCTCTGTGGTGTGAGGTGGCAGGCGGTTCCTTTTTGCTTTCACAATGCACGCAGCCATCGGACTGAAACGGTCAAAACCTCCAGATGTGGCGGGTACCGCCAGCAGCTTCTTGGCGAGGCCTTGGAGCTTCGGGAATCGAGAAGCACATTTCCAGTACTGAAGAGTGGAGCTGCTTTCCCACAGTGGTTCAGACAGGTACACGTCAAACTCTGACATCTTTAGAGTCTTTGCAGGCGGCTGAAGGAAGTTGAAGATGGACTTCCTCTTGAGGTCGTTTTCACTGAATTCAGGACAGTTGTTGTCTGAACTGCCAGCACAAGTGTCCATCACGGCATCTGTCTGGCTTTCTTCTTTCACATCGTGCTCCAGCCCACTGCCTGTCTGATCTTTCTCTGCCTCAACAGTTGGAAAAGTTGAGGCTTCCATGTTTTCTAATGTGGACTCAACAATGCTGCGAGCCTCAGATTTTGACGGAGGCGTTAGGAAATCATTCTGTTCATCCTGGTTGTCATCAGAAAATGGCTGCAAAAAAAGGTTGTTTTAAATGTAGACACATTTTTTTCCTTTATCTACTCAACACTCATCTTTAATTAAATATAAATCAACAGAAGTCTGCTATGCTTCTGGCCTAATTTGGTACCTGCAGTTTGATCCTAGGATCCAGCACAGCAGCTAGTATCATGTCCTTCTGGTGAATCACTGGCTGGAAGTGTGTGTAGAGGCCTGTGCGCAGCGCCTTGCAGAAGTGGGTGTAGTTGGTGACACAATTCTCCAAGGTTTTATCAAGTCCAATGAGGGACGGTATGATGAGAGACATAGTCACACCATTTCCCTGCAGGACCTACGATAGAAAAGACACAAATATGTCTTCTATTAAAGACCCTGTTCACATTTCTTCTTAGCCTGATTATGGGATTACTGAACAAAAGGTTACACATGTAGATTTGGAAATTTCATTATAAATGTTGAAGATGCCTGGTGTAATTACTGCACACATCAGGTTTTTATTAACTTGCTCTGTTACCTGCATAGCCTCCTCAAAGGGCTCAAGAAGACCTAGAATGTCAATCACTTGTTCCCTCTTAACCATAACCAGCGGTGGGGCGCTGGCTGTGTCACTAGCCTCTATGCGTGCCTGGGCCAGGAGAGTCATGATGGAGCTCCAGACAGACTCCTGGACCATTCGCCGTAATGATAGCATCATGGAGTTCCAACGACAGTTGCTAGAGGAAGGGCACAAAGACACATTGTACTCCTTCATCAAAACCTAAATTAAAAGAAAAAAGAGAAAAAAGGCAAAAATAATCTTGTTAAAAGAGCTCAGGTCTGCATCTTTTCTGTAAAACATTTGCCACATTACACTAAATAATGTAAGCAAGAGGAAACATCTCTTAAATTCTGTTTTTCCTCCCTCGCAATGAAAATGAAGATATTGAAACCCAGCTGTAAATACCTTGGAAATAACATTTAAATCCTTTAGTCTCATACCTCACTCCAGTAGGGGCTGCTCTTGAAGAAAGCCACCACATTGTGGACCTGTGAGAGCAGGTTCTCTACTACTCTTGAATTTCTTAAGGCATCCCTAATCACTATCTGCAGTGTCCTGGCAGCACATGTAGTCCTTGTCCCCATCTGCAGCTCGGAAAAAGGGGACTCTGCTTCAGACATTTGGTCTGACAGAAATGCCAGCACTTCATCTCCATCCGGTTCTCCTCTATTGGACGTGCACATAATCTTGTAGTCGCAGAACAAGTTGTTTGTAGCTAGGGCTTCTTTGGCCTGGTTGGCAAGGATGTAGCCGATGCTGCGAGGAAAGATCCCGTAGCTCAGCAGCACACCTTCGAGCTCCCTGGACACACAAATGCTGAGGTTTTTGTGGCTGACATGACGGAAGGCCACAATAGGACGGCGGAGCTGCCAGGAATCACTGATAAAGTGAAGCTGGACAACAACAATGGGATCCTCTACTGGCAGGGTTTGAGCCCCTGCCCAGAGATCAACGGTGACATGAATGGCACTTTCACCATCTTTCATTGTGGCAAGGCAGGATTTAAGATCACGGATGAGCTGAGGCTTGATGGCTCGTTCCACCTCGTCATAAAGCTGCAGGGCCACTGCGCGCTGGGATAGCTTGTTGTACTCAGGGCTGATCGTACTCATGAAAGACCTGAAGCCAGCCCCTTCAACAAAGCTGTGCGGAATAAAGTGAATCATACATTTAACGATATACAGTAAATATTAATTCAATATATAAAAGCTTTTACAAAGTTTTCAACATAACCACAGAGTGACAAGAAAATTGCATTGACTTAAGGATTACCAAACCTCCTTCAGTGGATCACAAACCAACACTATCTCAACTATCAGCAGAAGAACTCACCTGAGGGGCAGCATGTCCTCAGCAATCATCCTTAGTGCTGCATCAGCAAACTTTTTTTGGTCCACCTTCACGGCTGGTGGTGCGGTGCCAGAGCTGGGACTGGATTTTGAGCTGGGGAGCAAAGAATTACTGGGGGAGGAAGACTCTCTCTTTAATGTAGACCTCTGTGGAGGTGGAGCAGCAGTCTTCTGCTTGGCTTTATGGTGCTCCTTGTCCTGCATTGACTTCTCAGGCCTGAGCTGCAGCAGAGCAAAACGCACAATAGGTAAACCAAACTTGTCGGATGAGAATAGCTTGTGTGAAATCCTGAAAGATTTAGGAATTTATGAATTCCTAAATCTTTTCTTCAGAAATACAGCCATAGCAAGCTCACCACTTCAGGAGTTACTGGTTCGGCATCTAAAACAACGTCACATTTGAAATCCACCTGTAACACATCATGTAATATTAATTCACAATTAACAATATCAAAGGTTTACTGTAACTTAAAACTGCAGGAAAAATGGTAGTTTAGTGACATTTAAAACAAGCAGCTTTGAATTGTTTGAGCTGGCTATGTCCCAGTATCAAATCCATCTAACATACTGGTATATCTGATCAGTTGTAACTGAAAATGAAGCCTTAAAAAGTATGAACTACATCCAATAAGCACTGTACCTCTCCATCCACAAATTGCTGAATATCAATGGAAACGCTTTGAGCAGCATCTCTAAAGAAGCCCAGCTCTGCTTTACGTTTGATGGTCGAATTCCAATGATTCTTCACAGAATTGTCAGACCTGCCAGAAAAAAATAAATAAATAAATTGCATTTTGATTGCTAATCATATTTTAAAAATTCAGTCATTGCCAGCTAACTGGCCCACCTTCCTGGGAGCAGCCTGGAAATCTCAGCCCACCGGTTTCCCAGAATGGAGTGGGCTTTATAGATGATGAGATCCTCTTCATCAGTCCAGCAGCTCTTACTGATCATTGGGTCGAGGTGATTGTGCCAGCGATCACGGCACTGCTTCCCCAATCGACCCTTTAGATGCTTTGAAATTAGAGTCCAGTGCTTGGTGCCATATTTGGCCACAAGCTCTACTATCTATCCAGAGAAAAATACAAAAGTAAAAACAGAATTTAAATAACAAAAATAGAAAAATATCCAAACTAAAACCAAAAAGTGTACATCTGATGTTCAATGTTTTTCATTTTCCCACCTTTTCATCTTCCTCTTTGGACCAGAAGCCTTTAATTAAGTCAGGATCCACATGTTTTCGCCAGCGGTGCATACACTGGTATTCTGTTCGCCCCTGTACAAGAAACAAGACATGTCACGCTGTATTAACTCAGAATTCACTGCTGTTATTCATCTTATTCTTGAACGATGTCTGCATGTGCCAAAACTTACTGGTAAAAAACTAGCAATAGTTTTCCAATCTTTTTTTCCAATGTTGCAGACCAGAATTTTGAGATTTTCATCCTAAATGTCAGAGAAAATAAGTCCAAACACAGTACATGGGTTATCATCAACACATTACAAAGACATTTACAGATACTGAGTTAGCCAGGTAGTTTCAATAAATTTATAGTTAATTAATATGAGCCAAAAAACAACCAACAATATGACATTAGTAACAGTAACTGAATAAATTATGTGAAAATCAAGATGCTGTAGGAAGAGAAAAAGTTGTCCTGAGACTTCTTTCAACTTACCTCTTCCTGAGTCCATTTGACTTGACACCTGGTACCGTCCTTATTTTCTACTAAATCTGAGTCAGTGTCAAAGCATAGACTATCATCTCCCTCATCGTCCATGCTGCAAACACAAAGATAACCAATAATTCAAATACAAATATTTTACTTTATTTAAATTTCCCAAGTGCAAAGACACACAAGAGAGAGCTCAGACGTCTCAGCAATGAACACTGACTATGACATGGTTGACATTAAACCCAAACAAATACCTACAGAGCCATCGTTTACAACACACTCAGTACTGTCTGCAGCACATGCAGCAGAGTACATATCACAGTTGAGCAGACTGTGATCTTAAGGGTAAATTAACAAACAATGACTTCATTGCTATTTTCAATATATCTCTGAAATACTCCATGTAAATATGTATGTAAATAGAGAATATGAATTCATATATAGATATCTGAATTTATGTTAATCCCTAAAGATCCAGTATCAACTGAGATCTACATTTTTGCAAGTCAATACCAAAATCTATTGTAAAGGTAACTGATATTAAAAATGAAGGCACTAAGAATGAAGTATGCAAGTGTTGGCATACTTGTTATTTGAACTTTAAAAATCACATATGATGTGTCAAAATTATTAAAGAAAATAAACTACAGAGCAAATTAACAGCAAAATCTTTTTCAACATACATATTTAAGTCGCGTCAGCTAAAGAGCTGTCTAATAACTATGGTTAAAAACAGAGAAAATATCCAGTGAGCAATTGTTCTTAGGGCAAAAATGCCTTGTTGATACTAGAGGTTCGAGTAGAATAGCCAAACGGTTTCAAGCTGATAGGAAGGCAACATTAACTCAAGCACTTGCTACAACTGGGAATGCAAAGCATATCAAACCCTGAAGCAGATGGGCTAAGGCAGCAGAACACCACATGAGGTGCCACTCCTGAGAGCTAAGAACAGAAAACCGAGGCCAAAACTGGACAACAGAAAATTGGGACAATGTTGCAGCATTCAAAAATTATGGTCAGAATAAAGTGTTCACATGAAATGATGCTTCCTGCTTTGTATTACCTAAGCCTTTTTCTCTACCTACTTGACTTCACTCAGTTAAGGTTGATTTCAATTACAATTGAGTACCACTTCAATGTGCTACGGGTCGTTGCAGTAATGTCACCGAAAGTCCCATGACGTTGTTTGTACACAACACAAACACAATGCAATAATGGAGGACATCGAGACAATGCTATATCTGCTGCTTGGTGTATGGCTTTTAAAAATGGCGACTCTGATTTTTGTGAAAAAGTCGCGACACCACTGACTGACCAATCATTGGCATGCAGTCAGTTGCTGTTACATTTTCAGATCGACTCAGCTCATTTGGAACCCCAGCCGAGCAGGTACTAATAAAATACCTGGTACCAGATAGTACCACCTAATGGAAAACCCTAAAAACCAGGTCAAGTCAAGCTGAGTAGGTACTAGTGGAAAAGAGGCATTAGTACCAACTGAGAACTATTTAAATGCCACAGCCTACCTCTGTAGTTCTGCTGACCATGAACGCAGTCTACCCATCTTCTGATGGCTGCTTTCATAAAGATGACCAAAAAGCTCAAATCATCTCAAACTGTTTTCTTGTTTTCTTTTTTCCTCTTAAAAAGGAGTTTTTCTTTCCCAATGTCACCAAAGTGCTAGCTCATAGAGGGTCACATGATTGTTGCCGTTTTCTTCGTTTCTTCTGTATTATTGTATGGTCTTGACCTAATAATATAAAGTTCCTTGAGGCAACTGTTGTTGTGATTTAGGGCTATATAAATTAAACTGAAGTGCATTGAAATCAAATGGCCTCCACAATTTCCAGACATCAATCCAACAGACAACCTTTTGAATGTGGTGGAATGGGAACCTCATCGATGTGCAGCAGACAAATCTGCACCAACTGTGTGGTACTTTGTGCTACCAATTCAATATAAACCAAAATCTCTGAGGAATGTTTCCAGCATCTTGTTGAATTTGTGCCAGAAGGAATTAAGGCAGCCGAGGAAAAAAGGGGGTCTAAACCAGGACTAGCAAGGTGTACCCAAAAAAGTGCCCTGGAAATTTCATTATCTGTCTCTAAAGCAAGCAACCCATCAGTGATATTTTGCAATTTAAAGAGAGCAACTGTTTGATACAGAAGTAAACTTAATGTCAAAATTAATTAAAGAAAAAAGTAAGTAACACAATATAGTCGTCTGTAATGCTCTTAACCTAAGCAGTCACCATTGGGATATCTAATAATAACTACAGTGTAAATGGGTTTGAATGAATTTCTTTCATTTACTGAGTACATTTCAAATATAACACACATTACCAGTCAATAAATAATTACTCAAGGTTGATTTTTGAGTGTTAATTCTACCCTCTCTCTAAGGAAATTATCTGGATTACAGCTGCTCCAAGACAGTAACAGTAACAGACTACACTATTTAAATAATACAATATGTTACAGAGTTTACAAATTGAAGAAATAGCACTAATATGTACAATTGCTCAATTATACTATAACAAAATATGAGCACATTATCACAGATCTAACTGCTGTATTTCACCTGCTCTCCAGCAACCAGTTAAACAAGCATGCATGCTATTCAGCTAAGAGCTAACAACTTCCCACAGCTAAGTAGCTAACATTAGCTTCTGCCAACCCAACAATTAAATCGCCGTGAAAACAAATTGTTACCTTATATATCTACAACAGTACATTGTGCAACTCTCGAAACAAAGTTATTGCAATTGATCGAACAAAAATATAACGCAAAGCTGCAGAACTTACATTTAAACTTGGTTGCAACTTCAAGCTAACTCTCTGATAGCAGATCCACTGAGCACACTTGAGAAAACGTTAGCTGTTAATTTAGCAAGTAGAGCGCCTCTAGCGGCGCTTGTGCGGGATAAAAACAAGCCTGCCCACTGCAACGCTTTCATCAGGAGTGGAAGTCGTAACAGGCACATTTAGCCGACACGAAAGCAGAGATAACGCGGACATGTTTAAATAAATCTAACATTGTGTAAGTGCTTCTGGAAAACAGTCGCGTTCAGCCCTTCCAGCTCATAACTTGACGGCAGGGGAGGAAATCACAGTTCACTCACTGCCATAAACACAAACAAGCTCTGCAACTGCGTGATAAATGTAACGACAAATAAAATATTCTTTTGTGAAACATTTCCAGCTAACGCAAAGCATCATATACCCATATATTACGTGTTTGTTTATATTTTAAAGACACCAAGAATATACACACACATGCACATTTCTCACACTTACCCGCGCGATATAACTCCTCTGTCCCTTCAGTCCCCCGGTCCCGATGAAGACCCGAAATTAGCAACCATAATAAATCATTGTTTCCATGTAATATATGCTTAATGCGGTTTGTATTGGTTATCTACAGACAATAACAGGGAGCTGCTGGCGTTTTATCAGTTGAAATTTAGCCGGGACTAAATGCTAGAGGTCTGTTCAAGAGCACCACTGCTGCAGAGCTGCTACACACATTTCCCGGAAACGACCCATGTGAGCTGCTGCTAACGGCTGCTCAAAAGACAGGCTTGTTACATTGCATGCATGACTTTGCCTTTAACATTTGTAAAAAAAAGACTTTAAGAAAATAAAAAGCCCACGTCAAAACATTAATGTACGACTGAATATATTCTAACGTAATAACTTCCTCATAAAACCATTAGTGGGGCACTAACACTTGGTAGGCTAATTGTTATGCAGCTGTTTCAATAAAGTTCTGCCTGTAATGTCTTTAAAATGGCAAATACTACTTGTGCTGGCTAAAAATGGACATTTTAAGATAAGAAAGCCTCCTTTTAAAGTTATAATAACATTTTGATGATTACCATTGCCATTTATGTAAATGTATATAACACACGTTGTTATCAAAAGATAGTGTCAAAATAATAAGAGATTAACTTCATCCATTATTAAATTAATTTCATTTTAAGATCCATGTAAATACCCTGTCTATGGCAATAGTTTAAGTCCCCTGTTTATGGGAATAATTGTTTTGTTTATGTCATGGCGTTGTATTATATGACTGTCAAAAATCTTAAAATCTCTTATTCAATTCAATTCAGTTTTATTTTGTAAGGTAAAGACTCTACAATATATATATTTATTTTTTAAAACCCTTAACAATCACATGACCCTCTACGAGCAACCACCTGGTGACAGAGGGAAGGAAGAACTCCCTTTCAAACCACAAGCAGAACCAGAATCAGCCTGTCCTATGAATACATATCATGCAACCATGTTTTACTGTATTACCAGTTCTTATTTGTTTATACACCAGTTTCCACAGGAAGCATACAAGTGCTCCACAAATTCATGTTAAGCTTTTTCCTTATTTTTATCAAGTATGTGCTTTTACAAAGGTAGATGCTCAAAGTAAACATGACCAAATTCTAAACCTTTGGCTTTGGCTGTCCACAATATGTTTACCCCAGACAGCCAGGCAGATCTGGGAGAACCACAGAAGCCCTATCCACCAACAGTTCAGATATTTTGCTTACCAGAGGTAGCCTATCCGAAGAAAGTTGGCTTAAAGGGAGAGGGAAGGGAGCTAAAATGATTTATTTCATACACCAGATGAACCCAGGACCTACACCAAAGCCCAGGATCAGATGAATAAAGGTTATTTTGAATCATGAACCAGGTAAACCACTCTAAAAGACTGAGACAAAGTAAAGATGGAGGCTGAAATTAGTGTTTTTATTTAAAGTGTCTTTAATTTAAAAAAAAAAAGGCTTGATCATAAATATCATTATTTACAGTATGTTTATGTTGTTTTATCCTCCCTAATATTTATTTATTGGTTATCAATTTACCTAAAGCAAGTTTGATGTCTACACCTTTATGAGGATGCTAGTGGATGATAAGGTGTAGTCCAACATCCACCCTTTGCAGCAGTGTTGCTCAGGAACCACTGGCTCCTCATCGTTGGTGCAGTTTCACACTGTGCATGTGTGTTTCCTATAATTTATAAAGGTTATATGTTTGCAGTGTTGAATTTAAAAAAAAACAGTTACAGTGTTTATGTTGGATCCTGTATTTGCAGCTTAATGTCACACTGAAATCCAAAGAAGACTCTGGGACATGACAGGTTCTGTTGTCCACATAATGATACTGAGAACCATACAAGTTGCAAACATGTTTCTGTGTGTACACTGCACCCCTTTGACTTCTGCTTGAGTGAGCAGTGTTCACATGCAGTGTTGATGATTTTTGACCACTAAGTGGGGCACTTCTACCAAGATGATGGCGAGCTGTTAATAACTCTCAACTTTCCTCATTGAGTCGAACATGTTTCACTGCTGGATTAATAATTTATCTGTTAATCTCACCTGAAAAATTGAAAAATAATGAGTCTCTGGTGGTTAATGTGACCACAGCTTGCAGCGCTTCACTTAGATAAGTTTGTGGTGATATAATAAGAAGCATAAAGTGATGAAATCTGAGAAGATACGATCGGTGATGAAAAAGAGACAAAGCCTCCATCATATACAGATGACTCACCCAGGCTGTCAGTTAAAGCTTGTTGTATATGAAATCTTTTGGAGAATAAATGACTATCCAGAATCAATGAAAGACTTCCTTAGCTCTTTTAATTATTCACTGTTATATCAGTTTGATAAATGCATTTATTGTTTTATTATGTTACATTGCTTTGTTGATACCAATTGTTTATTGTGCAGCTTCTAACTGTGTTTTTAGTTTTTCTTGGAAAGCACTTTGTTAACTTGCTATAAAAGTGTAATATCTGGATTATCTGGATAACAGTATGTCGTATATTACATATCTATTACATAACCAGTTTTCCAACATGTCATCGCTTACACTGAAATTACAATACTATGGCATTTCCCTCTTTACAGTCATGGACATTCCCACTTTGAATACATGTGGAAGCTGAGTGCCGTTGTGGCTCAGTAGCAATAACCAGAAATAGGAAAGCACAGCACGGTCTTTACTTTACCTATGAAGCCCAGGGATGGAACTGGAGACAATCCTATTCTATATTTAATTTTGTTTCCTGATTTTTTTTTTCTTTTCCCAAAGAAAACATTTTGACATGTCCCCTTAGGTAGAAGCTAAAGGCCTGTAAAAGCCATCTTCTTCTCCTGCTTTGCAAAGTGAGAAATGTCTCCAATCTATCTGCGTCTCCTCAATTCAACAACTGCAATTTTGTTTGTTTGTTTGTTTTTCCACTGTCATAACTGCTCTCTCACAACTGAAAAAGAAAGCAGGCAAAAACGATTAACCAATGAGAATCGTTGGATCGATGACGAGTTGACGAGTTATGTTTATGTAATAAAATAAAATGTGGTGCCAAAAGGACTTTGAAGCGATTGACTTTGTGGTGGTGCATGTCATTTCAAACGCGCTGCACAATAACTTCCAGTCTGTATGACTTTCACCTGTGCTTTGTCTTTATTCATGTCTAAGCAGAAGTAATATTGTATTTACCTATCCCAAAAGTAAGAGATGTGGGCTTTTAAATTTAATTGCATGGAAAGATAATCAGAAATGATTATACTCTGACTTCAAAAATAGCAAATTACAAATCATGTCCAAGCTGTTTACTAAAAAAATAATGTCTTCTGTATAAAACTGCACTACTACCTGCTGAGTGTGTTTTCTGCTTCTGGATTTAGAGGTTGCCTTTAGGATCTCTTTATGGATGAATACGCTTTGTTGACACATAGTCGCACCAATACATAAATTCAGCACAAGAAGCTATCACTGTCTTACAGTAAGGAAACTGTTGCTTTAAAGGGGGGTGACCATGACTGCTGATTGATTGCATCACCGATTCTGGTCCACTGAATCCCTCATTTGTTAAACAGGTCTGTTCTACTTTTGACCTTTTTTTTTAAGTCTTCAATCCCACGTTAACTTCTGATTCAATCTTTAGTAGATAAACCCTGTCACAGGTCACCACCAGGAAGAGCTTGACATTTTTACAAGCTGGTCGACGGCTGAAGTGAATGATCAAAAACATAGTTCGGTCACGTTAAACGATGCAAGCAAAAGAACATGTAAATATTTTGGCAAATATTTGAGTTATTAACACGCATACGTGGATTTTTGCTAATGTTGGTTTCAGTCATGTATGGCGCCGCTGCTGGCAGCGTGACCCAGCAGTCCCCGTGTTTACAAGATCTGATGGTGAGCGGCAGCTCGGCACACAGCTTTACAGCTTTAAAGGTCTGACCAGAATTTGACCCCTAAGAGCAATAGACCATTTGTAGATTTGGAGGAAAAAATGACAGCTGTCACTCCAGAAACCATGCGGGTACATGAGTGTATTTGGTTTCACAGTAAAGCATCTGATACACCATTTGTTAAGATGAAATGTTGAACAAGATTAACACGTTCTTAAGGAGGTAAATATCAGCGTGCTATGTTCAGAAACCAGAATACATACACAAACAAGACTTCGGGCGTATATGAGTAGAATTATAAAAACAGAATGCAAGGACATGTTATTGACTGTACATTTTTAACTATATCACCTACAACTGCCATCACCAACTTCACAGCCAAGTCAGAGAGGCACTTCACAGTTTACACTGATATAATCACAGTAGTACTGTAATAATCCTGCTGCAAAGCTGCTACTGTATATTTACAGTACTCGATACCGTATTTCCACAACGACATGGCAACTTGTTTAACCTGTTATATAAACCAGTGAAGCTAAACTTATATCTACAGACAAAAAAACAAATGAATACTTTGATCATGACTACTGTATAATCCTCATAATAAACGACTATATCGTGCACACAGAGCCATAGCTGACTGACTGACTGAAGTTAGTCAAAGGTACTGCATCAGTGCATCATTAGCAAATCAGTGTGGACATTTAGTACATTTACAGCTATGATCATTGCTGCAATAACTAGTAGGCAGTGTTTCGCACCCAGCTATGCCACCTTCACTGTTTTATCACTGCGAGTAGCACGGCTGGTATTACTTTTCAACATTTTTTTCTCCTTCTCTGGTCAAAGATTTTTTTAATCCTTTTTTTTGGTCTTTAAGGAGAAACATGCTGCATAGAATCATCAGTAGCACCGTATGACAAAAAGATAAAAACAAATGAAGAAAACATGTCAAGTGTGCCCTGATAACTGATGTTAAAAAGCAAAACACTGAACTAGAATTGTTACTATCTAGCCTGTTAAGAGTAAGAAATGTTTTTTAAAAAATATATGAATTTCTTCTTCTAGTCTTTTTTCTTTCTTTTTTTTTCATTATTCCCTGTTTTAACTCAGTGCTGGACTCCATGATTATTATCCGTTGCTATATTAAAAAAACATGTTCATCAGGATCTACTTTCTATAAAAACAGGATCAGTGAGCAACAACGCTAAGTCTTGATATAGACACACAAAGATGGTGTTTTGTGCAGGTACAATATGCTAAAACCTTTAAAAAAATACAAAGAAAAAGAAGTTTTGTGTTTATCCAGCCTCATGTGTTCTTCATTTCTCTACAAATAAATGAAATAAAGGCTCTTCTTGTTACATTTTAAGGAAACTCCAACTGCATAACTTGTTCGTGTATATCCTAAACACGGGACCCCCCAGGCAAGACGTTTTACATATTTCGAACTTGAACTTATTTCGAACAGTGTCTCCATTGCAGACTTGCCCTTTCTGCTACATACTCGCTTCACTGCAGCGGTCAAACATGACCGATGTCATGTGGAATTCCTGCTGTGTTACACTTATCTTTGTGAAAAAACTTTTAAAAATAATGAACAAGATTTCTGCGATAAAAAATCATTTAAACAGTTAGCTGCGATTCATCTGTCCGGATGTCACAGAAAGCTGTCCTCGGTGCCGACAAAGGAGAACCCGTTAAAGGCGTTGCTGGAGCTGGTGCTGGGATTGAACTCTGGGGTCTGACTCACTGAGTTAGGAACCATTTCTCTGGTGAACTCAGGATCAATATGTTGAGTGTCAGCTGGGCCCCTCTGAAAGATGAAACAATTTTAAGTGTAAATAAGGATGACTGCTATTATATGCATTATATACAACACATGACAAGGTGTCCTAAATGTAAAACTAATATACAGCGATGCACATGCCCATTTGTCTAACTTAAGTCTAACTAGTGAA
This sequence comes from Pelmatolapia mariae, assembly GCF_036321145.2. NCBI lineage: Eukaryota > Metazoa > Chordata > Actinopteri > Cichliformes > Cichlidae > Pelmatolapia > Pelmatolapia mariae. The sequence continues at coordinate 31,421,180 of NC_086244.1, read as the reverse complement.
CACTGATCTAGAGAAACTTCTTAAAGCTGGTGTTAAAACCAAGTTTAAATAGTCAGTTTATAAAAGATTAAATGATGCATATGAGTAAATTCAGATCAGCTTACTCGTTGACATCAATATACTGAAAAAGCCTAGAAGCACAATAAATGATCCTTATTTTCATTAAAGATATAAAGTATAATACATTTCTATTTCATATGTAAAGTGATTGAGAAGCAAAGCCAACCAGTCTTTGCAACAAGTAAAAGAGTTTAAGCTACATAATGACTAAGAATGTAAAAGGTCAGAGGGATTTCCTTGCATTAATCTTTAGCTAGATAATAACATAAGACGGGATAAAGAGATTCACAAAAAAATGCAGCGGGACAGATCTGAGAGGGTTTTACTGGCTGATCGCTCTGAAACATTTGTGGTGAGTGGAAAGAAAAGAGAACACCAGCTAAGGTAAATGGAGATAAGTGGTTAATAAAGTCACATATGACGAGGCAGGCACAGAGAAAAGACACGAGCAGGCGGAGCAGCAACTCACCACATTAGGGTTGTAAGGAGGAGTGATTCTCTTGTGGTAAAGGTCGTCCCAGTTGATCGGAGTGAAAAAGGTGTGGTTCTTTATTTCTAACTATAAATAAAAGAAAGAAAAAACTGCACATGCTTAACTTTTTCATGCCTTTCATAAAAACAAAATCACACATATAGTGAATCATGTAGAACAACGCCAATAGCTGCTACATGCAAGGTAAATGTTATCAGAGGGCTTGGGTGTGGAGCTCTCTTTAAAAGAAATCCAAAACTCTTAAATAAAGACTACACCCAGCTTTTATTTGCGCCAACATTTATTGCAGTTATCCCTATTCTAAGACTAGGCTTATATCCTGTCTGGGAAAGCATCTGTTTTAATATGGAGCAAAGACTGAAAGACTTACAAAGTCTGCGATGGCTCCCAGGCGTCTGTGCTGGTCTTTCTGGAGAAGACCCATCAGCAGAGAGCAGGCGGCCTCAGACTTTCCTGGAGGCAGCATCAGCGGCTTGTGAAGGATCCCATCGTACATTTCACCGATATCACGGCTGTAGAAAGGAGGCTGAACAGAAGGGATGCAATAAATATCATTCATATGTAACATATCAAGTTATCCAAGGTTTCTTTTTAAGGGAAATGGAAAAAAAATGTTAGCAGTTTCTACCAGGAAGTCATCATGCCTGCGTGCCCAGTAAATGACAAGGGGAAAAGAATTCCTCATAAAATGTAAAAATTCAATCAGTCTGTGTCTTTAAGAGGTTTAACAAAACACACCTTGTCCATACAAACTTCTAGGAGAGGCAAAACCTTTCTTTGACCATTTACGACAAGGTCTACTAAAAACTGAGGTCAAATTTGGATCCACATATAGGAGGATGGTTTTAACTATGCTCTAGTTTTTCTGTGAGTACCACAAAAATAATGTCTTACTTTTGCGGAAGACTACTTCTTGGTAAAAAATTAACAACGGTACAGTACTGCCAAAACTCATAATCCATAAACCCTAAACAAATACACATACCAGGCTGAAGAGCATCTCATAGAGCACAGCTCCCAGACACCACCAGTCCACCGTCCTGTCATACGGTTCCTTACGAAGAATCTCTGGCGCCAAATACTTTAGACACATGATAGAGAACAAAAAATGAAACGATGCAAACTTTGGGTTATCAGGGAACATTTGCTTCCTACAAACTATTGTTCACCCATAGTCTGCATGCTTGTGTTTATATAATGCAATCTTCTTTATCTGATCCATCTGTTTAACTGTTCGCTAATGCAAAGATCTTATCAGCCCACCAGTAACTCTTTGCCTTTAGGCATGTAGATATGGTCCACACGACCTGCTCACATTCAAACAGAGCACCAGAATGGGGAAGAAAGGTGATTTAAATGGCTTGACATGGTTGTTGGTGCCAGACAGGCTGATCTTTCAGAAACTGCTGATCTGCTGGGATTTTCATGCTAAACATCCAATGAGCTGCAGCTCTCTGGGTGAAAATGCTGTGTTGATGCTGGAGGTCAGAGGAAGGCTACGGTGAGTCCAATAACCGCTTGTTACCAGCAAATTACGCAAAAGAGCATCTCTGAACACACAACATATTCAAGCTGACGGGTTACAGTAGCAGAAGACCACACATGCTCCTGTTAGTAAAACTGAGCCTACACAGAAAAATGGCTCTTCATTTTTTTTTTTTGCGACAAATTGATTTGGATTGTAAACTACATGAAAACATGAATCCATCCTGCCTTGTATCAGTGGTTCAGGCTGTTGGTGGTATAATGGTGTGGGGGATATTTTACTGGCACACCTTACACACCTTAGCAGCAACTGAGCATCGTTTAAATAGCACAGCCTGCCTGAGGATTGCTGCCCACCATGTCCATCCCTTTATGACCGCGTGTGTAATCATCTTCTGATGGCTGCCTCCAACAAGATAGCAAGCCATGTGTCAGAGTTCAAATAATCTCAAACTGGTTTCTTGAACATGACAATGAGTTCACTCTACTCAAATGGCCTCCACAGACACCAGATCTCAGACCAGTAGAGCGCTTTTGGGATGTGGTGGAACAGGAAGATTCATGGATCATGGATGTGGAGCCGACAGATCAGCAGCAGCTATGTGATCAAGTCATGTCAATAAAGACCAAAGTCAGGCTGCAGGTTTAGCTCAGTGTGTTGAGTAGGCGATCACATCACAGCCACACAGCTGAGAGCGATTGGCCTTTGTCCGACCCGCGGCCCTTTGCCGCATGCCACCCCCTCTTTCTGTGCCCCTGCTTTCCTGTCCTTTCTTCACTGTGTCTATCAAATAAAGCTGAAAAAAGCCAAAAATAAAATATAAAAAAAGACCAAGCAATGTAAGTAATGTTTCCAGCACCATGATGAATGCATGCCATGGAGATTTAAGCCAGTTCTGAGGGCAGAAAAAGGTGTCTAGCCCAACAATAGCAATGTGTAACTAATAAAGTGGCCAGTGAATGTAAATTTAAAATATGCTTCTTAAACGTTTACTGAAAATGTTTTTACTCACTTCTGGAGTGCCACAGAAAGTCGAGGTGGTTGCCTCCGGCTCCACGCCCTCCTTGCACAGCCCAAAATCTGTCAGCACCACATGGCCCTGCGCACACAAAACAGTGAGTGACAAACACAAATAAAGCCTTTTTCCCCTTTAAAGTGTTAAAGCAAATGGGCTGATCCTGACTCACCTGAGAGTCTAAAAGTATATTTTCTGGCTTCAGATCTCTACAATGAACAAGAACAAATCAGACCGTCAGCACAAAAATATATTATTACTTTGTATATTCAATTTTTGATAAATGATAGGTTTCAATAAACGTTCGAGCGTCTCTTTAACCTGTAAACAATGTTGAGAGAGTGGAGGTAGCCGATGGCGCTTGCTACCTCAGCCGTGTAGAATCTCGCTCTGGGCTCTGAGAAACACCGCTCTCTCTGCAAGTGGAAGAACAACTACACAAAGAGAAAGACAGGCGGAATGAAGAAAATAAAATTATATTAAAAATTTCAATGTATTGAGGGATGAGACACACAAAGTCTCGGGAAAAAGCTCGGTATAAAAAAGGTTTGACTTGCTTTGCTTTTTGAGCGCTGCAACAGCAAACAAGAGGAATACAACAATATGACATCAACTATGTCTCAAACCAGTTTCAGTTTAGGCTCCATCATTACAAATGTGGACAAATTTGCACAATAGGTAAAATAAAAACCATCTGATCAGTACATGCTACATGCTACGATTTTAGATAAGACATTTTCTAATCGGTGGGCTTTTGTTTCAGTGTTTCTTGTTGAGTTAGACGGGAAGGTTCATTCTTGTAACTGTAGGCTGAATATGATAACACTATAAAACTAGCAAGAACTGAAAGCTTGTGGAAAACATCTGTTGTACTGCACTTTGTCTAATTTTTACTGTTTTAACAAGAAAAAAGCGAGTTTGTAGCAGTTACACAAAAGAGAACAAAAATAAGCTAGAAGTAGATTGTTTGTGATGACAGCAGTACTTCGTACACTGATGATGCTTGTTACAGTAAACACATAAATCTAATTGCTTCCTGTCACCCAGGAAGTTACTAATATATCCTGTACAAGTGGAAACAGTTTGTGTCATAAGTGTACTGAACAGACTTTGGAATCTGACCGCTATACGGGCTGCAAGGCATCGGTCTTGTTGACAGTGACCTTATTTATTACAGAGAGCATCTAATGCCATTGCAGTTTAACTTAGCACCTTTAATTGAGACAGTCCAACAAATCATGAAGCTACAGTCTACAATCTTTAATGTTAAATTCAGCTCATTTAAGAGACAACTCAAAACATTTTTATTAAAAAAAAAAGATCTAGGTACTTTTTTAAAAAAATCTCTGAAAACTCTAATATTTACTACGCTCCAAGCCACTTTCTGACAAACTCTAATGAACTATGTAAGTGGAAACGATTTATTTATGTATGTTAGCACGTGTACCTCTCCGCCATTTACATAGTCCAGGACAAAGTAGAGCTTCTCTACAGTCTGAAACGAGTAGTGAAGCCGAACCAGAAACGGGTGTTTGAGGCTCTTCAGCAGCACGTTTCTCTCTGCCATGATGTTCTTTTGCTAAAGAGGGAAAAGGAGAAAAAGAAGTTCTTGGAAGTTCAGTTTTTTGCTTTTTTCTTTTTTTTTGTTTAGTTTTTTTGCTTTTCTGCTCCATGTTTTTTGACAAAAAGGCCTTAAATCGTTTTATTTCACTATAAAATTTGAAATGCACGTACGAACATAAAAAAATATTGTTTACAAGTCGCAGAATATATTTGCAGTGATGATGCATAAATAATACATAGAAAAAGGAAAATAAAGGAAACATGTTTAATGCACATCCTGTGTAATTTATAAAAATGGCTGTAATTCATAAACAGTTAATGTAAAGGTTTTGAAAACCAGAGAGTTTGCACTTTAATCACATTTTGATAGTCCAAATTAAAATCCAATGTGATGATGTAGATACTAAAAAAAAAGTATGAATAATGTGATTGTTTTTGCCCTGGAGTTACTGGGCTCACATGCTTCTGGACCAAAAGAAGCACATCAATGACTTCTTTTCATGCTGCTAACTTCATACCTCTGAAGTCTAGTTTGATTTTCACATGAGTGAAATCAGCTGAAATACGTGTAGTTTTTTTTTTTTTTAATTACTCATTAAACATTATTTTAACCCCTTTTTAAAGTAGTTAAAACAGTGATGTGCAAGTTATCTTTCACACTATGAAAAGCTTATTTTATCACATTATTTTATTTCATTTAATGTCACTTTATGACAAAATCTTCACACTTGATGGGTGAAAGGGGTGACTGAGGAAGAAGGTTGCCTGCGAGCGTGGCCAGTAATAACAATCAGTTTGTCTAATCAGCAATTATGCTGTCTAACAAACACCTGGCCTGGCTTTTTTTTCTGGAGGCAATAAAATCTGTCCTTTGTACAGAGCTGTAGATTAGATAAGCCTGAGACCCTGTTGCTAGGCAAAAACTCTAACAACTATCAAAGATCCTCACTATCACCGAGGGAACCCTTGGACAGTTATTTTCCATCGTCACCTCCTTATCCTGACACAATTCCAAAATGCATTTCAACTAAACGCAGATTACCTTTAAAACATATTAACACAGTGACAGCAGAACCCACCTCTTTTTTCTTCAGGATGATTTTCTTTTGCAGGACTTTGACAGCGTAGAATTTGCTGTCGGCTTTATGCTTGGCAAGCAGGACCTGTATGGAGGTTCACTTGTTAGTGCCTTGTTTAGCAAACAGTCTGCACCACCATCTCAGCATTCTGCTTTCAGGATATTACATGAAAGTAGCGCACGCAGCACAGATATGTCATCTGTGGAACCAGATGATACCGAGAAATCTGATAAGTTTGTTGATACAAAGAGCAAAAAGACCTGAGGTGGACACGAAGCCACAAAAACGCCTATTTTTTAAGATCTTTAGGAGTTGAATGTCCATATTTATTATGTTCCACTGGACGACGCTCAGGAGACCGTAAGAGGCCTCAGTGGATTGTACAGTTAATGATTCATGAAGAAAGGAGCACATTTTGATTAGACAGTAGTCAGCAGGTAGACTCTCACTGACCCCCGCTGCAATGTCAGCAACTGCACGCTATGCGCTCTCTCTCCTTCTTTCTAACTCCCTCTCACTTGTCTCACAAGGTCAGCACAGTAAAATCCTTATTCATTTGCATTAATACCATTAATACCTTCAACTGGATTTGTTATTTATTAATAAAAAAGGAAAAAATTTACTCGAGGAGCCGCTGCTGTGGAACAAGTGAACTGAAGGAGGTAGAACAAGGAAATGACCGAGAGGAAAAAAGCCAGGAGATGTATTAAACAGCAGAAAGATGGATCTATAAATAAGTAATTGTTTCAGTGTTACCTTTCCAAAGGTCCCTTTGCCAATGACAGCCAAGAAGTCAAAGTCAGTGGGCCTGGCACTGAAACAACAAAGTAATGTATTAAAATTACATAATAACTTCTGAGATACTTTATTTCTAACAGGATATAAATCGTGGATATAATGCTGGTAAGAGTTTCTCCTCATAGAGCAACACCTCCTTAATAAAATACAGACTGTAGATAATTAAAGTTTCTGTTTGAGGTGCTTCGATCTGACATTAAGAAAGTTAATGGGGAGGCGGAGCTACATGCTGGTTAGTGAGTTACTGACTTTGGGTTTGCTGAAGGTCCCAGGTTAACATCATCTTGAGGAGAGGAAGGTGGTGACCGCAGCTGGAAAAAAAAAAAGATTGATTCAACTGATTTATAAATAGGCTTCAGTAGCAGGAAAAGGATACATGTCACGATGTATTCGATTATCGAATGAAAAATACAGAAACTAAGGAGTTCGCAGTAAAACCTCGACAAGGTAAGTTCATGTCTAGCACCTTTGAAACACCAGAGCCATTCAAAGAACTTTAGAAGATCAAATTAAAACCAAAAAGATGAAACAAAGAGAAGAAAAGGCAGAAATGATCCCAGTAGTGATACTAAAAATAACAACAGCAAACACAATGATGGCACAACTACCTGCTGGTTAAAAGCAATCATGAATAAAGCTGTTTTTAGCATCTTTAAAAAAAAAAAAAAAAAAAAAGATGATCTGAGCTCCAGGGCTAGCTTGTTGTGTGCACCATAACAGCTAAATGCACAATCATCCTGCTTAGTTTAAGATCTGTGCACTGCACTAGCTGACCGGATCTACTGGGTTTGTATCCATTAAACATCTCAGATATGTATTTAGGGCCCCAAGCCTTTTAATGATTTATAAACAACCAGTAATACTTGTAATTCAGTTCTATATGTTACTGGAAGCCAGTGCAGGGAGCTGAAAATAGGTGTGGGCAATTTACAATTTTCAGGAGCTCAGGAGCAAAGCTGCTCAAACGTTTTTTAAGGAAACTTGTGGGATGTATCTAGAGAGCAGTTATTACAAAAAAGTTTTGTAATCCATCCAAATTCCTCTGCTTATCCAACTTAGGTTGAGAGGCGGGGTACATCCTCGACAGGTTGCTAGTCTGTCGCAGGGCTAAGACTGAGAGATAGACGACTGCCCACACTCATATTCACACCTACGGGTAGATTTTTCACAACTTAACCTAACCCCCACTAACTGCATGTCTTTGGACTTTGGGAGGAAGCTGGAGTAATTGAAGAGAACCCACACAGACACAAGGAGAACGTGCAACACTCCACACAGAGATGCTGGATTCAAACCCATAGGCCCTCTTGCAGTGAGGCAACAGTGCTAACCACTGTGCTGCCAGAGTTCATTAAATTACTGCTAATTACTGAGTATAATACATATTTTCTCTGATATGAATTTTTTTCTTGAAAAAACTTATTGCACTTTTTGGTTGAGACTAACTCTTGAAGTGGCAGTGCTGGAGGGCTTGTTAGTTTGTCTACAGCAGCAAACAGTCTGAGTATTTGAGGTGTTTTGATTAATAATGTTAGTAAAGTAGGATTAACTCAAAGATGTAGATACAGACACTGATTAAAAATGTCATCATCAGTCTGAAGACTGGTTCTGCTCAGCTTTCTCTTTTGATCTGCTACCATTATAACATTTTTCCACAGTGCTTTCTGTTTACCAGAAACAGTGTTAACCTTGACAGGTGCAATGTTGTCAAGAACCCTGAGAATGTTAGTTACTGCTTGAGCTGGTCATCTACAGACTCTGCTATTGCACTACTATTACATCATACCAATGGTTTGCATAAATAAAGTACTAGTGTTTTCATTGAAATTCCTCTTTCTAATAGTTTTGAATGTAGCTTGGCGAACTGGGGTGACCATCAAAGAAAACACAAAAATGGTCAGACAGGACTACATCCAAAACATTATGATCAGAGTCGTAACGGAGCTGATCTTAAGCCCAGACGCTACACTGAAATACCAGAAAAATGTAAAAGGATCAAGATATGTTCAACATTATGCACCACCATTTAGTAAAGAAGAGGAAATATCATTCTCTGTAAGCCGTATGTTTGATCTGGTGAAGATTTCATGCCCTTCCTGATGCAACCCTCCCCAGTTACCCAGGCTTGGGACCAGCACTGGGAGTGCTGTGGCTTGTGGACCCCTGGACAGAATTAACAATGAGTAGATCGGAAGGAAAGCTCAGGTTCAGTGGTGTGAAAACAAAGTTAGAGAGGCAAGGCTGACTCTGGACATGTGCATAAGAGGGATAGTGGATATATCAGATTAAGGATGCTGCAAGTGGAGCTGATGAGCAGGAGGAAAAGAGGAAGACCACAGAGGAGGCTCATGCGTGCATTGAGGAAGGACATGCAGAGGGTTGGTGAGACAGGGGAGGATGCTAGGGATGGGGTGAGACTGCGGTAAAGGGAGCAGCTGAAAGTTATAGTAAAGAGGAAGATTGACACTTGGGTCTTGCGCTCTTTTAAATAGCAGTCTATTCGAGTCTGATCTATTCAGATTTAAATTATGTGGATTAGGATTTTGTGAAAATCTACTCTGGAAATTAAAAATCCAGAACCAGAGGAAAAGACACACGTGAGGTTTGCCTCATTTAAACAGGGAAACCCATCAAATTTTAAGAGCAACACAACAAATACATAGATTTGTCTCGTCCTAAGTGGTCACATCAAACGAATGGCACTGCTAGAGATCATGTGCTGAATCTCTAATATATTGATTCAGTGTGACCTGATTAAAAGCCAAAGACACTCCAGATGTCGATGTCAGTTCACTCACAGGACACCTGCTAAACAAAGCAGGACTGGACCGCAGGCGTGTTTCCCTTTCACCCAACAGAGTAAAATAAAAGCATCATAATAAAATTACACTCACATTACAGTGTGCCATGGTTACTATACTGCACTCCCATCAGTGTTTGACAGACCTGCTAGGAGAGGAGAAATATTCACATTCAGTGGGCTCAGCAGCTTTTGTAGGGGTAAAACATATTCAACATTTATAGGTCAAAAAAATCTCCTCATCTGCTCTGACTCAGAGGAACATGGTCATCTAACTTCCGTCTGCGCAGGTGTTAACTCACCTCATGTGACGACAGCCTGAGGATCAAGAGGAGCTGGTAGTTCTGGTTTGTACTGAAGAGGATGCTGGAACAACAGAAAGACCATGATGGGCCTCGTGTTTGTGTAGTGTGTGTCTGTGTGTGCTTGCATTACTAATGTTATGAAGGGAACACATTTTTACAGTGTTAGGAGACGCCAAAATAAAATCTGTGAATTTTACTCTTAACATTAGGGCGAGAGTTATGTTTCGTAAACTAGAGGTTATGGCAAGTTTTCAGAAAGTTATTGAAAGTCGGTGCGATGTCCTCTAAAGTGATGGAAACATGACCCTGTGTGCGTGTGTGCGTGTGCGTGTGTGTGTGTGTGTGTGCGTGTAGTGTGTCGGTGAACATGTTTATATGCTAAATATTGTTGTGTCTTTTTTCATATCTGTCAAAACATGCGGGATGACCAAGATCTCTCTCACTCACACACACACACACACACACACACACACACACACACACACACACACGCACATCCATCTAAACACACACACACACATATAAAACAAAAGTCCCATTGATTTGAGGTCATGCTTTTCCTAGGAACCCTAGGCCTGTTTATCTATTTATAGGCAAATGAGGTGCTGAATGTCACATTACATTTGTGCAGATGCATTTATTGTAGTTTGTTTATAATAATATTTTGAGGCCAGTTAGTAACCGAATCCGTGCAGTTTCACACCCAAAAAATAAAGATTTTATGCTACATTAAATAATCTACAACTAATGAAGAACTCTCATAGACACAGACTGTCACTTACATAATGCCTTTCTAGTCAGTTTGAGCACTAAAAAAGCTTCTTACCACAAGTCTTCAAACTTGATCACACACATTCACACGGTGCTTTTACTAACATTAACGCACTCGAACACTTCGACATGCAGACTGGACGAGCCGGAGTTCAACCCAAAAGTTTTCTAATTGGCCTGATCCACATCCAGCTCAAAATTTTAGCTGTTAAAAAGTGTCCAGTTTGCCAAATTTTAACTTTAAGAGTGTGTTTCCACATTAAGATTGATATGAAGAAAGCACTCTATTGTTCATTTAAATGTAACCCAAAACAAAGTGAATAAATAGACTGCAGTTTGGCTATAACAGCGAACTTAATGCATAATTTAATAATGACACATTTGGTAAGGACGTGACAGGAGGTTAAAATGACGCACATTGACAGTTATGATAACCTCTTAATCTGCCACTAAAGCTACACTCAGCAAAACTACAACTCTGTTCAGAGATTATTCCTCAAAGCAAACCAGAAACTAACTCACAAAAAGATTCGTGTTCGCAAAATTAAAAGCTGGATAGAAAACTGAATCATAAAAGTATAAAAACCTATTACAGAGCCTTCTTAGAAAACTGACTTTCCTTTAAAGAAGGGAAAAGCTCAGCTACAAGTCAGTGATCTGAGTGAGAGTTGGGACTAAAGACAACATGTAGAGACTTCCTAACGGGGCTATCAGTACAGTATCATCAGTAACCCTGATCGATCACACAGATCACATATGGACGTGTCTAAATATCCAGCAGGCTGAGGTTGTTGGCAAGTTTTACAAGCAGACCTGTCCAATAATGATGAGCACCACAGTGACGCTCCACACTATCTGTGCACCTGTTATTATTACCCCCGATATAGAAAATGACCCGAGGAACACGGAAATGAATAAATCACGCAGAAGAGGTCAGAAATGATCAGCTCACCTGTGTGAAGGATGAGGTGATCCGTGCTCTGCGCGCTTCACACTGACAGGACTCCAAACAGAGCGCAGTCACAGTGGCAGCTTGAGGCTGATCTCAGGTCAGCGCGTCTGCTTTTCACACGTCATGAGGGGACGTGGGCAGGACTCCACAGAGTGAATCATTGATGAAATGTTAGCGAGCTTAAAATAACAAGGCGGTGCAAGGGCGCAAACTTTCAGCGACCCTGCGTGCATGTGCGCGTGTGCAAATAGCAGAATTTCCGGAAATTGCTGTGTGGTTTCAAAACAAGGTAAGTAAGATATAAAGTAATGTAAGCCTGATATTTTTTTTTTTAACTTCCAAAGTTATTTGTCAAGAAAAAAGGTGAAACAGTGGTCACATTGTTATAGATACTTCATGTATGTGGTTACATGAGTACATGAACCCTAACTTTAGCATCACGTAAAGCATGCGTACTAGGGGTGCCAAAAAGGGATTTTTCTGTGTGGGTTTTTGCTTGTTTGTTTTCTCATGTGTAATTTCAATTTTCACTGTTAAATAAACTGTATTCAACAGGATTTATTAAGGGGTTGTATATAAAAAGTGCTTTAAAACTCACCTGTTTTGTAAGCATCTATCACAGATTATAGGCCAATAAAATCATTTAGTTTAATTAGGGGCAGTTATTTTTAGCACAACACAACTAAACTCTTGTACATGGCTTGCTGGGCTATAATCTGTCAAACATATCTCTGACGAATGATATCAAGTCATTTTGAGCCTGAAAGAACATTGATGTCACAAGATACACGTTGCAATCCATTTTTGCTCAGGTGACTTTTATATATCCTTAGTGTATCCTTACTGACATGTCTTTTTCAAGACAGATGTGACCAAGAGGGCAGCGGAAAGTGCAACAAATACAACATCACAGTTCCATAAAGATATCTTAAGTGGGCAAAAATTGCTGTATTGATTATTATGAAGGTACCATTACGCAGAGCCATAAAGACACTTGCCAGATATGTCAGTTGTCTATTTTATAACACCTTCATAAATGCTGTTGACTACAGTCTGTTTACTGTATGAGTAAATATATTCCTTATTTAAAAAAACAAAACACTTTGAAACATGAGGAATCGCTTCTTGTCAGTCAGCCAACAGAAGCTCCAATTCAGTCCATGGGAATCAGTTATAAAAACTCATCAGTTAGCTGCAAATCCAACAAGTTAAATATATTAAAAAGTTAAATATATAGACAGTCAAGTCTCTTGGTTTCTAACAATGCAAATGCTATAGTTTTGTCCTTACAAGGGCTTTTAAAGCTTTGCTATAAACTTTTTTATTTATATGTAGCCACAGTAAAGTCAGTGAATGTGGTCAAACTGACACATAATGTTAAAACTACACTGATTTTTCTTATGTTCATCATCTCTTTTGAACTTTTTGAGAATGTACTAAAACAACGCCAGTTCCAAACAGGTTGGGACAGGGCAGGGGTGACTCAATTTGAAATAGTGGAACAATTTCAGAATAATGGTCCTCAGCATAAAATTGCAAAGGCTTTGAATATCTCATCATCAACATCATCATCATATATTGATTTTCTGGTTTGTCCCTTCCGCACAGAGATTTCTCCAGGTTCTCTGAATGTTTTGATGATATTATATACTGTAGATGATGAGAAAAGATCTTTGGTTCCTCAGACACCCACAAATGCAGGTAATAGCTCTGTGATGCAAAGAAGAAGGCATGGAAACACTGGGCCAAAGATCTGAGGCAAAGAGGAAAACTGTTGTTAAAAGAAGCAGGGATGCTGCACACTGATAATCATGGCCCCATTTAAATTTACTGCACTCATATGTGACCTGTGACCCATTAAGATAATCTAGCTTCTGAAACAGCCCCATATAGTTCATAGACTGGTAACACTTTGGCCGTTACCTCATTTTTCATCTTGGTTGTCGAGTGGCTCTATACCCGGCTAGTGGGGACTGTCCCACAGTTTGAGAACAACTAAAAACAATAAAACTTCGACAGACTGCAGAATAAGTCAGCAGACTCTACTCCCAGCAAGGTTTGTCGGTTTAGATGTGTTTTAACACACATGAAAGAACGTTTCAATAAAAATGTGTCATCTTCCCCCCTAAACACTATGTTACATAAAGATGTTACATAACAAACTAAACTAAAAAAGTATTTATGAAGTATTCATTGAACTTCTCGGGCTTTATAAATATCCAAGTCATTTTCTTTTAAGGTTTTATGACAGTGATGTCAAACTCATTCTACATTGTGGGCTGGACCAGAGAGATTACATGATACATGTGTAAAGTTCATCGCTCTGACTGCCCTGTAATTAAACATTTAGATTATAAAGTTTTCATTAATTCCCAGAAAATGTACTTGTACTTTTGTGTGGTATGGATGGTGGGTGAAGTCTGTATTAATCGGAAAAGTTGACTTAAAATACAGTTAAAAGTTTGAAATATACTGAAATAGACTCAAAATATATCCTTCAAACTTTCTAAAGCTGTCCAGTGGGTCAGATTGGAGTGTTATGTTTGACACTCCTGATTTATCATATCATTTTGTTTTTGTTTTTTTTACTGTACTGTGGGTTCAGGTTTCTATATCATGCTTCTGAATACTGAACTGCAACAAGCTTTCAATATTAAAATGCGCTCAGAGCTGAACATTTAACACAGCTTAACACTAGTTTCAGTGTAATGGGACTTTTCTTTTGTTTAACTCTGTTCCTCGTACAGAAAACATGGGTTAATGTTAAAACCAAAAGTCCTGACTTTGCTTAGCGCCATCTTCTGATATTATTAAGAAAAAAATAAGACCTGGTCACCTGCTGCTCCTTCCTGTATGAAACATTTGTCACCCAGCAGCCAACTGAGTGCTTTGTTTGTAGTCTTGCTGCTGCAGGTTATCAGCAGCGCCTGCTTTCTGGCTTCTGCAGAGGAACAAGAAGATAAGTAGTGAAAGCAGAAAGGGCGTGGAGGGAGTTATCGCCACCATGGCCAAGTGCTGACAACAATATGATCAACAGGGGGATGTGCCTGTAGGCATAGTCAGTTTATAGTCAGTACTGTGCGCACAGAATACCTGCACACACACAGGAAATGCAGGATTTATCATCCGTAGCAGGAGGCAAGAGGCAGAGACATTAATCAGACAAGACAGCTGTGGATGTTTATTAATTCATATGGTTTAAATGACATTTGTGACCCAAGATTATCTTGACACGCACACACACGCACACAAATCCCACCAGAGAGACATACAAAGAAGTAATATTTAAGATTCCAGAAGCCCTTAAAACATTCAGCTTTCGTCTCACAATATCAACTCCATACAGTGTTTTAAACAAACCCTGACATCAAATGTAAACATTTCTGAGAACACAGTTCGCCCGGAGCTTCCTTCACATGTAAACTGCAAGAGCGCTCCATTGGCTAGAAACCAAATACGTGTTTATAGTGCAAAAGGTGGATTTTTTGCACTCTCTAGTGACCGAGTGTGGGAATATCCATGTGTAAAATCCATTTGAATTTCACAGTTGTGCTAAAATCCCAATGCAAAGAGTCCGTTTCATCTATTTATAACAGCTAAAAAATAATTTCAGACGTTTTGCATATAGAGATAAAAATTCAAACACCGTCGTTTGTTTTCTCTGCCTCGGATTCGAGAGCTGAGGGTCGACGTTTTAAAAGTTACATCTCGTCCTTCACTCGAGCGCTCACATTATCGGTGCAGCGCGCAGAATTTTGAGGCAGTGAACGTAAAGAACTAATACTCAGGAATAATCAGTGAAATGAGCAAAGGCTTCCTCTGCGACTCAATCACAAATCTAAACAGTCTGAACAAAGCAGCTCATTTGATTTCCTTTTTTTAACATTACAGTGCAACAATTTGTCTAATATATAAGGAACTGTAATATTAACTGTTGCTGAATACAGCACTTCTGTATCAGCTTCTTTATTGCACAAAACGTGAAGCCTATAAGAGCCTCACAGACCAGCCTCACTTACTGCATCAAAATCCTTTTACTTACTTTTTTTTAATGTGGAACCCTTTCTTGTCTTTTACCCAACCTTTTTTTATTTTCCTTCATTTCCATTAGTTCACACTCATTTCAGGATGTTTTCTTTTCAACCTTGACACATGTTCCTTTCACTTTTACTCATCAGACATTGCAAACTGATGGGTTTTGTCACAATCCAGGTAAGAGTTCTCATCACATCTGGCCACGTGTGAACTTCATCTTAAGGTAAGTTGACCTCTTTGGAGGTTTCAACTATCCTGGTACATCAATGGGAACTATTCTAACTTAGGAAGTAAAAGTACAGTATCAGTACTTATATCAGCTGCATTGGTGTAGGCAGGAACTGGATGTTAATCTTCCTTGTACAGGAAAACAAATAAAACAGTATGTCTGTTTAACAAACATCTGTTACATGACATCACCTATTTTTCCCCCTTCACACCACTGAGAGCAGCGGGTGTCTGCAGTTCTCTGCCCATCCATGTGTCCATAAGTTTGTAAACCTTAAGATGGACACCTTTGTCCATCTTAATCAAGGACATGATACCTTTTGAAGGTTTTCGGGGATTGTCTTTAAATTTGGAAGTTCAAGCACGAACTGATTCGAATTTGGTAGTCGGTGTTTAAAAGTCGCTGAGAGCTTTTGGCTTAATTCACACTGTGATATCATTTCTCACAATAGCTTAAAAGGATATGTTATTTATAAAATTATAACATTTTATGTTCAAATAGTAAAAAAGTTGCCCGCAGAGAGACATGGATGTAAAGTGCGCTTTGGTAGGCAGAGAAATGCAACCGTGGGGTTTCCAGCCGTTCCCGCTGGCTTATAATTCAAATTCAGTATAAAGTATGTCGGTTGAAATGTTGAGATTTAGCACAGCACACACAGACGTACTGTGGCCAAGGGATTTTTTTTGAGGGGTTTTGGGTGAACCAAACCCATCAGTTTCTGTTTTCCTCCATCTGCTCCGTCCTCATATCCACCCTCCAGAGATTTTGATGACAGTCCTCCATTACTCTCCAAAAGTATTCATATTTTCTAATCAACCTGAATCTTCTAATCTCAGCTCTGTTTCTCTTTACCCTGATCGTTCCTCACCCCCCCCCCCCCACCCCCCACCCCCCTCCCCTCCCTTCTCCCTCTCTCTGATGGGTACAGGACACCGAACACATGAAAAAGGGGTCAGGGTCTTTTTCCCTGCAACAGAATGAATTTGGCACATGATGATTGGCGGCACAGCGCTGCCACTGAGTGAGGGCGGGATTCACTTCAGTCCCTCGTCTGTGCTCTTGAACATGAGGATGGCGTTGGAGATCTTGAGGGCGGGGCCTAACTTAATGCTCATGATCTTCACAATGTCAGTCTGGGTCAGCAGCAGGAAAGCCTCCCCGTCGATCATCTAGAGAGACACAAATGTGGAGGTAGTAAGTGGAGAAAAGTTTGTTCCATCTGGTCAAATATCAAATTATAGTTGCCCCTAGCAGTGAAATCCATTCAGAAATATTATACAAACATGTAAGAGTGCAAGACAGTCTAAACAGCATCAGTAATGAATGACATGTTTACACTTCACCAGTAAAGACTGCAAATCTTTATTCATCCTTCAGTTATTAATCCACAAGCATTTGATGGTCTCACCTCTTCTTTGAAGAGACGAGCCTGTTCTTCACAGCCAATTAAATTCTGGACAAATCTGAAGACCTGCAGCACAGATGCAGCGGATTTCGGGTAATCGTATAAGTCAGAGAAAGAATGTAAATAATTATGGAGGCAAATGACATTTTCCCACCTCCTCGACGCTCCATGCGGCCACCTGGCTGGCGTGAATGCCCTGAACGCCGGGCAGCAGCTTGCAGTGCTGTTCCCAGCACAAAGACAGAGTGCGGTCTGATTGGTTGCTCAAAGCTGACATGAACAGTGACGGATACACTCCCTGTGAGGACATGTCTGTGCACAGAAACATACAAACACATGATGAAACATGATTGTACAAACATGCAAATTTGAGGGGAATACGAGATACATGAGCTGACTGGATGTTTGTTGCAACCGTTGCCTGTCTTCATACTGTATCTAGAATCTTATAAAGACAACATGATTGTAAAATTATCTTAAAAGCATTAAGTAATTAGATAAGATAAATACGTTGACAACTGGAACTGCCAATAAATCTTTTTCAAACCGTTTAATTTTGGGTATCATAGCAGAAAAAGCAACGGTTAATTCATTTCTATTAGATTGCTAGGCTCAGTGGAAGATCTAAAAACCTGAGTTAAAAAAGGTCTGCCGGCCTTTTCACAGTAACAAATACAACATATCAAACAATTAACATGCAAATCTTCTGATTAGATTATTAGTATTTCTTGTTTTGAGGTGAGGTGCTGCGAAAACAAAAAACAAACAGTGCAACTTACTCTGGTAGTCCCTCTGTTGATTCTTTCTGTATTTGGGAGGACGACCAATCCTGAAAATACAGAAAATGAATGCGAGAAAAAACAAACATGCACACAAATACATGGACACCACTTTACCTGCCACGGTAATGAGTCTTCTTAGTCCTCTGACCAAAGAAGAGGTTTCTCTTGCACTCTGAGTCTGATAGGTCAGCCTTCAGCCTACCCTGGTTACGCTCAGCCAATGGGCAGCCGGATATGCAGTGATGGGCGGTGAAGCGACCGGTGACATGGCCTGAGCCGTCACACCCTGGAGTTGGACACTTCCTGTTTGAAAGACAAATATCAACTTTATCGTCAAATGGAGATATGCTTTCTGTGCATTTTAGCATCTAAAAAAATTCCAAATTTTTTAACAAAAAATAGCTGGGACACAACTATTTTAAAATGTCAACAAAAACATGGCCCCGTCCCAACTTTTTTTCATATCATTGACTGATAATGTCAAATTCAAAATGATGATCCATTTTCTCAGTTCAAATATTTGACTTTTTTATTCTGTTTTCATTTAGGTTTTACACATCATCCCAAGTTTTTGGAAAAATCATGCATTTAATGACAGGATGACAGAGCTGAGTTCAGGATTTACCTGTTGTGGAAGCTGTATTTGTTGGTTCTGGGCTGACTGATGGGTTTACAGGGAACAGAGGAGGTGTAGGTGGACTGGCCTGTAGCAGGAGGCTCCCTCACACCTACATATATACAAACACAGAGGAGAACATTCACATACACTCATAGGCTGACATTCACAATCATGGCATTGATTATGCCTTAAAGAAATCATGTAAATAACAAGTGGCAAACCGTGAGGCTTTAAAAAGATCCACTAATGTCCACATGAGACTGGCTTTACAACAGAAAAAAACAATTTGGTCTATAAAGTCACCCATTTAACTTGTATTAAATCTTAAAGTTATGGATATGCCTGACAATGTAGATTCAATCATTACCTAAGAACAGTTTCTGTTAATCCAGTTTTCTTATTGTTAGGTAAAGTTAGCATGCCATTAAATATCACAGTGAATTACACTTGCTATGTAAGCTAGCTTGTCAGTGCTAGCATTAGCCAATATCTTAGCAGCACTGCCTTCAAAGTTCAAAGACGGTCAAATGTGGTTTACAAAATATTAAAACAAAGTTTCAGAACAGTCCGTAACACAATACTGATGTCACTGTGGCCACTTCTATCTTTTATATACAGTCTATAGAAGATACCAATAGGTTTAGAATTTTTGACCTCCAGTTTTAAGTGAAGAAAAAGGAGTCACATGAGGCTGGTTGCTACCATGCGGTTGCTGTGTTTTGGTGTCCCGTGGAGGGATTTTAAGCGGGTGACCGGTCGCCTCACACCAGCCTGCTGGATGGATGTCTGGGTGATCTGAGTCTACCCACTCATCATAGACGTGACTCCAGCCATCATAATGGATCTGAACAAGAAGAAGAGAGCGGGCTGTAATAGATATAAATACTGCACATGCACTCGAGCTCAAAATGTACAGAAATGAACAGTCAACTGCAAAGACGTATGATACAGTAATTGGATATGGAAGATCTTATTCCTGCAGACCCATCCAAACTGACAGTCACACATTAAACAAACTTTATTGTTTCTTCTGTTTACTTCTCTTAGTCGTTGTGCTGTTATTTCTGATGACTGATCCGATCATCCACACACACACACAATCCACTTTATTGATCTAGTCTTTTATCTCTGTTTGTCTTCTTCACTTCTGCAAAATTCTTGTTCAAACAGTTCCTGACGAGGCAAGATGGTTTAACCCATGAGACTGGCATCTTCTGCTTGTTTTCCAGGTTTGATTCATTGCATCAGTTAGATTGCAGGTTGTGCGAGCACCTTGGTTTATCTGGATGCTGATGGTCAGATCGAAGGGATCATATGCTTGATTGTCAGGATGGTCGGTCTTTGAAAGCGGAGCTCAGAGAGGTTGAAAAGTGGCCCACCGAGATGATATTTGATCTCCAGACTTGTTTATTGTTTTATTTATTGAAGCACAGCTGCTGAGCATAAGGAAAAAGTACTGGAGCAGGAATGTATATCTAATTTACTCTGATGATTGATGAAACTTGATTTTTTTTATTGTCATCAAACCAGTCTTGACTCCTTTTTTTATAAAGCTGATACTGGGATTATGTTTAATTGTGTTGCTCCCAGCTCTTTGACTGATTCTTGGGATCTTTTAATCTTTAGGAATCGATCAATCAATTAATTTTCTTCAAGAAAATGGGTTCAAGTAACCATTCCACAACATTAAAGAACTACACAAAGTTGTACCTTAATGCGATGCGTGTCCACCTCCTCAACTGTAGCCACTCTTATGAGACCGGGACTTCTCTTGTCCACAGCCTCCAGTTTCATCTGAGGCTGAAAGCTGTGAGGTGACCGCTGGAGATGGAGCAGAGGATGATGGGATTTCACATTCAAGTTGACAACAAAACAAACTAGACATATTTTCCATTAATCTGTGACTTTACTGTTCGTAATGCTCGCGCTTCTTTACTTTTTATCTGCATTCTCACCACTTTAAAGGCATCAGCAGCCACTGCTTTGGATCCTGTCTCCTCCAAGTATCGAGTCCAGGAGAACCGGCCCTGGTCTGGATAATCTGGTGCAGGAAAAAACTTTCACCAACACTCTTAAAACACACGTAAACAGTCATAAAACCTTATTCGGTTTTGCCTGACTTTATATATAACTTATTAATAAAAACAGCTTTTGTAAGTTTTAAGCATAGATACATATGTCAGGTACTAACTTTTAACTGTCACATGTTCATCCTCAGTTTAACGGTAATGAAAGAAGAAAAAAAAAGAGGGCAAGTATACAAAAAAATAACTGAGCAGAATTAATGATGAGGTTTATGACCCACGATATGACAATGAGCACGGATAAACTACTGATTAACAGGGATCACATTCCTCACCTTGGGGTGGTGTTAGAGGGAGGTTCCTTTCTTGGCACCAACCAATAGGATGAATGTACGGACTGCTGGAATCACACCTGCATGTTGTGACACACAACAATATGCACAATTTAGGTTCAATAGAAATTTCTGCAAACTTACAGGAAAATTAAGACTGAACTGATGAAAGATGATGCTGCAGGAAATAAATCAGCATCTAGCTGTTGAAGAAAGTGAAACTTTGAAATCCTGAAAGATTTGTGTTTCTATCTGTTGAAGTGATCTAAAGACACTTGTTTAGTAGTATTGTATCCATAGTGACATTGATGTAAAGGTGGATTTGTTGTACTGCTCTGAATCTCTGTGAAGATTGTGTTACAGCAATGTCAGTGTTTGCGCGGCACTTTTTTTCTGCATCGCTCTGTAAACAATCTGAGCTGACTGTGTTGAATATTGAACGACAGTTACTTTTACTGAAACACAGGAGCGAGAAAAGAGAGAGGTGAAAAACAAGATAGCAGCACGCATCTGCTGTGTGCTGGGAGAAAACTGGCACATGCGCTGAAACGAGTGAGCCAGATAAAAGTCCAGCCTGTTACGTTTTGTTTAATGGAGGCATTATCTTTACGCTAATCAATACACCGTGCTTATGCAGCTCGGCTGCTGTAGTCTGAATTGCTGTGATATTTACTGAAAAAGAAATCGGATACATGGAAAACATATTAGATGTCACACTGAGAAAAGTCCAAGGATTTTGGCTGAATCATGCCTGTTCTTAATGCAGCGCCGCTTGATGTGTGACGATCACGGGAAACCAATATTGATTTTTGGCCTTGTCCTTTGCACACAGAGACTTCTGCAGATTCTCTGAATCTTTTGATGATATTATGGACTGTAGATGATGAGATAATTGCACAATTGTACATCCATTTTTTTTTTTTGCAGACAGACGAACCTCTGCCAATCTTTACTTCTGAGAAGTAAAGATTAACTAAATGTTCTGATGTGAACATTTTACAAATGTAATTTTATAATCTGAAATGGTCACATATCACCTATGACACAGCATCAAACAGCTGTTCAGTCCTAATAAAGGTATGAATTTTGTTCCACAGGATTCAGAACTTTTTGCAAACTTCAGCAGCCATAATTAATCCGCCTTAACAATGCTGATTGCTCTCCTCTTGATTAAACTCAAACCTCCAGCTACACCAGCAGAATAGAGAAAAACTTTATTATAATTACCCTTTTCTATGACAGCACGAAATATCTAAATAGCTGTATTCTCACTGATACTGCTTCAGATTTATTTGAACATATCAAAAGCCCAATCACAGTATAATTTTAGAAATCCTTTAAATCATTTCCCAAAAGCATTCAGAGAGATTCTATGACTCACCAGTAGTCATATGTGTCATCCCAGTTGTCAAAATGAACCAGGAAGCGGTCGTCCACCACATCGGTGATGGTTGCTACACAGATCAGGGAGGGGTTCATACGATCGACGGCCTCCAGCTTCATTCCTATCTCGAAACCACACTTTACATCGATCTGGAAAACCGGGGGAAGCGTTACCTTCTTTGGTGTGCTGTTGAGCCACTTGTCAAGATTTTTAGATTATGATCTCCATGCATTAGGTATTTACATTAAAATGATCCAGGACCTTATTAAACAAAACAGTTCAGTTTGTTTTCAGTGCTGCATGATCATGATCTAAGGTGCACATTTCTTAAAATAAGCTTTTCATTATAATAGCTGAAGTTGGGAATTTTCCTTGCACTGAATCAGTCACCTCATCCAATACGTGTGTGTGTGGTTAAAACAGCCAGCATATATTATACTGCACAGGGATGTTTACCCTTCCGGGACTGGCAAAAAGTTCTTTGGGAGCCACTTGTGCTTTAGTCATTCTCAGATAGTTGGTCCAAGTAAACTCCTCCTCTTTACAGCCTGCAGGAAGCACAGAAATACAGAGAGGAGTCACATGTTGGAAGAGAATGCAGCATTTAGAGGAATCGTTTTCACATCTGTGTGCTTTAAATGTAAAAATGCCAGGAGAGACTCAGCTGAGCTCAGTAAAAACACTAGATCTCATTACTTAATCTGCACCAAAAGAAACCATTCGCTCTAAACTTCTTGTGTCGATAAAACACACACTGGGATGGCAAATATTTTTTAAGAATTTATTTAATGTAAGAATAAGTATGACCTCTGACCTTTGGGGGTGTGCAATTTGTGCCCTGTGCTCTCACACCAGCCTGCAGCGTGGATGTCGGGAGAGTTGGCATTCACCCAGAAGTCATGACAGTCAGAGTAGCCATCAAAATGGAGCCGCAGCCGATAACCGCAGACCTGACATGACATATCAGAAGAGGAGACACCTCAGTGAACTCATTCTGCATCCAAAGCATTCTGTGAGTACATTAAAATGATCCTAAATAAGAAGCCTGGCGGCGACGGTCCTCTGGCTCACCTCAGCCACAGTGAGGACAAAGTACATGGACGGATGCTGCGGGTCAATGCCTTCCAGTTTCATCCCCTGTTTGAAGCCGTTCTTCACTGTCGGCACTCTCTGGGACTGGAACATGAAGCAACAGCAAAAGTTTCCGTACAACAAGGAGATAGAAGCAAAGCTGCATAAAAGATTTTTCTGGGGAAACTGAGTGACAGCAAAGAACAGAGAAACCATCCGAACACCGCAAGAAAAAATAATAAAATAACAGGGATTATGTCTTCATCTTAATGTTTTTTACTCTTTTATTCCAAGATTAGGTTTTTCATCACTGTTATACAAACCTTTAGATTATTTTAAAATCAAACTCCAACATTTAGTACAGAGGTGTCAAACATAAGGCCCGGGGGTCAGAATCGGTCCAACAAACACTCTAAGACTCCAATCCAGTCCGCTTAGACAGGTTTGGAAAATGGCATAAATTTTGGACTTTTAACTGTATTTTTAAACATTTTATAACTTATCCTACTGATGAAGACCATGGACATTTATACCACACCAACATAACTACCTAGTAGATAAACTATTCTGCTGGATACACTCACAGCTCAAAAAAAAGAAGCAAGTTCTTTGAATTAACATACACTTTCTGTTTTGGAACAGTCTGAGCAATGAGCTTTCTTTTGTGTAATTTTCAGCACTTATTTCTTACAATTTAAGCCCAACGAGCTGCGGTGACAGATTTCTTTCATTTGATACGGCAGCGTTTCTTTATTGTGTAGAAAAACGGAGACGTACTGCTGAAATTGCACTTCTTTTCTTACACTGAGATACTTCAGAGATTCAAAGCGTAACTAAAGTTCTTTACACTTACAGAAAGGAGAGTTTCACTGATTGTGCCCGCTTCACTTCAAAGTGGGCACAATGTGAAATTAGTTTTACATCCTTGATTTAATATATGAACATATGGCTTTGGCGACATAAATTACTTTGTCCCTCTCTTGAGAGTGCTACACTCAATTTTGCTCCGAGCAATAGATTTGATTGCCTACTACATTTAAAACAAGTTTTAAAATCCTTTGATGTGTGGTGTGTGTGTGTGTGTGTGTACATACCTCTTGGAAAAGCTTGTTAGGAGCAGCAACAGCTTTGGTCTCCTCCAGGTACTGAGCCCACGTCCACTGCTCTGTCTTACTGTCTCCACCTTCAGCAAACAGACACCATCATTTATTACATTTATAAAATTATTTATTACAATTTACAACTAATGGAAACAGTCAGAAGAAGAGAATTTAATGGCATGTCAGATGTAGCGGAATTTAAAAAATCAATGCGTGCTGTGAAACTCCAACATTATGTCTTCTATACACTCTGCGTACTTCTCATTTTCGACCTTGCATGTTTTTTTTTTCAAATAAATTGAAACAAGAAAGGGTATGTAATGAAAGGATAAAGAAGGACACACAGCTTCTGGATGAAGTAAAGAGATGATGTGATTTTATGTGATGTAGTGTTGCAGCTTAGTAGTAATAGTATCCAGTGAAAGATGATATGCGTCCAACAAAACCACTGATGCAAGAAATAAATGCTCCAACCTCCTCTGATGTGTCGGCCATCTGCTTTAGAATCATCCATTTTCTCATCCTTAAAAAGAAAACACGAGAAAGCGCACAACAGGAAACGGTGAGATGGTAGTCACGCATAAAAGCAACTTTAAAACTAAAATAGCAACGCGGTTCCACCGTGCCCTCGATGTCCGAGTCTTCCTCAGATGGACTCAGGTACTCCTTCCTTTTCCTCTTCCTCATGGGCTTCAGGTGATCGGGGTTGAGGGAGACTCTCCCGCCTGCCGGAACCTTCTCCACGCCAACGCTCCTCCTGAGGCGCGGGGAACGAAAGATGAGCTTATGCACGTGGAGCGAGGCGCGTAAACATAAAGGCCGAGCAGCGGGGTACATACTTGTCAGTGATGGGGTCTCTGCGGAGCTCTTCTGTGTAGGTCCGCTGAGCTCTGGGATTATGGTTCTGTTGTCCTGGATCAACCTGGACTTCAGCTTTGACCGGCACCAACCTCTCTGGCTCCAGGGCCACGCCCCTCCCAGAGCTGGCAGGAGCCGACGCATCTGTCACAGACAGGGCTGCAGGTGAAAACACGCCCGTCTGCATCTTTATTGAATATTCTTTGACTTTTCAAAGTTTCTCAGCTGGATTTTAAATGTTTACAAAGAAATCTGCAGCTGCAACCTCTTCACTTGTAAAGACAAGCTCTGCTACAGCTGATGTAATTACCACTCATTTATGCTTAATACACACACACACACACACACACACACACACACACACACACACACTGATGACTGAGCCCATGCTGTTTAGTACTTCAAATAAAAGTGCAGGCTGTTTAAACCAGCATGACACGTGTAACACAAGAACTAGTTTAACTCACTGTTATATTTGAAATATCACACATGGTATAAAAGCTGCTTTGGTTATCAAATATGTGTTAAAATATAACAAACACATGTGGCTAAGTAGTATAAAAATCTGTTATCCTGGAGGTGACCGGTTCCAAACTGTTTTCTGCGCTGTGTGTGCAAAATGTAAATGATTCACCAGAGTGCAGTATTTGTGTGTCTGTGCCTGATATTACTATGACCTTATGTAACCACGAGTCTACCTGGCTTGTCTGGAACTCTTTCTGCGTCAGTGGATCTCCCAGAAGTCCCTGCTGCAGGTTCAGCAGTGCTGCTGGCGGTACCCGGGGTGATCAGTGTGCTCAGAGCTCCTAAGTCACTCACACAGAACTACAAGTCAAATACACACACACACACATCAGTGCACCATCTGTCAAAATGTGTCTGTGTCTTTACAAACTGTATGCTGCTTAAAAAAAAACATATATATATATATATATATATATATATATATATATATATATATAATTGTTGCTGCTTTCTTATCTGTTCTGTCTCACAGCCTTTAAAGAGTAAAGAAAACTAAATATGATGATTTTAAAGATTTGTATTCTTATTTTGATTAGCATATCCTTTTTTCTTTTTTAAATCTGCAATAACGAGCCTCACATTTTCTTTAGGTGGTTCAGCTTTGTCGCTGTGCTCTCCTTAAAACTACTCAAATCAAGTGAGATCCAGTTCTTTCTGACCCAGACTGTTAAATTATGACTTTGTTCACATCAGCAGTTAGGCGCTCAGTTTGCTCACTGCTGCCGTATAAAAAATGCTTGAATGAAGATATGTAAAATAATAATAATAAAATTCTAAGCTGTTTTTTATACATGTGAGAAGTTATTCAGGACTTTGTCGAAAAAGAAATAAAAACAACTTTCAATGACTTTTTTTAAACCACAGCAAAGCTTAATATCGCTTTACCTTGAGGTTGCTACTGGGCAGGATGGCCATTCCCTCCTTCAACTCTAGGACATGGACAATGCTACAAGCTCCGCCCACCTGTGCTGTCAGTGCGGGCGTTGCCATCTCATTGGCTCTGCTTCCTTTACCTGGGTTACCCACTGCAACAGCTGGAGTCACCTCCACCTTCTGATGGGCAGGAGCTGAGGAAAGAGATGCACTTAGAATAATAAAGCACAAAGTGATGTAGTTCATTGTCGTCTGCTTTACTCACTATAAATGGTAAAGGAAAAACAGCGCTCTGTTGCCGTGACAACCAGGCAAATAGTATTTGTTTGTTTCTGTAGATTTGCAGACAGGCTTGGTTATCAGCACGCTTCACAAAACTGTTAAACAGCTGCTAATATCATCACTCAGTTTTCACACTCAGTTTTACTGCACGTTTCTCTGACATGAGAAACTGCAATAGAAATCAGTATCTGTTATTAGTGATTAACATGTTTGGAAAAGACCTGAGGGCACAGACCCGGCCTCAGAGAGGGTCACAAGCTAATGTGCTTCTAATGCCAAGTCAGATAAATGGGAGGATTATGTCAGGAAATAAATTCTGTCTGGTTTTTATTTTTATTTCAGTTCATTAAAGTGTTTTTTTCCCCCAAAACTTTGTTATGGTTTTTATTTCAGCAAGTTTTTATTTTAAGTAACAACAACAGTCTTGGTTTATCTAATACAGAGCAGAGATTTTGGAAACAATCAAACTGTTTTCTTAATGCTGTTGTTATTTTATACAAACACACTTTTAATTACGTGATTAACTCTTTTGTTAATAAAATTCAAAAAGTAAAAAACTTCCACGGCTTTGGTGAGCTAGAGCTAGAAAGTGTTGCTTTGTCCGGCCAACACATCAAAACTTAACAAACATGATAATATTGAACATGGAAACTGAATTAAAAATTATGCATTAAAACTTATTAATTAATTATGAACAGGCATTGGAAGATTTGTCAGGATTTGCACATGCAGTGAGGAGTGGCTGAGTGAACTCTATGTACTACCAGTCAAAAGTTTGGACACACCTTCTCATTTAATGTTTTTTCATTATTTTCATGACTATTTAAATTGTAGATTCTCACTGAAGGGATCAAAGCTAAGAATGAACACATATGGAGTTATGTAGTAAACAAAAACGTGTGAAATAACTCGTGTTTTATATTTTAGATTCTTCAAAATAACCACCCTTTGCTTCTATTACTGCTTTGCACACTCTTGGCCTTCTCTCAATGAGTTTCATGAAATGGTTTTCCAATAGTTTTGAAGAAGTTCCCAGAGATGCTCAGCATCTTGTTGGTCCTTTTGCCTTCACTCTGCGGTTCATCTCATCCCAAACCATTTCCATTGGGTTTAGGTCATGTGACTGTGGAGGCCAGGCCATCTGGCGCAGCACTCATCACTCTCCTTCTTGGTCAAATAGCCCTTACACAGCCTGGAGGTGTATTTGGGGTCATTGTCCTGTTTAAAATTAAATGATGGTCCAACAAAACGCAAACTGGATGGGTGGCATGTTGGTGCAAGATGCTGTGGTAGCCGTGCTGGTTCAGTGTGCCTTCAGTTTTGAATAAATTCCCCAACAGTGTCACCAGCACAGCACCCCCACACCATCACACCTCCTCAATGCTTCACGGTGGGAACCATACATGTAGAGACCATCAGTTCACCTTTTCTGCGTCGCACAAAAACACGGCGGGTGGAACCAAAGATGTTAAATTTGGACAATGAGACCAAAGCACAGATTTCCACTGGTCTAATGTGTTTTGTGCTAATTTTGATAATTGTATTTCTTGGCCCAAACAAGTCTCTTCTGCTTGTTGTTGTTGCTTGTATTAGTTTCTTAGCAGCTATTTGACCGTAAAGGCCTGATTCGCGAAGTCTCCTCTGAACAGTTGATGTACAGATCTGTCTGCTACTGGAACTCTGTCTGGCATTTATCTGGGCTCTACTCTGGGTTGCTGTTAACTTGTGATTTCTGAGGCTGGTCGGATGAATTTATCCTCAGCAGCAGAGGTAACTCTTGGTCTTCCTTTCCTGGGCCGGTCCTCATGTAAGCCAGTTTCATCGTAGCACTTGATGGTTTTTGCAACTGCACTGCATTCAAAGTTTAGTTATTTTCCGGACTGTCTGACCTTCAGTTCTTAAAGTAATGAGAAGGTGTGTCCAAACTTTTGACTGGTAGTGGATGTAGCATCTTTAACAGTCCTTAAACCATCAGCCGGGCCCGATTCCAGGAAGCAGGCTTAGTAAACAACTCTGAATTTGTTAACCCTAAATTGAAGGAAACACTGGTTTTCTTCCCCTGAACGACAGGTAACTTCAACTCTGAGTAGTTACCAATGTTACCAAGTTTCTCTCTCTGACTCCTCCCCTCTTGATACACACAGTTTAATTTCTCATTCATAAAGTCGCTGTCAAAGTGCACAATGCAGCAAATTCATTCACAGAAGAGGGCATGCTTAATTCACTGTTTTCTGTACGTAACATGCCCACTTTTATAATCGATCAGTAATCAACATGAAGATGGAGACAGCGATTACATCTTAGACTTATTGTCAGTTCAGATTTAAATCTATAGACTCGGTCTTTCTAAAGCTGAATCTCTGTGAACAGTAATGCAGCTGTCACACTGTCAGTCAGTTTGCCCACACTTTAAACATTTTCTGCAGCAATCACTGTTTAAGTTATCAATCATGTGTTGTGCTGTAATCAGTCACACTGATGGAAAAATGACTGCCACAGCTGGGTCTAGGAGATGTTGAGAATATTTGATTGAAGATGAGCGTGAAATGACTAAAACTGAGTTCAATGTTTTTTTACAGTGACGTTTAAGGATGCGCTCAGATAAGCATCATGGATTCAGACTGGATCAGATCTGGATCCAGCTCATCTCCTCCAGATCCATTCATAGTGGCTTAATTTGTCCCAATACAATCTGTATTCCTTATTTAAAGAGCCTCACCCTCCCAGAATTACACTAAAATATCTCAAATCTATCTGAACAACATGTAAACGGCTCTATAAAAGCTGAGACATTTCTAAAAACGTGTTTGTCCATGCTAACATGCAAAGTCTTACTATCAGGCTACCGGTAACTGAGTAAAACATCTCTACTGTTGCCGTAAGAGAGCCATCATCTATCACTGAAGGCTGATATTACATAAAATTACGAACGCTTACACTGGGGAACATTAAAGCACAGTTTTTCCTCTAAATCTAATTAAAAACTTTATCCAGTAATGGCAGACATAATGAAATCCTCTGTGAAAAATGAAATTCTTACAGCCCATCAGTACATTAAATTTTTGCTGAATAATTATTGGGAAAAAATGTAATGGTTATAAACTGCTGCAATAACTGTTTTTTTACTGAACCAAAACTGACTTGAGGGCAGACTGTCTGTTGCCGTCTGGGTTACTAATCTCACAGGTCCATCAGTAAAGTGTGGCTCGTCTGTTTCTCCAGATTTTTATCTTCCCGGACATCTCCTAGATTTTGTCCCTGTCAGGTTACAGCTGAATCATTAGAGTTCAAAATCAGAACTATAGCTTCATCTAATGAAAAGTTGGCTAAATAATCACCGCAGTCAGTACAGAGAAGTTAGATATTTCATATCGAACATTTATATTGTGCATGATGATGACAGAACGGCCTGTGGCTCAATAAAATGACTCTTTTCCGCACTTCTAAACAGACTAAAAGGAGGTTCTGCTCCTTGTTTACCTGTTGCCATGGTGAATCTGCCCTCCTAAAGTAAAAGAGGTAAATTTTAACATTTTAATTTAAATGTATCCAGCTAATGATTTTAGTAGACTGACATTTAAAGCGGATGTCTTGTTCAATGAAAAGAAAAGATAAGTTTTTAATTAACAATTTAATTTTCATTGGGTTTTTTAATCACAAATGCAGCTTTTTCATCGATAAACCTGACCTGAATTACTGACAGAATGATCTGAAGCTGTTTAGTAAGTCTATGTAGGTTTTCTGGAAATGAAGACTCAGAGTTGATTTTTAAACTCACAGCTTTGTGAGCAGGGACCTAATAAGATGAGTTGCATCTTTTGTGTATATATTTCTATGTGATGTTATTAAGTCAACCATTAAAATGACCCTTGTTTTGTATTGTGATGCCTGTGAATGAGGTTAAACATTGCAGGTGTAAATTCTGAACTATGACCTTACAATTTGCCTGGTAAATTATTACACTGCTGGTTACTTAAAGGCTCACTTCTCAGTCCGTTTTTCAGTCTAATGAGGTCAGAAGACACAATCAGTGTTTTCCCCAACAGTGCTTTAGTAGAGTATGTATCTGTGAACATCCTTACATATGAGTTCACCTGGTAGCAGGAGAGCAGTGGTGGTGTGGGGCTGAGGCCGAGCCTTCTTGGTCACACCATCACCCCCGCAGATGAGGATTGCCTCTGTGGGAGACGAAGATGACGGATCCATAGGGGTGCAGTCCGGTTCTTTGGCTGGAGCCTCCATGTTCACTTTGGCACTCATGACGGCGTCCCAGTGTGTTGTGCTGGAGCACTGGGAGACACAGCATGAGAAATAGCACAAAGTAATGCTGTCTGGTTATAGGGTAACAGCTTTAACATTGTGTGTTAAAGATTTATAGAGGAGACTGTACCCAAAACCTGAGGAGGGAGTGCCACAGTATGGAGGGGAGAGAAATCCCGCCAATTTAAGCTTTCATTTTTATGTTGTTTGTTGTTTTTAAATATATTTCTTTATTGGAATATTTCTGATTTAGAGGCATAAACAAAATTCAAATCTTAAATTATTATAATATTATTTTCTGCTATCTTGAAACATCTCTTTTTAATTTACCACATTAGCACCGCTTTTATCATTCAACAAAATACTATTTATCCAAAGTACAGGACAGAGAGTTTAAATTTTACTTTAAAATTTAACTACATTTCACCCCCCAAAAAATCTTCCTCTAAAAGTGTTTCCAATAAGACAAAACAGCCATGAACTTTTAAAAGCCATGCATTCCTTCCAATAATAAAAGAATAATGGTGACACACCAATATTTACGCGCAAGCTCCCAAGTCTACACACACACACACACACCGACAGAGACTAAAATACAGCATTTCAGTTAAAATGGCGGAGGATCTGAAATCCTTGAGGCAAAAAATGTGCTAAAGCAGAGGCTCAATTCCTGTGAAAATCCCATTTAATGAAAAAAGCAACCTTATCGCCCATTCCGGCAATATCTTTAATGAATGAGCAACATTTTCTCCTCATAACAGCGTTAAGTGTGCCGGGTATTTTTGAAACCTTGGCGCAACTGCTTTAAATTTAAAATTTGTATTTAAACGTGCTACGTCAAAGATCCGCTAGCCATTATCAAATTTATATATTAAAGATGATAAGCTTTGTGCTTGATTACATCTCTGACGCCAAAAACGGTTTACCTCGGTGAGGGGAGAAAAAAAAAACAACAGACTGGCGGGTTTCTTTTTAAACCCAGTGTGACTAAAATATGCTTCTGCCTTCTATAATTAGAGGAAAGTTCTAAAAATTGATTTTAATTCGTGTTTTCAGATTTCAGGAACTGAAATTTGGCTTACCAGCTCTGATCTCCTGCGGCTCCGGGGCTCCGACTGCGCATGCGCGGGTCCACAGTACAGTCACCGCTCGTTGGCTATAATATAACGCCAAAAGAAAGACTTCCAGTGCGTCGCTCCACTTTCAACAATGGTCGATAGGTGAAAAAAGTGCTCCCTCGATTAGCTGCAAAAGCGTAAAATAGCTGCTGCAACGATTTTTATTTGGCATGCAAGCGAAATGTTCCCGCTTACATCCATAAATACGTGCTCTGCTCATTTCCTCCACAACTGCAGCCTATAATGAGCGAGCGTTTATTATATAATTAGCAGGATATAGGTCATGTCAATACTGCAGTCAAGGTTTTTATAATCCAGACAAAACAACGTCAAGCAGCAAGTTTATTTTTTAATGAAGATCTTTTATTGAACATAGCATAAAAAAGGACTTTTTCCCCATTAGATCTCATACATGTTAGGGGGAAAAAAAAAAAGTCAGTTCCACAAGATGGAGAATGTGGCTGCGTTCAGCAAGTCTGATGTTTACAGACTCACAGGAGTTCTGAACACATGGACCTTTCCAGCACAAAAACAGTGCTAGCTGCACACTTTAAATAAGGCTTTCCAAAACCCTTCAGTCTGTTCTGAAGCTGGGGAGGGAAAACAACATTACCAGGGAAGCAATCGGCGCAATGGAAGAATCTGAGGAAAAACAGGACGCTGCAAAGGAGTCTAGTCAAACTGAAAATCAAAAACTAAAATAAAGGCCCTTAATAGATTACCTGCTTAATGTTACCAACCTCCTCCCCCCAAAAAGCTACAAAAAGATAAAAAGGGACCAATTGCTTTGTGCTGATTACTCTATGTACAAGTAGTTACAAGGGATCGAAATAATCCATCTACAATGCAAGTTACTCAAAAGTGAAGCCCAAACCCTCATTATCTTTAAATTAAGAAGTTCTGCACTACAAGCTCTTACATCCTGAATATGCATCGTTTAAAACGAAGACAGACTGATTCCTCGAAGAATGTGACTGAATGTGCAGGTCAACAACTCAACTGCTCCAGTCCTGGAGCCTACTCTTCAACAATCATGCGAGCTGAAAGAGTACGACACAAAATAATTACCAACCAAAGATGGATGCTTCAGACATAAGAGGCCTGGAGACACAAGAAAAGCAAACTGTCAGACTACCAACCAAAACAAACAGCTGCAAACTGAATAAAAGAACATTTAAGACAACTTAATATTCACTGACCAAACAAACAACTTTAAATGAAAGCAGAACAGTAAGAAACCTAAACTTTACCAAATCAGGCACCAGTCACAGAGACATCAACTTCCTCAGGCTATAGTTGTAGAGCCCAGCACTCATTATTTTCATTAATCCAAAATTCTAAATTTTATTTGTAATTTTTTTTTTTTTTTTTTTTAAGGGAGCAGATCATCTGAAACAAGTCCAAAAAGCATCGGCTGTATTGTGGTTGATGGTCTAATAAACTCCTGCTTTAACAAGTTAAAAGACAAATGTACATTTGAGGGGGGGGGGGCGTCAGAAGCATAAACCAGTTATTAAACACTGCTCAATATGTACAGCATAATGATCAAGCTAAACAATAAGAAAACCTCTCCCCTCTCTACACCCACTAATCCTGAGAAGCTGATCTAGACCGTGAGCGGGACTTGGAGCGGGACTTGGAGCGGGACCTGGAGCGAGACCTGGAGCGAGACTTGGAGCGGGAGGCTGAGCGCTTTTCTCTGGACTGGGATCGGCACTCTTCCTCCTGTGGAGATGGGGAGCGAGAGGCAGATTTGGCCACATGCTCTTCTTTTCCATTCTCTACTGGAGAGGGTGAGCGGCTGCGGGACTTCTTCTCAGCAGACCGTTCCTTTGATCGGCTACGAGAATCCCTCTCCGACTTTACCTTAGAGCGGCTCTTTGAACGAGACTTGGACTTGTGCTCGGCGGAGCGAGACCGAGATTTGCGAGAGCGTGAACGAGATTTGGATTTGTTGGATCTGTTGGACCTAGAACGAGATCTGCGAGTGCGAGAACGTGATTTGCGTTCTCCTGACTTAGAGCGAGACTTTCTCTCAGACCTGGAGCGGGAATGATGCCGTCTCTTATTGCTGCGGGAACGAGACCTATAGGAACAGAAGCAAAGCTCAGTACAGCCCCACCTTACATGACAGCAATGTCATGACAAAATGTCATACTGAACATACAGAACTTATCAATACCAATAATTTAATTCAAATCTCTCTGTTACTGTTCCAAGATTACATTGATCCTAACCTAGAGTGGGATCTGGAGCGACTCTTTGAGCTCCTGCTCCTGTGGCTTCTGCTTCTCCTGCTGCGGGAGCGACGGCGACTGCGAGATCTGAAGATGACAGAGCACGATTAAATTTTTTTTTTTTTACATCAGTTTCTTGTTAAATAAACAAAATCTCTGAGCAACAAAATGTACCAAAGGGAGGCTCATCTTAAAAAGCAGTCAGCAGTAAGAAATTTGCTCACCTGGAGCGACTGCCAGAGTAAGACCGACGTCTGCGAGGACGGTCCTCCACCAGGCGAATTTTCCGCCCATTGATGTCAGTACCATCCAGCTTGTCCAGAGCCCTCTTCATGTCGGAATACGTCCGGAACTCAATCACTCCCTCATTGGTGCGTTCCTTGTGGGCATCTGCATAGGTCACCTCTCCTGCCTGACGCATGAAGTCCTGGTGGACGGGAAGAGGATGAGGTGCCGAGTACCGATTTCAATCCAAGCACTTATACAATACGTTTTCCCTTTATCTGAAGATTCCCCTCTTATTTTCAAATATTTACCTTGAGGTCCTGCCAACTACAGCGGCTGGATAAGTTCTCCACAACGAGGCGGTACTCTGTGCGGACTGGCGGTCCATATTTGTCCCTGCCAGAGCGGCTGCGGCTGCTGTAACCGCTACCTTTAAAAAAAACAACAGCACACACAAATAGTTAGAAACCACTAAACCAAACAAGATTCAAAGTACTACTGCTCTGGGCTATCAAATGCACTCAAGGCAGTGAGTTTCCAGATCATTGTCCTTGGGGGGGGGGGGTTAAATTTGTACTAACAGTCAAAGGGGTTTCTTTGATCTCATTTTCAAACAGCTTCAGTTAAGTGCTCTACAAGCAACTGCATGGGCTCTTTAAAGTTTGTATTTTTCAGCATTTGGAAGCTGTTTTCTGCTGCAAAGAACACCACTGCATCTGTTTCCGGCAATACAAAAAACACAAATCAGCATCTGTCTTACTCCAGTACATCACTCTGTGATGCTATAGCTGCATAAAACAAATGGACAGTGATGTTCTTTCAAGACCTCTGTATCCTGTAACACAAACAGAAAGGAGGCATCCACAAAGGCTGCAGTCAGGGACACTGTTCAAATTGATTACGGTGTTAAAAACACACCAATCTTTTGAAAATTGGTATCTTTTTATTTAACCGGATGTCAGTCTGAAATTCTTTTTTCCAGTTTTGATCTTACAACATTTCTTTAGATTGTAAGGTCTGTAAAGGTGCCGATCCACTTATGTTTGCTGTCAACATAAAAACCAATGGCAATCCTCACCATCACCCCTGGTCTATTGGCAAAAGGCTGCTGTCATCATGGCTTCCGGTTAGGTCAGCCAAGGATCAAGGGGGGGCAAAGGTCACACACACATTGTAAGGTGAAAGCCAAGGCCAAACGGGACAGGCAGTCATCTTAGCCAGTCATCTTTAGCCTCAATGGACTCTCAGCCTCAGCCCGCAACTGGACTCTTTCAAATTGAAACATCAAGGACTTTTGTTAATGTTGAATATAAAAAATTTTTATATATAGACCAAAGTTAAAACACATTTCACATGAAAACGTTAGTCTACTCCTAATGACTACACTAACTAGGTAGCTATGTATGTGGTGATTTGTGTTCAGCTTGTTTTTTTTCCCCTCTGGTGCAAACAAACAAACAAAAAAAAAAAAAGACACCTTCACATGGCTCGCCCAAATGACAGTTATGGTTCAAGTGAATTTTACAATGTATGATAAGAAAACTATGTTATTTAACAACACTAAACTCTAGACTCAAAACTGCTCTTTAAATCTCACAGATTGTTGCCCCTTGCAATCAAATAGCATGTAGCTCGTGATGATAATCACTATGGAGGAGCAAAAACCTGCAGGTCACTACCCCTTGGGTGACAGACTGAGAACTGTTCAGCAGGGTGACATCAAACCAAACTGGACTCCCTGATTTGTAAGAATGAAGATAAATCATGGTTGCATGTGATGAAGTTACTGCGTGATATAATGAACAACATGAACAATAGCTCTACTGACAGTCCTACAACTTTGCATGCAACCTGCGCCTTAAAGAGCTACCCACGTGGCTGGCTATAACCCATGAGGGGTACCTGGAAAAACCTGATCGAGGGCCAGCTGAGTATCTGTAAACCTATGCGGCAAGTCTGTTAAAATTAGCGTCACCATGAATCATTCAAACAGCTGTCTGTGCAGTCCACGTCGACACCTCACCCCAAGGGGAAGGGGAAGAGAGGGTATCTTGTAATAGACTGCACTTACTGCGCCCACCACCCCAGTAACCCCCACCGTAGCCATCTCGGTCTCGTCGCGGGCCCCGGGCATGCTCGACGATCACCCGCTCCCCACACAGCTCCTTCCCGTTTAGCTCGTAAACGGCGTCGTCGGCGTCCCTATTATCTTCGAACTCCACGAATCCATACCTGCAAAAATAAAGGGTTTAAAAGCATGAGTATGAAATGAGCGTTACCCGCTTACTTCCACGTATTAACTAGCTAATTAGCGTTAGCATACGTTAGCACAGCGACGTGCAAAGTATAAAGACGCCATGTTGGCCACGCGACATTTGCTAAACGTTCATGAATGAAGTTAAAGAAAAAAAACGTTTTACATTCATAAGGACAATACTAAACGTCATACATCGACATATTGCGCTTTAGAATCAAACTTAACTTCTAAAAAATTTATATCTATCTGCGTAAAAGAGTGAAATGCCCGCCCCCGAGTCCGTGCGTCGTTCGCATGAATGGCTAGCTTTAATGCTAGCTACGACATGCTAGTTGGACTCTGGCTTACAAAATTCCGCCGAAAACTTACCCGTTTTTTAAATCAATCTCCATTAGCTTCCCATAGCCGCTGAAAAAACGCTGAATATCTTTTTCGCGGACATGATAGCTTAGTCGTCCGATATAAACTCGAGGCATTGTGATTCGCCTAGAGTGGTTATCAACTGTTCTTCACCACTGCTCCGAAATTGCTGAATGCTACTGCCGTTAGCTCTCCGCCAGCAACCGGTCGGCTGTTTCGCCAAACCCAGCCAATAAGCGTGAAGCTAACGATGATCAATTTCCGGAACAGAACTTCAAATTAAAAGCTACCGTTTATCACACAAAACCGCAGACAGTACGCACACGAGAGGAAAATACTAGTTAAATCCCATGTAAAATCTGCCCCAGTCATTTCCAACTAGAGGCATTTTGTAACTGTAGTTTGCAGTGGGTACATACAGAGATCATCTTAACTAATTCAAAAAAGGATACAATTTTACTTGTAAAAAAAAAACAGAAAAAGAAAACACCTGCAGTCACAAAAGCTAGGTAGTTAAAAAACACATGCAACTAAACAGTAAATTGTTGGAATAGTAAAGTCTCTATTGCAATAAAGTTGAATTAGAAAAATTCCCGTTAGCAGCCAGTCACAGAACCAGCCTTACTGATCAGTTTATTCACTCCGTTGGTATTACCATTTCTGATGCATATGGTCCACAGCTGCGTGACGGAATATCTCTGTCATTTATAATTTCTGTTTAAAGCCTCTGTGTTGGCCTTCCATGTGGATGCCCAGGTAGTCATAGTCCTCCACCACATCAGTAGCCTGTCCCAGGATACACACGGTTCGTGTCCTTCTGAAAGTCAAGTCACCAACTTCTTTGGTCTTATTCACATTCAGAAGTGGATACTTCCTCAATGACCACTCCACAAAATCATTAACCTCTGCTCTGAATGCCTACTTCCTCCTCATCACTTAAACATCCAGCTGCTGCAGAATCAGAGTATTTCTTTAGGCGACATCACCTGGAGTTGCACTGATTGAAAGTCTGAGTTGTACAAAGTGAAGCAGAACTGAGACAGCATAGCCTCAATGGTTTGATAACTATTGGATAAATTGGCAAATTATATCTATAGCATCCATATTCTGACTCCAAATGGTAGTATAAGTGCAAAGTTTGTGAATTTAAATTAAACATCCATGGCTTGGCTGTATAAAATTGTTGAAACACATTTAGAATATGGCAAGTGGTACAGATTAATGAGTACTTATCTGATAGGCTATGTGCTTAAGTCTGGCTGGTTATGACAGATTTATGTGACTTATAAATCAGTGATTGATGTGTTCGCCTGCATACTGGTAGTTTAAGCGCAGCTAAAAAAAAAACCCCAAAAACCTATTATATAATGATATAGTGACATTTGGGCCTGCAGAGGAAACCTAACAATGGCACCGAGCTTACATATTATCCTGCAGTCAGGTTCAAAATAAATCTGCAACTCGACATGTAATCACCAAACTCAAGGACACTGTCTCCAGTTACCATGGTTATCAGCTGCTCATAATGTTTTAACCTTGTGGGTCTGTGTTTGTATCAGAGTACCTGCTCTGCCACCTGCTGTAGCTCAGGTGGCAGAGCAGGTCAGCCACTAATCAGAAGGTCGGTGGTTCGATCCCAGGCTGCCTCCTGGCTGCATGCCAAATATCCTTGGGCAAGATACTAACCCCATGTTTGCCTACTGGTGGCGCCAGTGTCCGGCAGCCTCGCCTCTGTCAGTGCGCCCCAGGGGCGCAACGTGTGTATCCTGGGACAATGTAGCTTGCCATCACCAGTGTGTGAATGACTGAATGTAGTGTAAAGCGCTTTGGGGTCCTTAGGGACCATTTACCATTTACAGCAAACCGTGGGCCTCACAAGGACCGTCAATCACATCTGAGCAAGTCACACAAATAAGACTTAAATATTTTAATGGGACTTGAAACAATGGCCATATTTAGAAACGGGTGACGCGAGGGGGCCATAATGACGAGAGCCAAGGCCGTTCACTGATCATTACTACATTACTCATTACTACCTTTTTCCATTGTGACAGAGTGAAAACATAACGTCATTACCATGACTGACAATTACTAAACAGGCACCGTCATTAATACAAGCAGAGAAATGTAGTGGAGAGAGAGAGTATATTTTATTTTTGTAAAAACCAGGTTTTAAAATGATTCCAGCGAGACCTTTATATTCACATTCCTCTCAAAACAATTAGATTGATACTCCTTGATAGACTCTGGTGTAAATTTCTTTAACCACACTGCAAAATAGGAACCTGAAGGAGGAGACGATCTGAGGTGCCTGCTCAGAAGTTGTAGTTTATTATTACTTTATTATTTTAGTGACTGGCGTTAGCTCATGAATCCTGCTCATCGGAGAAAAAAAAAAAAGAGAAAAATTGAATCTTTATTTTCAAATTGACTTCATCAAACCTCAAGTGGCTGACAAAATTTTCTAATCAAATAAGTACACAAACTGCTCATCAGTGCCACAAAAGCACTCACAAACATACTGTATAATAATTTCTACTCATCTCATAAACAGCCTCCTTTATTAGAGTACTCTTAATGTTGCTCTCCCCTTCATCAGCCCCCAAGTCTTCTAGTTTTGTGTCTCCTGCTACAAAATGATCAAAAGCAGGTCCTGTGTTAGGAGCCTCACACACTAGTTTCAGTGACATGTTCCTGTATGTACTCCAGCCCGGTGACTGATTTGTCTCTATAAGCTTGAGTAGAAAATCCTAGACTGACAGTTTTTTGTATATATATCATTTAGGACCAGACCAGAAACATGAACACACCCTTTAGTTGAGTTCAAGAAAAAAAAGAAGTGACCAAGTCAACAATTCGTTGGTTCTGTTACTGTAGATGAACTTAGCTTATCTACAATTTGGCTAATCTGAAGAAATATTAATGTCTGGTGCATGTAAAGTGGGAGAAAATAAACAAAAACTAAACTTCAAGCTGTGTTAAATCAAGGGTTTTTTGGAGGAATCAAGAATCACAGCAAATAGGAAACAGAAAAAAAACCCTAAGAGCTGGAGGGTCCATCAACCAAACAAGTCAAATGCATCCAGCAGTGTATGTGTCAAACATCTGTTGCTTATCAGGTGCCTGAACCCTATCTTTCATCTTTAGACACTCTCACTCCCTGTCAGGTCAGGCCATGACACAACCAAAATGACAGCCAAACCCTCCCGCAGTTCGATTCAGAGAGTCCTTTTAGCAGATCAAGCGGGCGCCCGACCCCAGCTTCGGCCCTTCTGATGGGGAAAGATCGGACCGAGAGAAGAGGTGGGGGGAGCCCAGTTTTAATGGCCTTTAGTTAGCTTTGGCGCGGAGCTGCGCCCTCTTGCCCGTCACAGCCTGGAAACCGGTCTTGATACTGGCGACGGAGCAGCGGGAGTGGCACGTCTCACACTGCAGGAAATAGAGACGAGTGTCCTTCTGCAGGATGGTCTCCGGTGAGCGGCAGGTGTGACACGTCACATATTCCTCTGCAGGGGTGAGAACAGTCCACTCAACATTACCGTTCACAAGCAGGGGCTGTTTAATTTTACCCCTATCAATGTAACTTCACTGTAAAGAACATGTCATTCCTACTTACTGATATATCTTCTCAACACATTTTCTATCTGTTTCTGTTGAAATCTGCCTTTGATCACAAGCTGGTTATTTCCGTCAATGGAGCCGCTGTTAACAGAGAAAAACGCTAATTAAACTTTTACTTAAAGTGAACACACAAAAACAAAACGTGCCACAAACTTAGCTTGAGAACTGACATCACTTAAAATACAAAAAGCGTACCTCGTTCCCAGCTCAGCCAATAGAAAAGCGAGGAGATGTTTAGGCTGACGATGCAACCTGTGATTAATCCCATGAAAAAAAAGAAAAAAAAAAAAGAAAGAAAAAAAAAAGAAATCAGTTTGTGGATTACACACATTCTACAGGTGTCACTGAAATGCGTCTGTCAGTAAATATAAAAAGCTACACGAGGCTCACAGTTTGCAGATGTCTGTGAAATTGACAAAAGAGGTTTTCTTGGTTCCCACTCGGACCACCTGGGGAGGCTTCATCACAAACTTCCTCTTCTCCCCAGCCACCATGTCGGGGTTCTTCTCCCTCATGATGTTGAAGACTCTGTTCAGGAGCTGGAACAGAGACAATACTATGACTTTGTTTTGTTTTTTGTCTATGTTCATAAAGCTTTCAATACAGAATATAAAAGGACAGAAATTCAGAGCCCTGTGGGATCAGCTGAGGATAAAAAAAATAAATAAAAAAGGAAAGCAGTGTGTAAATCTGTGCCGTTTATAAACCCTGTTCTCAGACCGGTAAATCCACCTTTGTAATTTTACAAACCGTTTCACTCATTTCCTCATAGAACAATAAGTGGGGGATTTTAACAACTCTATTCAAAAAATACATTTAATGCCGTTAAATATTCAGTGCAAAACTCAGTACAACTTCAACATAAATGTAGATCAAAGCACCAAGTTAGTGGACACTGGCTCTATCCAGGCAGAAACTGTTTGCAAAGTAATTCCAGTTTAACAAATCTGTGGGGATGGAGCTCACAAAACCAAATGGGCTGAGGTCTTAACATCAGGACATTTATTAATGAGAGAGAGAGAAATACAACAATCTATTATGTCTATGTGTACACAGCCTCACACAGTACAAAACAACCAAAAACAGTCTAATATTTATCCCACTTTACAGGAAATAACTTCACAAACAACTGTGACAGCTCTTTTTCTGCCTTTCCTGAATTGTTTCTAACTTTCTCATTTCACGTATTATCCTACCTCGTCGTAGGTGTAGTCTCTTTCCGAACCAGCCCAGGCCGGTCCTGTGGAAGAGCTGAAGGAGATCCCATCACCGTTCTTGCCATCATCATCATCCACTGCTGGGAGAAGAAAAAGAAAAATGACATTATGGGTCAAACATTATGATCCATAGGCCTTGTTTCGGTCCCTAGTTTCAAAACCATGTGATTTCATCGTACCGTCATCTTTATCAGCGGGGTCGTTTTCATCAAAATCTACTTTCTTTGGCTTCTTCTTTTTGTTAGGGAGCATCAGATCCAGGTTGTCCTCCTCCATAGCTTCCGTCTGCTCGCCTTCAATTTTCAGCTCCTGGTTTGGACAAGCGAGAAGTGAAACTCAGCACGTGAAAGTTATTGGTAAGCCAATCAAAATCAGTAGAAGCAAAAAGTTAAAAGTAATGCAAAATCAGCAAATGTTTATCAATGGCTGACCTTTAATCCCTCCTCCATATCATTTTCAAACACTTTCTTGGGTTTCTTCTTCTTTTTCTTCTGGTTGAAGAAGTTTAGGTCGTTCAAGTCATCCGACGGCTCTGGAAAAAAAATAAAACCCCTCGAGCTCTTAACTCTACACAACATAGTTGCGAACTGATACCGCACCTTAAATAGATCTAACCTTTCTTCCTGCCTTCATCTTCATCTAGATCCACCTCTTTGTCATCTCCAGCCTCTGGTTCTGCCTCCTTTGTCTCCACCTCCTTAGCTTCTTCTCCTCCCGTCCCTTCTCCTCCGTCCTCCTCCAGCATGAAGGGCTTCTTCTTCTTCTTTTTCTTCTTAGTCATGTTGGGATCGAAAATCATCTGAAAAAAGAGTGAAGAAAAAAAAATTTAATTAAAATAAATATTGAAATGCTGTCAAGCTTCATTTAGTACAGATACTTTATGGCTGCTTTAAATATACATAACGTTGACTAATCCAGCATCAGTACAATTTCCAGTTAAAATCAAAAGGAATGTGAGAATTATAAGATGTATGTATATGATAGTCATGTTTCATCAGATTTTCCTTTTGAGTGGCAGTGGGAGTTTGTTTGAACATTTTCTGCTTGTGAAATTTAGTTTTCAGTTATGAAAACTGGACTGTGGAAAGATGCTATTTTTTCCATTTTAGGCCAAAAAGAGTAACATGAAGTCATATTAAGGACTGAACAAAGAAAACAACTTAACAGATAACAAAATGTTGCATATCATCTTTACAGACAGGCTGGACTCTTGAGTTGATTCAGTGTACACCGAGTGTGTCAGTACACTATTAAGAAACCCCACCTACTGCTGTAGGTTTC
This sequence comes from Pelmatolapia mariae, assembly GCF_036321145.2. Taxonomy (NCBI): domain Eukaryota; kingdom Metazoa; phylum Chordata; class Actinopteri; order Cichliformes; family Cichlidae; genus Pelmatolapia; species Pelmatolapia mariae. The sequence goes on along the minus strand of NC_086244.1, from coordinate 31,377,763 downwards.
TTAATAAGAAGGCTTGAGGTAAAGTAATCCTCCAGAATTTTTAACTAACATATTGCACAGACTGGCCCCATTCAGTTAGAAAAATAATAATAAAAATAAAAATGTCGTACTATTAACATTAAGCAGCGGTGATTCTGGTATTTTGGTTTTATTTTACAGCCAGAGGAGCTGTCCTTAAGGACAAATCGAGGTACAGATAGCTTTTTGTCTCCAGCAGAAAACGTTAACAGTTAGCTCCGCAGCTCTGGTAAGGGGAAGCTAAGGCTACATAGCTAGCTTCCACTCTTCTCTGAGAGTCCGGCGGAAGCTGCGACAGCTCGGATTGATGAGCCACGCTCAGAATAAATAACGTATATACTCAGATAAATAGCTGTATATCAATATACTTGATGATTTTCTTGATATTCCGGCTGGCTCGGGCCGTGCTAGCCCGACTGCAGCAGCCATGTGAGCGCTACTGCGGACAGAAAGGGAGGGAGCAGCAGAGTCGAGGCCCAAAGTCATCCCCAGCACCGATGTGCGCCTGAAACTCAACGAATTCCGTCCAGCAGTTCTTCACACCTACACAGATTACACAGCATCTGACTCGGAGTGCCTTACCTCGTCTCCTGACATGTTTGCGTGCTGAACTGTGAAACAAAAATGCTTCTTCTTTCTTCCTCGATCAGTCCCACACCGCTTCGCCCAAAATTTCTTGCATCAGCGTATGACTACAGTGCGCAAGCGTGAAGTCGCCAAATCCCGACGTGCTCGTGGTGACACCTCTTTCTGCGCTTGCGCATTGACAGTTTTTAGGGAACGTTCAAGATCGTGACTCAGAAATAATAAACTGGTGCTAAATATGCACGTTGTCGTTTTTATATAGTTCATTTTTTACAATTATAATAGTAAAAACTTTCATTTATCAACAACAAACTAGTCATTATAACATTACGATAGAAAATAATATTTAAGTAAAAAAAGAACAGAACATCAGCGAGAATAGTACCAGAAAAAAGGAAAGAAAATCAACTTAAATACAATGAAATAATACAGTAAAAATAAACTTACAAAACAAATTAAAGAATTGTAAACAGCATGTCCTACATTATCAGGCCATATTTCACTTTGTTGCAATCCTGACTAAGGAATTTTCATTTTCTGACGTGAACCTTTGAAAGTAAACAAATACCAAAATGAACACACTCAAAGAATGTGGTCCAGTGTTTCACTATCTGTTTGACAAAATGAACAGGAAATATTAATGTTAAATTGCTGTCTTAGAAAATCATTGCAATCAAAAAAATAATTTATCATTTTGAAGTGTGTTTCTTTTGCCTCTTAGGAAGGTTGGCAGGGATAGGTATCTGTTTATAACCCTGCTAGTCGCAGGTAATGTTTCATCAGATTTTCTAACCCTGCTAGTCTCAGGTAATCTTTCATCAGATTTTCTAGCCCTGCCGGTCTCAGGTAATCTTTCATCAGATTTTCTAACCCTGCCAGTCTCAGGTAATGTTTCATCAGACTTTCCTTTTGAGTGGCAGTGGGAGTTTTTTTGAACATTTTCTTCTTGTCAAATTTAGACAATTGATATAAAGCACAGGTGAACTTGTCTATAACACCTGCTATCAACGCTGTATAGTCCATTCTTTCTTTACAACCTGGAGCATATCTTTTATTATGTATTTCCCCTTCTGATCTCATGATCACATGACCTTCTGATCTCATAATGATTGTCATAATGTCACAATGACTGTATACAGCCACTGATTATTATGTAAATATTTGCCGCTATGTAGCTAATGTGCTATATCCAGAATAATAGTTGTACTTTAAGGGAAAATCATTGAGATCTGATAAACAGGCACCATTTTTCAAAACTACAAAAGATCAGTGAAACGGCAAATTGATTTTCCCTTTAGTTAAACTTTGTTGAATGAATACAAAAGCTGCATATTTTAGGATTTAGTGTCTTTGGAACAAACCAATTACTTCTCTCGTCTTTGTCTTTAAATCTCCTTTAAAAAGATTTTGTTAATATTTGTTCTTTGGTGTTTTTGTGATGCAGAAAGAAAAGAAAAAAAAGCTCCAGCTATACAACCCGTGCTTATCCTGGAACAAGACGCTGATGTGGTGGAGGACTATAAGTACCTGTGAGTCCACATGAACAGCTGAAGAGAAGATCAGCACAGATCTCAGTTTCCAAAGGAAGCTGAGATGCTCCAATATGTGATGCGACATCATGGAAATTTTCATCACGTAGATGTGACGAGCACAGTGGACTTTACTTTATTCTGCTGGGGGAGCTGGCGAGACCAACATAATGAGTAAACTGATCAGGAAGGCTGGCTCAGTGACTGGCCATCCTCTCCTATACTTACCGAACTGCCGCTCCCTCAAGAGACAGATACAGGAAATATTTCATGTTAAATTGCGGTCTTAGAAAATCATTGCAATCAAAAAAAATAATTTATCATTTTGAAGTGTGTTTCTTTTGCCTCTTAGGAAGGTTGGCAGGGATAGGTATCTGTTTATAACCCTGCTAGTCGCAGGTAATGTTTCATCAGATTTTCTAACCCTGCTAGTCTGACGTGAACCTTTGAAAGTAAACAAATACCTAAATGAACACACTCCTAAAGAATGTGGTCCAGTGTTTCACTATCTGTTTGACAAAACAAACAGGAAATATTTCATGTAAAATTGCTGTCTTAGAAAATCATTGCAATCAAAAATATAATTTATCATTTTGAAGTGTGTTTCTTTTGCCTCTTAGGAAGGTTGGCAGGGATAGGTATCTGTTTATAACCCTGCCAGTCTCAGGTAATGTTTCATCAGACTTTCCTTTTGAGTGGCAGTGGGAGTTTGTTTGAACATTTTCTTCTTGTCAAATTTAGACAATTGATATAAAGCACAGGTGAACTTGTCTATAACACCTGCTATCAACGCTGTATAGTCCATTCTTTCTTTACAACCTGGAGCATATCTTTTATTATGTATTTCCCCTTCTGATCTCATAATGATTGTCATAATGTCACAATGACTGTATACAGCCACTGATTATTATGTAAATATTTGCCGCTATGTAGCTAATGTGCTATATCCAGAATAATAGTTGTACTTTAAGGGAAAATCATTGAGATCTGATAAACAGGCACCATTTTTCAAAACTACAAAAGATCAGTGACACGGCAAATTGATTTTCCCTTTAGTTAAACTTTGTTGAATGAATACAAAAGCTGCATATTTTAGGTTTTAGTGTCTTTGGAACAGACCAGTTACTTCTCTCGTCTTTGTCTTTAAATGTCCTTTAAAAAGATTTTGTTAATATTTGTTTTTTGGTGTTTTTGTGATGCAGAAAGAAAAAAAAGCTCCAGCTATACAACCCGTGCTTATCCTGGAACAAGACGCTGATGTGGTGGAGGACTATAAGTACCTGTGAGTCCACATGAACAGCTGAAGAGAAGATCAGCACAGATCTCAGTTTCCAAAGGAAGCTGAGATGCTCCAATATGTGATGCGACATCATGGAGATTTTCATCACGTAGATGTGACGAGCACAGTGGACTTTACTTTGTTCTGCTGGGGGAGCTGGCGAGACCAACATAATGAGTAAACTGATCAGGAAGGCTGGCTCAGTGACTGGCCATCCTCTCCTGTACTTACTGAACTGCCGCTCCCTCAAGAGACAGATACAGGAAATATTTCATGCCACCACAAGATATCTGAATGGTAGTAAGGTATCTGCCAGAAAATAATAAATTATTATTGTTCATTTCGTCTGTTAAAAAAGATTCTGTCTTCATTGTCTTGTTTATGGAGTGATTTTAGAAATACTCTGTAACAAAGCTTTAGTTACCAATTTAATATTAAACTAAAAATGTACTCGCTGAGGTTTTTCTTCACTCACACTTTGTTTCTTTCTCTGGTGATCTGCTTAACTTAGTCATTTGACCAAAAAACAAAACCAAAACCAAACGCATGAACAGACAATGCTTCCACCACAATGAAAGAATTGAAAACCATTTAATGATTCGCAAATAATATTCTCATCTGGATAAATAAAACATAGAAATGCAAACATGCTTATCCATTTGTCCTCGTGTTACGTTTTCTATGTAAAAAATGTACATCATGTTGCTGAAAAACTAAAGGAATTCAACTCTTTTAAACTCTGAAATGCATGTGTTGTAGATTGGCTATAATCTAATCTTTTATAAACCACCATCTCCCTCTGGATGCAGTTAATAAGGTGTGACAATAGTTTAATATTACTAGTTTCTTTTTTTCCTTTTTCTTTTAAACATACATTTTGAAATGAAAACCTTTATGAGTGGGACACAGACAGAGGAGGATGAAAGTGGTAGGTTAAACATCTCTCTTACTAGCCGTGCGGTGTGACCTGTGTCGTGATTTCCCCACCGTTGCATGCTTCACGCAGCATCAACCAAAGCCCTCAATGGCAGCAGTAATGCAGTGTACTTAAAAAAAAAAACAAAACAAAAAAAACCCAAAACACACACACACTCAGCTGGGATATTTACACCAAAGAACAAGAACCACTGATGGGGTTGGGAGGGTAAGGGGAGAGGCAAAGAAGGAGCGAGCGGCAGGAGGTTGAAGAACCCAACCTGAAATGAAAGAAGAGGTTTGGATTCCGGCAAACACACACAGCTCAAAGCTTCTTCAGCCAGCACACACTCAGCTGCACCTCCATTTCCAGAGCAGTTAACAAGACGAGGAAGCAACGGGTTATTTTGTCAAGAAAAACAAAAACACAAAAAAAATTGCCACAAATAGGTAAACGGAAGAGTGAGAAATCGATTTTTTAAGCATTAATCATCCTTGAAAATCCCCCCCCCCTCAAAAAAAAAAAAAAAAAAAAAAAATCATCCAGCGATGTTAACAATGACAACAGCTTGGTGAATAACTCCATCTACTGCACCATCCAGCTCATAACACCACCCTGCAACATGAAATCTGTGGCCACCAGCATGGCACACGACAAGGACCACAAAGTGCTGCATTAAAGTTGAGGGTAAAAATATTAGGTGACTTTGTCCAGTATAGCAGACCACTCACGGGCTCATTTGTACTGAGCACCTTGGGGGTCTCTAAAGGGGAAAAGGAAAAGAAAGACTACAGCATTGTTGCTTTTTTTTGTTTTGTAGTGTTACACATAAAGTAGACAGTCCACTCTTCTCAGACACACAGAAACACTCAGACACAACATCCCATCAGTCCATTCGTTTCCCTCTTGTTCCTTTCCTCTCCGATGCAGGTGTGATGTGGCGGATGCTGCATTTACATGGCTTCCATCGCCCAGCGCTGCAGGTCCTCCATGTCGTCCTCGTCCTCCTCTTTCCTGGCTGTGGGAGGGAGGAGGAGGACAGAAATAAAAGATGTGATCTGAGGATCCTATCGAGATCTCATCAAATCCTCATTCAGCATTAATCACTTCTAGGCAGTACTATTGTAATTCATTATTACAAAATACTGCTGCAAGAACACTGACGGGGACTAGAAAGAGACAACACATTTCTCCCATACTGGCTTATCTTCATTGGCTTCCTGATAAATCCAGGATTGAATTTAAAATCGTCTCCTCATGTTCAAGGTCTTGTATAATAATTCCATTTGAGCACTTTGCTCTCAGACACTATCTCTACTTTTAATATTAGGCTTAAAACTTTCTTTTTGATAATGCATATAGTTAGGGCTGGATAAGCTGACCATGAAACCTTTGGGGCAAGTGCCTGCTCATAAGGGATCATCTGATTGAGGTTTTTTCTTTATTATAGCAGCATCTTTAGCTGACGATAAAGATAAAGATCCTATGAAATAAAGCTCGTTGAGGAAACCGCTGTTGTGATTCGGTGCTATATAACTAAAAATAAAACTACAGCAGTCGCATCACTGAAAGTTAGTAATTAACAGTTTGTATATCCTGCGAACAGCGTAAAAAATGCAATGCAAATGGTTACACCCCAGAGTTCTTACCAGGTCTGGAAGGTAATGAAGTCGAAGGCACATTGGGGAGAGGGGCGGTCTCTGGTCCACCGATCTCGAGCAGATTTTTGTCCAGCTCTTCCTGTTCCAGCTCGTCCAGCTCGGCAAGCAGCTCATCCTGAGAAGCAAAGAAATTCACCCCAAGGATGAAGACCAGCACCAACGTATTCATACCAGCAAAAGCAAAAAGATAATAACTAATAATTAGACTTGGCTATACTGGGTTAACCCAATATCATTATCAGTGCAACATTCATATGCCAAACACGGGATAATATTAACTCTCTAAGAGATAAGTAATGATATTTCTGAGTCAGGCGTATGAAAAGATGCTTATGTCATGTACAGTAAAATCCCACCATCATTAAGAAGGAAGCCTTAGATAAGAAAAAGACACAAAAGACAGAACGATTTCACTGTGGCCAAGAGGATTCACGGTCGAACACAGCAGAATTTAGAAATGTGTTTAATGTGAATGAGAAAGGATTAGAATAGACACTGGAAACCAGTATCAACTAGATAGATGTAGGGCATAAATATAGTATAAACTAAGTATGGAGCATATGCATAAATGCACATTTAAGTAACTGTACGTTTATGTGGTTGTGTGAGGCTGTGTGTTAAAGCCCAGTGTCTCTCTACTCTCTCTCCGTTGTGTGGTTCAACTTCTTTGCATGCTCGTTAGTGTGCAGACTCCTTCTCCTGATTGGTCCCTGGTTCTTCATTATTCTGCCTTTTGCATTTTCTGATGGACTGCTGCCCCAGTCCTGTGCTCCAATCAAGCTCCAGATTATTCCAGAAGCTGTCTTAAAAGGGGCTGCCAATTTCAGCTTTTATATATATATATATATATATATATATATATATATATATCACTTAAATTGTTAATTTCATGTATCTCAGGCTTCTTGTTCGGCTCCACACACAGGTGCTTGCTTGTTTCTGGCTTAGTAACTTGTTTTGTTTCCATCTGGGACACTTGCCTCACCCTGATGATTGTGCCAGGTTTAGTAGAAACTGCACCATGCATAGACTACTCTGTGTACAGACAACAGATCTCGAGGTGGTACCAAAGGTTGAGTTTTTTTTCTTTTAACTGAGGGTGTAGTCATTTTTTGTCTCCTGTGCTGTTTTGTGAAAAAAGACATTAAAAAAATATTTTAAAAGAATCTATTAAAACTTTTTAGGTGCAACTCCACCTTCTCCATCCTGGTTAAAGCACACTTTAACGTGCCTACAAGCCAGGGTCATAACAGTGTGTATCTGCAGTTATCAATACGTTGCTGTGGATGCAAGTACAGATTAACCCTCCTGAACCATTTCATTTTTTTGATTTAAGCTTAGAATTGAGTCTTTTTTCTTTAATCATCATTACCTGTTTTATTTGGCTACGCTCTCAATTTATGTATTTTTGGTAATAAAATCTGTGAATAAAATGAGGCACTTGAACACTTAGAATCACAAATATTTAATACTAACAGATCACAGATATACCACACAAATGTAAACATAAAACACCTGAAGAGCTTCACCTACCTCATCAAACTCCTCACCAAAGCCCACAGGTTTAGAGATGGCGTCAGAGATTTCCTGGGCCAGTTCCTGCTGCTCTGTAATGTCCTGCATCAGTTCATCCACTTTGTCAATGTCCCTGAAATAAGAAGGAAAGACTGTGAGCAAAAGAGAATTCACTCATATAGGTTTTATAAAATAGGCTATTTAATCTAAATATGACGATTAGATGTCTGAGCAGTTCTACGGCAAAAACTAAGGAGGATGTCAGGCTTCTAACATACATGGCAGTGAAACCCACATACACTTTTTTATGGTTACATTTTACAGATACTGACTGAAATAAATGCATAAAAGAAAGGATTACTGCATGTTGGTGAAATTATATGCATTTCATTATCAGCAAAGCCTCCTTGTAAAATTTCTGATCATTTCAGAACTGACTGAATCTTCTTTACGCTTGCTTTAGTCTCAGTAACAAAAAGGAAGTTGCAAATATAATCTGTGCAGAGAGGTTTCGTCCCAGTCCAATCGATCATGCCTCGGTGCTCGCTCTTACATGTTTTCATGAGCAGACTTCATGGCCTTGGCAGCGAAGCCCATGTTTTTGAGCACTTCAGTGTTGGTGTTGGCGTTCTCCAGAGCCTCCCGCTGGAATTCGATGGTGGACAGCGTCCCATCGATCTGCTCGAGCTGCTTCTCGTACCGCTTCTTTCTTTTCAAGGCCTGAAGTGCCGCTGAGGATCCAAAGACAGGGAGTGGGGTGGGGGGTGGGGAGAGTCAGAATGAACAGATTGGCCTTGAAACACCATTTAGTGTCAATGGAGAGAAACAGTGAATAATGGTACTTTAACACAGCAAATATTTGTGTTACTACCCAATCAGGCTGTCTTTCCTGTTAGTCAGCACTACTCTGTGAACCTAGATAATTCACTGCTGATTATTCGACCACATTAGTGACAGTTTTAGCAATACGAAAGACAGTCAAATACAGCCTGCGTGAAGACTAATGGAAAACCTGGAGAGTAATTAATCAGCCAAAGAGGTCAGATGACAACAACCCCTGAAACCTGATAGGCTATACTGATCCTGTCAGAGAAGGTTGTGCTACGCTGAGTCATTCTGTGAACTTTGTGGATCAGAAGAAGGAAGTGATTAGCTAATGTACCATACACTGCAGTATTCTGACTAAAAATTGGCACTAAGTCTTTTTTTATTTTAACTTAATACATCTGGTGGCGCCATTAACTGTCCATCCATTTTTCTTCTTCCACTTATTCAATTTAGGTGTTGCGAGGAGGGGACTGAGGGCTGGCTGGAACTTATCCCAGCTACCATAGAATGAGAAGCAGGGGTACACCCTGGACAGGTTGCCAGTCTATTACCGAGCTAACACAGACAACCATAAATCATCAATTGACCTAATATCATGCATGTCTTTGGACTGTGGGAAGCGATGGAGAACCCGGAGAGAACATGGAAACTCCACACTGGCTGGATTTGAACCTGCGATCTTCTCGTTGGGAGGCGACACCGCTAACCATCCTGATCTAAATTAAATTTACTCTGATCCCTAGAAATGTGCTCGATGTCAACAAGAACAATACACATGTACAAATCTATATGGTTGGTTCCACGTTGTGGTAGAACCTGGTCAACTTGTATTACAGTTAACTTATAATGAGCCCCAAGCTGTGGTCGGCTCACGTAATCATCTGTAAAGAGACTGTGGGACCTGCTGGAGGTCCACGGGTTTTTATACGGACATCTGATCAAGGTGCAAACACGCCCACCTCTCTGACACTTATAACACGTGCTCAACCCTTGTCCTGGCTAACTGGGTCGATATCTTTATTGCCGCTATATTTGCAACATCATACCTAACAGTCTATATACACACCACACCTTCAACCAGGTCTCCTGATTTTTAAACGACCACCTATGAGTCAAAAGAAAACTCGAATATTGGCAAAGGCCAAGGCTAGCGTCCCCGCGGGGCCATAAGTTAACGGTGATCACATAATGAAGTCAGTCACACAGCTAGACAGCCGCCCATCCAGGCTGGCAGCCATGGCCGTGGTAAAGACGCTGGATGAGGCTGCCAGCAGTTACGACACCTCGGGAAAGTTAGCCAACCCAGCTAACGGGCTAGCTAACGGTTAGCTTGAGGTTGCTGACAACAAAAATCTAACAAGCAAGAGAAGAAACTACGAAAAACCCCTCGCGGCGTGTCACCTCTTTTGTTCTTTGTGCCGTTTTTCTTTGCGGTCTGCAGCTCCTGTTCGATCTTCTTCTCTAAAAATTCCTGTTTCTTGGTTAGCATCTCCTCGGTCTCCCGGAGTTTTTGGATCGCCTCCTGTGGACTCGGTCCCTTTCCCGATTTTCCTCCTCCTCCAAATATCTTGCCAAACACCGACATGTCTGGGATATTACACAGCGCTTACTATAAAGACAAAACACAAATGCGAGATATCTTATAAAATAAAGCTAAAGCTACGTCTCTGCTAAGCTACTCGGACACTTCGCCTTAACCTGGACCCTGTAAGGGTTGTTGATGTTTTTCCACTTCCTGGATTAGGCCCACTGACGTCATTCTGCCCGGCGAATGAGGGGCGTTACCTGTTGGTTCTCTGTCGCCATCTGCCTGACAACTGCTTTTAATCCTCTTTAATTCTTCAATCACTCTTCTTTAACAAGGAATATATTAATAATAATAACAATAGTTTTTCCTCTTTTGAGTTTAGCAGCTGTTGTGCTTTCGTACTTAATGAACCGTCCCCAAACAACAAGTAAAGGCAGTATTTTTGCAGCTGTACAGATTTTTTTTTGTCCTGCTATTCAAGTATCAAAGTATTAGCAGTTACAGGGATATGCACACCATGCTTCCCAGATTGCATTCTTAACTGAAAGGGAAAAAAAAGAAACCTTTCACAGAACCAGACAGTTGGGGGGTTTATGTATTTTAATTCATTATGATGCTACATCATCCATGGTGGCTGTTTATTTTCTTCCTTTAGTACAGTATGTTAATAACTTTGCCAGTTATCTTTTGAGTCTTTAATTTTTATTTACATACAAAAAGAGTATCCAATTACTGTGTGATTACATTGTTGTGACTGTATCTGCAGGTGTGGTCTGAAGCGCTGATGCCTTTGTCGTTTTTAAATCCTTTAATGTAGTGTGTATTCACAGGTCAGTCCTCTCACAGCTGCCCACATCCAGACATATCTGACCCCCTCCCCGCCCAGCCCCATGCAAATAAGCAGATATTCATTGTTTTTTTTTTAACTTTTGAAGAAATGAATCAGCCGAGATGGTCATGTGATGGCCAAGATAATACAGCTGTGTTATCTCACAACCACCAGAACTCAACAGGACACAAACGGAAAAGGTGACGGCAAAGGAAACAAAAACACACACACACAAACTGATAACCAGACTCAAGATGGTCCCTTTTGGAAAAGACAGTATTTTTTTGTTTGTTGGTTTTGCTAACATGGATTTTTCAACACTCAAAAAATAAAATAATCATAATAAATTCAGGTCATTCCATGCAGACTACAGAGTGCACACGTGAGAATAGTGCATTTGAATATTTTAAACAACAGAAGCAAAGTGTCTACATGACAACACGAGAGGAAGAAGAGAAACAAAAAAAAAAAAAAAAGGCAAACAACTGCTGTAATACACCAGAGGGCGCAAAGTCAATGCACCATGGGCAAAATTCAATAGACTGGTCAGAACTCGTATTACATACTCTGATGTGTATGGATAAGTAAGAGTCGGTTTTGCATGACCTGTCCACAGCTTTGTAGTCAGAAATTAGGCTTTTTATTTATTTTTTTCTGTTCAGCGTCACTGTGTGCAAACCTGAGGAAGTAATTAACAAACAAACAAAAAAAAATAAAAAAAAATAAAACAAAAACCAAGCATGAAGATGTAAATTACAGCTTTGTTTCTGAAACAAACAAACAACAAAAAAAGAAGCCAAAAAATAAAATATAAATCACAATACAGAACACTTTTTTTGAAGTCATAATTGTGAATTTACTGAGTCATGATTTTACTGAATTTCTACAGATTCCTTGGTCTGGATTACACTAAATCATCCAAATATTCAATTAGATTTTCAACAAACACCCCCATTTTTGCTGAATACAAGAAATCTGTTTGGATTATTTATTCATTTTTAAACCAGCCCTCTTCACAGCCTGTGAGCCTCACCGTCTGTGGTCTCCTCGCATAAAAACAGTCACACAGTCCGACACATCACTGCTCCTGCAGGAGGCAAAATAAACACACACACACACACACACACACACACACACACACACACACACACACACACACACACACACACACACACTCTCTCTCCTGGCTTTTTCTTTTCTTTTTAAAACCCCAAACTCTTTAGAGGACAATACATGAAGCTTGAGTCTAGAGAGAAAGGAAAGAAAAAAAAATAAAACAGTCTTTCACTGATCAACTGTGTTCACCTCTCCTTGCAGATTAATAAGTGGAAGAGATTATCAGAAGAGGGTTAGAGCTTTTTTTTTCTTTTTTTTTTTTTTTTAAACAGACAATGTGTGTGAGCAACTTATGAAAACTTGCAAATCAATGAAAGACTTTAGACATTCAGCCAGAGTGAAGCCACTTAAACACACGACTAACTGTTACCTGTGCAAGTTAAGGAAGATCATTTAAGGAAGAGAGATGGACGGAAAGAACAGATTAAAAAAAAAAAAAAGAAAGAAAAAGAAAAAGAAAAAAAAGAAAAAGAAAAAAGGACCTGTGACAAAAATGCTCGCACTCATGGTTTAACTTGGGATAGCCTTCTTTCGTTTTCTTTTTACACCAAACCATCATGATATTGCCTTAAATGTTTAAAAAAAAGAAAGAAACAGATCAACATAAACCCAGAAGACATCCCCGTCGCCGTTGCTGACACGCGTCCTCCCAAGCACGCGGTCTATCCGTCCGTCTGTCACTGTGCTCTGTCCGTCTGTGTCCCTACAGGGCCAGCTTGCCAATGATGACTCCAATCACAAAGAAGAGCACGCAGAACGCCAGCACGCGGGTGCTTAGGCCTTCGTCCCTCACGGCTGTGGTGGCCATGGTGGAGGAGGAGTGAGCGGTGGCCACTGGTGTCACCTTTCTCTTCCGCAGACCGTCATCCTCCTGTGATGAAGACGAGGAGTCAGAAATACAAGTTGACTTATAAGTTGACTTTTAATTTGGTAGAATTTGTCACTCCGCATCTCAATGATAGCTTATCAAAAATCTGATATAAAAATAAATATGTCATTACTGGATTTTTAAACAATGTTTACACCAGGATCATTTTCCATCATTTAACAAAGAGCCAGCATAGTGAACAGTTTTGCTTTTCTTTTGCAAGCAGCTATAACACTGCTGCCTTCAAGTGCTGTCAGAATTTTTTTAATTATTATCAAACTACAGAAAACAAAAACAAAAAAATGAAAAAAAAAAATCAAAAAAAAAGAAAAGAAATCACAGATAATAACAATACCGATATCAAAAGGACAAGGAAGCTTGCGGGAAATTTTATGCCCGAATATAAAGCTTTACATACAAAACATACAATTTTCACAAATGCTCAATGTGTCCCCCTCTCCATGCACGGCATTTGTCCATACCACAGCCAAACTTGTCCCATACTTTTGCAAGCGTGTCTGGAGTCACTGTAGCCACTGCTGTTGCTATGATACACCCAGTATGATGATTGTATATCATGTATGACTGTATGTTTGTTCCCACACTCCTCCTAGACGACTGGTTTAATTTTCCTGAAACTACCTATGGTTTGTAGTATTTTGAGTGATTAAAAATACAACATCAAATAAAAATTACTTTTTCTTTTTCAGTGCATTTGTATTTAGAAACTTCGTGACCAAGGCCGGTTCGTAAATGTATGTTGTTTTTACGCATCTAAATAAAACATAATGTTTAGGTTTATATCCATGTTACAAGTACACTTTAATGGTCACCAGAGGGTCTAAGTTGCAAGAACTGGCAAGACTTTACTTGCTATCTGGTGTGTCTATACGATTGGACAGCATTATTTGAGAGAGAGGGAAATCTTCCTGGATATTTGCATCGCTGGGAATGGCAGGTGTGGTTGTTCATTCCTTTAAGGTAAAGTACTGACTTGCCTCCGCAGTAATCTCCATCTTAATTTCTATGTTTCCAATTAAAATCCCCTATTATTCATATTAAAGAGAGTGTTAAAGTGTAACTTCTAGCAAAACTTTGCTACAGTGATCGCGTAGAAGTGTAGTTTTAAACATTGCTCAAAATCACCTTTACTTGTAATTTTGTAGTAATTAACCTATTCAGGTTTATGATTTATAGGCTGGTAAACATGTACACATAACAGAAAAGAAATTCACAAGAATCAGCGTAAAGAGCTGACAATGATATGAGCCATAACACATACAGGATGGGGTCACTGCCATTCGGTCCCTTCTTTTCATTCTGTTTCACGGTCCTAATGCATCTCTAATGGCTTCAAGTTGTCAGTAATTAAATGAGGTTTCTTTAAAATCCTCACTGACAAGTCTGACGTAGGCCTGTTCTGAATGCAGTTCCTTTCCTTACTTAGATGCTGTCTAGGGACAATTCTCTGGACTCGAGCAATGACAAAAATACTTTGAGAAAACTCAGGCAGTCATTGAGTCATTTCATTCTCTGCTTCACGTTAATGTAGTGCAGCACTAGTTGCACTAGTCAAAATATATTTCCTGCAATAAAACATTTTATTTCAGTTTTTTTTTTTATTTCAGACTTGGTCTTGTTCCTCCTATATTTAAGAGTAAACTCCACAGCAATGCTTCTTCTGTTAGCACAAGAGAAGATGAGCTAGAGCAGAAAATACAAGTCTGACTGGAATATGAGACAGACACACAGGCTCTTATTTGTTTTAGCGCGTCTCACCCTGATCTGTTTGTTTTCTTCCCGTAGCCTCTGCACTTCCATCTGCAGTCGCTTGCACTCCTCCATGATCTTCTTCACTTCTCCATCATCCAGCGAAGCGCTGGCTGACTTGGGCAGGACAGAGTGCTCAGTCTTAACAGAGGCAGAGGAAGACACAGTTTTGATGATTTCACTCTCATGCTGTGGAGAGAGAGTGAAGATGGGGAGTGGTCGGTGGGATGAGAGTGGAAGAAAAAAAAGGAACGAGGGGACATGCAAAGACAAAGCATGGAGATTAAAGTGGAAACAAATCACGAAACAAAATAAAATCACGAGATGGGTGATACAGTGATGTGTAGCTGATGGATACAAGACTTAAAAAAAAAAAAAAAAAATGCTCACAGAAGGAAAAAACTAAAAACTACTACTCCACTGAAACAGAAATTAAATGGTTTAGTCTGATTTTATTCTTTGAAGGGGACCTATTGTGCTTGTTTTCAGCTCCATACTGTTATTCAATGTTGCTGCTAGAGCTCGACATGATTTACAAATCGAAATATTCCTTATTCATCTTATACTTGGCCTTGGCACAGTCAAACAGTTGATCCACTGTCTGAAACGAGCCCTTTTAGCTCCTCACCTTTTAATGCTGCACTCTGTTTTAGCCAACCTTCTTTTGATTGGCTGCCTCCTCTCAAACAGAAGGTTTGGGCAGCAGCTTGGTGGGGTGCCCGTGCTTTCAGCCAGATTACTGCTTACAACTTTTCTGTCACAACAGGTCCCACTAAATACTCAGTCAGCATATAATCTCTTACTACAGACAGCTATTATTATGTACTTAAATCAATGAAGTACACAGTGGAACAACCGTTTGTGTAGCTCATTGGGGGTGTGATAAAATGTGATTGTTTAAAGTGATGTGGCAAATGCTGAAGTGAAGAGAAACACTTACAGTTTTGTCATTTTCTAGAGGCATCTCAAATGCACATCTCAACTTTGAATCCATCAGCTCTTCAGGCTTTGCCTCCTTCCACTGTTGACAAGAAAATGAAAAAGAGAACCTTTAGATTTTTCTTTTTTTGTATCACATAAATTCATTTTTCACTAATATCCATACTTCAAAGTAAATTCTCAACAGAAATGCCCTGCTTTACATTTTCAGGCTTAGGGAGGTGCATAAAAATGTATACATTTGTCAAACAGTTTTGAAATAGCTTTTGCAGAATGAGACAAATACATTGAGTGAGCTACATTATTCAAGTGTTCAGCTGAAGATAGACTTCTGGAAGACACAGATGCTGCTAACGCAAATAAACAAAACAAAACTCAGGGCCGAGAGGTAATGTAAGAAATTTAAACCCTTCAGATTCTCCAGTAATAAAATACCCTCCCCCCAAAAAAAGGAAAATAGTATGCTCAGGTACTCACAACTCCTTCCATGTCAGTCATGTCATATGGAGCCAGCATGGACTGCACCATGAATTTGTGTTTACTCTTTTCATTGGGGTCATAGTCAAAAGGCTGTAGCATAACTGTGGGCAAAAACAAAGACAGAACGAAGAAACCAGCATTTGCATGTCTCATAAACCAATAGAACACAGAGAACACATCACACGTTGAAAATGGAAAAAAATGTACAATGTCAAGAAAAATACTAGCGATTTTGAATTTGAAGGAAATCGCTGAATTTGAAGAATTTGTAGCAACATGTCTCAAAAAAGTTGGGACAGAGCCATGTTTACTGTGGTTTACCATTCCCTCTTCTTTTAACAACAGCCCATAAAAACAGAGGAAATGGGACCAGTTGCTGGACTTTCAGGGGAGTAATAGTGTCCCATTCTTGTCTGTTATAAGCTTCTTGCTGTTTTTGGCTGGTAAAAGGTCTGGACTGCAGACAGGCTAGTTCAGCACTTGGACTCTTTTGCTGTTATGATAGCTGAAGTATGCTGTGTTTTATTGTCTCGCTGAAATATGCAAGGCCTTCCTTGAAAAAGACGACTTCTAGATGAATATGTTGCTCTAAAGCTTGTATGTACCTTTCAGGACTTATTGTGTCTTTCAAGTAGTACAAGCTTCCAATTTTATAGGGACAAATACACCCCGAATACCAGTAGAGTCATGTATAAGCACTTTTCGCTTTAGTTCAGAGGACGTGATGTCTTTTAAAAAAATTTTATGTGTTGCTGGCATCAAATTCGAACTGAACTCATCTTATTCATGAGGTAGTAAAATGTCTCACGGCTAAACATTTGACACTTTTCCATCTTATGATGTGAATAAAATGTTTACAAAAATTTAAACTTTGAGTAAATTATACCACCCTCCCAAAAAAATAAGAAATAAAAATGAAAGAATAAAAAAGAAAATGATAACTGCAGGAGACAGAAACCACTTTAGTTGCCAGAAACAAGTCGTCTTTTTTTAAAAAAAATTTTTTTTAATTTAAATATAATAGTTATGTGCAGATTAGACAGATTATTGGGAAAGTCATAAGGAGGCATGTGTGTAAAATGTCTCCAAGCATGATGTAATTATAAACTCAGGTAGTGACTGCAGTATCCATTACAGGTAGTGCAGGCGAGACGCTTTATTTGCGTGCTGCAACACAATACACGGTTGCTGCTAGTTCAGCACTACGGTTCCATATCTGACGCCATTAAATGTAAGTATATTACACTTTATCTAGCACTTAAATTATGACAACTCAATATAGTTTTACTTCCATTAAGCCCAATAAGCTAATCTTAATTACAGAGTTAGGCAAAAATGGATCAGTATAAGCCTTTGAACTTCTACATTAGGTTCACAGCTTTACCAACTTTTCTGGATGGCAAAAAGATGCAAAAACCCTTACCAGAAACATTTATGGAGGTTCCAGCGTCAATGATGCCACTGTTTGGGCGCACACAGTATCTGCGAGGTGCGGTCGTCTTGACTTTGAAACACACATTTCTATCTGTGGGGTTGGTCAGCTTCAGGGTGGCGGTGACAACATCTGTAAATGGGCCTGAGGATGAGAAAGAAAGAAATGCAGTGACTTGAGTGTGCGTGCGAGCATGTGGGTGAA
Organism: Pelmatolapia mariae; assembly: GCF_036321145.2. Lineage (NCBI taxonomy): Eukaryota > Metazoa > Chordata > Actinopteri > Cichliformes > Cichlidae > Pelmatolapia > Pelmatolapia mariae. Next base: position 31,360,266 of record NC_086244.1, on the reverse strand, counting down.
TTTACACATGTCTCGTAGTTTGGGCATAAATGCAGCATTTGTTTGTCACTTGGGCTACTAAGAAGAAAGAAAACGGTGGGTGCACAAAGATTCTCCCAAGTAAAAGTGCAAATATACACAATGTAAAAAACCATTCCTGCAAACATCAATATGAGAGCAGATTTTTTTTTAGGGGTTTTACAGAGCCTGCCACAAACAGAGCAAATTAAACATTAAAACAGTGGTGAGAGCAGCAAAGTGTGCACGTGTTTATAATTCATGCCACGCCCTCAGCCAAACGTTGGATGCTGTAGAAAAATTACTAGATGGGTGTCTTAAGTGCTAATGTTTTCCTTTTGTCTCTGTAGCAATTAGGTCTCTCACACTTTTCTTGACAGCTTAAGCGTGGTTTTGGAAACTGATGTTGATGCAAGTGTGCATCAGTAACAGAGTGGGTGTATGGCTCTTCTCCAAAGCCCTGCAATAATCAATCAGTGAACAGCCCACTTCAAACTGATACCACCACCCTAGGCCCTCACTTGACCCATTTCTGCAGCAAAAATGACACACCAAGGTAATTATCCAAGAAAATAATCATTACCGCTGGCACTGCAGCTCAGTCCGTAATTTCATAATCATTGTGCTTGGATACAGAAAAGCTGTAAAGGAATTCGGGTTGCACAGTGGGAGAAAACGCCAAATCTCCTGCCGGCTAGCTTATAATATTGTGAAATAGCATGGTAATAAGGATAAGCAATGACACCCTGATCGTAGAAAATGCTAGAATAGGGAATTCTTTGCAGTTGGGCGGTAGAAACGACACCGAAGGGGAAGCTTAACTGAACCATTAGATCAAATCGAGGTGTTTCCAATGCTGTCAGAGTATAAAAGAGAAAGTATGACAAGCAAATGAGAGAATTACAGAAACGGTGCGGCGGGCCTGCCCTGACGCTGCAATGACAGCTAGCAGTTTGCCTTGTTGCTAGTGAGATTAGCTGGATGCTACTCCAGCGAGCTCGTTAGCACCGTCGCACAGTGTCGTTTCACCTGTCACCGCACAACTGTCGTACACACAATGTAGACTACAGCTAACAGCTATATCCCTCTCGTTTTACCACAGCATATACAACGAATGGCACGTTCCACTACTCGGTAGGGCAGAAATCGAAATACTGGCTCTCATTTACAACGCCTCCTGTGTTAGCTACCTAAGCTCGGCCCTGCCCTCCGCTTCTTCGGTTACCTCTGAATTTCAGTTCGTGTTGTGGCTCCAGCAACAGGACTTGTTCTGGTCTGGCCATGTCCCAGGGCTTCTTCCTGTCGTGACGGAGAGGACAACAATATTTTTTATCGCAGGTGGCCCGCAGAGGTGAAGCAAGCTGGCTCCCGAAGAAACAACCCGGCCGCCCTCGGTTTTTCTACGGGAGGGTAAATAAAGAGGGGGGATTTATACTCGCACAAACACACACCGCCACTCGAACTGACAGGCTGGCTGACTGACTGCCACCGACAGCTGCTGGAGGCTAAAAGGTGCTACTGCTAACTTTACTAGCAGCGGAGACGAGGAAGGAAAGGGCTACGTCACGCTGTGGGCGGGACTAGCAGGTGACGTGAGCTGGTTTTTGTAAGCGCTGTCAAAGAAAAGTCCAACATTGAACAGCTCAGGACTGAGATAAGACAGCACTATGAACGCTTGAGCCACAATAAAGATTTTACATTAAGGCCTAAAGCACTGCTACACATTCCTTAAAATGTTGTTTTAATCTTATATAGTTTTAATAATGAAAAATACAAACCATACAAGTATATGGAAGAAATTTCAGATCCTTTTTGCCATAGACTTTTAAAGAGTCCTCTTCTGGTTGCTCCCAGTAGGGGTCACCACAGCAGATCATCTGTCTTCATCTCGCCGTCTCCCTTGAATTCTTTCTCACACCAGCCATCTGCATTTCCTCCTTCACTTCATCCATGAATCTTCTCTGTGGTCTTCCTCTTTTCCTCCTGCCTGGCAGCTCCATATTCAGCATCCTTTGCATTAATACATATTTATTATACCTTCTCTGCACATGTCTAAACCATCTCAACTTGCCTCTCTTGTGTCATATCTCCAAACCATGCAGTATAACAAGTCTCACAGCCACCTTGCAAACCTTCCCTTTGAAAATAATGCCAACCAAAATTCCTCCAATAGGTCTGCATAACCCCTCAACAGCTCAAATTCAGATCCATCAGATATGAGTTCTCCCTTGCTGTGATTTTCTACCACCTTATCACAATCCATCCTCATTACATGCTCTTCAACAACTTCCTTGTACATTTTCACTAAGGAAAATGTTGAGTTTTTGGATACGGACAGCTGGAGAATAAACCTTTTTAAAAAAAAAAAAAAAAAAAAAGTACAAACAAAAACATGTACTAGAAAAGTGTTGTGCATTGCTTCCATACACACCGCTTCAAAACACATCTGGTAAGTTTTGAAAATATGGAATCAACATGTCAAGTTTTTAAGTTTAGGTGCTTAATGATAATAAAATTTTTTTTTTTTTTTTTTAATTATCAGGGCACTTGTTAGGAGGCTGCAATATTTCCTTTTTGACTGAGACCATGGAAACTGAGCCGAGTAGGCTTGGGAGTTACTTTATCCAGAATAAAACTAGGTAATTTTACCTTTAGATACTCACATCGGTGATACATGCAGGAAATCATTTACACCAGGAGTGTCAAACATAAGGCCAGGGGACCAGAATCTGCTCGGCAAAGACTCCAATCTGGCCTGCTGGAAGTCTTTGGAAATTGTGCCAGAGAGCATAAATCCTGCACTTAAATGTATTTTCAGAAGTTTTATTTTTCCTACTGAAGAAGACCTCCCCCACAGCCACACTCTAAGTAATAGATAATTGCCAAAGTTAAGAGGTTGTCTGATTATTATTTTTAAACAATGTATCCACAGTCAAATAATAAAAATAGGAAATTCAGTTAAAAACTTTCCATTTCATAATTACAGGACTGTCTAGGCAACGAGCTACCAGAACTTTGTAATTTTACACATTCGAGCCCGAAGAGTCATGTTGACACATTTCTTTATCACAAATAGCACGTGCGTATTAAGATATCTCAAGCAGTAAATATGCATTTAAATTCTTTTATACGGGCTGAAAGATTTTCTCCAGTACAGCCCTTTTAAGATCAAAGTGGGTGAACAGTTGGCGACCCATTGTGCTTTTCTACTTGTGCTACATCCTTCCATATTCTTTTCTTCCTGCCAGTCACTCTTTGAGATCGTTATATTACACATGTACTTTGAGTAGCAGTAGAAATAAATGAAGAGATAAAAAACAAAACAAAAACCAAACCAAAAAAAACAAAAAAAACAAAAACAAGAGGAGCCTAAAGAATTTATAGAGCTAGACTTGAAATAGCAAATATGTTTGATACAACAGTGCATTCAGATCATACTTCTGATTGTAAAAGCTGCAAGACAAGGCAGGTCTTTTTTTTTTGCTGCGGTGGGGGCAGGAGAAGGGGGGGGGGGGGAAATAAATATTAGCACCGTTAAAGATTGAGCGATTTGCTCCGATACGTTACTGATTTTCACAACGAGTGGAGATCAGTTTTTTGGTTGGGAGCTAGAGACACAGGTAGATGTGCAAAATGTTCACTGCCATGAGGATTGTTATTTTGCAGAGCACAACAGTCATAAGAATCGATAAGCTTGGATGCACTTTTGTCTAATAGTGTTGTTGATTTCCATCCCCTGAGTTGCGTAGAGTGTAATGACAAAAACATGACAAAGCAGTTGCTGTTTGCACCAAAAAAAAAAAGAAAAAAAAAAAAAAAAGAAAAAAAAAGAAAAAAAAATCTTTATTTCATAGAGCTCCTTTTCAGAAAGTAGACCCATATTTGATGTACACATTAAATGAGACTAGGGCACTGAAATGAGAGATGCTAATACTGTACAGGCTGCCTCTGCTGTGCAAGGCTAGGCAGGAGGACCCCCTCCCCCCTCAGCAGAAAAGAAAAACAAATTGGTCTTTTTTTTTGGCCATTTTTTCTTTTTTTTGCAAAAACAATAACGATGTGTAGAAACAAGCAATGTTTTGCATCTGTCACCTCCCACTTATAACCCTTCAGTGTGTGGAAGAAAAAAACAAACAAAAACAAAACAAAACAAAAAAAAAAAAAAAACCCCAAACAACTTCAGTTGAAAGGATTAAGTTATAGCAATATGCACACCATCAAGTGTACAATTTGTCAAGGTTCATTTGATTCTAATAAAATACTTTAGAACCCATATACATTTCATATTTATCTTTTTGGGGGTATATGGATAAAAAAAAAAAAAATGACATTAAATCATAAAGATAGGCTGAAAGGAAAAAAAACAAAAAACCCCAACAACCCAAAAAACCAAAACACTACTAAAGCTACAAATGGTCATCCACCAGCTCCAAGGAAAGGAGAGGAGAACAGAGGAGAAAGAATTAGACTGAGAAACTGAGAAAGAGAGAGAGGTGGGGTTAAAGAAAGGGAGAGAAGGTAAGAGTGAGGGAGGCAGGGAGTTGGGAGAGGATTGGCCAAGCTATACAGCGCAGTATGACACCCACTTTAGCTCATTACACACGTACAGTCGTGATCAAGGCACAGGGATCTTCTAAAAGTTATTTTTTCCTCAATAAAGTTGTACAAAATAATACATTTTACAGTCTGTACAAGAATAATAGTTCAGCAGTAAAGTAAAGAGACATACAAGGGAGGAGAGGAGGAATGGTGGAGGGAGGAATGGCAGGGAGGTGCGAGCACACAGGTGGGGGCAGAAAAAAATAAAAATAGAGTCCCATTTGTTGTGTTTTTAATATTCCAAGATTAATATATCTTATTTTCTCTTTAAAACAAAAGAGCACTGCCAGGAAGGTAAAAGTGCAAATGGAAAAGGTGGCGTGAAGAGGGTGGGCGAAAGATGGAGAACGTGTAGAGAACGGGTGACAAAAGGATGACAAAGAGTTGAGATAAAGAAAGAGCGCACAGGGCACAATGGCACAAAAGTCTACACAGACAAAAACAGCTGTGGAGACAGTATAACAGGATGAGAGTTCTCTTTAACTTATATGGTACTGTACTGTTGAAGGATGCCCGTCGCCCTCCATTGAAAGTTCCATAGAAGTTGGCATTTCTGGTTCTTTTTGTTTTAAACTCAATATATCCTCCTCACGTGATGCTCCGATACCAACAAGGCAAAGTCAGGTGGCAAAACAGTTCTGTAGAGAAGCCGCTGGCGCCCCGGTCAATCACGGCCGACACCTCCCATCAGAGAAATTCAAATCGCAGTTGGCTCCCATCCCGTTTTAGTGAACACCTGCTCAAGTGAAGTCTCACCAACACACCCGTGGTCTGGTTAAGTCTGTGGTAACGCTGCTCCTCTGGGCTCGGCTGAGCTCTGCCCGTTTAATCTCAAAAAGCACCGACCCAGATAAATTAGCCGGCATCTCAACGAAACGTCGGCAGGTACGTGCGTTGCCAGATTGACCCCTGTTGTGCAGTCCAGTAAAAAGCAGGTGAGATATGTTGTGTGTGCGCAAGCAGAGCCACTGGATTTAAAGAAGTCTCTAAGTGAAAGGAAGGTTTGGTGTACATGGTTTGAGTCAAAGTCCTGAGCACAGTGCTTTTTTTTTTTTTTTTTTTTTTCCTGTCTCTCTTAAATACAGTGTTCAGTTGATCTGCTGTGATATATTCATTCTCCATTTGCAGTAATTCATCTCTTTCCCAATTGCACTGAAGTAGTAGCTCTTAGTTTTCAGCCCAATCAGGGGAGGAAAAAAAAAAGGGAACAAAACTCAAGCTGCAGCTCCAACCCTCGCTGCAGGAAACTCAGTCCGGACTGGGCCACTTTTTTTTTTTTTTTTTAAGGAAGGTGAAGGTAACGTGACGATAACATAATGTCGAAAGGTGAGGAGCTGGGAGTATGGCTGAAAGTCAAGACTGAAGTCTGTTTTACGTGTAAGCCCCTCAAACCCATCCATCAAAAATTCTGCATCAGGTAGAGAGTTTGCATCAGGGGAAGTTCTGGGTTCACGGCGTGTTTACTATAAGTGCGTGTGTGTTTTGGCCCCTGTTGTGTCACAAGAGCCCTCATACTTCTGCAGAAGAGTTCAGAGACGCAGGTTCAGGGATTTCTTTTTCGTCTTCCATAGTCCGATCTGGTTTATCTTTTTGGCCTAACACCTTTCCTCTCCCATCACAACAGCTCGTACTGCCGCAGGTGCATCCGCTGGATGATGTCTCGACAGTCATTAAAGACGCGGCGGATGTTCTCTGTGTCGACGGCGCAGGTGAAATGGGGGTAACAGTAGTGCCTTCCATCTCCACTTGCTGTGCTGATCCTCTGTAGAAGAAAGGAAAAGTTACAAAGCTGCTAAACAACTTTTGTGCAGCAGAAAAGTCTCCAAATTTTATTAGAGCATAACCCCCGCCCCCCCCCACTGCATACATTTAAAAACAATAAATCCCATGAAAGACAGCTACGCACTTACCAGGAACTCATCTCTGATGAAGTACTTTGCCCTTGTAACACGCGGATCTTCTCCAGGTTCTGGCGTCGCTGTAAGAGGAGACAGAGGCCAGTGACTAACTTCTCACAATATGCAATTTCACAGGTAGATAATTTAAACATGACAATGCAACAACTAGTAAGGAGACACTACATCTCTATAGCAGAATGTGTAAGACGTAAAAAGAAGCTTTCCACCTCACAGAGCAAGTGCTTCACTACAAAAATCTTCTAGGTGTATCGAGGATGACCCCTTGTGGTGAATGATATCAAAGGCACTCTTTCAAATTTCTGGATGAGTTGTTGCATCGAATTTTCCAGTTTTTTTTTTTAATGATAAATTTCATTGATGAAAATAAAAATGTGTTTTCACATCGGTATAATTTTTTTTACTTAATCTTAACAACACACACAAAATGCTCAAAATCAGATGCTGTAATAAGGCAGCTCACCATCATCAGGTGTGGTGTAGCGAGCAAATTCCGGGAAGTATTCTTCGATTTTGGACTTCCCTGCCAACACCTTCTCTGCAAGCAGGTCCTGTTTATTTAGGAACAAGATGACAGAAATGGTCCGCAGCCACCTGAGGAAGAGGAGAGACTGAAATAAGATCACACTGAAATATAAAACTGTTTCCAAGTGTGAAAAGGCAAAGTTCAGTCAGCCAAAATAAGCCATAACAGGGGTCGGCAGATAACAGTTCCCTTAGGACTTGCTCAAAGTGTTCTAGCTTCGAAACCATGTTTGTTAAATAACTTGTCTACCCTTGAGAAGCTGAAGTTCTGTGAAGGCTTTCTGATTTCCTATGCTGTCAACTTAATCTCAGGATTCAATACAAAACAAACCACAAGTCCACAGGATGACAGGTTTGGCGTCTTTCCTCACCTGTTGTTCCAGATATTCTTGAAGAGGTTGAGGGCCTCCTGTAAACGGTTGGTCTGATTGTCCTCTCGGATCACCATGTTGTAACTGCTACTGGCCACCACAAAGATGATGGCTGTTACGTCTGAGGAAGAGGGAGGAATGGAGAAAAATCAGACACCGTGACAGAAAAGGATACGAGTCAAGGGAAGTGAGAGGAAATAAACACCACTTACCATTAAAGCACTGAATCCATTTCCTGCGCTCATCCCTTTGACCACCGACATCAAACATACTGTACAGATATAAATGTAAACATGGAAAATGCTGCCATCATGTGGAGAAAACGTATATGTACAGCTGATTTGTGTTTATATCCTCAGCAGACACTGTAGATTACCTTTGAAAGAAACTGTTACCCTCCACCCTTTTTACTTACTGGAAATTAACTTTGTCCACTTGGAATCTCGTCTCAAAGATCCCTGAAGTCAGTACTCTGCACCTCAGCAAATCCTGGTGAACAGGAGTGACAAATGTAACAACAACAAGGCTTTTATGTGCCAGATTAGAGTGACAAACCTGGAGAAACACTCACAAGATACAATTCCAACATATGGAATATTTGGACAATATACTGAATTTCAAAGTGAAAAATAAGAGGATAACACATTTGAGTTTAGCACCAAAGCAGCAAAAGCTTAACTTTAATATGTGACAGGGACCAAAATGTTAAAGTCCCTTCCTCATGAAATACTATCCAGGGGAAATAGTTGTATAGTGAAATGTAGGATATTATTAACTTTGTAGTGGAAGAAGTTCACCCACCTGATCTGTTGGAGTGTAGTCACTCTGTTTCACAATGTCGATCTTGTCTAGAAAGCTGAAAAGACGAGAGAGACACAAAGGCAAGAGAACAGTTAACGAATACTATAGACCACACAGTGGTTTCATATTTTTAAGACTTGTACAGGCGTGCTCAAGGAGTCAAATGAGAGACCAAAAAAAAAAAAGAAAAAAAAAAACAAAACAAAAAAAACCCCACACAAACAAAACAACAAAAAAAAAAAAAACCCACAAAAAACAAAACTGGTATAATAACAGGCATGACTGTGCACTTTTTCTCCAGCAACACTTAAGTATCATCTCTCATGTACATCGCCACAGCTGTGGTATTATATGAAATACAAAACCAGTTTGCCAGAGAGGCTGTCCGTGTGGTTTTGAGCCCGACATACTGACTGAGACTTAAAGTCTCCAATAAAACCAACTTTTGAATTTAATTGTATTTTTCTACAGCAGGTGACCTTGAAGGCAGAAGCATCCTCACTGCTCACTCAATATGCAGGGAAAACACTAAAGCTGTTGTCCAGTATGCCAAAATGCGTCAATCAATGTGAAAGCAGGGAGTGAGCATAGCTACAAGTGATCATGACAACTCAAAGGGCAGAAGACGATAGATTCAGGTTACACCCAGCTTGAGGAAACTAAGATCTTATGGAGAAGAGTGCAGTGCATTCGGTAGTTTTAATATGTATAGTATTTAATGCAGCTTTTTCCTCACTTGCAAGAGAAGGTGGGCCTCCTGCAACATCTGCTATTATTTCACATTTGAGTAAAAAGAGGACCAAGAAGTGCTATGCTAAAGATCAGAACAAGCCGCAGGCAGCATTCAAACATCTTGCCAATGACAGCGGGTCATCAATATATCATGGAAGACATGGATGAACTAGGAAACAGGAAGAGGAAGTGGACAGTGAGAGAATCTTTGGGATTCTTTGCAGGTCCGAGCAACCACCAGCCCCATCCGGAGAGGGAAGAAAGAAAGAAAAAAAGTGTCCAGAAGGAAAGATGAGAGCACACACAAGAATGGAAGAGGTAAAGAAACAGAAGGAGAGAGACAGAATGAAAGCATAGTGGCGTCTGTCTGACATTACAGAGCAGATTTCAAAAATAGCTCCCCAGCGCCCTGGCCTGCAGCACGGTTACCATGGAGACCCAACCACAGGCACTATTAATAGTCTATCAGCACCCAATCTCGTGCAGCTGGAGTAGCTCCAGAAAGAAGACAGACGGATGGAGAAAGGGGAAAAAAAGGAGGAGAGAAGGAAAGAAAGAGCAGGATGAGTTTGTGTTGTGTGCAAGGAGGGAGGAGGAGGAGGGATCACAGACTGGACTGTACCACTTGAGTGAGGAAATCAACTTTTTAAAGATCAAACCAATCTAAAGTTCTCAATGACCGGATGCATTATTCACCAGGATGGATTTATTAGTAAAAAACAGTCGAGACTACAGGGTCATAGTCAAGAGCTGAGCAGCGAAGGTATCCTCCTCAAACATCATCTCCCCCCCCCCCCCCCCCGGCCCAAGCATCCTCTGATCTGTAGATGACTCAGCCTCCGCCATGTTTGCTCCCAAACCCTGCAAACTGCAGCTGTTACACGACTCCTTTACTGTACATTTTCTTTGTGGTTTTACCTGCTTTTGTTTGGAAAAAATATAAACTGGACAACTCTGACCCATAAAAAATACATTTAGGACCCCCCCCCTTAATCACTTAACGTATGCACATCCAGATTTTAAGATTTCAACCAGTGACTCCTGTCTCAGCTCCCTTTTAAAAGTCATCCACCTTTGTTAGGATGACTCCATACTCCTGACAGATCATGATAACTTTGCTGTTTTTATTTGTAGCAGATGCAGAGTGCTCCAAGTCTCGTCAGTGATTTTTAGAAGTCTGCAGGTATTTAATGTATCCCAAAAATATGACCCTTTAAGTTTTATTTCAGTGTTTACCAGGATATGAAAACTGCATGTTTAGAAACACCACTCGAAGACTAAGCTGTTTTAATAATAGTGATGCACTGGTATCCGTCTTAATTCAGCAAGAGACTCATTTTCCTTTATGCTGAAGAGCTTTGATAACTGTCGGATTTACTCCCAATCGAGATGATTTCTAGCTAGTTTTCCCTCATTCATGCACTGAATCAGCATCATCAAATCTAATCTTCTCCACTACACAATTGCATGCCAGCATTTTCACATATGACCACACTCGTCATTTACATGTGTAAGGGTGCGTTGGTGCCCGCACATTGGGAAAATGAGAGGAAACAGAAGGAGGGCGTTTCTATCTGCTGGGTTGATTTTAAATTAGAGCTTCATGCAACTTTGTTTATAGACGAGCTACTTTATCTCTTTTCCTCAACTTTGAGTCAGTGTGTGTTGTTGAAAACATGCAGTGTGTGGTGAGGGTATGGAGAAGGGTTCAGAAAACAAACAGAATTAAGTCTTTGTTAAGACTCAAAAGAAACGTGTCACAGTCAAGTCAAAACATTTGGTTAAGTTGTTCATCTCATAAACTCGAGTATGAGCACCGGTTACAGTAGTGAAGTCCATAACTGTATGTAGAGGTGGTATATGCCGATATTACCTATGAGCTTTCTACTCTTGATGGGAAATAAACTCTGGATCTCATTGCATTTAGTTTTTTGTTTTTAAATCTTTTTTAAAGCACAGTAAATATTATGTAGGGTGCATAGTGCTTCCCTAACGAGTAGATTTTTTGGTAATCTCTCAGGGAGCTAGAGCATTCATACTATCCGGTCTTTAAGTCTGATATCATTGGCCGTTTCTGGGTCCAAGCTACACTTCAAACAAACATAGCAGCATCACAGAGTTACAAACTGCCTAAATTCTTTCCTCTTTAATAAAATGATCAATGTGACTGCTCTACCAGGTGTAACAATTAGGTTTAACATCCAGGCATTCACCATAACAGAATTGATGAAGTTTAACGGCGTTAGCAGGGCGTTAGCAGGCTGTTAGCAGGCTAGTGTCCAGCTACAGATTTCTGAAAAAATTAAGACGTACAGCTGTGCTATCACAGCCGACAAAAATGAAGACGGAAAACTAAACAATGATGTTTGTAGGGTTACTGAAGTTGGGCTAGCTGGTATAGAATGTTGTTCTATGTCACTGCTAGCTACACAGCTATGGTTAGCATAATATAAACACATTAGCACACTAAAGTTGGAAGATGAATGCCAACTTTTTTTTCCCCCCACTCAATAGAAGATCATGTGATGGTTCCCGATGGTTAGGGACAAATGCAATTGCATATCAGGAAGCTGTAAACGGACTAAACTTCAGTCAGGAGAACAACTGAGATAATCCATTCAAAATATGAGGTTAGACATTAATATACTACTGCATGGGGCTTTAGTCACATCATAAGGTTTTAAAAGCTGAGATTTAAAAATGAATAGTGGTAATAAAACCGACAGAGGTCGACAGTGATCACTGAATTTTTTGTTTTGGGGGGGCTTGCTCAGATGAAATTGAACAAGATACAAACCAAAACCCAAACAAAAACCAAAACCAGCCTTAATAAACGCAGAGTAGTTTGGACCTGGAAGCAGGGTTCATACATCATCACTTAACAACTGGATTGAAGAGGCTAGGGCACACATTGCTATCATCTAGTTTTGAGTCCTTAGTTGTCATTTAATCTAAGGAAATAATTTAACTAGATTTAAGGAAATTAAGGTAAAATGCACTTTTCTATGATACAATGTCTCACTGCCATATAGGAGTCATGAATTGAAAAAACCCAACTAGTATGCCTTACCTGACATGAAACTGCTTAGTAGCGCACATGCAGGGATCAGGATGAGCATGTCTACCCCAGATTTCACCCTACTTATGATGCTTTAGTCATAAGACTGGAAGTATTAGAACAAATACGAAAACATACTTCAGTCTCTACTTCTTTGTCAATAATGCAACTGTTCATCCTGCTTGTAACCGGCTTCCAGCAGGACCTGACGCCATTTCAAACTGAAAGGAGCCGCTCTGCTATGCAACTTCTAGGATGCCCCAAGTACACAACATTTGCCTCAGATTACTAGTAATAAGCTTCTGTGACTCAAAGCAAACAAAACAATAAATAAAATATGACAATTAAAACAACCCCAATGCGAAATCCCATTGTATGCAAACTACACCAACTATAAGATAACCAGACAAAATGCCACCACATGCACAGTATCAATAAAAACTAGAAGTTATCCCTCACAGAATCCTTACATTTATAAATCATGTCACCATGAAGTTGAACTTAAGTTACTTACTACTGTGCACAGTCGATTAGCTGGTACTCATTGGATCTCTCATAGCAAGCCCGGACGCCTTCGTCTTGCCACAGTGTCTTTGCGTGATCGTAAAACTCCTGAGAACAAGAAGACCGGGGGGGAGGAATGAATCATACAGGCAGAACAGGAGAATTGAAGCATCAGCAAAAGTTGGACATTGTTAGTAATCATGAAGAAACATTAGGTGACGTCAAGCACTCCGGTACACCACCAGCCACTATGTGAAGCCAGTAACAAAGCTGACTTGTCGCTTCTTTAATAACATCAAAAACTGAAAGTGTGCAAGCTTTGTGAAGGTGGAGTTGATGTTTGAACTGTTCCTCAGGCTTACAGTAGATTTTACCAAATGAAGTGGCAACACCATGAGAATCATTGCTATAAAAAGGACAGTTTTATAACTGCAGCATCCAAACCCTTCATCCTTAAAAATACGCAATACATATTTAGCACAGTTTTTAAAAATGGATCATTTGGTCTGCTGCTCCTGTGAGAGGACTACTGAGCAACAAATTAACTACATTTTTTTTGTGAACCTCTCTCTCATCAATGTCACAGAAACATGGCCATTAGTCAGGTGACTCTGCTCCTAGATTTAAAAAGGAACAAGTTTGATTTCCTTAGAGTCTTCCAATCCGTATGAGCACACTGTTGAGCATTTTGACAAAACCCTGTGTCTCCACATTCCTGATCAGGGAGGCTTTCCTCGTGTACAACAGCGTGTTCCCTGCGTGTGTGTAGCTATACGCACTGAAGCTACTGAAATTTACTTGTAGCTGTAAGGTGGTAACACCTGTTATTGCTGACATATCACCCCAAAATAACTTCTTAACACAAACAGCACAACTAGTTTTTCTGCCGATTTAGATGCCCACTCTAAACACATACAGTATATTCTCCTTCATTACAGCCAAATTCATTATATTGCTCATTTACATTTTTTAAATACCAGCATCTGTGCTGTGATATTGACATTTAATATGAGAGATGCTGCTTCTCTTACTGCAGATTTCTAGGCATCACTAGATTGCGATATGAAATATGTGGCTGTTTGATCAATAACTGCAGCTAGTTGCTAAACTAAGAAGAAAAAAAAAATCAAATTGGATGCGCTCATTTAAAAAAAAAAAAAAAAAAAAAAAAAGGGGGGGGGGAATTAAGAGCAGACCAACTGCAGTGACTCAAAAGGTATTTTGTATGTGCAGAGCCATTTTTAGCTCATCTATAAACTAAACAAATGCAGGTCAAATATATCTGGTTTCTCCTACACTACAGGAACAAAGGTATTGAATCACCTACACTTTACACCTACAGGAGCTGTTCAGCCTTGGAAACCCATGCCATGTAGCTCCTGGTGCACAGTTTGTGTGCTGATGTTAATGCCAGAGGAAGTTTGGCTGTTACTGAGTCAGCGGAGTGTTAGAGCCTCAGGACTCGACGACCCTGCTCTGCCACTTTGAAGCAGAGTTGCTGTGGTTCCTAAACACTTTGACTTTGCAATAATACTAAGAGTTCATGGTGGAATATCTAGGAGGGAAGAGATTTCATGAACTGATTTGCTGCAACAGTACTATCCCTAATATAGCACCATGCTCGAATTCAGCGAACTCTTTAGACTGGCTCTTTCAGCAGTGTTTATAAAGTCAGACTGCACGGCTAGGTGCTTGATTTAAATTTCAAATTAAAATGTATAAAGTGTTTACCAAAATCTACATAGTGTACTAGAGTGGGCAATAGACAAATGGCTGTCTGTTGCACATAAACACTGGAATTTGCTGTGTGCAGCCATATGTAGGAAGTCATCCAGTATTTACTTAGACAGCAAGTCAAGGGCACATTCCTGTAACTATTAATTTACACGATGGGCTGCAGAGATGAGACATTAACAAATTTGTGATTGAAATTGCAAACAAAATTTGCTCTTCACATTTTACAAATGAAACGCTCTCATTCCATAAACTCAGTTAAAGTTAAGAAATCTGACTTGGTAACAATTAGTGCAGCCCTCAAGTCATCATGTAATGGAAAAGTAAATGGGCTTGGACTTGTCTTATCCCAATCATCCAGCAGGCAGTCTACAATAATGTACCTGACAAAATAAGGATCGCCAATCATTTTCAATCTGCACTGGATTCAGTTCCTCGTCTCCATTAAAGTCCTAAACCGGTTTGACCGTGGTAAACTGCTTTAAACTATTAATGTTGGAATTCACCTGTTCACAAACCTGCATGTGTCACGTGTGGGCACGTCCGTCCTCGTAGCTCTTTACAACTTTACTAGCACTCTGCTTGCTGAATTAACTGTAATACTCCCTCCTTTAAATTAAAAATGAAATCTAACCTAAACATTTATAGTGGCAGGCGCACAAGGGCACTGTTAAAGCCAGTTTAAAAGCAACTGACTTCCTGCAAACCGATTCCCGTTTCATCCTGATTTACCATTAGTCTTCATTTCGAGATAAATTAATGTCACAGTCCTGACTGGAAGTGATGATGTGCCTATGACGCTCACCTCCACACACACACTTTTCACCATCATGTTTTATAACTTGGAAACTATGCCATGCTTGTCATAAACAAGTCATCCAACCAAACAAGTAAAACGACCATAAACAAATAATTGCTTCCCAACAGCTCAGAATACGTGGAATTCATTGGGCAGTGGGGTGATTTAGTGGTTGACGAGAGTGGCTCGTAGGTTAAATCTCTCAGATTTGAGTCCTCTGACAGCTGATTTGTCTTAATGAATTGTTGCAGAGTTAGATTTGCTGTCTGCTTACAAACTACAAATCACTCAGGGTAAGAGTGTGAGCTCAGTGCCACTATGTAAATAAATGGGTGTCTGGTGAGGATAGTTACTTGACTGAAACACAGCTGCCCCTTTAGTTTCAATATTTCCCACCCCCATTTATCATTTACGAACTTTATTCACATTACATCTTCTTTATTCCTAGAGAACTTATCCTTAAACATCATCTTATCTCTGTGTATCCATTTAAAATGATGTCATACAAGGAGGCATACACAGAGATAATCTTCCCAATGCAAAAGCGTTCCCATTGCCAACCACGGCACCACAAACCTTCACTTCTACCTCTTTTATTAAGCACTTCTGGTTATGCTGTGGTACACTCAAAACCTCAAGTTTACGATCCCGTATTAAAGTAACACATTTTCAACTTTGAGCAGCTGAGACCAGCTAATGTGAAACAAGTTTCTTGTTTAATAAAACAGTTAACTGATATATCATCAGTCTATATATCATCAGTCTCATCATGGGATTCAGATCATTCAGAGTACACTAGTTTATTGTAGCCCATGATGCATTACTATATGGACAGAAATGAGAGGCAGTTTAGTTGTCCCCCCCCCCCCCCCCAAATAGTTCAATGCCTTACTAATCAGGCAAGACAAAAATCCTTATTTGACTTCTGCTTATTTTCATTTAATTGTATTTTTGTGACTCAGCGTGACATGGACATATTGGCAGCTGATAAAACAAAATAAACAGAAGTAACAAAAGCTTCTTCTTGAAAAGGTCATACAAGACTGAGTGACCTGAAACCTCAAGCCCAACAGGTGGCTGTAGATAAACACTGACTCTCTAATGTCCACACTAACATTTTAGTGTTGAATGCATAACTTACTTCCCATGCATTGCACTAGCCCTCAAACAGAGACTTTTGCAAATGCTGCTGAGCTCCAGCACTGCAGTGCAGTGCTAACTACTACACCAACAGTGCATGGCGGCATACCAAGTGTCAGTTGTCTTAACATACACATTTCCAAGACGGACAAAGATTCCCAAAAATAATACCACTGTTTCACCTTAAACTGCTATAATCATATTTGTGTAGGTATTGTGCAAACCTCCATCTCTTGGGATAGACAATTAGTTAATGGAAATATCCCGCTGAGAATACCAAACCCACACAGACATTACGAGTGGATTCATTAGTAAACCCCAGTGTCTATAACAGTCTCCGGACACAGTCTTTACCCGTGTCAAGAGATCATCACCTGTGACACTGGGAGTAATTCCTACCATCATCTACTGAAGTACAAACACACAGCTGAAAAGGCCATGGCCCTGCTACAGATCCATTATACAGACTTTAAAAAAATATATATATAATAATAATAATAATAATAATAAAAATCCTAAAATGTACCTTACACATCTATACCAATTTCTGAAGCAACCCAACAAACTCCAAGTATATAAGGTCAACTCTACAATTCTTAGTAGAACATAATTAAACTGGGGCGATGAACTATGAAAACGTGAGCCATGAGTTCAATTTGAAAGAGTAAAGCTGGAAAATTGCTGTCATTATAAAATAGTTCTAAAGATCAAAGCAAGGCAAACAAGAAAAACCGCTAAATAAATCACTTAAAGAAAGCTACATGTCAAAGTGTGGGTTGATATGTATTTGGTGATATATTGCTACTCACAGATGGAAAATCAAAGTCCTTCTGATTGACAAAGTTGAGGATGTATTCAATCCGGTACTGGTTTTCTGGACATGCCAACTGGACAGGTGGGGTTAGGGTACTCATAGCTGTTACTATGGTCTGTAGAAAAGACAAACCCAAAGAAAAACGTTAAGACAACAGGACAGGTTACGTCCGCATTTGTCTAAGCTGCTACTAAACCACCAACAGCACACTTACCTCGATAGCCTCTTTAATATTATTCTTAATGTCCTGGATTTTCTGCTTCTTCTCTCTGAAACAGACAAAAGGTTCAATGAGAAGCAGTAAATTACAGAGATACTGCAAATGTCTTCAGAACAGGAAAAAAGTGCATGCATATACAAACTGTTTGACTGAGATGAAGTGCTCACAACATGTAAAACGAGTTCTACTTTTGTCTGCAGGTGATTTGCTATATACAGAAAAAGTTAATATCCTAAAGATTTTATATATTAATGTTTAGCATTTAACCTGCAATACATGGAGACCACAAATTAACCATAAAACAGCAATAATCTGAAACTGTTAAAAGGGAGCAAAATACAGTAAATAAAAAGACAAGACATAATTTAGCGTTAAAAAAAAATAATTTATGGCTAATGGTGACAGAATGATTACATTTGTTTTTTTGAACCAGTCGGTGACATTTTGTCAAACAGCGTAAAAATCTGGACAAAACTGCATGATACAAAAGCAACTTCACATCCACTGAAAGAAAACAGCCATTCCCACAGCTTGCACTGCAACTCTGCCTCTCTTCAACCACTATATTTACATCAAAAACATGTTTAGTTTTGCTATAAAGTATCATTTCAATGAAGCTTAGAAAAAAAAAAAAAAAAAAAAAAAAAAAAGTGTTAGAGGTCCCTCTTACCCTGACAGGGTGTATTACAGTCCACTGCATTAGGTTAGTTTTTGGTCTGTATGGGTAAACAGACCTTCATTGACATGCATGCTAGCGAAATTATGTCTGTCTGCTGTAAATGATAGCTGTGTGTTTGAGACATTTGGACTGACAAAAAAATGTTTCTAATAAAAGGCAACCAGAGACCCAGTTAGTCTATCTTTCACCTTGAGCCTGCCAGGACAACAGTACATTGTGTTTACAATAGTTCCATGTCAGTGACAAGGGTGAAACGGTCCCCTTTACAAACTTATCTACACTTAACAGCCACTAATGCATGTATACAGCCAAAGCCATAACACCACAAGCTAACTTCTGTTCACTAGCTTCAGTAACTTGGCATTTCTGGCACTCAGTCTTTGTGGTGAAAAAAAACATTTTATAACAAACCACGTGTGAGGTAACTGGAAAGAAAAAATAAAATAAAATGGGGGCAAGAGGAAGAGGTTATGAGGGGAACTGGGAAGGCACCATTTACATTTTTAAACTGATAGTCAATGAAGACTGTCACATGGTTGTGTGATCTCTCCAGAGAGACTGCTTCCCTCTGTGTGGTTAGAGAGAGATGGACTTAAAGATGCAACATATATGCAATATGTGCTACAGTGATTGCGTCCAAAAAACATGTGTTCAGCAAAAAAGAAAAAGCGTTTAGGTGGATGACAGCCCTTCTAAAGAGGGTTTGAAATCAATATCAATAACATTCTGTACTCTAGTGTGTTGCATAATATGGATTAATTAATAATCAACTGGCCATCTATACCAGGGGTGTCAAACATGAGGGGCGGTGGCCAGAACGGGCCCTGCAAAGTCTCCCCCCCCCCCCCCCCCCCCCCCCAAAAAAAAACAAACTTGTATGAAACTGAAATTCATTAAGTTGCAAGAAGCCACATTAAGTTAACATGAAGACTATATAGAAGTCTCACTTCAGCTTGCTGTGTTGGTTTCATGGCCAAGGGGGTGGGGGATAATAATAAAATGAACTGCTTTGATTCAACTTTAAGGCCCATCATCTGCCCCTCCCCCTCAATAAAAATGTCCCAAATACCCCAGTCCTCATTTTTGCCTACTTTCCAGTTCCAAATGCCTTGCCCAAGGGCAGCTAAGTCACGTTTGTTCAAAGAATATGGAGAGATGAGTCATCCATTCATCTATTTCCCAAATCACGCCGGCAATTGGAACTGCCAGTCTTCCGGTCATGAGACAATTACTCTGACATTACCATGATGCCACAACACTCAATCCATTCACCCCAAAATTCTTTTTAATCACAGGCCTTATTGAACCCTTTAAGGCCCAAATCAGTATATTTATGTCCTGCCTGAGGATGCAGGCAAATTAAAGCACATTATTATGCTTGTCATGTGAAGACCCACATGCAACTGTTCTGGAACACCATTTTGGTTTAAAGAGACCTTCATTGATGAAGGTGATTAATTCCAAAGGTGATGTCTGATCAGACATACACAGACAATAAACCTAAGATGAAAATCCTCCAGTTTACTGCATCTGAGTACAGGAATGAGCCATACAGGTCTCAATAAACAAGAGTCACATTTATGACTCCAATGGCACTCTACGGGTTTGTTTCTTAATGAAGACAGAGATCCCACCCATGCAAGCAGAGACAGACACATTAACACACACTGTTCTGTGTTGTGGAGTCACACACTGGGTCATATGCTCAAGTTTGCCTTAAGTGCTGAAAATCTAGCCTAACCTCCCAAAGATACTTCCATCCTATCAATACATGACCACCACCAGGCCAATACACACCCAGACACAGACACATACAAACCTCTCATTTTACTACTGAAACTGGTTAAGCAAAAGTTAAAGATGTGCTCCCAAAACCACTGAGGAGGAGGGGGGGAAGAAATGCAACACAAGTGTAGTCTTTAGAGTTTCCACATAGAGGCTTTAATTTGTTAGACCACTCAGCTAGATTAACCCTCAACCAAGTATGCTTGGTGATTCAGTTTCCCCCCCACTCCAATCCATCAGAGGGAACAACTATCAGTTATATTGTTGGTCACCGTTGGAGTGACCTTAGGAGACCCTGACAGAAACTTGTGCAAGTACTATAAAAGTTCAGCTGCTGGCTAGCTAGCTCCAACTCCCATCTCATGTTCTCCTATCGGAAAGCTGACCAGGACACTGATCTAGTGGTCTTTCATATCATTCAGCCTTCTTTCTATTTTGTCTGGTGTTCAGATGGACTTCTGCCCTGGAGATCTCTTGCAAGAGTGCCACTATCCTGATCTTAAAACGAGGAGCATTGCTAACTACTCTTCAACATGGTGGAGCTAGCAGTTGACGCACTGGAGAACAGCAAATTATTGGAATCATTTGTCACAAAGCTGGCTTAAATTTACTTGTAGGTGAGCAGTTTTTAGGGTACTGACTGTCAGTTCTTTAAGGCGGCTTGGGAGCACCTTACCCTTACATGCACCAACATGCCTGAGTCTCCTTACCTGGGCAGATTTCAAAACTAAAACTAGGCCCAGTCATAGCAATCAATTTAGCTTTGACAAGAGCTGGTCAACAATGAGTGAGCTAAGTGGCATCATATTGTCTTTACAGAGGATTAGCTCACTAAATAATCACTTTTAGCCAAATCAATAAATGTCTATAATTTCTGCTAATACTAGCATATCACTAAATAAATTACTTCAATGCTCCAGGGCTATACAGTAGAAGATGAAACTACCTTTAGGATTCTATTGCACCATTTTACAACTGAATCCATACAAGTTAGGTCTACTAAAAGTATCCCACTATATAGTCAGTTCTCTTCACAGTCAGAAGCCTACAGGCTGGTCAGCGACGCCTTGGAAACCTCCAGTTGCTAGCAAAAAGTGTAAGTTTGCCAATTGGTTGGCAATTGGTTGCTGGCTGTTGCTAGGTCAAAGTAGTTGCAAAGAGGTATACTTGTTTCATTAGAAACTTATGACCATTGACAGAAACTCTTACAGGGGTCTCTGTGGCGCTGAGAGGAGGAGACGTAGATTCAGCCTGGGATCAAAGTCTTCAAACCCGCAAGCCAACATGAGCCTCAGTCTTAAAAGAGCACTCAGCAGGATGCTGCTCATTCTCAGCCTCACTCTAGTACTCACTCTGCATTGAAGCCATTGACATGTAGGATCCTCATCTGTTTCACTATGGTGCTCTTTCCCGACTCTCCAGCTCCTGAGAGAGAAAAAGTGAAAATGGATTATGTACCTTACTGATACACTCACATGCACTCAGTGTTGGGATAAAATGGGCGTTTATCTGAAATACCAGTTTACAGTGTAAGTAAAGTACAACTTCCTATATGTGGACAAGCACTGTAGCTCACTACAAGGTTATAAAGGCCCCAAACTGTTATGGGTTTGACTGAATAAGCTCTAAAGAAAAAATAAAAATCATGCACAACTTTTTTGGAAGAAGATTAGAGTATAGGCGGATTAATCCATGACACTGACTGATCGATCATAAGAGTTTGAGTAAATCGCTAAATTTAAACTTTGATTCAGAAAAGCAAAACTTTCAGTACAAAGCTGGTGCTAAAGTTTTAAATATAACACAAATACAGAGAAATGGGCAGTAGGTTCTCCACCATGTTGTTACATTTTTGCTTTTGTTACAGAAGCTCATTTTCTTTTTGTTTTGATGACCACAATTAGCATACAGTTGCCTGCAAACTGACAATTAGTGCAGTGCCCGCTGTTACAGGCATGTTCGCACCGGTGACATTACTATGAGGTCACAGAGGTGTGAGAACAAGTGCAAATAAGGCCACCAATAAAGCACAACACTATATCAATATTATCCAAGGGGCCAGAGAACAAGAGAAGACCTTGAGATTCCTTTTTAAACTACTTCAAATAATGGTTTAATTTTGAATAAAGTATAACATCTTGCTGCGTCTGCCCCTACCATCTCTTACCCTTTAAGCAACTACGACAAAAAAAAAAGAAAAAAAGCCCCAAAACAATTCAAAAGCTGATTTGTGTGTCCTGGGGAGAAAACATGTTAAGGTGTGCACACAAGAGGAATATTCTGATCATTCAGCATTCAATATCACCCGGGACGGGAGACTTCATTCTGCAGCATCACAATGACCCCCCCAAAAAAAAGCCAGCACCAAGAACCATCTGACAAGAACAAGGGGTACGTCAACAGATGCTGTAACCCCCCACAGAGTCCTGATCTCAACACCATGCTCTCAGTTAGACTAAGACTAGCTAAAAGTATAACATATCACAATTCTCCTAAGATACTGCATGAAAAATTTGAATCGCTAATAAACAAATACATAAATTAAATCCAATTAGGGGTTTTTTTGTGTTTGTTTTGAGATGTCAACAATACGCTTGTCGTCACTTTATCTGAGCCTGAACCTTGCTGTGTAATATTGTATATGGTCTGTGTGTTATTCATTTTCGTTTCTTATTTCTATTTTAACAGACTGAAATTGATAGCATGCAGCACTACCGGGCCGTTAGCGGTAAGCTGCAGGTTGCCAGATGAATTGCTTGGAACTGCTGTAAGAATGAAACTCAGTTTTTGCCCTGTAATGTCAAACCTACAGCATGCAAGGCTACATGAGGAATGAGCAAATTCAGTTACAAGACGCAATGTACACCAAGATGTATGCTTTTCCTGTTTCAGGCCTATTTATATAAATTTAAAAAAAAAAAGAGGCCTGAAACAGCAGTCTTCTCTTTGCCATCTTAGTTATTTCTGGTGTTCACTTACATTAAGGTAAAATTAAATTTACCCTGAATTAAATAAAGACAAATATGTAAGTTACAAAAAAAAAAAAACCCAAAAAACCTAGTGTACTTAAGGTAAAGCTTAAAACACTTAATTAAGCACAAAGCCACAAGTACATCAGTTTGTTTGATTATTTAATATCTAGAAGATTAAATATTTATTAGGTGATTTTTTTACTATTGCTTGACATGATGAGTGACTGTTAAAGTAAATGTCTAAATACATAATTACATGTAAAACTTATTTTGGCATTCTACAGTATTACAGCAATACTGAATATTTCACTTAAAGTTAAAGGCGTAATAAGTGGCATGTTTGTACAGATGTCATTTATCTTAGGGCTCTTTTCTCCCTTTCTGTCCTACTTTGGACAAATGAAAAAAAAAAAAGTTAACTAAATACGTTTCCAAGGTAAAAAGACAGTCTAAAGTAAAAAAAAAAAAAAAAAAAAAAAAAAAAAAAAAAAAAAAAAAAAACTTAGTCAGCTTTACATTAGCATCATCTGACAGTTTGCACCAGTTTAGGCTGCGATTCCCAGCAATGAAGTGCAACTGTTAGTCAGGCACATCAGAGAAGCCACACAAATCTGGGACTTGTGCATTTTGATGGCTCAGCTTGCTACAGTATATATCATGAACTCGTAACATCATGAACTCGACAATAACCGATGACCTCGCAGTGCTCCCTCCTCTGCCCATTACCCGTCTTTTACCAGACTACATTGTGAAGCAATAAAATAAGGACATTAAATACTAAAGTACACTTTAGTTTGGAGAATGTTAACCACACAAATGATTTTCAAAAGTAGGTCATATAGCCAAATGAGTATTATCCAAAATTAAAATACCGACTGACTTTAACACCTTAACAATGGCCTCCAATACGGAACTTTTGTCACATGTCCACAGTCAGCATAGCTGCTAGTAGACCCTTTAACATTATTGGCAGATTTACTTTGGCAGTTCTATCAAATTAAATCAGAGAACATACACCAGAATGTCAGACATCAACCAACCAGAAACAGAATGATAGAACAATACTTTGGTCCATTATGTGGCAGGATTGTTGAAGAAAATCAAGATTTTTCTCCAAACATAACATCCCAGTGCACTTCAGGCTGAGCAACACCCTCAGACCAAAACTGGTTCATCCCAAGGACAACACACACAAACATAAGCTAAACAGCATAGTGTATGCAGTGCAGTCAGGAGTACTGGGACCTTTAAACAGGACAAACCAAACAACCACTTCACAAATGTATAACACAACATAGGAGAGCCACCTCAAGACTCAGCTGTACACTTGTACCTAAAGGAGAGGGAGATCCGTGTTCACATTTTCATCCAAGACGGATAGTTTGAGAGGGGAGTGAAAGAGGCCATCTAGGTCCACTTAGTTTGTTCATTGTTGAACACCAGCTATCACGACCTACAATGCAGTCTCAACAGGCATTTCAAACCCCACTCACACTTTGCCTCAGGTGACCTCAATAGCTCACATGATGGTGGGGTGAGATATGATATAAGAAATTTCATACCATGCCCCCAGTGCCAGAATGACCCATGCCCTTTTTTTTTTTTTTTTTTTTTTTTTTTTTAAAAAACACTACTGATCATGCGAGATTCCACATGATCAATGTTGGGTCAAGGACCATCTCCAGAGAGACAACCCCAACTAAGGGTTCAATATCTGGGACTGTCGGTCATTTTGGAAGTAAAGAAGCCTTTTGGATAAACCGAAAGAAGCCCAGTTCTGTTCTTTTCAAGCATTCAAGACAACCATGATCTGGATGACAGAGAACCTGCAGAAACATGAAATCTAAACTCTGCCATTAGGCCCTTCACAGACACAGAAGTCATCAGCACTTACAAACTCCTGCAACATTGCTTAAACTAAAACATCAGATTAGCTGCTAATATAGTTGTACGCTAACACAGCATTTAAAAAAAACAAAACAAAAAAAACCCCCCCAAAACCTGCTTGTTCCTTTGTTTTGCAAATACTGTGGTAGCATTAAAGATGCAATTGTTTTTGTCATGCCAAACTCATTAAATATTGCTTCACATGTAATGTGGCATCTTAAACCTGCTTACATTAACATCCTGAGAATTTAGGATGCTTTTTTATAATGAAGAAATCTGACAAAGGTGCCAAATTAAAATGTAGTAATTTATAGGATGAATGGTGTGCAGCAAAATGTGGTGGGTTCCACGTCAGGTAGCATGACTGTTCATCTGGTGTAGTATCATGATGGACAAGAGCTGAACTGCATCTGGGGCACCCTGCAGTGTTCTGACAGAAAAGCTAGAAAAGGGGGGGGGGGGGGGGGGGCTATTCCATAATGCTTACTTTTGTGGGGTTGACCAGTATAAGCACAGAGCAATCCAGCAGTCTTTTTGTCCCCCGCCACTGCTCAACTTTGCACAGACATAGACAGAAAAGCTATAAAGGAATGCTTTAATACTGTAGCTGGATCTGTAAATTGAAACAAAATATCCACCAGCATACATACAGAGTCATGAAAAGGCACCATTTTATCATTATAAAATGACAGTGGCCATCATAACAGACAAAAGTACCGTGTGGTCTGAACCTGGCATAAGAAGGTCACGCAATTCACAACTTACCACTCACAGCACTTATCTGTGCAGCTTATGTAGGTTTAAGTTTTTGTTTTTATAAACAAACAACCCACCAACAAAAACCGTATATTTATGCACTAAGACTAATGCAGCTTCATGGTGATGCGAACCATCCCTGAAGGAATTCCCTTTGCTACAGATGCTATAGTCTGTAGAGATGGTACTGCTACCCTTCACCCATTGTGTCTTATTTAACAGGTCTCGTTAACATGGACCTATTAAGGCTTTAATTAGACTGGATGGTTAATCCAATCAAAAGCATACTGAGCAAAACACATAAATGATCTGCAAATTTAAACCTTGTGGGCATGCATGCTCAAAATTTTGCTCTGCCAATAGATGGTCAACATTTGTGTTTTAGCTAGGCTACAACACAAACTGACACCACAAATGCTGAAGAATCTGTTAGGTTGTGTGTCCAGCTTTAACTCGTAGACTCTTTTTGGTCAATTTACTGCCTGTCAAGCTGCAGAGATCATCTTATTACCAACAAAGCTAACACAAGGTCTAGTAGCAGGTGTGAACTGAGTGTCCCTTTTTTATGCTTACTTACCTTTGCTCACCCTTAAAGGAAACTTTTTTTTTTTTTTTTTTTTTTAAGGGTCGCATTTAAATCAAGCTGATATTTTAGATCTGAAAGACCTAAAAATTACAGAAGGTATGTTTGTTTTGTCCTTCTCCTTTCCAAAAGTCATCACAACTTCCTCCCTAATGCAAGTAGTGACATGTCATACAATATCCACCCTCAATAGTGATATGTTCAAAACAAACTGACCCCCTCCCCCAAGGGTCTGCCGCAAATTCTTAGAAGTCAAAACCCTGTGAATGGATATACGAGGAGGGTACAGATGAGAGCTCTGCAGGAAACAAAAAACACTCTTATATAATGAAAGAGACCCAGCCCACCTAAATTTCACTCACACAACCACATGTTGAGTCTTACACATATTCATTTCTTCATTAACCAAGTTTTGGTGTGCTTTTCTTTGAGTCACATTATCTTATGTTTGGGCTACACACCCACAAACTGGCATGTGATGTAAAGCTTCTGTTAGTTTGGCAAATTTGAGGCCTGCATGCATGATTAGCGCTAAAATGAGCACTGTTCAGCATGATGCAAAGTCCCAGTTTAATACAACTGAAAAAGAAAAGGTGTTAAAGAACAAACACACATAACTTAATGATCAATTAGGACAGGCTGGTTCTGATTGATGTTGGTGCTCGTTAATCCTTTAACCACTGCCAGCAGTTTACCCCACCTTACAGGTTTGCCTCACTGCATACTCTAAAACCAGCCAATGGGCTGTGCTACAGCAGGTTTGGGGAGTTAGCATTGCAGAATGACAGTCTGACAGCAACATGCCGAAAACCCGGCACAGTATTGCATTTTTGGCCTTATGCAAGAGCAAAGTCACACTGTTGACAATGTTTCCCAAAACAACATCCCAGAAAGTTATGCAGGGAGGAAGCAGGGTCTCAACTGTCCAAACTGAGAGGCCTTGTCTGTAAAGCAGCAAGCACATAAGATATGTAAAAATGTGTCAAACTCACCTAGAAGTAGTAGTCTGTGTGTTGCTCTGTAGATCTGTTTGTCCTTTTGGAGCTGCTTCTCTATCTTTTTGTTTGCTTCTCTTTGAGCCTTCTCCTCATTTCTCTGGTCTTCGGTCTTACTGTTGCCCAAACAACCCATCTTCCCGCAAGAAAAAAGAAAAAAGGGGGTCCAGGGGAGGAGGAAGAGGTGGTGGTAGAAGAAGTAGAGGAGGAGGAGGTGGTGGAGGGGAAGGGAAGGTGGGGGGGTAATGTAGAAAGAAAAATAAATCAGATAAACTAGTCTAGATGCCTCGTTTGACCCGCGGATTTGGCAGCAACGTTACCCACATTTACACCGTTTAAGGTCCGTGGCGCCCCTCTGTAGAGATTTAGAGTCCGTAACGCGTATTTTGCTGTCAGAGAAAGGGCAGGATACTGTTGCTGACGACACGGAGGCCGCCTTCTCAGTTTGCTGAATCCGGCTCGGGCTTTTCCCTTTTATATGCAGTAGTTTGTGTTTCGTTTTTCCAAACTCTTCCCCCCCTTCAGCCGTGTAAGATAAAGACTTGTAATCCACAATGTCCGCTATAAGACCCAAAAACGGCGGTTCACCTCAAACGGAGGCAGAAAAAACAGCCTAATTTGCATCTCCAAAAGCCCGGGTCTTGCGTCTCACAGCTGCCCGTGACAAGGAGCCGAACTCGGCGTGTCCGCAAAGCTCGCCTGTGCTGTAGCGTCGCTCGTTACCACGTCGCTTTTCATGACAAACATTTCCATGGGTGTATACTTAGACTCTATATCTATTTTTCTGTCTCCCCGACGGCTGTCTTCGTCGGGGACCCAGCAGGACAGCTGTAAG
Source organism: Pelmatolapia mariae (assembly GCF_036321145.2). Classification (NCBI taxonomy): domain Eukaryota; kingdom Metazoa; phylum Chordata; class Actinopteri; order Cichliformes; family Cichlidae; genus Pelmatolapia; species Pelmatolapia mariae. Next base: position 31,332,564 of record NC_086244.1, on the reverse strand, counting down.
GAAAATAATATTTACACCCAAACGAGCTACATGTGTGGCATTCTCGCTTCTTCCGTCGTCATCCGGCTCTTTTTCATTCTCTGCATCAAATCAGCCCCAAACTCACTGCGGTTGTCTTTTCGTCTTGATCCCTCGCCACCTCCAAATCCGAAATGATCCAGTATCCCCCCTCCGATTTGTCCTCCTTATATGTGATGGCTGTTCCTTGCTGTTTTCTCCTCCAAAGGGCCTTCTCTCTCTCTGCCCCTCGCTTTTGTTGCTGAAATGTGTTATCAGCCCCTCACATCACCACCAAGCCTCCAAAACTGCGCACCGATAGACTTTTTTTTCTTAATTTCTGGCTCGACTCCGATGAATCCCTTCAAGAGAGAGAGGGGGAAAATCATTACGAAAAAAAAAAAAAAAAAAAATAGGAGGGGGACAAAATAACAGAAAAAGAAAACGTGACCAAAGACGTGAAAATCCCTCGAAATGTATCCACGTTTCTTGCAGGTGAAAAAGCTACCCCCGCTGTCAGGCTCGGCTTTTATAACCTACATACGGCCTATACATGTGCACACGCACACACGCTGTCATACAAACATACATTTATATACACATATGAAGATTCCTCCTGAATCCTAGGTGGGTAAACAGGCTACAGACTTGACACTACATGTGCATTTACATTCACAAAAAGTAGGACGCGGGTCTGTTGTAGCAGCACATTCCCACCGTGAAGGCCGCTCCCCTCCTGGCCGCTGGTCGAGGAAGGTGAAAGACGGGAATACACGATTCTTGGAGGTTATTATTTTCTCCCTTTCTCTCTTGCTTTCTCTCTCCGAGAATAGTAGCCTACATTGAACAGATAGACAGCGCTTTTAGAGAGACGGGGTGGGGCCACACAACGCTCATTGAACCCTGGGAAGGAAGGACCGAGAGAGGAGGAGGAGAGGCCGCTTCGCCTGGTCACGTGACCCGGGTGCGGAGCTGCGTCAGCGGCGTGGCTGTGCGGAGAAAAAAAAAGGCGCCCTCTTCAAGGAAAAAAGACCTGAGGTGGTTTGTATGCAGGAATAGCAGCACAAGACCCCTCTGAGCAGGGCTACTCAAATCTTAGAAGACCACTAGATATGTTCTGTTACAGACATGTATTCACGGAAAAGTACAATCACATCAGCAGCGAATTATACTGAGTTATACTATTAGGAAGACTGGTGCATTAAGTTACTTTCAAGAAATGGGCTTATGCCCATTTCTTAAAATCTGCTAAAATAGTTTTCCATAACTCACGATTTAAATAATCATTCTTTATCTTGTGAAATAAGCTGCCCTCACTTTAAGCTAATTCTGACTGGCTTTCTCTTGTAAAGCAGGTGAGTGCAACAGGCGCATCCAGCATTTTTTTCATAGGGGTGGCCATATGGGGGCCACTAAAAATATTGGGGTGGCACACCAAAAACAGAAGAGTGCCGAGCACAGTGGAGGGGAGAGGGTGAAATCGTGAGGGACATACAAAGTGACACAAATGACAAAAATAATGCTTCAGCTCACTGTAGGGCACAGGTGTTGAACTCCAGGCCTTGAGGGCCGGTGTCCTGCAGGTTTTAGATGTGTCCTTGAGCCAACACAGCTGATTTAAATGGTTAAATGACCTCCTCAACATGGCTTGAAGTTCTCCAGAAGCCTGGTAATGAACTAATCATTTGATTCAGGTGTGTTGACCCAGGGTGATCTCTAAAACCTGCAGGAGACCGGCCCATGAGGCCTGGAATTCGACGCCCCTACTGTAAGGTGTCTTCCTCTCTCTTGCGCTCACATTTATTAAAATTATTACCAACACAGGACCCAGGGGCAGCCATTGGGGGGGGGGAACAAATCTTGGGGGGTGGCGGCCAGTGCCGCCCCCTGGCTCCCCATTGGCACACAGCTGTCTGCCTGAGATGACTATATTAAAGATATCTGTTCTTACTGACATCATATAGAGCCACAAGCAGAAGAAAACTGCGACTGCGCCTTAGCTTTTGACTTTGCACACACAATAACCTCATTTTTTGAAACTGAGTATTCATTGTTTTAATAGTACTACAGGTCAGAGAAAATAAGGGTCTCCTTTAATAACGCAGGTGGTGGAACTGTTTGACTACTTAGTGTCACTCTATAAATTCATGAGAAAAATAAAACAGCGGTGTGCAATATTTTTTTCCTATAAAATACTGTGAAATATAAGTATCAAGTGGCATACCATGCAAATCTTTAGTGAGGGATGAGGTGTCCCATAGTGTCCTCCAGATAAAAAATAAAATCCACATTTTTAAATTTAGAAATCAAAGATATTAAAACCACAGATAAAAGTCACCTGTGGTAGAAGCTGTACTTTCAAACACAAATGAGTAGAGCCACCTGTGCTGACATTTTCACTCTCTACTCCAAAAGCTCTGACTGATACATACAAAAGTGTTCAGCTTCCTCTAGATAGCAATTATTTATTGTATAACCTGTAACCAAACCTACACACGTATTCACTTCATATAATATCCCGATCGAGTCCTGGACGGAGTCTTTATCCCTTGTCCATCTAGATCTAGAGATATCAAATAAAATGTGCTATAGCCTGTGATAGTGGATGTAATCTATCAGTTCCCTGCCATTGGAGCAACACAGCTCTCCTTTACCAATATTAAACACAATACTAAAATATCACAAGTCACAGCCAGCTAAATCTAAAGGCTAAATGACCTGGTTAAAGCATGGCTTTGAACTTTTATGTTCTGGTGAACTTTGAAAAGTTAATGTACATGCTTCAAAACAAATGCCTAAGAATCCAGAATCCAAACTGCAGTTAGGACTTTTAGACACTGGGTGGCAGCAGTTTTCTAAATCAGCGAGGCAGGTTTGAGTTTAAGTTCTTTGCTTCTGAGTTATCCCCATGACATTCATACACATTTGACTGTAGAGCACACCACACCAAATCAAGTAACAGTATTTACAACATTTTTGAGTTTTGGATTGTTAATTGCTGTTAATTTTGTATTCTCTGTTTGCTTTTGAACCCTCATTTTATAGTTCAGATTTTCTTTACCTCTGTTATTTTGCATTATTTATTTTTGTTACTTTATTCTAGTGCAGTCTATTCTCCCTAGTTACATCTTGAACCTTTTTAAGTCTTTGTCTCTATTCTGTTCCCTTTCACCTACTTCCTGTTTTATTTTATTAATCCTCTGTGTCTTTTGCATTGCTAGTAGTTTTAATTCCTTTTGTTAGTCCCTTAATTAGTTACAGCTGCGCCTTGTTACCCTGGTGTTTCCAGTCTCCCTGATGTCTCCCCGTTGGTCTCAGAAGTCTGCATTTGGGTCCATAATCTGCACTTTCTTGACAAAAATTAAATAAACATATTAAGTTTTAGATGTGCATTTATGTTTAAACGTAAACGTCACAATTTTATTGTACACATTTTTAAAAAAACTGCTATTTTTTGAGTAAGTGAATCATATTGAACATACTGAAAAATATCTAAGCCGTTTTCACTGGCTTCCTTCTTTCTACTGATTTAAAACTAGAACCATGAAACTTTACCAAGATGTACTCCATGACCAATGCAAAAAGCAGGATTGAGGACTACCCTATGTGGTAGGCTTTGGTAGTGAGTCCGTTGCAGACTGGGAGCTCTTTAAAAATAATTTGTCAAAATCCCTGAGGAGCAGCCTACCATCTGTTCAAGTAAAATACAAAAGAAAGCCACGCCACACCTTTTTGTTTTGACAACCATCTCTTTGAATATGCTAAAAGTCTAAAACACGTGAAATCAAGTTGTGACTTCAAACTTGAAATCAATCACAATCTCCTGTTAACTGTGTCCCCATTCATTTGACTCACTAACTGCAAACTAATAGTATATATACCACATGTTGTTAGTGTTTAGTGTTAAAACTGGGGTAGGCATATTGTTTTGCATGTCACTGGAGAAAGAACTCACAATAACTTTTGTCATATTGTAATACAAATAGTCTAAAAGAGAACTTGACTCCTCCACCTTTTCTCTGTCCAGTTTTTCACACCATATCATGTGGGGAATATAAACTAGAATAAAGGCAGGATCTGCATGGTCCTATAGATCCATTAGTCCTTGGACAAATGCACAGTTTCTTGTAGTTTTTTCTCCCTGCACCACCACCCTGATTTTAGATCAAACAATCAAGATGTGATCAAACTGCAGAGTTTCAATTTTAATTCAAGGGGTTGAACAAAAGTATTGAGTTAACTGTTAAGGAACTAAAGTATTTTTATACATAGTCACCAATTTTCAGAGGCTCAATACTATTTGGACAGTTGACTGACAAGCAACTGGTTGATAAAACATCTGGAGATGATACAGATTCAAACTTGTATTTGTTAGCTGTTCACTGGAATTCTCAATATTTGACTTACAGAGAGATGTCAGTGCAAGTGCCCATCCTCATGTGGGCTGAAACAAGTAAACCTATCAGAGAGACAGCAAAAACCTTCAGGAATAACCAAATCATAATCTAGCACATTATTTAAAAGAAGGAAGCCAAGCAAAGTATAGAGAAGGAAAGAAATAGCCCATAATGCTAAGCATGTGACCAAACATGGTGGAGGCAATGTTGAATGGAACCAGGTCACTAGTATTTATTGATGGTGTGACTGCAAATAGAGGTAGCGAGATGAATTATGTAATTAAGTGTACAGGGTTACACTTTCTACTCAGATTCAGCCACAAAACTGGGTCGAGAGCGTTTCACAATGGAAATGGATAATGATCCAAAAAGCATACTGTACAAGCAACACAAGAGCCTCTCAAAACAAACAAATAACAAAAAATAGGTTGGTCTTTAATAGCCAAGTCAGTCACCTGATTTCAAGCAAAAAGACAAAACTGAAGCAGACAGACCTACAAACAAAGGCCTAGTCTGTCAAAATCAGCATTTGGTGATGTCCATAGTTTCTAAACTTCAGGCAGTCATTGACTGGAATAGATTTTCATCTAAATTCTTATATTTAAAATTAATGTAGCTTGTTTACTTAATTTTGACCCTCTGATAATATGTGACTATGTATAAAAATGACTATAGCTGCTAACCAGTTAATACACCATATCTTTTAAATCCCCTTGAATTAAAGCTGAAAGTCCACACTTCAATCAGATCCTGATTCCTTTATTTAAAATCCACAGTCATGCTGTACAGAAGCAAAAGTACAAACACTGCTTCACTGTCCAAAAACCTAAATGCCTCTGCATAATGCAGCCTTAATATCAAGGCAGGTGTGGGTTTATTTGTATTTTTAAGGCAGTAGAGTGAAGTGCATCAGTGATGTATGCTGGCAAATGATCTGTAAATGTTAGAGGAACTGAAGTGAGACTGTTCCCGGCAACAGATCAATATTGGCTCAACACCCATCGAAACCAGGGTGCTAAACTCAGAGAGTAAAACTCACTTTGAGTCAGAGTGCCATTTCTACCGATTTCTGTGCACGTCCTCTTGCGTACATGCTGAGCATGAATTATTATTCTGATCTTAAAACTAAAACCTAAGAAAGGTGAGAACATCTCAAATATATTTTCCTATCTCTTAAATAGCTAAAGACACATGCACACTCACATGCACTCACATCCCCACCCAGGAACCTTCTAGTGCATGTCCGATGGCATCTCTTTCTAACTGCACTGTCATGAAATGTTAGCTGCACACTCAGCACTCATTGTCATCATGATCAATTTAGATTTACTGCTGAGGAGTAATTCAGCCTTTTTCTTTCTTTCTTTCTTTTTTTTTTTTTACACACGGGGTGCTTATCTGCACACATCTAAATATCTATAAACATACACAAAAGAGATTTATTAGTATAGCTTGGGAAACTACAGCTTGACTTTTTGTGGCGTTGTAATGTAACAACAATTTAAAAGTTAGATGTTAAGCATTAACTGTAAGCATTGTCTAAAATCCCTCCTCCATTCTCCTGTCTGGCTGCAAGAGATTCCACTACCACATTGTTAACAAAACACTTCATTTTATGCAGCTGATATTTTCATTATTGGTTATTGCTTAGTCCATAAAAAAATTTAAAAAAAAGGTCCAATACAATTTCCTAGAGAGGTGGCATCTCCTTTGTCTGAACACTCAAATGTCCTTATTTGAATCTTTACCATGTAAAATAAAGAAAAGGAAAGTTTAAAGTTTGCTTGAAAAAATAACTTGAGTGATTATTTAAAGACCAAAATGTGACCTCTATTCACAAGTATCATTTCTGCTGCTTTGCTTTACACGGGGAAAATAAGATTCACACTCAGTACCTCGCTAAAACTCAGAGGATACTGTATGAATTTGATTAAAAGATCACACATAGATTGACCTGCTATACAAAGTGTTGATTCCTTGCAATATATAAACAAGAAGAAAACTGTGACATTTTAGGACAACAACTACTACTTTTAATGTTTTAAGTTATCTTTTTTTATTTAAGAAGCTGGTATTTCTTTTTTTCCCTGTTCTTATACACAGCAAATTCCTGCATTCCTGCAAATCCTTAAACTTTACAATACTGCAATTTAAATTAAATGAACATAATTTTACACTACATAATGCATGAACTCTGTTGCTTCCTCAAATCTGTGCCACAGTTAATTAAATGCTAATAAAGTGCTTTTCCAGTTTCACTCTACTAATAGTCCTGGAAGAGGCTATTTTAACACATTTACATTATTTATGTTGCCAGAACTATCATTTGAAACACAAAAAGATCATACTGGATTTTTCTCCCCCCAACCTTTCTCTTATATTTAGAACAAAGTTAATGTTATTGCATTGTAAGTCCTTGCATTGATCATCCCTCTGTAGTCACACCAGCTCTTTAATGGCCTCACAGCCATGAATATTAGATACACTTCCCTTCACCCCTCAGTGCAAATATGATGAGCCAGCCTGACGCGGCTTTAAGGAAACAAACAACGAGATACAAGAGTATCTGTATGGGTTTCATATATATCTGATAGAGAAGGTTCTGGGATACACTAGTTCGAACACAATGCAAGAATGAAGGCATGAATGCAACTTGCACATGCAGAAACTTATAATACTCCCCAATGACACCTTTCAGCAGAGTCACACAAAAATCACTGCTGCACTTTGCTGTTCGTCTGCTTTTGTGTAATTCTGCAAGCGTGTTTTACAGTGAAGCAACGATAGTGGATATTCTCCTGAGTGAGATTAGCTACAATATGAGGATAGTAACAGAGATGCTGGGTTACAACCCATTATGTCTGGGAGAGAGACAGAGAGAGAGAAAGGGAAAGAAGAGAGAGGTGAGGAGGAGGAGGAAAGGAGGGTGTGACAGAAACACAAGCAAAGAGCAAAGGGAGTCATTATCCGCACACAATATTTGAATCTGCTGTGTTTTTTAATCGCACTGCTTCTCGTCCTCGTGTTATTTTTTTCTTTGCTGTACTATAAGATGCTTTGATTGAGGCAACATGAGTTCTCTTCTGACAAATATGTGAGCGGGCTGGAATTTCCCTCCACATAACTAAGTCACTTACTTATTTATGCGGACATCCAGCGGGTGAGAGCATCTGAAGGAGCTGTTTGGGTGTCTCTGACACACAGAGGAGGACATGGCGGGGGACCTCGTGGTTGGGATGCTGTATAACTTGTTACTACCCCTGCTCCTGCTCACTGGTGAGTTGATGTCTGTATGTTTATTTAATTTTTATTTATTTTTACTGCTGGTGTTGGTGGTTTTGTCCGGAGATAGTCGGGTTTATAGGGATATGTAATAGACGCGGTTTCAGATTTTTGGGTGTAAAAGTTTACATGGCAAGAATCTTCAGGTGTTTACTAAAGGTTGCATATCGTTAACACAGCATAAGCTGGGTAAAAGCTACTGGTGAACCCTTGTTGCAGCATATTATCGAGACACAAAAACAATAATTCACACTCAATTTGTGAGAAGCAATGTGCTGCCAGATTAAACCTGAGGTAGACCGTGCTGATGAAAAACAGTTACTCCTATCTGAGCAGCATTTCTGTACCCACCATCAAGTAAACTGTTTAAGTGAAACCTGCACATAATGTCCCTATGTGCTGCAGGGTAAGGTTAACACTTAACCTCTGCTTGCTGCTTAGGAGCATTTTGATGATCATTTGTTGGTATTTCTGCTGGCATAAATGTTCTCATTTTGCAGTTATAATGTTGTTTAAAATGAATGTATCATATTTGAGGTTAGGTATGAGGTAGTCAGTATTAAACAATTTTCTTTAAGATTCTAACAAATCATCCATAGATTTCAGAAGTACCAAAATATTAGCTGAATTGTAGGGCTTTTTTAAATTAGTTAACTAAATTAATATTTATTCCTGTTCCAAAATATTTTAGGTCTACTTGTTGAACTCAGGTGTTTTCCAGCATAGAGCAAACCAATCAAAAACAATCAGCATCTTTAACCAGCTTTGTTAACTAAGGTTTCCTTGCTAAAACAAATATAATGGCTTATATTAATGGCAATAACAGCTTACCAGGGATTTTTCCTACACATAAGAAATCACCCCGGAAGTGTGTAACCTTTTTTTTTTTTTTTTAAACAACTTTAGGTTGGGGTTAATTTAATTATTCATAAAGTGCACCTTTGCTTATCAAATGGGCAAGAATAACAGGAAAATGATAGGGCTTCTGTTAAGTAGTATACACTCAGTGCTGTTACTATAAGCAGAGTAATCACACTGATGTGGATAGACAACCCAGAAAAACCCTCTTTCAGCCAGGTTTTATAAATTGTTATACTATAAAAAAAATCAAAGGTATACTAGACACAGTTTATTCTTTTGCCCTTTGTTTCATTATGTGTGTTTTACTGTTGTGATGTGTACTTGCTACCTTAGATGAAACATTACGAGTATTTTAGAGTTTACATAATAATAAACATTAAAAAAAAGCATGCTGTGCCTTATAAAAATTTTCTTTGAATTTCTCTCAGACCCATTGTGTTTTTTCCCCTCTGCTTCTCAGCTTCATCTTTCCGCTATAATGGTCTGTCACTGGTATATTTCCTGTTTTTGCTCATCTTACCGCTGCTGCCGAACCCGAGTCTGGTCACCATGAAAGGTGAGAGGGGCTCCAGAGGCTAATGACGTCATCTGGCCTGTTGTTGCTCTGATTCATAATGTAAAGGTCTTGGTTGAAACTTGATTCAAATTTAAACAACATCAGTGATTCAGTCTTTTTTGCCTGAACTTTAAGCTTATAAGATTATTCCAGCATGTACCAGGTAATTGTAGAAAAACAATGTTAATTTCCTACCTTGTGGGTTAGAGAAAATGCTTTCACTTTGATAAACATTTCTTGTGATGTTTTGTATAAAATTTGCAGTTCCACATATTTGTACACCAAATGCTCTGTGGCATTCAAACCTAATATTGATCTGGCATCTTATTTTAACGATTAAAATGTGTGGTTAAAACTGATAAAAATTAAGATACATTTTTAGAAATTTAGAATTAGCTTCATGACCCTGATGTCATTCACTCACCTTCTTTCTCATGTCTTCTTTTGATTTTGGCATGTTGCGCTAATGTTGAGGCCGTTTAGCCAGTTCATGCTTCTGTTCAGTTCAGGTGATGATTCGATGGAACAGGACATTCACAGTTATACAGTCTCTGTGTGACAAATCATACTCCAAACAATTATCAGTGCTTTGAGGTTTGAGCAAATACTTTTTTGTTTTTGCAAGGTCAGGCTGGTATTACTTGATCATTATATATAAATTCATATAACTAGGAATTTATATATTTGCTTATTTTAATTTAGTCTCTATCTTAACTGGTTTTTGCATTGTTTTTTATGCCATTTAATTTTTTTTAATTTATTTTATGCTAGTTTGTGTACAGTTTTGTGATCATGTTACTTACCTACTTATCATTTCAAACTTGTATTTTGTGTTTTCGCTGGTTGCCTTTCCCTTTTTTTTTTTAACTTAGTTTAAAGAGCAGAAACAGTTTCACATGAGGTACGTGCAAAAATAGGAGAAATCAGGTAATCTGATGTAAAGTAAAAGAAATGTAAAGACAAGCGCAGGTAAATCAAACTGTGTGCGATGTATATATGTCTACAGCATGCGTGTGTGTGCCATCTCTGTATTGATCACAGCATTCTGATGAATTAAAGTATATGTATCCCTCCCTCAAAGTACTTTGTAAAGGGGAAGTGGTTTGAATGGTCAAATCAATTATACATAGCCTGGTAATTACAGCAAGGAATTAAAAGATGTAATGTCAGCATTTTGACAGCATTTCTTCTTTCGCTCTTTTTCTATGCCTCCATATAAAAACTGTTTGCCCTTCAGCTTCATAAATCCCCCTGCTATAATCTTACTGTGCGTGGACTAAGTGGTAAGCCTGTGTACATCGTGTGTGTACGGCTCATGCGTTTCTGTGCACCCACCTATGCTGGAGAGAGTGTGTACGTGTGTGTTTTATGAAACAATGCTTTTAGTAAAAAGCGTGAACATCGACAACACATTTGCTGGCTCAGCTAATGCTAAGCCACGTCAGCTATTAATGCTTTGTATCTCCAACCTTTTGATTACAAGAACTCTAGCCCTGAGACTATGAATTGTTTTATTTATTTGAATATACAGCCAAAATCGCAACACAGCAACTCACTTTCAGACTGTCATTAATATCTTTAATGACAGTCTGAAAGATAATAAATTGGGAACTTGTGCAAATAATGTTGTGACGCGAGTGTGATTTCAAAAATAGTGCCACAAAGCGATTTCATTGGATAAATAGCTGTACTAGACCAGTCGTGCCAGGCGTTTCTTTGAGACTTGAGCGTCCAGTTTCTTTCATAGAAACTGGAGTATGGACAGAACCAGTCCAATTTACTGCCAAGTGTCTGGGAGACAATATTCTGCTGAACAATGTCTGAAGAGAACCACAGGATGCATCCATTACTGTGTGTTTTTGTGTATCTGTGTCCCAGAACTCAGAGAGTAACATGCCGGCTTTATTTAAGGGGAATAAAAATGATTATTGAGTTGAACAGGAGACAACAAAACACGTGGTGTACAGCAAAGATAAAAGCAACTTCTATTTTTATTGAAACCAACTTTTCTCTGCAACTACAACTGTGGAATTAATCCTACTTAATTTCAGACACAATTCTGGCTTCCAACAATTATAGAATAATATAATAGATTAAAAAAACTATTGCATAATATTCTGTTTTGCAACAGTTTGCTTGCTTTGCCTTTCAGGACATCTCTTTCTTTGACTTTTGTTTCTCTATAAATTTTATACCAGGGTGTCACAGATTTAGTCCTGCTCACATTTTATTTACATATTCATCTTTTATATTTGAATTACGGTTAAAGTTTGAAGAAAGTTGAATTGACTCAGTATTTTCAGTCTATGAGTAATTGTGTTAATTATTTGTGATTTCATAATAGATAAAAATAATAGATTTTGTCCTAATTTCATAAAGTTTTCTTGGTAGCATTTAGAGGGAGAGAAATTGCTAATTATTAAAGATTAAAACATCAAAGTCACACCTCGGGACCTGTTCTATCAACATATATAGTGAAATACATCATTTGTTTCCCCGAGAGACAAATTTTGTATTTTTCCCTCTGTAATTCATCACAGTGGATTTTAAATCAAGCAATCACGATGCGATTAAAGATTTTCACCTTCAATTCAAAGGGTTGGAAAAAATGTGTATAGTTGTATCATTGTTGAGGTCTGCAATAAAGAGACACCTTCATAATGGAAATACAAAGAATTTACTACAAGATGCAAACCACAGGTTACAATGAAGAACAAGAGGGCAATGTTGCAAGAAAACATCTAAAACAGCCTGAACATCTCTGGGGAAACAAAATCCTTGGACAGATGAAGCCAAGATTAACTTGCACCAGAATGATGGGGAGAGTAAGATGTGGAGCAGAAGACAAACTGCTCCAGCATACCACATTATCTGTCAAACATGGTGGTGGCAGTGTTATGGTGTGGGCATGTATGGTTGCCAGTGGAAGTGGGTCATCACCCAAAGCATACTGCAAAGGAACTAAAGTTTTTCAAGACAAAGAATTGAAATATTCTTCAATGACCAAGACAGACCCTTATCTCAACACAACAGTTCAGTTTTATAGTTACTAAGAGACAAAACTGAGGGCAGAAAAACCCACAAGCAAGCAAGCAGCAACTGAAACTGGCTGCAGTGAAGGCCTAGCAGAGCATCTAATGGGAGGAAATGCAGGCAGTCATTGACTAAAAAGGGTTTTAATACAAGTATTGAAAACAATCCTTACATTCAAAGTTATGTTGGTTTGTCCAGTTAATTTTGAGTCTCTGAAAATGTCGGACTATGTATAAAAAATGCTGTAATTCCTTAACAGTTTTTACAAACTTTGTGATAGAAGCTATCAAGGAAAGCTGATAATCTGCACTTTAATCACATTGTGATTGTTCAATTTAAAATCCACTGTGGTTTTGTACACTGGTGTTAAACTACAAACTATCTGACGGTCCAATAAATTATGGGCGTAACTGTTTGCACTACTGTAAACCATAAACCATTTCTAGCTCATTACACAGAACAAAAGACTTTGTTCTGAATTCTGTAACTGCACTTACTTTTGCTTCCTGCTTGCTACTGGTCTTAGGTCAAACTGGGCAGTTCCTGCGGCTGATCATCTACACGAGTTTGATGTTCCTGACCCTGCAGTGCTTCATGCAGATCCCCTTCGCATACATTCCTCCACAAGGTGAAAACAAAACTCTGGTCACAATAAATGAGCGATTTTTATAATAAAATGTCACCAATCCTCCGAGCAGACCTCAAAGACAGCCAAAAAAATAGCTTGACTATAAAACAGTGCAAAGAAATACCCAATTAAAACAGGAATAATGCTTTTTAACTTGATGGCTGTTTGGTTTTCCCCTTTTCTAACAGTTAGTGGCTTCTGGGATGGATTTCTCTACCATTTGGGAATTGTAAGGTAGGCAGCCTGTGTTGGTTTTTTTTTAAATGTGCTTATAAACAAATTGATGTATCATCTATTGGAGATGAGTGAAGATCAAATGTTAATGTGTGTGTATTTTCAGATTTAGCTCGGTTGATCCTGGGAATATTGTACGTCTCCTGCTCCCAGACGTGGGCCTCTTGGTCTCTACGTTGTTCATACTGAGGCTCTGCAGGAAACTGCTACGCCCTGTGCCCCAGGTCAACCTCCATGAAAACGGAATCCCGCCCTCTGACCCGCAGGTAACCACTCGCTTGTCAATAGCTATAGTCACTATGACACAACATTACCCTTGGGGTATCAAACATAAGGCCCAGGGACCAGAATCAGCCCAGCAAAGACTCCAGTCTAGTCTGCTGGAAAGTTTTGGAAAATGTGAAGGAGTACAAAGATTTTGAACTGTATTTTAATACATTTTTCTATTGATAAAGATGACTCACTTTGCCATTCAGTGAGTCATCAGTCAAAAAACATTATTACAAATACGGGGCAGTCTGGGGAATGAGCTACTAGAACTTTTTCTGTAATTTTACACATTTATTGTGTGCTTCTTTTTTCTCATTTTAAGACATCTCAGGGATTAAATGTTTAGCTAAATGTCTTTACAATGACAGAATGGTGAGTTTTAGTGATCTGACCCACTTAAGATCAAAGCAGGCTGTATGTGGCCCACAATGTTCTATTGGTTTAACTTCCCTGCATTAAGCTAACAAAGCGCTGATTGTTTCATGGATCTTTCAGGATGTGGAAACCTCTGACACGGAGTCAGAGGATGGAAGTGAATTAGAGGGTTCGTCCTTTGACAGCTCAGAAGAGACTACCCTGCCGGTACAGTCGGGTCCACCACAATTTGTCCAGAAGCTCATAGTGTTTGCAGCTGGACTGAGGCTGCTGCTGTCAGCTATCATGAACACAGCAGGGAAGGTGGTGGTGACTCTGCTGCTGGGGTTGGCAGGTACAATACAGCAGCAGCTTTGTGCATGCCAGCTTACTATAGCTTAAAAATGGTGAGTATTGCCTAATTCACCTTTTTCTTCATGGCTTGTCATCTTTTATGTGTGTACAGGTATCATACTGCCCTCCCTTACCTCAGGAGTGTACTTCGGGGTGTTCCTGGGGCTGGTATGGTGGTGGGTGTTTGGCCGCTCCATCAGCATGCTACTCTTCAGCTCCCTGTGTGTGATGATGGCCATTTTCAGCGGAGGACACCTGCTGGTTCTGTATCTCTATCAGCTGCCACTTTCCCAGGCGCTTATACCACCAGAAGATGTTTATCCCAGGTATAGAAATAAGATTAGATATTTAAATTATATCAGTCTGGTTCTTCTATTTCTTTATTTAAATTCTTTTTACTAAAAATATGCCTCACACTTATTCTCTTTTCTCTCTCCCTTTACTCTTCCCATTCATCTCCAGATTGTTTGGTATGATAGGAGTCATCAGATCCGACACTTCAAACCTGCACTCTCTTAGCATGCACACAAACGTCAGCTGGCCAGACTTCCTCAACCCTTTGGTTCTTCTACTCCTCTACTACACACTAGTGGCTTTGCTGCACAAATGGGTTCATGTCACAGAGAAGGTGCGCGCGTGTGTGTCAGACTAAATATGTTTAGAGCCAAAAGTCATCTGGGATAGGTTCGAAATGACAAACATGGGTTTTTTGTTAATTAAAATGAGAAAAATACATGCTCGCACACATCAGAACTCGTGCAGGTTCCTGGGCAGAAGACAAGCCAGTGACAAAACACACACAGACAATAATGCAGACAGCCGGGTTATTTTAAGTCACATGGGTGTAAAGTCCAATGAGGTCAAAAAAATGTTTCTGGCTGGTGGATTTTAATAAGCAACACTTGCCTTGGCTGACGAGGGCAGAAGTTGCTTTTAAACACTAGAGTTGTGCATACATTATCTGCTCTTCAGCTATTGCAGTGACTTGAGCTAAGAAAACTACTGCTTTTATCATACCAGTAACACACCTCTGCCCCAACTTCCACAACTGTGTTGCCCAAGGAAGCAGATTTCCAGGTTCTACCAGCTTATCTTGGAAGGTTGCCACTCCCAATAGTACTACAAGTAGAAGTGCAAGTTTTACTAATACTTTGAGTGCTACTCTGCCATTGCTGGTCCACATGGTTTTCACTTACTTGGCAGACTTTTGATAGTGATTGTGCTTCTCAGGATGAAGCAGATGAGGTTGAGAGTCCAGTAGAAAGTCCAGACGCTCCTCCAAGCTTCTCCAGGGTCATCTACATCTCAGGAGATAAGCAAGAGGTAACTTCATTATTGAATTTTGCATCCGACTATAGTTCTGGTTGGTACTTATATCAGTGATCCTGAATTCATGCTGAAAGCTTAATGGCTGCTAAATAAATTATTGGACATCACATAGTTTTATTGCTACAAGTTGGTATTTAAACGCCTATTAAAGTCAAGATTTCCCTTTTTAGCTTTTAAGTAGCACAGATGAGGAAACCTATCTACCTGACGAGGTGAGGATGTTTTAGCATTTTCTATTTAGTACACTGAATTCTCAATCAGATGTGGACTCACTTAAAATTTCTTAGAGATTATCCTACAGTTGTGTTGTAACACACAGCATAATTTGCTCTCTTTCTTCAGCCAATGATTTTGATCAAAGGAAACTCCTGGCAAGATCTCCACACTGACAGTCTTGGATGTCCATTAGGAGGGGCAGGTTACACAAACGGTTACCCTCTACCACATTATGAGGGCAAGGACTCACTGTCTCATGGTAATCACAGAAAGCTTTCTAAATACATATTTAATTAACTAAAACTATACAGTACACAAACTTGATAAAAAAAAAGCAGAAGCTACTTTCAGCTGCTCTCTTATTCATAAGGGGCCACTGCATATAGATTTGGCAGATTTTTTAATGACAGATGTCCTTCTTCACACAACCCCAAAAAAGATTTGTGTGTCCTCCTTGGTATGGAACCAGGGAACTTTTTGTTTGTTAGGTAAACATGTAAACCACTACGCTATAGAGTCAACTTTAATTTTTCACTAAACCCTTTCATTTCATTCTTTACTTTCCCTCCCTCTTTTGCCAGACACAGAAAGCGAGGAAGATGTGGAGGAGAAGACTGAGGAGGTCCATGAGAGTTTGACAGACACCTTGCCTCTACCTTCAGGCCCAAGTGGTCTGGTCATTTTTGGTCAGCAGGTGCAAAAGCACAGCTACGTCAGCGGCCTTATCATCATGATGGTAGAGTACAAATAATCATGCTGGTTCATAAATGTGTTCTGTGTGGTGACTTTTTTTTAGCAGCCACAACCAGTATCATCACAGTGTTGAACAGGTGAAGACATTAGGAATAGGTCACATTATGTTACAAGCAAAGATAAGGAGGATTTACACATTAGCTATGAAGTTTCAACCTTTAAAGAAAATGGTTTATTTGTTTTCTGAAACCACTTTTTTTTTTATACAGTTACAATACTTTAGACAACTGCAAGACTAATTTATATATCCATACTGTTTTGTGAAGCTTTTTATTACAAATTCCCAGAGCCTACTGGTACAATCTTTATTTTCTACCAAGGTTATTATAGTTAACTGTAACTAAGATAAAAATTAAATCTAGATGTGAAAGGCATTTTAGTTAGCTAAAATAAAATGAAAAACATGACTTTTGAAAAAATTTTTTTTACTATTACTATATCTTAGTAGTATTTGTTAGTTTTCGTACGAGTTTTATCACAAATTGTCTAATTAATTTTGACTAATTAACATCTGACCAGTTGAAGCTAAAGCAGCCATATTTGGGTGAGTAAAGATTAGCAAGCAACTTTGCATAGTTAATAGCAGGCTCACTCTGTCGTTATGAAGTTAACTATAAGTTAATTCACAACATTAACAATATTAGCTAATTCACCCTAAGCGGCTAAAGCAGCTAAAGAAAACTAGCTAACATTAGAGGTTGTTAAAGTTGTTTTTGTTATGATATCCACTGCGTACAGATTTGGAGTATCACCTACAACAACTGGCTGACTTTCGCCATGCTTGTGTGGTCCTGTATAATTTGGATGATGAGAGACAGAAGGCGGTATGCCATGATGTCCGCCCCTTTCCTCGCCATCTATGGCACCGTGCTGGTGGTGCTGGGCTTCTTCAGCGGGCTCCGGCTGAGCCGGGCCGAGTTGTACCCGGGTCTGCCCCCGGCGGTCATAGTGGACTTTGACCTGAACAGCTATCACCCTGCACCCTGTGTCCACCTGGGAGCAAAGGTTAGCCATGACAGGGTAATAAGGAGCAGGAATGGACCTGATAAACTATTGTAATTTCCTTCTGTGATTCTCGCTTCCATTAAAAACAATAAAGCTGTATTTAGACCTAACTTAGCTTGTAGGTTATATTGTTTTTTTGTGTGTGTTACCGTTCAATCATTTAAGAAACACGAGCCTTACTGTATACAGTAACCTTATGTACTTAGTAAAAATTACTCTTGTATAGTCGTTTGGCTTTTTTGTACACATTTGTTGTCTAATATAACTCTAATTCACTTTTTCTTCCTGACATCTATTTATCAGTGTGTTCATGTATTCCATCTAAAGTTTATTACCATAAGGAAATTTGTGTTTTTTTAATCAGACAGTCTGAAGTCACTGAATTCAGTTTAAATATTTCTTAAACAAGAATTTTCCAACAGGATCCACAGACTAGTGTACTTTGAAAGCTTTTGACAGATTTATTTAAAATATTTTTTTGTTCCCAACACAGGTCTGCTTCAGTTTAACATTTACTAAGTACACAAACTTTTGTATTTTGTGTTTATGATAAACTATTTTCACTGCAGGTCTTCTACACCTTCAGCTTTTGGTTGATGTTTCGTCAGCAGCTGAAGGAGAGACAGGAGGGGCAGAGCATGAAGGCAGAATCTCTGGATGAAGTCAAAGTCGTGCCACGTAATTTATCTTTTCATTGATTTTCTCGAGATCATATGTCAGAAGATGTTGGAGTAATGTAACTCCTACCTGGGCACTAATGAAAATCATCCTGACATCAACAAGACAAGTTTAATCATCAAGCTGTCCCTGTAATGCCCTCCCTTACCTCCTCTTTCTCACTGTGTTTCTGCCTCCTTGTTTTGCGCCTTGCCAGCGGAGGAAAATCAACCATCTCCTCTGGTAGCGAAACTGATCTCAGGTGTAAAGGGGTTTCTGGTGAAGTACTGGATCCTCTTCTGCTGCTCTATGTTCTTTGTGGTCAGCTTCTCTGGAAAGGTATCTAATGACAGACTTAAACATCGTAGCACTGGCTAAGGCAGATTTTTACTGACAGAGGCCCTAAATATCACAGGAAGAAGTTTTTTAACAACTATTTTTTGCTTTTCTTCTCAATATGCTTTTTGCATTCTCATTACATGTAGTGCCCAGTGCTCACCAGATACTGGCTGTGAGCACTCTGGCTAGTATGGTTATTGTAAGAACTCATCTTGCTGCTGTTTCAGCCCATGGTGCTACATACGGCAACGTACAGAAGCTTTAGTAATGCTCATCTAACACAGCCGTGAGATGAAGTCCCGGTTACATCCTGTAAAAATGAAGATGTTGTTACAGCGGCTTTCAGTAAAGGCTGCACAATCTTAATCTGCAGACATAGTCACAGAGAGTCTGTCTGTGGTCAGTGAGGGAGCTGAACCAGCGCTTCCAGTCACCTTTGTAACTGCAACTCCTCCGACTTCCCCGAACATCAGTGCACTCTCACCTCGTCCTTGAATGCACTGAAAATGCACCATACTGTATCATTATAAAGCACAGCCTTTCTCTATAAGTCGGATATAATGCAAACAAAACTGTATTGCAAAAAGAGTTTTCCAAAAATACTTTCAAACTGATCTTTAGGAGCCTCTGTATGGTCAAAAACGAATATTATTATGATTAGTAGTAGTAGTAGAAATAATAGGTTTAAAAGTAGTATTATTGTTATTCTTGTTGTTGTTTTTTCACATATATTTCCTTCTTCAGTACTGTTGAATATCAGCATGTGTTTTGTCGGCTGCTAGTAAAACCTTATTTATGAAAAAGAAGATGGAAATGCTCCTGCCTATAGTCCCACAAGTCATTGGATCCTGCTGTTTCTATAATCTCAGTCAGAATTGTTTCTGAGCCGTGCAAATAATAAGTAAATACTATTGTTTCATTCATTGTATCATGTTTCACTCATTCAGGTGGTCGTATACAAAATCCTCTACATTGTCCTCTTTCTCTTCTGTGTTGTTCTCTACCAGGTTAGTAACTCAGTTTTCTGTCCTCTAACTTAAAGTAGACTTATATCAGAGTATAGTTACTTAGTTCACAAAATACCCCTCTATCTATCTATCTATCTATCTATCTATCTATCTATCTATCTATCTATCTATCTATCTGTATGTACATGTATGTACATGTATACAAGGGTATATAGTACATATATATATATATATATATATATATATATATATATAGTAGATGAAAGAGGGAAATGAGATTTTGAAATGGGTCACTAAGTGGAAAGGAAAATCCACTTTTATAGTTCAAATGTTGTTGTAGAACACATAAAGCCAATATATTTTAGGTTCATCTTACACTATAATGTGTTGACTCCTAAACTAACATCAGTGAACCATTCAGCTGTTGTTTGTGCATAAAAATGTTCGCAGTGGGTGTAGATCTTCCATAAAATGTAGAAAAGCTCACAAAGACAGACTGTTTACTCTTCATCCATACTCTTTTCCAGTTAAAAGTATTGATTATGACTAATAAGCACATACACAACCACTTTTTTTGCTCCAGTTTTGCTGTTTTTTCTTGCCCATATTATGTTTCTGCTGACCTTTTAGAAAGACGGTAGGCACTTACAGGAAGGCCTAATGGCTTTGGAGATGACATGTCTATTTAGACAACATCAGCAACGCCCCGGTGTTTTACATACCAAGGCGATTCGAGGGATAAATGCAACACTGTCATTTATAATGAAGATCTAATTTGGCTGCTCTGAACTATTTTGTTTAATTTTATATATATATATATATATGTATATATATTTATTGTCCAGGTACACCCTGGACAGACTGGTAGCCTGTCCAAGGTGTACCCTGCCTCTCGCCCCATGGTGGCTGGAATAGGCTCCATCCGTCCCTTACCCTGAAAAGGATAAGGGGAAGAGGATCAATGGATGGATATTTAATTGATAATTATAAGACTTACAGGAGAAATTATACACTTTGTTTTTTCTCTCAGATTCGTTATGACGTGTGGCGTCGACTCCTGAAGACGTTCTGGGCAGTGGTTGTCGGTTACTCCATGGTGGTGTTGATAGCTATCTACATGTACCAGTTCAGAAGCGTGTCTGGGCTATTCAGACAAATCATGGGGATGTCAGAGGAAGGGTGAGTCTCATACAGTATTGTGCATAAGTCTTTAGAAACTTCTTGATTCTTTATATTTTGTTAGGCAAATGAGATAATAGATGCTGCAATTTATGGAAACGTGCAAGCACATATGTAAATACAGTAAAAGACAGTCTCTGATGTGCTGAAACACTATCCGCTCAAAACACGTGAGGGCTATAGGTTTGAGGCTGCTGTCAGGGGTTGGGGGGGCCTCTGGCATTTGTAGTTGTTGAGGGCTTGGATGCCTCTCCACACCTTCTGGCAGCTGGTCTGTGAAGAAGTCCTCTTTCCTCTTCCTGTAGGCCTCCTTGGCCTGTTTGATGCCCCTCCTTAGGTTGGCTCTGGCACAGAGAGCTGTCCCTCATGCTGAAGGCGGAATTACTAGTTTTAACAGTTTTCGGTTAGGAAAAACCTGGATGGTTTTGGTCAATGCCATATTCTCTACCCAACACTTGATGTAGAAAAGGATAGATTGAGTTTTTGCATAGTTATGTGTAGACACGACACTGGTTTATACCTTGAGTTTGGTCCTTTTTATGTTTGACTGATTCATAGGTCAGTGGCTTAATAAAGAGAAAACGTTCCTCTGAAATGGTCAGGTACAAGGAGTGGACTAAAAATGAGTGAAAAAGCAGGCAATGTCCAAAGAAAAACATTGAAAGACCTTGAGAAAGCCTGGAGAACTATTGCTCAAGAGCACTTTAAAACATTGCAAGAAGGCCTGACTCCTAGGAAGCAAATATAAAGAAATGAGGGGTGTAGACTCGAGTCTTTTGTCTTGTACTATATACTCGTGGTAGGTCGGGAATTGTTACTCATTAATTTATTTTTGTTAGTGTTAGGAGCCTTTTTGATATGAAGCAAGAAGATTCTTTATATCTATTTAATTTGTCTTTGTAGCAGACTTGGCTGTTTGTTATAAGGTTGTGTGTTTTTCTCCTGTGTGATTCTCCAGTCTTCGTGACCTGGGTCTGGAACGGTACGACACCGTGGAGCTGTTTGCACGCATTCTGCTTCCTGCTACGTTCCTTTTGGCTTGCATCCTCCAGCTTCATTATTTTAACTCTGACTTTCTGACTCTCACTGACCTGGACAACGTACCTGTCAGAGAAACTTCCAGGTGAGACAGCAGGAATGTATGCAAGGAGAGATCCTGCTCAGAAAAAACATTCTGTCATTTGATATCAATATGAACAAGGACATGTGGTGTGTTATATTAAAAGAAACGTAAACAAATGAGGCAGTCATGTATGTCAAAACAGGATAAATCTACTTAGAAAATATAAAAAATACATTATTTTTATTATATTTTAAAAGTAATTACAGGTTTCCCCCTCTCTAGATAAATGAAATAACAATTTTTGTGTCTTTTTTGTATGAGGTGCAATAAAAAAGCTCTATGACTCCTCGAAAACATCTTAACAGATTTAAATTCTTCCCTTCAGGGTTGTCTCCCTGCACAGCTGAGCCATAGTTGAATTGTAGCCAGAGACCTAACTCATTACCACGAATGATACTTGATGTAAAAGTCAGGTCAGTTTGGCACAGAAGTTAATGATTGTGTTCTGCAAGATTTTGAGGTTCAAGGTGAATTCGCAGCTGCTCAAGTGCTACTCGTCATAAGAGGATGTTAAAATTGTAGCATCACTGGGTACAGTCAGAAGATGCACAACAAAACAACTTTGATGGGGAGTTTTTAGTTTTTTTGTTAAGGGAAATTTTAATAAGTCGTATGAAATGTTTACGTTCTGATTGCCTACTGACTTTACTACATACTCTATGTGTCTCGTTTGTCCTTTTCTTCGTACAGAGAGGAAGAGCTCATGAATTCAGTCAATGAGATATCTGACACGTAAGTGTAGCAATTATCCTATTATAAATTTTTAATTGTACTCGCAGTTCAAATACTTTGATAGTTTGTACAAAGATCCACCACATTTGACCGCATCTCACACGGCTTATTCACTGCCTGTGGATAAAATCTGCATTTGAATCAAAATGAACTTTCTTTATGTGGTGAGAACATTAGATTATGTTTCAGTTACATGAAAATATTAAAAGTCGGGCAATAATAAAATAGTCTCTGGCTGTGCTTTGAGGTAACTGAAATATTACAAGCATTGTCATTATTCTCATTTTGTCCCAGCATTAAAGAAAACATTCAAAAGCTCCAGAAACGGTAAAACTCTTCATTGTTGTTTTAAAATTATTATCTTCATTCTGTATTGCATTAATTTGGAATATAATTTGTTTGGATGAAAAGTTACTACGTATACTTGGATATATAACAACCTGTAAAACTACCAATGGATTTGTTACTGAATTCCTGCAGTTTTTTAGTCAGATTTTCTTTAAATGAAACACGCTCATTGTGGTTGTCAGGCTTGTAAAGGAGCAGATGGGAAATGGTAAAAGTCAGGAGACTCTGGCCAGCATTGGACAGCAAAGCTCCTCAGAAAAAGGGGCAGAAGAGCAGGAGGAGGAGACAGGAGAAGGTAACTGGGAAAATAAATATTAATGGGACTATAAAATAACAGTATCTGTAACAACAATGTTTTTCATTAACAAGCTGGCACAGGTTGTTGTTGTTTTTTCAATTTTACTCTTTGAAACTCGTTGGCTTCCTTTAACACATGCAAACACATGCTAACATTACTCTTTCAGTTTAGAGCATTTGGAGTCTAGTCACATGTTCTGATGTTTCCTCTTCAGATAACTGAGATTGTACTGTTACTGTCTGCGGCTGCAGCATTGATATAATCCAGTGTTAATGATCAAATTATGTCTGATGCTCTTTCCTACCCTTGGTATCATCTCCTCTTCTTAGAAACAGTGCACAGCAGCAGTGAGGACAAGTGGATTGTGATTGTGGATCGGACAAGCCTGCTGCTCATCCAGGGTCTGTCGGGGCTTCGAAGGCTCCAGGAGCTGAGCTGGAGGCTGATGGAGCTCCACAGCCTCAAAATTGTGTCGTCTGGCATCATCTGGGTATCGCTGCAAGAGGTGGGATGTTGGCTCTGATCATGTACGCATAAATTCTATAGGTGTGTAAATACAAGTTATTAAAGCAGCAACAAAAAAAATATGTCCAACAGTATTGATTTACTAAGTGCTGATGTTGATGATCATAAAAAAGGGGTACATTTAATCTCCAGCTCTTCTTCTTCTCTGTACATAAATATGTTAATATATTTTGCACAGGTTTCACTGATGAACTTGCTTTTCCTGGTTCTGTGGGCATTTGCACTCCCGTTCCCACGGTTACGACCTTTGGCATCAAGCATCTCTGCTGTGTGGGCATGCGTCATGGTGGTGTGCAAGATGTTTTACCAGCTCAAAGTCATCAAACCTCTTGATTACTCCTCTAACTGCACTGCTGTGAGTTTTATGTATTTATAAGTCTCTGGAGGTTGGATTAAGTGGCTCGTTTCTGTGTTATTGGGGTTTTTTGCGCTTGTATTCTGTGGTAGTGCAGTTATACTCACCTCACAGCAAGAAGGTTCTGTGGTCAAACCTGCTAATGCATGTTAAATTAATTTGTGATTGTAACTGCCACTGTGTCACTCAGGACTGTAGTTATGTGGGATGCTATTTCTTCTAGTATGCACAAACATTACAAACTTCAGTCACATGGTCTTGATGTCATCTCTGATACTGAGGCACAAACAGGCTTTGATAATGAGTCTGACTACCTTGTCTAGGGTTTACTTCCCTCCAACAGCTCGGGCCTGGATGATGGAGCAGAGCTGAAGGGAAACATGGTGGAGTTGCTGAGGAGGTCTATCCTCTACATCGAGCCTGTTGACCCCGTCTACTGGTGTGGAGCACTGCGCAAGTGTGAGGGCAGGATCCTCCCTTGTCTCAGGGTGAGCTGATACATGTCAAAGTTTGGTATCTTAAAAAAATTGTGATGTGTTTCCAACATTTAGAAAAGAGTACACCTGCTTTTAAAAGCTCTTTTAAAGTCGTCCAGATGAACAGAATCAGCTTTTGGAGATTTACTTACCTGGATGATTGAGCATGCATCAAGATCTCTTTTAAAGTCATTTACTAGTCATGAAACTTCATTAGGGCAAAAATCTTTAAGAAATTTAGATTTCAGCTACTTAGCAGTAGTTTTGTTTAGAGAAAATAATACTTTGATATGCATACTATTATTATAGCGTTAAAATAATTGTTGGTTGTTTTTTTTTTACTGTGGTAGAACCATCTGATGGTCCTGGGTCTGCTGGTGTTCGAGTCTACTGTCCACCGCCACCAGCTCTACTTTCGTCTCAATAACAGCCTGAAGCCTCCACCCTTCAGCATTATCTTCCAAGGCATCACCAGGCAGCACCTGGATCATGGCATCCTGCCATGCATCAAGTACTTCATCAACTTCTTTTTCTACAAATTTGGACTCGAGGTACTTTTTCAGGCCTGCAGTATTCATTCTGTGTCTCTTTTACTGAAAGTGCACATCTCTGACTTCTTACAATGCTTGTACTGCTTCTTAGATCAGTTTAATCGTTGCAGTCAATGTGATTGGTCAGAGGATGGATTTCTACGCCCTGCTCCATTCCTGCGCCTTACTAGCCGTCCTGTCTCGGCGACGCAGGAAGGCGATTGGTGAAGTGTGGTCTAAATACTGCACGTTTACAGCGGGCCTCATGGTCCTGCAGTATCTGCTCTGCATCGGCATCCCTCCTGCTTTCTGTGTTGGTAAGGATCTTTCTAATAGTTTGTAGCAGTTTTGCTTCCATGTCTTCAAAAAATATATAAATAAAGTTTCTAAGATAAAAAATGTAATCACCTAAATCACTTCAATGGAAATATAAATATATTTAAATGAAAATAATCTGTGCTATGCCTTTTATTCCATTTGCTTGGTAGATTACCCCTGGAGAACAGCTGTTCACCCTTTGTCTTCTAATGTGATTAAGTGGTTTTACATGCCGGACTTTGCCATGAGACCCAATCCTTTATTCATATTCTGTGAGTTGATCTTCCAAGTTCTTATTTTGTTGATCTTCTTTTCCTCTTCTGTAACTTCCATTTCTGTCCTTTTCCGTCTGCAGATGACTACCTCCTGCTTCTCTGCTCGTCTCTGCAGTGGCACGTGTTTGAGGAGGAGAACCGAGCTGCAGTGCGACTGCTGGCCGGGGACAATGTTGAGATCAGCCGCAGTTTGGATCCTTGCTCCTTCAACCAGTTCATACCTGTTGACAACTTTCTTCACTGCAGGTCAGAAAGTGTAATTCTTAATTGTTGTAGGGTTGATATGTCTGTTATCAGTATACTAACACCGTGTAATTCTGTTGTTCAGTTTATTTTCTTCTTATCTTTAACATGACTCACCCTCAAAATCTAAATTTAGTGCTGATCAGAGCAGGAAATAGCCTGAACTCCATAATCCAGCACTCTCATCAAACCGCTTCTTGTATTGTGGGTTAAACTGCATATGGAGAGTTGGGAGCTCATCACTCTGGTCTGTGGTCATTTTAGGAGCATTAAAGGGTTGAATTAGATTATTAATTTATGCGTGTCTCATTTCCAGGAACCTTTGTTAATGGGCTTTATTTCAGTCTTCAGATTTCTTGCTGTCCACAAAATATATTTCTGAAAATTCTCAGACAAAACCAAAAAATTTCCATGTGGAAAACACATTTGGAATTAGTAATTTATGTACAATTTTACATTAAAATAAATACAAGAAATTCGACTCCCTGGCAGCTTAGAAGATTGCAGATACAAGTGGCGGAAACAAGCTGGCCTGTCCCTTAGTGATAGGTTTTAGGCATTCAGGGGCTCAGAGTAGAGCCGCTATTCCTCCACATTGAAAGGAGCCAGCTGAGGTGGTTCAGGCATCTGACAAGGATGCTTTTTGGTACCTCCTGGATGAGGTGTTTTCCCCTACCGTGAGCAGGCTCCAAGGTAGACCCAGGACACTCTGGAGGGATAATCTCTCTGAGTTCAGCTGGGAATGCCTCGATGCTCCCCTGGATGAACTGAAGGTGGTGGCTTGAAAGAGGAAGGTATGGGCTTCTCTGCTTATGCTGCCGCCCCCAGGACTCAGTGCCGTGTATGCAGAAGAAGTCTGAATTTTCTGATTATGATGGCTACAAAATACATGAAAGTAGATTGAACTCTTTGAACAAGTTCAGATTTAATCTAAATGATTGTCCTTCTTGCTCTACACCGTTCTCTCACATGCACCCTTCCTGCTCCTCTTCTCTGATTGTTGTAATCCAACTAATCATCCCTGCCACCTATATTATTGATTCATTAATTAATTATTCCCTATTTGTAAAATTGCAAGCAGGCCACATGAGCGAGGATTTTGAGGCTCGGGCTCCTCTGTCAACACACATTAGGGACGACAAAATTATTATTTATATCTCTACTTATTTCTCTGATGAACTTTTGGGCTATTCGCAGACGACTGATCGCCTAATCAGAGGGAGCACCCTTTTAAAACCCCGTCTGCCAACTTAAGAAATAAAGCCGTCATCACACATGTACTTTGGACAATGCTGGAAGATTTGATTCAGTTCGATTCTATGGAGCCGCCAGAAAAGTGTGCACAGAAGGCAGGAAGCCTGATTTTGACTTACTGTAAATTCACCAGACAGACTTTGTACTAAGGAGCTAGCAGGTTAATGACTGATAAAAGAAAGAACTTGCTTATTCGTTTACACATAATAACACCACATCATGTTCCATTATGTTGATGTGCGTGAGTGATGTCAATGGCCACAGGGAGCATCTGAGGCCTCGCTTCCAGACAGAAGCAACATTTAGTAAAGAGCTCATGATTTTTATTAAACATATAAACAGAAAACAAAACATAAATCAGTGAATTCTCCCCTGTCTGTTCACATCCATGCATTTATTCATTGTACTACAACTGCACTGAATACTTTCTTATTGTCTGCAGTGCAAGTATTAGTGTTATTACTAACTCTGTTTAGGCATGTAGTGTTCCCATGCTAAACTACATTCATTTTGTAAATTACTATTAAATGTCCTTGTTTCCTTGGTGAGCTGAAAAGCCTGAAAATATAGAATACAAAATCTCTAATTTCCCCAGTCAAATGTTTGTACCACTCTGGATAGTAACTTGAAATGAGACAACATAATCTCTAAACGTTAATGATTATGAGTTTCCAAAGTGTCAGCCTGCACTTCACAGGCCTGTTGTTTAGATAGAGGGGATGAAGAGGTGGCAAAGTTCATGGTACAAGTGCAAGGTGAAACGTAGGTATGCAAATACAAATCGCTCCTTCAAAAAGGGTGTAAAGAACACTAAATAGTTTTAAAACGTTTCTAATTGTCTAGAGTTGGACATTAAGTGTTTTTGTGTGCATTATAAGATAAACAATCGCTGCTTCTGAGAAAAACGCTTTCCCTGGAAGTGGTTGAAGAGATTACATTTTTTTTTAACTGTTAAAATACAAACCCGTTTATTCAGTTTATTCTTTTGTTAAAACCTTTAACAGTTTTCATCTAAACTTATTTTCTTTTACTCTTTCTACAAAATTTAAAAAACATTCTCTCAAACATTTGAAAAAGTAAGAAATGCATTCAATTAAATCATAAGCCTGTACATTAAATATGGATAACGTGCACTTTAATAATAATTTTTTTGCTGTATCTTAATGTAAATACAGAGAAAGATTAAACCACTTGAAGAGTTTTAAATATGTGCTTTCCAAGGTTATTATAGTTTACTAAAACTAAAGTAAAAACTGGAATTAGAAGTTAATTTTTTTAATTAACTTAAATAAAAATAGAAACTAGACTCTTGAAAGATATCAAAACTAACTAAAACATTTTGTGAACTTGGAAATCAAATTAAAATCAAATCAAAAAATAGTGGAAGTTTTAATATCTGTTAGTTTGATATAATTGATAATTTGATTTTATCACAACTTGCTTAATGAGGCAGTCATGGATGTGTTTATTGGGAGTCTGGATGTCTGTAAGACTGTGAGTCAGTGTTTTTATTGTATTACCTGTACTGATTTTCCTAAATCCTGCCTCTAAAATATGCCCTCCTCTATGTGGCGTCTAAAAATAAAAACTAATAGAAAATACAAAACTAGATTAACTCTAGTGCTTACAAATTTTTTATAGCGATGCTTTAGCTTTGTAATATTTGGCAGTATGATTTGCTTTCTTTTTAAACTGAAGATGTGGTCTCTGTTTTGTCCTCAGGTGCTATCTTGATATGGTGAAGGTGTTTGTTTTCAGCTACTTCTTTTGGCTGGTGCTTTGTCTCATTTTCATCACTGGCACGACGCGCATCAACATCTTCTGTCTCGGCTACCTGGTGGCCTGTTTCTACTTTATGCTGTTTGGAGGCAGTGTGCTGATGCAGCCAGTCAGATACATCCTGCGGCTGTGGGACTGGCTCATTGGGTACACCTGCTTTGTGATCGCCATGAAGAACCTGCTGTCTGTAAGCGACCATACCATAAAGAAGTTCAGAAGTTGTACAATTGTACAGAATAATTTAAGACATGCAGCTATTTTTTTTTAAATCATGCATTACTGATTAATGCCTCTTTTTGCCTTCTTTCAGCTGGGTTCTTGTGCCTACCTGGACAGCCTGGTGAAGAACAGCTGCTGGCTAATTCAGGCGTTTAGCATGTTTTGCACCATCAAAGGCTATGATGTCCGTAAGTGTCTGTAACAAGGATATTCAGTCAGGATTTGTGTTAGGGAGAAAAGAATATGCCAGAATTTCCGATGGTATATTTACACTCAAAGCCACTTTATTAGGTACGCCTGTTCAACTGCTCATGAATGCAAATATCTAATCAGCCAATCACATTGCAGCAACTCAATGCATGACCTGCTGAAGTTCAAACTGAGCACTAGTTTGGCTATGAAATTGACACAGTGCTGAAATAATAATTATAAGCATCATTAAAAAAAAAGAAAAATAAAACACAACAGAAAAACATGATGGAAAATTAGAGTTTTTATGTTGATATTCAACATTTTTTAGTTTTACAATACTTTTTTTTACAGCTGTGTTATATTTTACTATTTTATTTTTATAGTTGCACTTTATTTGGCAGGTTAAAATTATCATTTTAATTAGCCAAAATAAAGCAGAACTAAATATCCATTAAAATATATTACAATTAAAATCAAAGTCATTATTCTACACAACAGAGGATGCAGAAATGTTTTCTGTCATGTAAAAGTTTGTTAAAATCTGCTGTAAATTCTTCAGACATATTTCTCCTACCCTGTGTGCCTTTCAGCTGATCCTGATGATGAATGTGAGCTGCCTGCAGGTGAAGCCGGCATCGTCTGGGATGCGATCTGTTTCACTGTCCTCTTGGCACAAAGGAGGGTCTTCCTCAGCTACTACTTCCTTTATGTGGTGTCTGACCTCAAGTCTTCTAAGATATTGGCCTCTAGGTCAGTGCTTCATTTTCAGCAACTCATTTTGTTTGAGTTGCTGTGAATTTACTAAGGCTTACAAGGCTATGCTAGAATGACCAAACTACAGTTTATTTTTTCTGTTCTGTTTTTACAACATAGTAGCTGTAAAAAGACATCACTAATCTCTTAGTCTAACTCATTTTACATGGTGGGCCAGATACAACCCACTTTCATCCTGAGAGGGCCAGACCAGTGAAACTTTCTTTTCTTTGTGTTTGTATCAATAAGTTTATTTGCACATTTAATTGCTGGAATATCTTAATATAAGAAAAAGAGCAGTTTCAACAGTATGTCGCAGTTTTGCTGCATAACTAAAAAGTGTCTACTAAATGAAGGAAAACTGTTGCCAAGACTCTTTAGACTTAAATTGTAAGAAATAAATGTGTAAAACATTGCCCAGACTGTCCTGTAATAATTGGACCGCACTGGAGTCTGCGCCGGGCCAATTTTGTCACACATTTTGGGCCTTATGTTTGACACCCCTGCTTTAGAGTCACATTGTAAACTTAGCATGTTAATGTAAAAACAAACAAACAAAGTAAAAGCTAAAGCAGCAGTTAATGTCCCTCTCCATCTCGACCTTGAAGGGGCGCTGAATTGTTTGAGGCCAAAGTGAAAAAACAGGTAGCAGCCCGACTGGAGATGGAGAAGAAATCAGTGGAGACTCTGAAGAAACAGTAAGAACACTTACACTGAAACCATTAATGGATCAGGTTTACAGTAAAGACCATCACACTTCCCCTCTTCCTAAGCAGCAAGTTATAAACTAACCTTTCAGCCTTCTTCCTATAGGATGGAGAAGATCAAATCTAAACAGAAGAGTCGACCTGCACCACCAGAAGGACCTCTTGCTGATCAGGAGCAGGTGACACCTGGTAACACAAGTGACTCTTTTTCAGTTTCTAATGTTAGCAAGAAAAACAGGCCAAATTCATACAGTAGAGTAGAGAGAGTATGGTGAGGGATGTTTGAGGAGGGGGTTTAGTCTGCTTGTTTTTTTCTCTGTGATGGATGTGTTTACTTTATGGAAGCCAGTAAATATCATCAACACATAAACTAAACGAACTGTAAATTCCAGGTGATGACGAGAAGGCAAAGAGAGACGCAGGAAAATGGTGGAAGCCCTGGGTCTCTCAGCCTGGAGGTGAGCAGGAGCCTTAAACAGTGTGAAAGAAAGAGAGTATGGCAGAGGAAAGAGTGAAGACAATGCTGTTTCCTATCATTGGGTTCTGTGCTTCACTTCTTTTCAATTTAGTCAGAGAAATGTTCTTAACCTGACAGTAAATGCAGCACCAGATTTTAGCCACTGGCCTGCTTCTTTAGAGCAGATCAGATGCCTTGTTGTGAGGCTCAGTGGTATTGTCTGTGTGTGCATGTAGTTTTGACACTGCTTTGTTTAACACAGTGGAAAACAATTGTGGCTACCACCTGTTTGAGAGTGACAGTGAGGAGGAGGAAGAGGAAGTTCCTGAGAAGACAGAGGAAGAGCAACCACCAAAGAAGAAATCTGCTTTTCAGGTTAGAGCCAGAATGATCTGAGCCAAAACTAAAAGCAATGGAGATACAGTTAAAATAATTCAAAATTTTCCCTTAAAGTGTTCATTTTGAGTTTTGTAGCTGCAAAAACAATCTATGTTGTAAGATCAGTGGGTGATCTGTGCATCTTTGTCTTTAATTCTAGTTGGCCTATGAGGCCTGGGTCACCAGCTCAAAGAAGGCCTTGAAGGACCTGAAGAAGGAGAAGACAAAAATAAAGAAAGAAGAGAAGAAGAAAGCAAAGAGAGAGCTGCAGAGGCAGCAGGGTGAGAAAGGATCATGTTGTGTTTACTAGTGCTACTCTTACTAGTAGACATGTATGGTAAAGTGGACTGTAACTATAAAGACATGCTGTATCACAAACAGTTTGATGATGACTCTTGTTCTCCAGGCATTGATAAAGCAGAATCCAGTGAGGACGAACCAGATGAAAGTGTTGTGGAGGAGGAAGGAGAGGAGAAAAAAGGTATACACTTCTAAGGGATGGGAATGCCCTAGTTCCAAATGACCCTCTGCTTGTTGTTGCAATGCAAACAGGAAGCATTAAAAGGATGGAAAACCTTCACTCTAATTGGCTTACTGTGCTTTTACACATAACCTCTTACAGAAAACATCCTGCAGCGCATCATCAGCACGATAAAGTTCAGCTGGGTGTTCCTTCAGTCTCTTCTTGATGACCTGACGGAGGGATTGAACTCATTTTGTAAAGACAACCTGGACATTTCCAAAGTGCTGCGCTTCGAGCGAGCGTTACTCAACCAGCAGCAAAAGAAGGTCAGCTGAGAGGATAAACACTTGATTTTAGTCAATAAACAATGTAATTATAACGGAACAAGTTTCACAATTAGTCTCAAGGCTGATATTTATATTTAACACAGTTTTCTGGGGAAAAAAACAACAACATTATCTGCTATTAGCAAGTTCAGTACATTCCAGGCAATCCTTCATGACCCATGCATAAGATGAACACTAAACACAAATGTCTTTAAATTTGGCTTTTAACCAGGATCCTTTATCCTAATGCACCTTTTAGCATTCTATGTCTGTATTATCTGGCTCCGCAGGGTAAAGAGGTGAGTCAGGAGAGTGTGAAGCAGTTTTATGAAAACTGGAAGTCCCGTCAGAACACACTGTCGTCTCAGGACAATCTAGATAAATCCCTGTCAGCTCCTGGCTCTCCACCTGCCATCCCTTCTTCACAACATGCGTACACCAAGCTGAAGAACCAAGCCTCCAAAATTTCCTGGGGCAGCAGTGTTTCCAGGTAGGTTACACACAGACAACATAGTCATAGTTTACCTTTCAGGCACGCACACTGAGTCTCTCCCTCCTGCTTAACTTCAGCTGCATGACGGACGAGACGATGCTGGTGTCCCGGCAGCCAACGCAGGAGGAGCTGGATGAGCCTCCTGCTGTGTCACCTGCTGCTGACCAGCTCAGACGAAGGCTCTTTAAAGAGGCCAATATTGACATGACATCTTTTGACACTGATGAACTTTCACCCAGGTGAATGGATGAGTGAACGACGCTTTAGACACATATTTCTGCTCAGTTTAATCCTGTCGTTAGCTGTGATCTCTAACAGACAAATCTAACAGACAAAAACGTGAGTGCAGAATTCATAAAATTATTATTTTCCATTGAGAATAACTTCTTCCTGTTCTTCATCCCAGTCAGTAAAACTGCAAACACCACATAAATAACACGCATAATTGCAGGAAAGGTTTCATTTACCAGAAACAGCTTCAGATACAAGAATTGTATTTCAAGATGTGATTCTATGATTCCTGAAAGTAAGATTTCTGATTCACTCGTTTCTTAAAAGCTGTGAAGAACAAAAAGAACTTCATGAACAAGAGGAGGATGATGAGAAACAAACAGAAGTTGTTCATCCTGCCGAAGAACAAGAACAACAAGAAGATCCTGAGGTGGAGAAAGAGGAGCGGGATGAGGAATCGCTGCAAAGAGAAGAGGAAGAAGGTGCTGAATACCCAGAATGGACCTCGCTGGATCTCAGGGATAGCGATGGAGAGAAGAGTCTTGACCTCACAGAGTCTCCCAGACCTCTGAGTCAAGAAACGAGGAACCTCACTGCCAGCGAGCTGCTGCTCAACAAGTTAGTAGATACAAAAAAATGTAGTATGCAGGACAAAAGAGATATAAGCTCCATCTCTTAAGAGCGTTAATCTCCATCACTGTGTTTTTCCTCTTCCTCTCTCCTCCGTCCTTTCTGAAGCATGTTTGAAAATGATGAGATCTCCGAGTCCGACAAGTTTTTCGTGACCTTACCGAGGCCGCTGAAGCTGCTGTTTGCGCTCTATAACACCATGGTGTCCAAGTCAGAGATGCTGTGCTACTTTGTCATCATCCTAAACCACATTGTGTCAGCTTCGCTCCTCTCCCTCATCCTGCCGATTCTCATATTCCTCTGGGCCATGCTGTCTGTGCCTCGGCCGACCAAACGCTTCTGGATGACAGCCATCATTTACACTGAAGTAGGTTTTCGTGTAAATACGTCATATAAAATCTAAATGAAGCAAGGGTGTGTTTTTAGTTTCTTAATGCAAATACTAGATACACATATAATGCTTTTAATGAGTAGTTTAATGTGCGTGCTGCAAACAGAATTCACTCACATCTCTTGCGTCTCTCTTGTTTGTCTCAGCTGACTGTTGTGGTGAAGTACTTTTTCCAGTTTGGTTTCTTCCCCTGGACCACCTCTGCCTACCGAGGCATCAACGCTGAGCGGCCCTTCGCCCTGCCCAACATCATTGGGGTGGAGAAGAAGGACGGCTATGTCCTCTTCGACCTAATTCAGCTGCTCGCGCTGTTCTTCCACCGATCTATCCTAAAGGTAATGTGAAAACTAACCACTCTAAACCATTTTTAAGCAGCTACTTTGAAATGTTCAAGTGCTGCCTGTGTCCATGTCTCTGCAGTGCCACGGGCTGTGGGACAACAAGGAGGTTGAGATGCCCGATTTCTTCAAGAAGCTGAAGAAGAAAGTGGACAAGAAGAAGACTGGAGCAGAGAAGATGGGCAGCAGGGAGCAACCACCTCGCCGTCTGAGGTTCCTCCCCCTCCAGGCGTCCACCACCTCCTTATTCTGTAGACTGAAAAAAGGCGAATCTGCAGAATCTGGTGGTGAATATTCAGAAGATCCCTACATGTCTTGAATGAATTCTCCATGTTCATTATCTTATTTTTGGAAGTTGTCATGTTGAATTCATTACCAGCAAATGGCTAGTTTTTCTCAATTTCTTTTAATTTGTTTATTTTGTAAACTGGAGAGTTGAAGCCCAAAAAGCAGCAAAGCAAGAAAAAGAGACGGGAACGACATAAGGCTCCGCTGACAAGGAAGCAGAGGATCAGACAGCAGATCAGAGAGAGGATGCTACAAGCCAAAGCTGCCGCCATAGAAATGTGAGTTGTCTGCAGTCCACTGAGTCAGTTTTCTGAGATGTTTTTCATTACTTTATTTTGGTAGATAATATTTTTCCATAGATTTATTTTTAGTGGAGAGGAGCTTCCCTGTTTCTGTCTTACTCTGCAGTCTCTTCTCTTTCTGCAGCGGCCTTCACATCTACTTACCTATAAGGCAGTTTTTCTATGAC
The DNA here is from genome assembly GCF_036321145.2 of Pelmatolapia mariae. Lineage (NCBI taxonomy): Eukaryota > Metazoa > Chordata > Actinopteri > Cichliformes > Cichlidae > Pelmatolapia > Pelmatolapia mariae. Next base: position 31,297,561 of record NC_086244.1, on the reverse strand, counting down.
ATCATTCACCCAGATTACAGCCCTGTGTGTGACGTCTACGCCCTCATGTTTCTCATTGATGTCGTCAACTTCATTGTCACCATATACGGATACTGGGCTTTTGGGGTAAGACTACACAAACATATGAATATTTCTTATTATTTAAATCATAAATAACATTTACTTGACATGTATGATTTGGAACAATGAGGCTAATTTTCATCGCTCTGTAGAAATACTCTGCAGTGGCTGACATTACAGAGTCACTGTCAGAAGACCAGGTTCCAGAGGCCTTTCTGGTCATGCTACTGATCCAGTTTGGTACCATGATAGTGGACCGAGCCCTTTACCTGAAGAAGTCTCTGCTGGGAAAGTGCGTTTTCCAGGTGGTGCTGGTGTTTGGCATACACTTCTGGATGTTCTTCATTCTCCCTGGTGTCACAGAGAGGTCATTGTTCAATAAATTCTTCTTCTTCTCATTTTTTACTCAGTAAAATAAAGTCAAACTCAATGAAGTGCTTTGTAAATAAAGTTGGCATGGTGTGACTGACCTTTTCAAACATTCAACCACAAAAACTAATTTTTCTGTTCAGGGCTGGATAACTGTAATCTGGCATCGTAATCAAAAAATAATAAAACTTTATTATTTTTTTCAGCTTTTTTGGAAAACAGTAAATCTTAGAATTTCATGGATAACAACAATACTTATATTTTAGCATTAAAAATTTGATTTCGGTTAAAGAGCTTGCACATACTGGTGGATTAATGTCACATAAATCTTACATTTGAGGCCTAATAAATTTGTTAAGCACAGTATATAAAAATAAAAATAAACGAATCTGATCCATGACAATAAAAGGAGCAAAGATCGATATCTCTTCTGTTTATTTGCTCCAGGAGGTTCAACAGAAACCCAGTTGCTCAGCTGTGGTACTTTGTAAAGTGCATCTACTTCGGCCTGTCTGCATACCAGATCAAATGTGGCTACCCAAACCGCATCCTGGGCAACTTCCTCACCAAGAACTACAACTACCTGAACCTCTTCCTCTTTCAGGGGTACAAAAACCAGCTAAACTGTAACTAAATAACCGCCAGCATAAATACTTCAGACACATGTTTTACAATGTGACTGGTTTGTTTGTAGCATGATCAAATTTTTATTTTAATTCAAAACATTTTTCTCTCTCTTTCTTCTCCTCTTTCAGTTTTCGGATGGTTCCCTTCCTGACAGAGCTGAGGGCGGTGATGGATTGGGTTTGGACCGACACCACGCTGTCTCTCTCCAGTTGGATTTGCGTTGAAGACATCTACGCTAACATATTCGTCCTCAAGTGCTGGAGGGAGTCTGAGAAAGTAAGCAGCAGTGCTTAAGAAAGAAAGTAGTTGAAATTACTTTTAAAGTCATTTTAGTCCCTGAACAAGTACAAAATAAATAGTTAAATGACAGAAAATGTCTGTTTTTCAGTGTAGACTATTGAAATTTCCATTAAAAATATGAGAGAGTCTGGGCTGTGTGCTACCAGAACTTTTTGCCTACCTTTATAAATTTATGATGCAGGAAAATTGAGACGAGCTGTTGAAATGGCACGTCTTTATCCAGTGGACTGAATAACTTTTGATGGTAATCTATTTGTAATTCTTCCAGAAATACCCCCACCCTCCGGGGCAGAAGAAGAAGAAGGTGGTGAAATATGGAATGGGAGGTTTCATCATCTTTGCTCTCATCAGCATCATCTGGTTCCCACTGCTCTTCATGTCACTGGTCCAGTCAGCAGCCGGAGTCACCAATCAGCCTTTAGACGTCTCCATCCAGCTCAGCATCGCAGGATACGAGGTCAGAATCGATACATCGTATTTTGTGTTCATTATACTTTTTCTGCACAAAAAAAACTTGATGGTTACTAATATTATTTATAAAGTTTGTGCTTCCTGCTAAGGTGAAACGGCAAAGTCATGGTGCATGGAAAACTAAATTCATATTTGCTATCATTAAACACAAGAAACATCACTTCCCTGCAATAGTGTCATGGTTTATGTGTATGTGTGTGGACATGTGTTAATTCTCTCCTGCATCTTTGTGTGTTCTCGCAGCCTTTGTTCACCATGAGTGCCCAGGAGCAGAACTTGGTGCCTTACACAGAAGCCAAATTCAACAGGCTCACCAAAGTTTATGCGACTCATCCAGTGAGACACAGTTTATTCTACTGTAAATAGAAACAAATACATAAAGCATCAAAACTCCACTCAATCTGGTTCTTTAACAGAATACATTAACCTCGAAAAATATAAAACAAATTAATGAGCTCAGCCCTAGCTGTAATAATACCACCTATGACCACAGGAGGGAGCAGTCATTCAGGTATTAGAGCAGGAAACCAGAACGCCTGTATAAATACATTACTGTTCAGCATTTCTTACACAATATCCATTACAAGAAGATATAACTTCTGGTGGTCAGATGACACTACACTTATTACATTCATTATTCATTATTAACTCTCTACGTGGACTCACTGTGCCATATTGAAATAGAGTTTATGCTGTGTTTGTATTATATAACACTAGTTTGTTGAAGTATCATTATCCAAATTCACCAGAACACTGCAGTGGCATTTGCTGAAATAACCTAGGAAATCTAATCATCTCTCAATCACTCTCTCAGTCTGCCATGCAGTTCATCATGAACTATGAAGCCGAGGACATTCTTGTTGCTAAGATCAAGAGCGATGCCAGTTTACTGTGGACCATCAGCCCAGCCAGTCGAGCGGCCATGATCCAGGAGCTCAGCAACTCGTCTCACATATACATGACCTTACGCTGGACACTGCTCAGGTCAGGCTGTGTGTGTGTGTGTATCTTTCACCTTCAGATCATTTCTGCTTAGTATTTTTGTCAGCTAGTTGAGACAAAGAAAGAAAATTTATTTTTCTTAAAAGTAATTTAACCATCAAAGATATGGACACCGTCATAGCAAATTCACCCCAGAGTGAGAGCATGCAATGCTCAGGGAAGAAAAAAAAACAATGACTACATCTCAAACTCTACAGACCTCGGTTAGCATGTTAGATGTTAAAGTTCATGACAGTACAAATACAAATAGACTGAACAAGTATGGCTTGTTTGGAAGCGGCGACTCTCTAAAAAGAACAAGGTGCCACAGCAAGAAGACTTCTGCAACAATGTCCTTTATTGTTACAATTAGAGAAAACCAAATGCATCACATCAGCAAAAACACCTCATACTAACTGTCAAGCATAGAGGAGGGGTGATGATTTGGGCTTGTTTTACAGACACAATCATTGAGCAAACCATTAACTCCTTTGTATACTTTGCTATCCAGAGGACTTCATGGTTGACTCAGATGTAAGGCCATTGTCCCAAACTGGGTTGTGCAATAGGACAATGATCCCAAGCACAGTAGCTAATCTACAAAATAAAAGAATTAAGTTGTTACAGTGGCCCAGTCAGTGGCTTCATAGTGTAGTGGTTAACTAAATTGTCGGACACATGTAAGATGGGAGGAGACATGTCTGTGTTGGTTTTCAGTAATGCAGGTCATGTTAGTAATAGCAGCCTTAAGACAGTGGGAGCAGACACAAATCCATGAGAGGAGCGCTTGTTGCAATGGGCCATTCAAAGTCCAGATTTCAGATTGAAATGCTATGATAGGACCGTGAATGAGCTCAATAGAATACTTATTAACCTCAATATACTGAAGCAACGTTTACATTAAAAGAGTGAACCATAATTCCTCCACATGTGAAAGACCACTAAAGTCATAGAGAAAATGAACTTGCTGCTGCTAAAGGTGGGTTATACAAAGTACTGAACCAGAGGGTGTACTTACTTTTTCACATGACTGTAGTTATACTGTCATATCAACTTCAAAAATCTGGGAAACTAGCCCACTGTTTCTTATTACTTGATATTTTCTGCTAACTTTATTTAAGCACTTGCAATTTCACATCATTTGGCTGCACTTTGCACCAGTGCAAATAACACTTAAAATGACACTGGCAAATATGTTCCCCTCCTAAGGAATGCGTCCATATCAATGAATGCAGAGACCGTGGGAGAGCACACTGTGAAGTTTGACGACAAAACCTTGAGGGAAGGGATTGTGCGAATGCTTAAAGGCAACAGCAGCAGACCTGTGTGAGTCTCAGTCAACACACAATCAGATGGTTTATGCATGCTTTATTATTGTGTCTTATTCAGGTGATGAAATATTTGTTAAAGAAAGCATATGTAAATCAAACAGAAATGTAGAAATGTGGCTCTGCAGCTCTTCTTGTCCCTATAGCACATAGAAGGTTAAACATCAAACTAAATTTAATGTAAGGGAACTCAGGCAGCCCTGGAGAGCTCCAGTGTAAAACATTAGTGAATGTTTTGAAAATTTTATGGTGTTAATCTGAGTTTTCTTGTCTCTCTAGGATTATTGATTCTCTGCTGCCTAAATTCCTCAGGGGTCCCAAAGGACCTGAGTCCAAAATGGCAACCAGGATGAAAGTAGGTTAGTTACTCTTTGTGTTTTTTTTACCTGATCAAAGCGGGTCAGTCTCATTCCCTGTTGTTGGTGTTTAAAACATGCACTTTGCTTTAAACCCACATCATCTCTTAGATTCGACAGACCGTCCAGACCTTCAGGCGCTGGCTTTCTTCAGGCCCATGTCAATCCAGCTTCAGCAGGTCAATGGGACGTCAAAGAAGGAGGCAGATCAGTGGTGGGTGGTGGAAGAGTGCTCCCCAGTTGTCACGCCCTCCGAGCACAAATGTCAAAGCATCGAGTTAGTGGTGTTCAGCGATAAAGTCAGCCCCTCCAGTCTGGGGTTTTTGGCCGGACACGGGTAGGTAACAAGACATTTTAACTGCATCCTGACAGGAAATCTTTCTCATAGCTGTGGATTCATTTACACACAAAACCTGTCCTCTTTCTCTCTTCACGACAGCATCGTGGGTCTTTACATGTCAGTGGTGCTAGTCATCGGAAAGTTTGTCAGGGAATTCTTCAATGGGATATCCAGGTCCATCATGTTTGAGGAGCTGCCATGTGTCGACAGAGTCCTGAAGCTTTGCACAGACATTTTTGTGGTTCGTGAGACGGGAGAGATGGAGCTAGAAGAGACACTGTTTGAGAAGCTCATCTTCCTCTATCGATCACCTGAGACCATGATTAAGATGACCAGAGAGAAGAAAGACAGCTAGGGCTCAGTGGCTTGTCAGAGTGCCCATGCTTTACCCTTGTAACTTATGAAGGATGATTTCAAGTAAATAAAAAAAAAAGCACAAACGAAACATCAGCATGAATCTATTATTAGAAAATGGTCTGGCTTTATCATTAAGCTACCCTGCGTGTCCTTTCAATCATGGCCTCTGACGTTAAGTGACAGGACAAGTTAAGAAGTGTTTTTAAGCAGCTCAGTAAATAACTGCTAAAGATATGAAAGGTCAGACATCAAGATGTACCACAGCCAAAAACCTCTCATGTGACCATGAAGTAGAGGTCATTAATGAGAGAGCTGCACTGTTCACCAACACTTCAATTCCTATCCAGAAAGCAAATTTGATGAATTTAAATGACCACCTACACGAAAATCTAAAAAAATTAAGTGACCAAAGATCTATTATATTACCTGCCAGAAAAAAAAAACAAAAAAACGTTACCCTATGATCTTAACTGCATTTAAGAGTAAAAAGCCCTATTGATTTCTTTTTAATGTGATTTCTCTTTTCATACCATTGGTTAACGCATGCTTTCGGATTAAATTTTTTTTACTGGTATAAAAGATGACATCCCCATCTGACTTCTAATGACTAATATACTCATGGATCCACACACACATACCTCTGTAAATACTACATTTCTGTGTATAACTATGAAGACTACTCCATTGCTTTATATCAAAATAAAGTGTTTGACAAAAATCATGGTCTTATTGTGCAGTACTGTAAATACCACAATAGATTCACTACAACACTACAAGGGGAAGAACACAAGGAGACAAAAGAATTCCAACATCCATCTTTAATACAATTTTGATTACAAATGAAAAGGGGGGCAGGGGGTGCAGTGTCATTCAGGTCCCCAGTCTAACACATCATCTTGATGTTAACCAGCTTTTATTTTTCTTCTCCACGGTGTGCAGGACAGGTAAGCTGCAGGACCTCACAACCCATGAAAAAAAATATCTACATCATGGTCATACATCCTGGAAGGAAAGCAAAGCAGAAGAATGGAAACATTAATGAAAAGATCCTCATAAAATGTGTTCGTAAATCTAAAACATTCAGTGACTGTAACGTTAGAATTAAACAAATTTGAGATCTTAAACTTAAGCTGTCAGCCACAAACGACAGTACCCATGTTAGGAGCACGTGAGGTGCTCCTAAACTCTTCACGCCTAATAAAACATCTACATTTGCCCTTCAGCAGAGTTTGGCACATTTGTTAAATGCTCCTGGAGCTCACCTCACCACTATAAAACAAGTTGGTGAAATGTTGCATCAAGTCATCTAGTTCAGAGTCCTGATAAGAATGGAAACCACCACAGCACATATACATTTAGCAATACCAGCATATCATTACCCGCTAAAGCCAGTGACCACTACTGAAACAACCAAATAAATGCACTCAAATGCTGAATTTTTATACTCAAAAAAACCTTGTGTATTATAAATCTCAGTGTATACTTACGTTTCCTAAACCAATATGTTCCTTCATATTTTGATTTATTTATTGAGAGCATTTGACTTTGTCTGAATAAAATGTAACGCTAAACTGATGCACTGTTAAATTGTTATGCATTCGACAATTCAAATACGAGGCCAGCTTCACCATAACTAGACAGGACAACAATATGGAGCTTAAATGTGTGTGCAACAGTAATAATAACCCAGTACACCACTATTTGAAGGAGGCACTGAAAGCACCGTCACAGCCGCCTCTCCTTGACATTCATACTATCAGAGGGCATGAGCTGTGATCAGAACAGCGTTGGTACCTTTAAAGCTGATGAACTTACATGCTGTTTTATTTTGAGGTTTGAGGACTCTGACGTTGGACTCTGCGGCCCTTATCGCCTCGGCTTTGAACTGCGGCTTGAGGGCAGCCCGCAGCGCGTTAGCGCAGATAGCGGAGAAGCGGATGTAGCTGCAGAGAGGACACACAGGTTAGCCACATGCTAAATGCTACTGACAATGATTTGCCTGTAAAGGACAAGAACAACCTCTTCTTCATTAACAAACCACACACTATCAGAAGAAGTCCCACCTGACTCAGTAATGAGGTAACGCTACTGCCATAAATTAAACGCATACGGTGGGGAACACTAACGTTAGTAAACTTAGTATACTAGCTATGTAGCTAAATTGAGAATTTAACACTAAAAACCAACATTTTCTTTGACAGAGCATTCTGTTCTCATTTTAAATCCCGTTAAAATAAAGCAATCGACATTTACCACAAGCCATTTCATTGTAACTGCATATTTATCTTTATTTTAATACCTCAGGCCTGCCTGTCTCCAGTATGCGACCATCTTGGCTGTGTTGCAGCTTCAAGGACAGGTCGGATGTCTGCGTGATGACGTATTTGACAGGCGCAAGACGTTTTTCCTCCCAGCCAATAAAACTGTTTTTGGTCGTGATTGACAGCTGGTATTGTTATTTGTCCCGCCTTCCGTGGATGAACAAAGTGCCTTGCTTTTTATTGTTTACTTTGAGTCGACAGTAAATTATAAAGTAAAATTGCAATAAAAGAAATAAATAAGTGGTATGGTCTGTGAATTAACAAACCCTGTTTAAAAAAGTAATGCCAGAGTTTTTTCTGTAATTTCACACATTTATTTCTTTTTAAGCCTAAATATTGATAGATAGTTTATTGATCCCACAGGGGAAAATATTGTGTTACAGCAGCAGGCAGGATAAAAACCAACAACAACAATGACAAAAAACAAACAAAAAACAATAGTGCAGCCTTCAATAAATAACTAATATAGTTCATGTAAAAGCATCACGGGTGCATAGTCAGGGCCTCATACTATGAAGGAGCAAAGACTTTACATTTACAACTGTAAAAACCCCCACAAAATATAATTTAAAAAAAATGAAGTTAACTAATGAACACTAAAAAGTAAGACAGAAAATGTGCAAGGGACTAGTAAAAAATGACATTAATAATTAATATGTACACAATTAAGAAAACTGCTTCAAGAAGGTATAACACAGAAAGAGTCACATTCATAGATTTATTTCATTTACTGCAGCAGCATTTCTTTATCATGGAGAAAAATGGCAGACGTACAGTTGAAATTGCACTTCATTTTTTTAAAAATCAGAATCAGAAAAACTTTATTAATCCAAGAGGGAAATCATCGGTTATCATAGCAGCAAATATACAAAAAACTAGAAACACTCATATAAATGTGTGTAGAAACAGAGTTATGATCGATAAACATTAAGATAAATGGATAAACATAGAGATATAGGTATAAATATAAATATACATATAACTATAAAAGGACAAGTATGTGTGCAAATATATGTTGTGGTGTACAAAAGTGACAGGGTGCATTGATGTGTGATTAATTCTGTTCCACATGTGTGGATCTGACCCAAGTGGATGAATTAAAGAGTCTGATAGCAGCGGGAAGGGACAACCTCTTCTAACGTTCCCTCAGACAGCGAGGTCAAAGGAACTTGTTGCTGAAACTGCTCTTCAGATTGTCCAGTGTGTTATGGAGGGGCCTGGAGTCATTGTCCATGATGGCCAGCAGTCTTGCCAGCATGCTATCACTGATCACCTCCTCCAGGGTGGTGAGCTTCATGCCAACAACAGACTCTGCTTTCCTGATGACTTTGTTCAGTCTGTTTGCGTCCTTTGCTTTGATGCCTGCACCCCAGCATGCCACAGGAAAGAAGATGGTGCTCGAAACAACAGACTGATAAAACATATAGAGCAGCCTGCTGCATACATAGAAGAATCTGAGCCTTTGTAGAAAGTAAAGCCAGCTCAGACCCTTTTTGTAGGCAGCGTCCGTGTAGGCGGACCACTCCAGCTTGTGATCCAGTTGAACTCCCACATATACACTGAACTTGTAGGATGTGACTATTTCGGCATCAGTCCTACCAATGCAGATGGGGGAGGGTCGAGATCTGTTTCTGCCAAAGTCCACCACCAGCTCCCTTTTTTTGGCCACATTCAGCTGCAGGTGGTTTACCTCAACCACCTCATGAAGCGGTCAATCAGTCGACATTAAGCTATCTATATTATAACGCTATATTAAGTTGATATATTAAACTATCTCAGGGATTAAATGTGCAGTTAAAGTTCTTTACACTGACAGAAAGAGGAGTTTCACTGGTCACACCTATTTAATATCAAAGCGGGCTGTTTGTGGCCTATGTTATAAATCAGTTAGACGTCCCTGCCTAAATGCTCTAAACTGAAATGTATGTGTTATGTAGTTTTAAACCACTGCATATCTACACAATGTGAATGAATGCAGTGAGTTTATAGGGTGCTGATTTTAATTAAAAACAACAAGTGGAATACATTTTCCTGCACAATGAATAAAAAAGAACAAGGTCAAGCAACTTGTGGGAAAATGTGAATCTTTGACTTGAAATAATTTTGCTACTAACAAATGTTTCCCACTAACAGGTCTGACTGAATGAGAATTCCAACTCAACTACAGATAAAAATGTTTCTCTTTCTTATTTCAGCTGTGCAGCCAACAGTTTCAATTTCAATATGAAGATTTTGCCACTGTTACCATAGCAACAGACAGCAGGACTTTTCTTCATAGGAACTGTGAATATTTGGGTTATTTTTGTGAATCTTTGTACTTCATGTTATTCACATAGTGATGTGACTGCATGGACAGTTCATCTATTAATTAAGTTCATAGTAAATGACGATGTATGCTGTAATATCAAGTTACACAAATCTTTGAAATTATACATTTACACAATATTGGATCTAAAATAGCTGATGGCTGACCTGGAATTTGTGACCTGGGATATTTTTTTACTGCTTTTTTTTTAAATAATAAGATGGAAAAACCAATTTAAAAATGCAAACATTTCTTATATTTGTTATTAATGTTCACCCAAAGTGACAAAGGAATTTGACAAAGGAACTTGAAAAAAATCACAGACAGTGTCTTGAATAATCAGGCCACTTTCTTCAAACTGCTGGCATATTTGTGGTTCCTAGGCTATTTAAAAGTAGAATGGAGGTCAAAGCCGTTAGCTTTTAGGCACCTGTTCTGTGGAACTAGCTCCCATTTGGATCCTGGGGACAAACACCATCTGAGTGTTTGTTCTTCACTCACCTTTTTTCAGTTGCTATCTGTTTTTACACCACTCTGCATTTAATCATGAGTTATTACTTCCTGTTAAAAGGGAGTTTTTCCTTCCCACTGTTGCTGTGATTTGGTGCCATATGAATAAAATTGAATTGAACCATTACATATATGTACACTTGAATGACAATTCTCATGACACTGCATCAGTGGATCCATAGGTGACTAGTTGTGTGAAAATACCAGAAACACATAAATTACTTAAGTATATGCCTTATCAAAAACATATGAATAAATTATACAATGGCTACAAATAAATTATATTTCATACATGGACCATTCATAGAAAATTATATAACGATCACTCTCTCTGGTGGCATAATCTCTTGCCATCCCTAGTACCACCATAGATTTGCACATGAAAATGTTGTTTATTAAATTAAGTTAGCATTAAGACTTTGAGCCTAGCTAAAATTAACACTGAATATAAGATATAAAACTAAATATACCACAAAATGCTACCCCCCAATAAAAAATGGTTAAACCTATAGCATTAAATGGCTTGATTTGTTGTTGTCAGTAGCAACTAACAGTGCAGACTTCTGATATTTTGTGCAGATTTAAGCATGTAAAACTTTGATTATTTTTTAATAAAAAGTGTGTGAAACTGAACTTAGACTCGTATTTCTAACTGATCCACCTCCTGTTGTGTAGCTTTCTGTGTAGCTTTCTTTTCTTTTATACTTCTTGGGCACAGTGCTTATTTATTATATAGACTACACAGTACACAACATCAAAATTCCCATTTTTTTATGTAACTGAAATATTTAATTTTTTGGGCTTAAGTCAATAAGAAAGTTACAGACTATGTTTATATGAAAAATGTGTATAAACATGTTTATAAATAAACATGTTTATTAAAATACATCAAATACAGAATACAGAACGAAAGACTTTATTTATCCTGCATTTGATGTATTTTATTACAGAATTTAACACCTGCATACGTGTAAAGAAATGGCTTTGATTTTGCCACCCTAACTGATTTTCATGCCACCCTAAGAACATTTCTCTAGATCCGCCCCTGCTGCTGCTGAGGGTCTCAGAGGTGTTTAAAACTAACACATGGATTATTCTGGAAGGGGTGCAGCAGCTCTGTCTGCCAGCAGGGGGAGCATCGCGGCTAAGACTGTCAAAGGTTTCTCACTCAGCCCCTCCTTCCTTCCTCTCTCAGCAGTCACGCTGTTGTCGCGGGCTCCCGTGCTCTGACAGAAAAACCGGTCAAAATGAAGATTTGGACGTCAGAGCACATTTTCAAGTGAGTATTTCTTTTTTCTGTGGTAGTGTTTTATAAAGTATGGTTGTTAAGTTGGCTATTTCTTCTTATATAATCAGTTTTCGTGGCTCCGTGTGCAGTCTGGGCGAAGCTGCGAAGGTTGCGGATAAGTTAGATAACACGAAGGCGCGCCGCTTTAGTCGAGTTACCTAACGCTTTTATTTCATATTAGTTATGTTTAGAAATGGCTTTTGACTTCCCACCGCGTTTGATGTTTACAGCTGAAGCCTGTATTTGCTACATGTATTGGTTTTTGAAATTAAAGTGCCCTTTACCCGAGTTAACTTTTGCCGTTAGCTTTGTGCTGCTAACATTAAAGCTAATTTTTTCGCCTCGAATACTATGACTATAATTAAGTTTAGGTGTATTGCAACATTTCAGCCTTAGAGGACTGTTTTCAAATGCTTTCCCCGAGCCTTGGTATTTGTTACGAGATAAAGAAAAATTTAATTACCCGCGTGTTTGACATTATGGACGGGGAACGTTACATAACGACCGGTCTGTCGTTTAAACACAATAAACGGTATATAATCAGAGCATTTCTGCTCGTTTTACAGCGACTGATAAGTAAAATCAGTCTAGTTGCTTAAACCCTCTACTAGAAGTTTCCAGAGAAAAGCCGTGTGTGCTGCTGATGATGTGAGTCTGCGCTGTGCAGAGGGGGCGTTTCTTCTCCCGCCTGTCTGCAAACACAGACGCTATTGTGATTCACCATCAGCGATGTTGTTACATTCAAATGTCGCCATATTTGCAGAAAATAATTTTCTCCTATATTATTACCTCCTAAATTGGGTTGGAAGTGAAGCGGGTCGTCCGCTAACTTGAACGTTTGAGACAAAGCGCTGCATAAATGGATCTGACTGTTCGGAGCCACAAATGCACCACATCTGCTGCTTGCATTGCAAGATACTAAATGCACTAAACCTTTTCTCCAGCCAAACAAGTCAAATCAAGCGATGTCTATTAAATGTCTGTTCTAGTTCACTTGTACACTTATTCTGATGGAGATACAGATGCACAATAATGCAACTGGTCTTTTTTGTTGCTTGTAAGATGAGTGAAATACTGGTGGATTTTTAAGTAGTGTTTACCTTAGTAACCTCAGAATTTAAGATGTTTTTCCACATTGAAGAGCACACTCTCAGCAGCAAGCATTGAGTCATCTTCATCTGGACTCACCAGAATGTTAAATTGCCCGTTTCTAACGTTGATATCGACTCAAACAGCCACCCATGGGAGACGGTGACCAAGGCTGCGATGCAGAAGTATCCCAATCCCATGAACCCCAGTGTCTTTGGTGTGGATGTTCTGGACAGAAGTGTGGACACTGAGGGACGGTTACACAGCACCAGACTGCTCAGCACAGAGTGGGGGCTCCCTGCTTTGGCCAAGTCGGTGAGTTAAAAGAATAAGAGAAATGATCGACGTGTTTTGTTCAGACTGGGTAATGTTAAGTTGTTTTTCCTTGTATCATTTCAGAGTTGTATTATTTTTTTATTTTATTGTTTCCTGCAGATGTTTGGGGTAACAAGAACATGCACGTATGTCCAGGAACATTCAGTAGTGGACCCTAAACAGCAGACCTTTGAGCTGCAGTCTACAAACGTGAGTAGGACTGACAAATACTTTTATTATGCTTCATCAATACAGACATTAAAGTTGAATTGTTATGGGAGGATGTAACTGTAACCTGACCTCTGCAGTTGTATTTACTTGTCTGCTCAGCATTTCTGTCACTATAGATTTGATGTGGTTGCTATGTGTCACCTTGTGGCAGATGCTGATATATAAAGACTGATTTCAGGTGTGTTTTGTCCTTACAGATTTCCTTTACCAACCTCGTGTCTGTGGATGAGAAGTTGACATACAAGCCACATCCACAGGACCCAGAAAAGTAAGGGACTCATTTTTATCTTTCTCATCAGTTAAATTGGAGTTAAAAAGCACAACATTAAAAAAACCCTTAATATTATTGCAGAAAGGTTTTGAATGTTTAACTCCAAGATTTTTAAAAACAAAAAGAAACTCTACAAAGAAACAATTTGTTTCAGCTGTGTTTGTGACTTTTCTATGCTTGCATATTCAGGACAGTGCTGACACAGGAGGCTCTGATCAGTGTGAAAGGTGTCAGTCTGAGCAACCACCTCGAGGGTCTCATGGCCAAGACCATATCCGTCAATGCCAGCAAGGTAAAGCTGCCTTTAAAATCCTCCTTAAACTCACCTTGATAATGTAGTTATTCTTCTGATTTTAAAATCCTCATCACTGCGCGTTATAATGTGAAGCATTTGTGTCTGTTTTAGGGTCGGGAGGCGATGGAGTGGGTAATCAGACGGTTAAACGCAGAAATCGAGGAGCTGACTGCCACTGCTCGCGGTACCATGCGATCCCCCATGGCGGCAGCAGTTGCAGATAAATGATCTGGAGCTTCCCGGTTTCTTACTCCACCATCATGAACCGATGGGCTTCTCTGTAATTTTCCCCTCAAAGGGGACCCTCACCTCATCTGCCAACACAGCCTATTAACCACAGCCCCATCCTTCGGCCCTGCGTTTGTTTGTCATGAGATCATTGTTAGTCCTTCCTCAGCAGTCTGCGCCAACAGGCTTTTACACCAGTCAGGTAGTGACGAGGAAGCGTTGAGCTGATGACGGTTTGAAACAAATAAACAACACTTCTATTGGACTGCACTTGAAGCTCATATGACTTGGTCTTGTGATATGGAAACTTTTTTTAGAATTGAATTCACAATGTGCCTCTGAATCATCTCACCGGGTTCTTCCTTTTGTCTCTCACATTTCATCATCGCTTTCAAATCTTCATAAACAAGCAGAGGATGGCTCGATTGGAGCAACTTTAATGTCAACCTTTGGATTGATTGACCATGCCGTGCACAGCAAAGCTGACTGAAATGTCTCAAAACCAAATGCTGCCATGCACACAGACTGTAAAAGAATATGAAAGTAAAGGGGAAACTGTAAGTTACAAACTGCATCAGCTTTCTGTCAGGTGGATGGATCAGATCCCGTGTACCTTTGGGTGATGTTTTCACCATAGCAGAAACACTTTGAAGAAGTGCAACTTCCCTCAGAACATGGGTTAGACTTTGAGGTCTGAACAGTTCAAACGTGCTGCTCAGAGACGATAGGAAGTGCTGGCAGTCAAAAAATAAAAGCCAGTATGCAGATGTACTTCAGTGATACTGCATCATAACTGTGTCAGGGGTCACAGGAGAGTGAGAGAAGGTGTTGTAGAGCAATGAAGGCAGCTTAGACTTGTTATTTAACAAACGTCTCAGTGCATTTAAACCAAGTGGAGCAGACTGTTTGTGTTACTAATCCATAACTACTGGTGTATATGCCACAGCTGTCAGCACAGTGGACCGGACTTTGGAAGCGTTGTTCTTTTTCTTCACCCACTTGTGGGTCACTGTGGTCGAGTTTTGCTTCAAGAATACTTGATTTCTGAATTCAGTTTTTTCTTACAGTGATGTGCTGTATAGTTAAGTGTTACAGTATGAGAATGTAAATACTTGAATGTTTAACTTATTTTCAGCATATATACTTTAAGTGGCGGCAAGTCCTCGAAGGGTGCAAATTAAAAAGAAGGAAAAGAAGAGAGGGCACTGAGCAACACGTCAGGATTCACCAGTGTTTAGCGTGTTGTTAACGCTCACCAGTGTTGTGGTGCAGCCCTACAGGGTTACGTTCAGGGTCACATTCTGTGCCTACATGAGAAATAGAAATAACCAGTTTCACACCCCAGAACGCTTTATTCTAACTTTATTTGTGGCAAACGTGCTCTGTTTTATTTAATTGTTATTTATTTTGTATTTGTAACATTTACAAAGGCTGAACTGACCAACTAAGAACTGTTGGCTTGTGATGTTGTGCAAATTTGGTGCAGTTTCCCCCCCCCTCTTTAAATCTTTCTTGTTTGTGTCATAGAGAACTCTCAGGTGCTACATTGTTAACAATGGTTAGTGTCCCTAATAAGTTTTTCAAAGACCACAAGGAGATGAAAGAAATGTTACATCCTTTTTTTTTTCTTTTCTTTTTTTTTGTACTTACTATAAAATGTACAAAGCTACAAATAGAAGTTTACATGAGAAGGGTTTGTGGTACATCTTAAGCTTTATACAGTGTTAAAGTGTCCCTTCTTGGATCTCAGCAGCATTACAGGTCTTCCAAGATGCTCCATGGTTAGCTTTCTGTTTCGACAGCATTACATGCGTACTTCCAGTTTGACTCATCATTTAAAACAGTAACCGTCTGGTTTTCAGTTTCATCATGTGCAACCCACCTCTTGATCATTTTGTCTAAAACCTGACCCGTCCACACTGTCTCATTTCATGAAATGTGATGTTTTTCTATGGGGAACATTTTGAGAACAGTGGCTGTAAATAGGCTTGTGTTGATACTTTGGTGGTGTTACATTCCAAGAATGTGAACGTGGAACAAAATCTAAAGTGTGCACACTGAAATGTTTCAAAATAAAGAGATGTCATTGTTTCATGAACACGGTGTTGATGATTTGTGTCAAAGATTAAATGGGTTTAAATAATGTTCACTGCTGTCTGACTTTATGAATAAAACACCTCTTTTGTAATTTTCCTTTTAAAGACTATGCCCTCTGGTGGTAGAATAAATAATGTACAGTATACTGTCACCAGCTACAATAGGATTGTATATTTGGGTGCTTTTTTTTTTTTTTTTTTTTTTTTAAACTGTATTGGTATACTCAACAGTAATTCACCTGCTAGTTAATGCAAAAATCCAATCAGCCAACCTCATGGTAACGACTAGATGGATTTACACATGTAGATGGGCTCAAGGTGACCTGCTGAAGCTCAAACTGAGCATCATAATGAAGAAGAAAGGTGATTTAAGTGACTTTAAACAGCGTGGTTGGTGCCGGATGTGTTGATCTGAGTATTTCAGAAACTGCTGATCTGCTGGGATTTTTCTCCACACAACCATCTGTAAGGTTTACAGAGACTGGTCCAAAAAAAGAGTTCAGAGGAGGAGAATGACAGACTGCTTCAAGCTGATTGGAAAGCAACAGTAACTCAAACCACCGCTTGTTACAACAAAGTATGTAGGAGAGGATCTCTGAATGCACATAAAAGTTTTATAGTTAACTAAAACTAAACCAAACATAAAAACAAAGAACTGAAAAGAATTAATTAGAAGTATTTTCCTTACTGTTAGTATCTGAGTTTAGTACAAATGTTATTAGAGCTGGACTAATGAGGACACTTTTGGGTATCTACAAACATCAATGAGTTAACTGCTTTAAAAAAATTCTGTGTTTTCATTGTAATATCTGTACTAGTTTTCCTAGAGCTTGCCTCTGACATATGCCCTTTGTGCTATAATAATTAAAAAGACCCAAACTAACGCTGAACATTTTCAAACAATAAAAACTAAGGTGAAACAAGAAAATCCTCCCTGGAGACAAACTGAAGCTAAACTGAACTAAAAACAAAATAAACAAAATGAAATAAAAATAAAAAACTAATTAGAAAATACAAAACTACAATAACTATGACACACAACGCACTGAACCTTAAAACGGAAAGCTACAGCAGCAGACGAGCACACTGGGTGCATCTCCTGTCAGTGTGCCTCTTCTGATAGTGCACCATGCCACAAAATCATCTCAGTTGGTTTCTTGAACATGAAAATTAGTTCACTGTACTCAGATGAACTCCACAGACACCAGACCTCAGTCCAGTAACCACAAGTCTATTTTTTTTTTTTTTTTTTACAGGAAATTGGCACAGCGAACAAATCTGCAGCAGCTTTGTGATGCTACCATGTCAACATGGACCAAAACATCTGAGGAAAGTTTCCAGCACCTCGATGAAGGATTAAGAGGCAGTTCTGAAAGTAAAAGAGGGCCCATGAGGGTGTGCCTAATAAAGTGACCGGTGAGTGTACGTGTCTATAAAGTCCTCTAAAGTTATGACAGAAGTTGTTTTTAATCCTTTATTCACTCGTCTTCACATCATTATTTTCATCAAAGAATCTAAAAGAATTTTTAAAAATAGATGTTGTCACTAAAAGAAAAGAAGTCAGGCAGCACAGCTCCACCTAGGAAGCGTTTCAAAAGTTGCAAATAAGATGTGCAAATTTCAAGTCAAAGTTTTTTTTGATTATGTTCTTCAAAGCAAGGCGCCTTTATGATTTTTAATCCAGACTTGAGGAGACAGCATTAGGGCTGTTACTACAGATCCAGAAACATTCATTTTGATTGGTGGTCGGAGGTTTGATGAGGAGCTATGACGAGGAGCAGCCATGTTTGGTGTTTGTCAGTTGAAGCGTCTCTACATTAGCGACACCTGCACGTCTGAAGAGATTAATATGAATCCCTGTTTGGGACAAAGACAGTGGTCAGCCCAAAGATGAATTCTGCTCTGAGTTACAGATTCATTCAAAGACCAAAGCGTCGGTCCTAATGTGTGTTCTCCTAAAAATACCGACCTTCTCCTTCTTCAGAACTGAGTTGACCAGCTGTGTGTGTTTTGTCCTGAGGACAAGAAATCCTTCTCCCAGTTTCTCTGTCACAGAAAAAAACAAGTCAGGAAAGGAGCGACACTGTTTCCATACAGCGAGCCTCCCCTTTGTTAGATTGAAGAGAAGGGGAAGTACTTTGTATCTGCCCTGCGTCGCTCTAGTTTACGGAAAATGCTTGACATGATACACATTGTTTTTTAGATAAATGTCATGAAGAAGTGGAAGTAGCACAAAGTGGGAATTGGGCAAAAATGAAGTATCTAAGACTCACGGTTCACTTTAAACAGTAAAAACGTCCTCCCTTTCCACATCATGGATTCAAGAGAGTCAGTCTGCAAAGAGAAAAACACGTTGTTGACCTGTGACCAACAGAAAATCTGCTGTTTTTACTTGTTTATTTAATTTTGGGGACATTTACCTTGAAAGTCCCCACTTCACTCGACGCAAGGGTCAGCGTCACACTGGAAGAAAACAGTGTCATTATTTTTAGAATGAAGTTTAATAAGTTGAGTTCAGTTTTGCAGTTTAACACTTGCTTATGCTTACTTATCCATCTTCACAGAGCCTTTCAGTTTTCCGTCCTCAATCCACAACTCACTACTGAATTTGGAGTCCTGGAACCAAAAAAAAAAGAAGATTAAATTTCAGCAGCAGCAAATAGTAATTTCTGTTACCATTAATCTGTCATATTTTGTAGTCGATCAGTGCTGTTAAGAAAATGTCAGAAATCGTAAAGAATGCATGCTGCAGTTTAAGTTAGTTCAAACTTTGATATCAACCCCAAAGATAATATAGTGAGTACAGTGAAGGTCCAACAAACAAAAGTACTCACAACATTGATGGCGAACACCGGGATCTGGGTACCATTGGGTAGGATGACGGAGGCCTTCGCAACAGCCTTGATGCTGACGTTAACGGCATCAGGCTGGATGGAAAACTTTGGAGCCTCTTGGGCATAAACCAGAACACTCATCAGCATATCTGGATACATCTCGGCAAGCTGGAAAGTGAACAAGTTACAAGTGTAAACACTTTATTTTTGACTGTATCGAACTTAAAGAGAAAGTAGTATAAATCAAGCAAACTATTGCTAAGTAAGTGAGGTAACAGAGTCCTGATGAAACCAAATGAGTCCTAGATGAAGATAAAGACACAAAGCTAATCATATGAACTGAATTAAAGTTTTTTTTTTAATACGTACAAAGACAAAATCACACAAGAGGCCACAGAGTGTTTCATCGACTTCTCCCGGAGGTCATACTAGAAAGGGATGTTCACCTAAGTACTTGAGACACACATGGAAGACATACTTCCTCTATTAGCCCATTTGTAAAATACTTTCACTTCCACGATAGCAAAACTTAGCTGTCTTGATTTTTTAAATAATTTTTGTGACTAGTTATAGGCATAGTGTATGTTTGTTTTTCAAGCTGGTTGGTTTTTATCACGCTTGTCATCTTGTATGCAAAGATATTTTAACATATCTGCTAAAACATCTTTACATACAAGCTTCTCAATGAATGACAAATGTAACGTGATCGTTGGTGTCAGACGGATCGGTCTGAGGATTTCACAAACTGCTGATCTGCTGGGATTTTCCAGCATAACCATGTCGAGGGTTTACGTGAATGATGTGAAAAAATGGTCTGAAAAAGAGGAAATATCCAGTGAACAGAGAACAGTGAACTGTCCCCACAGTCACCCAACAGAACTGTTGGGTTTAACACTTAAACCCCGCTGACTCCCCGCCTGGAGAAGCTTTTCATCTGATCTTAGCCCAACTCCAACTCCCGCCTTCCTTCGCAGCCTTTTTATTAACTTCTCATTAA
The DNA here is from genome assembly GCF_036321145.2 of Pelmatolapia mariae. Classification (NCBI taxonomy): domain Eukaryota; kingdom Metazoa; phylum Chordata; class Actinopteri; order Cichliformes; family Cichlidae; genus Pelmatolapia; species Pelmatolapia mariae. The sequence continues at coordinate 31,277,592 of NC_086244.1, read as the reverse complement.
TCATGCGATAGATAAAACACTCACATGTGAACATGCGTCGTGTGTGTGAATGTGTGTGTGTGTCTGCGAGCATGTGATGTGATCAATTCTGAGTGTAGGTGTCGAAAACAGAGTTTTCTACACTTGTTAAAGATCTAATCATATTGCACAATGACAACCATATTGATCCACAATTCTCTAACAAGAACATCCAACAGCCGAGATAGGCTCCTGCCTTCAATCCTACATTGAAAGCAGCTGACTCAGTCTTTTAGACATGTCAACCAATCCTCATCAGACACTGTAATAAACATTTTACAAAATTAACTCTATACATTTTTATTTTAGTTGGGGTTAGAAATTTTACAAAATTAGTTTAGATGTTTTAAAAGTTTTTTTCTATGTTAGCCTAGTAAAATCTTTTTTCTAGCTTTAATTTTTCATTTAGTTTTAGTTAACTATATCAACCTTGGTCAGGGTGCTTTGAAAACATTAAACGTGAAAACTAATTGAAAAATAAATCTGAGAGAATGCAATCATGTTTGAAGTATTGTTGTTTTGCAGGGTGAACATAATCATGTAGTGCTTCTGGGATTACTTTTCAGTGCCACAAACAGACTTACCTTAGGAATGAATTTTCCCAATGAGGTGGTATTCAAGTGCACTGGAGATATCGAAGGAATCTGAGAGGATAAAATAACGTCTCTTAACCACACACTTCACCTCAAACTTGAAGTGTTTTGCTTTTAACTGCTTTTTAACTTTTATTTTTAGTATGCGTGTTCACTTACCATGCTGTCAGTGATGAGGAGCTGAAGCAATTTAGCCGAGAAGTATGCATAGGAGGCAGAGTTCAGAGTGAAATCAGACATGCCCACTGACAGCATGTAGCTCGGCTCGTCCGGCATGGTGAAAGGCTGGGCCTTAAAGGGAGGCTCGACCGGAGCTTTGACATCATAAAACTCCCCCTTTAATTAAATAAATTGATCAAATAAAACTAAATATCATTATTTTGAAATTCTTATTCCTTTCTCAATGTTTTTTCATAAGCTGTCATTATAAAATATAGTTGCATATGTTGGCATGTAGATGAACTGTTATCAGAAGCCCGGGACATAGAAACTTGTATATGTGTATCCTTACCTTAAGACCCACATTCATACTTGAAGCACCGATGATAGGGATGTTAGTGAGAGGAAGGGCAAGAGTGAGAACTTCATTCACATCAACTGAAACTGAGCAGAGTGAGAAAAAAAGTGTTATTTCTTTATACATTTGAAATGCTGTTATTTCATTATTCTGTTCACTAATTTGTGGCCCATGGTTTTCCTCTTTGTAATTAGGAGCTGCAGTACCGTTCATGACATGTAGATGGTTCTCAAAGCTTTGAATGTTTCCTTCCACACCGGGGCACAGCTAGGGAGAAAACACAGCAAAGTCCTGGTGTTTTAACAGCACATTTCAGTGAACATTATGTGACGATCATACAGAAAAGCTCAAGCATCCACTAACACATGCGATGAAGCTGTAGGGGAGCACTCACTCTTTTCTGTATTTCATCTCTGATTCGTCCCTTGAAGTGTTTCACAAACGGTTGGAAGATGAAACTATTCACAAATAGAAAGCCAAGGTTTACATCATACATGAAATCCCCACCACCTCCCCGTGTCTCCCTCTTTCTGCTCTACTGTACCTTGCTCCACCATGAAATTCTATGTCCACATCTCCAACCTGAGAGTCACAGCTGACGCTGCTGACAGACGGATGCCCGTCAGCTTCTTTCCCCAGCTGCACCACAGAGGTCACATCTACGTTAAATATAGCCATATCAAACGTCCCGCCGTCGTGTCTGGATATACAAAATACAAACACAGTGCATTGTTGGTGCTGGTGAACATTTATTCACACAACATCTGCTTTCAAAGGCACTGAAACATCTGTCACTTGTGCATATGTGGTGGATAGCTATCTTACAACAGGCATCTGATAGAGTTTATAAAATAGGTCTCGTGTTTAATACAGACGTGAAATGTTCCCTCCTTATTTCTCTGCTTAGAGAACATTCAAATATGTTACATGGAAACTAACTCTGGAAAAGCATCAGTAGATTAAAGCTGTAATTAATATTTGGATTTAGCGCTGTAAGTTGCTCTAACCCTCTGTTGTTAGATGATAAAACAGAAAGGATCACAGGTTTTGTAAACAGCCTAAAATACAGGTGATAAGCTTTCAGGTTTAACATAACTCAGATGCCAGCTGTGTTAGAAAAGGCGAGCGGAAACCTAAACGCGAAGTCACCAAAATTCCCTCACCTCACCTCGCCAGACTATCTTTAAAAACACACTATAGCTTCAAACACTTACTATCACTATCACTATCACTTCCTCATTTATACTTCATGTCTGCTTCTGTACATTACAGATTTAAATCACAATATAGTGAGTGGTTTTTTAAAAAAAAATTATGTGTTAAAAGGGATGATCAGATTGTCTCACGTGTTTTGTTTTTTTGTTTTTTGGATGATGATTGTTTTGTACCCAAATGGAACATGTTAAGAAATTACTCCCTATAATCCTACTTTACAAAAGCTTGTATTTTACACGTAGAAAACTCACATTGAGCCAAAATGTGTTCTCCAACCGCCTGTTATTGCAATAGAGAGTTCTGAGATGGTTGTCTTGAATCCTGGGGGATTCTGAAGGAACTCGACAGAAGGCTCTGGTAAGTCACATTTTACTATGGTGATGCTAGAACGCAAAGGAAGAGCAGAGACAAACATGAGGTCACAAAGCTGAGGAATATCAGTCATGTGAGTGAAATAAAGACTCCTGCTGGCTAACATGCATGTCCTGAAATTTTCATAACAAATGCTGATTCCTTCTACAGAGGATATTTTAGATTCTTAGATTTTGTACTTGTAGAACATGGAATGCAATCCTACCCTGTTAGAGTGTAGTGAATGTCCCCTAATACGATGTGAACACTCCCGGTGATGTCAGGGAAAGTGATTTTACTCAACCTTTCCTGAATCCAGTCTGCAGCTGCATGCTTCCCTGGGACAAACAGCACTTGCATAAAATTTCAGTTGTTGTGAATAAAACTGATCATTTATTAAAAGACTTGTGTTTACACAACCTTAACAGCTAAGTGAAAGCAAGCGCTGATCCCCACATGTCCTTACCGTACTGAAGCCCCTTGTTGGTCAGGACAACTTGCACTGCAGGATTTTCTCCACAAACGCAGGAGAGGAGGCCGAGCACTACTGTCACAGATAGAAGCATTTTCCTCTGCTGTTTGTGGTGCAAACAAACAGTCCTGCTGTCAAAGACATTTACATTTTGGTGTGGGAAAGTAAACTCTTAACTCAAACGTGCACAGCAAACCTGTTGAGATAGATCACACAGATATCATACCTGAAATGCGGGATGAACTTGCCAAATTCAGCTCTTCAGAGTTGCTCTGCATGTGCAAACAAGTCGCCTCAGCCTCTCTGTGCTGTTTCTCTCCTTTAATTTCCTGTGTCACTGAGAAGTGAAACTCACAGACATCTAACAATACCTCGTCCCCTCCTGCACTCTGTTTATGTCGGTGTGACAAAGAGGAAGCAGTTGTTTGATTCTGCTCTGTCTGCATTCAACACATGGGTGGTACCGCTTCTAAGAAAACCAATTTAGATTAAGCCAAATAGGATTGATGAGCAGAAAGAAAATTTCCCCTCCATCTTCACTGGAAGCACAGCAGCCATAACCAGTAATTTTTAGAGGTAGATTAAAAGTATTCTTTAAAACAAAAAAAGTCACTGTACCAACATCCTCATTCTCAGAATAAATGCAAATCATAGCTGCATGCTTATAAAAGGAAGTGAAATTTATCTGTTGACTTTTAGATTATTTAACTTTTTAGTTGAACAACAATCGTGCTCAGATTGATCACTTCTACATTAGGATTAATAGCAAATGTGCCATGTTTTCCCACTGTTTGCTACTTGCAGTTTTATAGGTTTATGCTGTCTGTCATGAACTGATTATACTGGAAAATGTAGAAATGTACCTCCACCCCACTTTCAGTGCCTCCACTTCACATTGTGAAAAGGAGAAGTGGCAACAACTTATTCTTAATGGGGAAGTTTAGCAGAGGCTAATCTAAATAAAGAAGAGAAAAGGTAAGAAAAGATTGAAATCACCAGCCATAAAATATCTCATTTATTTATCTCTTGATTCAACAAATACTCTTTTGTCTCACACACCATGATTAGTTCCATTAATTCACAACTGACAAGTTCAATAGGAACAGAATATTATCAGACATTTTTTTTTTGTTCTCCATATATAACACAGTTAGGACCCACTTGCTTGCACTTGAATTCACGTCATCCAGAATGACACTTGAAACACCAAGAAAACAAACAGCAAGGACTACTATAGGCATAAAAATGAAAAGAAACAAACAAAAAAACAAACACAAAACCAAAAACCGACTGGAAAAAAAATCATTCTGTTCAAACCACTACACACAAGTTATTCATGGTTTATGGTGCACCATCTGATCGGATGGGTGCTTTAGTCTTGTATTTTCTCTGAAGTGGGGGGATACTGATACCTAGCAGTTCAACAAACCAGTAAGAACATAATCACTCCATTGTTTTTCCACATATTTCATTCCCCAGATATAAACACTACACGCACACAGTTAGACCCGTGCTTGGCTTTTTAACTGGATCTTTGCATGAAGACTGACACTTGACAGGCTTTTTAAAATGCCTGCATATTCATTCACCCCCTATCATGCAGGAGGTTGTGTTCCTCTGTCCAGTTAAAGAAACACGTTTTCTGGAATGAGTAGACTACTTTACACTATGACTGTAGAGTTTATTATTGCACATTATCACGAAGGCAAAAATAATAAAATAAAAAAAGATGTACATTTCACACAAATAATCCTCCTCGAGAGATTATGCCAAGTCCTCAGTGCGGTGTTTTCGTCAGGAGTGCGTCATTTTAGGACAACTGCCCTTCACTGGCCCTCTCTGAAGTTCTCAGTCGTGGATGTTGTACCTGAACGCCTCTATGAGACCTTCAATGGAATGGATGAAGCCAGATATGGCACATATGCCCCCAATGATGAAAATGGAAACGTCGAAGAAGACGTGGTGCCACAGGAGGTTTCTCCATTGGAGCTTTAGGTGGAAGAGGCTTGGCAAGAGGAAGCACAGGCCAGCACCGGTGAGGCTCCCAGTTAAGCCCATAAGAAGGGCGAAATGGGGGACAAAGACAGCCATAAGCAAGGTAAAGACCACCAGGGCGACTCTGAGGCCCAGGCCCCATGATTTCAACTGCCCTCCGGGGCTGTAGCAGTCTGGAAAGAGGGCTCTCCCGCCATCCTGGAACAAAGATTTCTCTAGAACTTCAACTGCGGCGAAGAACGGCAGAGGGTAAGAAAGCAACGCCTTGGAGACGAGGAAGAGATTCACCACAGCCCGGATCGTTGAAGGCAGGTTATCCGTGATGACCTCTTTGGTGGCATCTGCCCATGTCAAGTAGGCCACCAGGGCAAAGAGGCCCTTGAGGACGCAGGCCGCAATGTGAGTCCAGTCCATCATGCAGTGGAACTCACTGGGCTTCTGCATGTTTCCCTCCAGCGACGGGAGGAAGATCTGGGAGGTGTAGCTGAACACGATGATGCCGATGGAAATGGGGAATTTCTTCACATCGATGTAAAACTTGACCTTCTCCCAGGCCCACTCTCGAGCCCTGGAGAGGCAGTAGGCAATCACCAGGATGTTGATGACGAAGTGGGCCAGCGTGCAGAGCAAGCTGAACTTGGACACGGCCTTGAGGTTCTTCAGGAACGCGCACGGCAGGAGCGCGGCCGTGGCCACCACAGACCAGGCTTTCTGGGAAACCGGAAACCCCGGGAAGCTGTTGTACATCAAGTTTCCGCTGACCACCACGTAAAGAATGCACGTCATGACCAGCTCGATGATCTGAGCCACGTTCACGACGTGGCCGCCCAGGGCCGGGAAGCGCGGCGCGCAGCAGGCGTTCGCGATGTCCACGTAGGAGTCCCTCACGCGCACTTTAATGCCGTCCTCGTTCTCTTCGTACAGACACGCGATGAGGATTTTGCCGGTGTAGCAGCACACCACAGCCGCGAAGATGATGAGGAAGAGGCCGAGGTAGCCGCCGTGGAGGATGGCGTACGGCAGGCCGAGGACAAACATGCCCTGCGGAAAGAGAAGCGCAGTTAAGTGGTAATGGACGAGACCCACATCGCAGTGACAGGCCGAGCTAACCCAGGCATGCAAGGACCAGCTCGTCTTACATAATAACAGCCGAAATTTATATTTAAAAATAACGCAACAGGAAAAATTGTCACCACAGATTATTTTAAATTAGACTGCAATAATATGTCCGATACCTGATCTGTACTAAATAATAGATCGAATTAAAGCGTTTAAGGAAAATTCCAAAACGAATTTTCAAATTCATTTGATTCAGCTTTTTAATTTGATGGAGGCTCTGATAAGCACGTGGGTGCTATTCAGCCTCCAGGCTATCAAAGTCAAGCAGATCCCGCCTGCAGCTCCACTGATAAAAAGATTTGAATAAATACATTTTAAGACCCACTCACTGCAACGGATTTACGCACAAACCACGAATTCGAGGTGAAGCCGAAGCTTGGATCTAACTGATAAAATGTAGCTTAACGGGCCCTTTACATTTGAAACCTTTTATAGTTTAATCGCACAAAATTAAAGGTGACTAATTCTAATTTTGGCTTGTGGGGAATTATTTGCATCCCCTGAGCATCATCCTATTTTTCCAGCTTAAATATTAAATGTGAAAATATGAAGTCTTCAAGGTGACTTTATGTGCGGTTGCAGGCCTAATATGGCCGTGCAGCACATGGTATTTTTGCACTCACGCGTGCAGGATGCCAGTAATCACGGCGTACCTGAATGGCGTTGGTGACGTTCCAGCCAGCTTCCCATGACGTGATTTTTGGCTTGTCTTCTTCCAGAGAGCCTGCTGTCTTCAGGGACGAGGGCCTCGGGCCGGTGCCGTCTCTCTGGTAGTGGCTGTCTCCCTCCAGCTCCCCATCTCCCTCCATCTGCCCCCCTTCCTCTTCTCCTTGAAGGACATCCATCTGCATCCCTTGCCTGTAGTCATAATCCAAGTCGTCGCACTCCGCGAAACCCAAACCCTCCTCGTCCGTGGCGGCCTGGAAGCCCAGTCTGGCGAACACCCCGCTGACCTTGGCCTGAGATTTGTTGGACACCGTGTGGGCCGCATTGGTCAGTTTGTTGGTGAGCTTGTGTCGGATTAGGTGAGCCATCTCTTTCCGAAAGAAAATCCGTTCTTCAGTTAAATAGGACGCGTAAAAAGCGCAGATTCAGGTGTATGCAGGGCAATTTCTTTGATTGTTTTACTTTTTTTTTTTACCCGCTACAGTGAAACCATGCCTGTTGCCTCTTCGATGTGACTGCAAAATAAACCAACCAGCATTCTAACGGCTGCCTAACCGATTTACCCAAAGCTCAAAAATATCCTCAGCTGCTTTTCTTGGCTTGTTTATCCATATTACCTCCCTTAATAAAAACACTCCTTGGCACCTGCCTCAACGAAGAAGCGCCTCAGAACAGACACAAAACGAAAAAATATTTCCATTCGTCGTTAAAAATGTCAATTTGCATTTTTTCCTCCCCACATACACAAAGCAATCCTCTCAGTTTGGAGTCTTGTTGGTGACAACGTGAGCGCAGGAATCTCCGCATCACCCAGAGAGGGAGAGAGGGAGCGAGAGGGGCGTGCACGTGTCCGCACAGAGTGCCAGTGTAAGGCTTGCGCGCAGCAGAACTGTCACGGGTGGCGTGGAGAGACATAGATAGAGAGAGAGGGAGAGAGAGAGAGATTGAATCTCTCATCTGGGGTTGACCGACCGACTGATCACGGGGATAAAAGCGTTCAGGCCATTTAAATACATCAGTGTCACAGAAGTGCGCCTGACATCACGCATGAATGAAAACACCAGACATTTCACCTGCTCATCCCGTCAACAGGTCCACGGACACCGATACCAACAAACGGCGGGTGTGATGTCCTCTGTGATGGCGAAATAAACCTCCACCTTTATCCAAATCTGCTGCTGTGTGGCTGTGTAAAAATAACTGAATTGGAAAGGCTATTTTTGAGTTTCCGAGTGCTCGTCTGGACGTCTGGAATACCTCAAATACGCCGATATGACAAATAAACAATGTAGTCTACAAAGGCGTAAATAATCGCGATATTTTGCTTTAAAAATAAATTAAATAAAAAAATGTCTCTTCCAACACTTGAAATCTATCCTAATTTTGTGAAATTAAGCACGAAGACTGCGCCATATCTCGCTATATCAATCGACACAGCGCACAGCGAATTTTCTGTTTTCTGTAAAAGACAAAAGGCCCCAGCGTGCCACCTTTAATATTTTTTATGTTCCTACATAAAACATGTTTTTTTAACAACAAAAAATATCGATGAATATTACACATTTCCATGTGTAATATTTTATGTAACGAAAACAGCAGAGGTGAGAGAAACGAAGCATGTAAATTTGAGGCAAATATTGAAATCAGTGAAACTTAAATTTATCTCAGGGTTTATTTGTGTGTTTCGCGCACGCACACAGCAACAGACTTTGCGTTTCCTGCCAGCAGCTCCACTCCAGATGAGCGTGATCGGCAGGCTGGGGGAAGGATGCAACTCGTTGCGCATCCTGCTGCAGGCCAGTTGCTGAATGCGCACCACGGACAGCTCCACGGACAGCTCCACAATCACACAGAAAATATGTACCAAACAAGCAACATTAAAACGTAACACAACACGGTCAACATCGAATATATACATTAATTATTTTCTCTCGGTGAGGTGCTTTCATCTAAAGACGAGGTTGAAAATCTCAGTTTAAGGGAATATTTCTTCTCAACCTCAGATGTGATCAAATGCCCTTAGGCGACTGTTCTTGTGATTTGGCGATGTATAAATAAAATCGAATTGAATTGAATCCTTGCGAATACGAAGCATCTCATTTGTCCCTCCGTAATTTGCTGTGACAAGACAGCAAAACTGTCATCACATTTTTGCAGCCGGCTTGCAAAAACTTCCCTCCGTGGCAGGAAGGCTGAAAAATACAGACATTCTCCCTGAGCTGTGATTTTTGAGCTTCTAAAATATGAACAATCTTTGTGACGCCTGTTTACAACCGTGATTAAATTGATTGCAATTTTGATGATCTGAGAAGAACAAACCATTGCAAAACACAGGCCCAAATGTTTTAACGAGCATCATTACAAGAAAAAAAAGGGCGAGAGATCTAAATTTAGAAACGAGCCAGAGGACAGTAAAAGTTCCGCATATTTTCATGCTTGGCTTGAGCTGCTTTGCCAGCTGCTATTTGTGTTCAGGCCAAGACAGTTTTTGTTAGTGAGTGTGTGTCATCATGTCTGTGTGTGTGTGTGTGTGTGTGTGTGTGTGTGTGTGTGTGTGTGTGTGTGTGTGTAGGACGGTGAGGAGCTAGGATGAGACCTTGAAGCTCTTCTCCCTCCCCCATGACACGCGCAATCCCCGGGCTAACGCCGGGACAGAGAATCGCTGCAAATGTCACACACCCGGGCGCGCGCGCACACGACTGCAAACACGCGGCTCTGGTACATTCAGCTCCATCCGAAATAAAAACTCGCTGCTTCCACGTTTGGGAACAATATACTCGAAATTAATATCAGTTACAGTGAAACAGATTAAAAAGGTAAATAAAAGAAAATAAATGATAAAATAAAAGCCCAGATTAAATCCTGTCGGACAGGATAGATTTATATTTCCCTTCCCCTTGAAGGAAATAAATCGATTTTCTGTCTGACTTTTTTTTCTTTCAAACTGAGCTACTTTAACACTGGCTTCTGGGGCGAGCAGTTTAGCTTCCAGGCTACAAAGAGAAGGATTAATTCAGACTCCGTGTGTGTGTGTGTGTGTAGGCCTGAAATAGGAGAGGCTCACAGCCCCGTCTAACAGCCGTGCAGTGCTGACTGGGAGCAATAATCTCTGATAGTTGCCATGGCCACAGTAATTGGACAGGGTGTGTGCGCGTGTGCTTTGAGATTTCGGAGAAAAGAGATTTTTTTCAGCACCGGTCGGGTTTTTTTTCTGTCTGAAGGCTTAAATCGAACCTTTCCCTTCATTAATGTATAAATTAAAGCTGCACTGTTGAGAAACAAACAGACATTTTTATATGCAGCTGCATAAACCCATATCAGGCAACACCGATCCACTGATTAGTTAAATGGAAATCATAAAATTGAGGGGAAAAAAATCAGAAATAAACACAAAAAATCATGAATATTATTAATATGTGACTGTAAATATATTTTATTGTAAACCCAGTGTCTCACATGTTGTTTCGAGTCCACCTCGGGTAAGTAGAGGAGTGAGGGAATGTAGGCAGTGGATCAAACCACTGTGAGGCGTTTCATGGGGAGGTCAAACGGCATTGTTGTTTTTTTTTATCTATAATTAGCACATAAGATTTCAGTGCATTTTATTTTGTAACATCGTGGAGCTCACAATGATGATTTGCAGCAATGGAAGCGAAAAATACAGTTTCACTGTTTGTGGGTTTTTTTTGTCCCCCCCAAAAGTCGGATCTTGTTCCCTTCTATGACTGTAATTTCTGCACATGGCTCCACTGAAAATTACATTCATTACTACTTGATTTTGTTACACACCTCACTTAAACCCCAGCAACCCATTCATGCTTATATCAAGGTTTTTATTCTACAATGACACACTGGCAGATTCGTCTGAAAGAACAGAGTTTGCTGCAGTTATTCGACCAAACTATTTGGCCTGTGTGGAAATAGGAAGTTGGATGGGCCTATCGTGACTAATTCTGGTGGCTGTGAACGGACAGGTGCTTTTCAGGGCGGGGTTTGTGAATGAGCACATCCTTCTACAGCTTTGCTCAACCAGATGAGATGTTGGATCAGCCAGGCTAGTGAGAACACCTGTATGGCTGGAAGGCCCAAACGTGTATTATTTTTCTTAAATACCCAGCGGATGAAATAACCAATAACAAACTAAATTTTTAGAAATACTTTTTTCACAGTCTCTCTCTCTCATACACACATATCTGATGCATGGATAGTGACAGGTGCACAAACACATTCATCACTCTGTGGCCCAAAAAGATCTGCTAGGCTTACAGGACCAGGCACTGAAGAGAGCGGTAGTGACAAACCCTGTGTGTGTGTGTGTGTGTTTGTATGTGATGAGAGAGAGAGAGAGACAGACAGAGAGACAAAGGAGTGCAGTTTACTGTGTATGCATCTCAGCGTGTGTGCTTGAATGCGCAGACGTGACAGGGCGCAGAGGAGAGTCACAGAGGTTGCAGCGTGCCTCTGCTATATCAGAAGTGCTCAGAGTCAGAGTCGTTACATAAACTGGTCTCTCTTCCTGCTTTCTTCGTTTCTTCACACTCCCACAAACGCAGCAGTTACTGACAGTATTATCTGATTTGCTCTAATCGCAGTAATTCTTTCCCAAACCTTATCCTCAGCCGAATCTTATCCCAACCTTTAACCGAGTTTTCAATCAGAAATCTAGTTACATTACATTTGATCTGATCTCAAAATACGTGAAGACACATGACTCTGTTCAAACCAGTGCAAACGAACATTTTTAAATACTGCAGTGCATTCTGTAGTATGGATTATAAACCATCCAACCAGGGGTTCACTGAAAATGTGTGTGTGTGATCAAATGATCAGTTAAACAGGTCTATAAAATGACGGTTTTCAGCGAGTTACACTCGAATTAAAAAAAAGAGAGAAAAGAAAAAAGAAATGAGGAAAAATGCACTTATTGGCTTTGGCACTGCTGCAGGCTTCTTAATTGTGCTCCTGCCAGAAATGACACAAACCTAAATGTGACTTTTAATCCAACTGTGACATCAAAACGACCAAGGATGGTTAAAGCTGCTTCTTAAATTACAAAAACAAAAACGATAAAAGGAGGGATGTCTCCTAATTCTGTGCTGATGTGGGCCAAAAGAAAGTTCTGTGTTGCCATAACAACGGAATTAAAATGAGTTCAGAATGCTGTGACTCACAGTCACACACTTAATCCACACTGACGGATGTTTTTCCTCCCAAAACTGTGTGCGGGGAAAACCCCCCCCCAAACAGTATATTCTGAAGGAGAAACTGTAGTCACGTCCTGCTGTAAGGAGGTGAAGCCCTGCCCAATACCCACTACCCACTGACTAACTGCATCTCATCATAGTGAGACTTATCGTCGCTGATAAATCACCGATGTATTCATAAACATTTTTAATGAAACAGGACCTTTATAACACGCCCCCTCCCTTTCAGTGGGAACTGTCTGTTCATTCTTCCACAAAATGGAGGCTGCCTGGCATCACGCGTGGCACTTCCATAGTGCTTGTAGCCTATCAGTTGCCCCCTCCTCATCACTGCTGCCTGGATGACAAGCACAACAAGCATAAAGCTGCAAGCGCTGTGCACGGACAGCAGCACAAAGTCACGTCTCGCCTCCTAGAAGGAATGGACGCCAGTGTATGTGTGTGTGTTTGAAAGGAAAGAAAGTAGAAGGGGATGGATTTTTCTCTGTGTGTGGGGATGTGTGGATAGTATGGATGCGGTTGTGTGTGTGTTACCAGTGGTATGTAGTCATGTGTGTGTGTGTGTGTGTCTGAGAGGGTGATGTGACCCAGATCTGCTTATTAGCATCAGGAGGAAGGGGGCGGCAGTCACTTAGAGCTTTGTGCCTGAGCAGTGAACTGTGTTCGTGCTTCAGTGACACACCATCATACATCATACTGTAACCCCCCCCATCACTCACTCACACACACACACACACACACACACACACACACACACACACACACACACACACACACACACACACACACACTTTTCTTCATCTTCCTCCCCGACATGTCTCTGCTATCCAGGAAATAATGCTGCCCCCAAAAAACATGTTATCTGATTATCTGTTTACATGTCCTTATATTTGAGAGAAAAGCTAAATAAAAAGTGTATAATAATAATAATAATCAGCAGAGCTCCTTTGCTGGATTTGCACAATTTCAGTCTTCAGCATTTTAGTGGTTTAACTGAGTGTGTTTGCCTTTTGTGTGCATTCGCTGTGTTTCAGTTTCACAGGATGTGAAGTAGATGAAGTGTACATTTGCACATGGTGGGCATAATGGTTACAAAAACAAAGTATAAGAAACTGCAAGAAGAAAAGATGAAGATAAAGAAACGATTCTTCCATTTTAATACTTGACAAAACATCTTTTTTTGCATCTCGTGTCTCATTTTTTGCCACAGTGGGTTCCATTTCCATTAAGATAATGCAGCGGATGGCTGATCTGAATGGAAGCCGACTGGGACGTACAGTAGCTCTCATGTGCAGGTGCCCCACATATCCAGCTGAGGCTTTGCCTGGTCAGCTGAGAGTAACAGGATGGCAGACGGAAACAATCCAGGAATTTTACTGGTGAAATAACAGATCGAACAGCTTCAGCTGATACTGCGTGTGTAAAAAATAAAACAAAACAACAATTGTAACATGTATTTTAGTTTGCACACAGACTGAAATGGCTCCGGTGGTTAGAGCCAGAGCTTCAGACCAGGGGGAAAAAATCTTGTGAAAGGCAATTATATTATTCTAGAGAGGAGTTAAAATTCTTGTATTACGAGATTGAAGATATAGACTTACCCAAAAAAAATCTGTATGTTTAATAACAGATCTAATCCGAGAATCTGGCTATAATAACTCAAATATAAATGAAAATATGAGCGCATGAATTACCCTCACACGGTGAAGTATGACCTCTAGTGGTGAAAGGCAGGTATATTTATGTCACTTTTTCTATAAATGTGGCTACAAATCGTGGTAATGTGCGTCTCTTTCTGCTCCTGCGTTCCAGCACAAGTTTCCAACATTAGTACAATTTAAACATCTACGCTTGTCTGCTACCACATTCCCACACATTTTACCCTCTGTTTTTCGGGACCCATTTCCAAGGGCGTAGATTTGGTTTTGGCATTGGTGGGGATGGATGATTCAACCACCGAACCCTGCCCTGTTTCTTTCTCCCCCCCCCCTTTTTGTCTTTGGTTCTTGATAAAAAAAGGAGAAATATACTTGCTTACATATGCTATTCTACATGCTTTTAAACCATTTAATTTATATTTATATAATTTATATAACCATTTATATGTGAATTATATAATGTTAAATTACTATTAAACAAATGACTAAGTATTTTAGACTTTAGCTTACTTCAGCCATATTCCATATAAATCAGGTATCATACAAAAATAAAAATAGAGTCATGACAATAAAAGAATATGACTTTAAGGACTTAACAAGATTACTTCAGTTATAGTACACCAACATCTCTTACACATTAGCACTAAGGGAACACTGAATGACCTGGTGGTTTTTGTCCATAAAACTACTCATCTGAGATTACCACAAAGTAAAAGATCTCTCAGCAAAATTACGCAACATTTTAGGCACTATTGCCCATATCAAATCAGTGAGCTGGGATTTGTTATTCTAAACATGAACTACTGTTACAGCAACAGACATGGACTACTGGTGCCCCACACAACAACTCAATGTCCACTATGTGAAGGAGGCAAACACATGCCTTCTCCTCTTGTTAACTGAGATAAACTGCTGGCATATTTGTACATCTATACTATCCAGTGTCTCCTGGTGAACATGGCATACAGCAGCATTGTTTAATCTCATTTGAGTCATTGTTAACCTTAGCCATGTTTTTAGTCTTCTGAGAGCACTGAAGCTTCTTTCAGCCTCAGTACATGTGTTTTATCCTCAGATTAAAATTATTATGTGCTTGATGTGCCTCACCTCTGGCCCTGGCTCTTCCCATCTGACTGCACTAGAACATATTGCCACCTGATAAAATAACACATTGATTCGTGCCATATAAAAAGTGAGACATGACAATTCAGATTCTTTGTCAAATATACACTAATGAATCAATTTACATCAGCAGCCTAACAATTGTCATGATAATAAATACTAGTTAATCTATAGCACCAAAACATCAGTCAGTCACCTGTGACCTCGCCTCTTCACCTCTGTCCGAGCTACAACATGGCAGAGCTGCCTCTGTCACCTGATAAATGACAGTGAGACATTCCACATACATGCAGTCACACATGTGCTTCAAATACAGTCATGAACCAACAAGTCATCATCCAATTTCACCTGCGATCTTGTATCACCATTACTCTCTGAGCTTTGTGTTGGTTCTTCTGTCACCTGACAAATAGGACATACATGACAATAAGAATAAAATGGGTAGCTGCTTCAGTGTTTCTGTCAATTTGTGCAGATCTTGACTCATCAGTAATGTTTGTAGGGTGAGTGCATTTTTAAAACAATTTGTGCAAACTGCACTACAAGGTGGAATATTTGCAAAATCATGACTACTTCATGATATTTTGTCTCAAAAATTAACGCTATGAATATGTCAGTGCCATTAGGATGAAATTATTGTGTCACCAACATTTTAACGTTAGACATATAATTTTAACAGCCTCTGTAAACGAATATCCTGGCTTGCTCGAGGCGCCGTTTTCTCTGACAGTTTCAATCAAAATTAGAAATGCTGCTCTGAGACTGAGATAACTAATAGTGCTGCCTGTTGTGCAGTTAGTTTCCAAAACACGTTATTCATGGTTACGTACAATTTTAGACTGATGTGGGCCAAAGCCTAGCATAGCCTGTAACGTTATTATGACGGACACAGTTTATGAGTGAACTTGAGTTTAAGTCACTTACAGGTTTCTTTGATAAATACTTTCTTATATCCAGGTTCTTCCCTTTTGCTGCCATCCTCCTCTCCTCCTTGCAGGTCCTCGCAGCGCAGGCTTGCCGCTGCTAAAACTAAACAGAGCTCCCTGAATGGCACAGCCAATCACATTGGCCATATTTGTCACATGAGGTAGGACTCCAGTAGAGAACGTAATTTAACTCTTTCTGCACCGCTGGGTGACTGAGACGTTGACAGATCGTTTTTTTTCTTTCTATCGGGTTTGTTTTTCTTTACTCGAAGAGATCAAATTATTGGTGGGGACAATTCAATAATCGCGGGATATTGGTGGGGACATGTCCCTTCCGTCCATACCAAATCTACGCCCTTGCCCATTTCTCATTCCCGCTGGAAATCAGGGATGGGACATAACAAATACAGCTTTACATATGCGGATTATTATCAATAAAGATGTCAAAAAGACTCTCCGCTCAGGGAGCCTCAGTTACATTAGAAGACAGGACGCTTTGGAAGATGATGAAAGGTTTCAGAACATGATCCCTTTTGGCTTTATTGGTCAGGACAGTGCTGACAGGAGACAGGAGGGTGGGGAGGGAGCAAAGGGGGATGACATACAAGAAATAACTTAATAGATCTAATAGTAACAGAAGAGGAGACCTGTAGAGTGCGTGGACCCAAGAGGGATTGGAGGACACAGTAGACATAAAGTTACAAATGCAACACAGAGAGCAAAAGTGTGCAGTCTAAACCCGAAAACGTTAGCAGAACTTAAAAAATAATGCAAAAGATTGCCTCAATTGCATTCGGTACTGCTAAATTTAAAAGCTCAAGTAGATTCGTTCAGCTCAACAGCATTTTCTTGGCCTCCACCAATAACCAACTGTACTATTAATATTCAAGAAATGTTAAAATAATTCTCTCAAAAAGAATATAAAATGCTAAAGACATGATATGTACTTATCTCAGTTGCAGATTTGATTAATTAAACTGTAAACTGTTAAAACTCTAAAATTCTAAATTGTACATACACCACTGTCCTGGTTCTGTTGTTGTTAACATTTATATTCCAAACAATGACTATCAGAAATTTCTTGTAGTCCAGTTATTGCAACAAAAAATGATATAAAACAACAGCCCAAAACAAAACTTGACACTGTGCTCTGATACAGTTATCCAGATTCTTGAGTTTCTAAGTTGGGGAACAGTTTACCAGCTCCAGACTTCTGTGCTCTAAATGAATACAGTGTTATTCAGTCCTTTGCTAATAACTGAAGTAGCAGATGTAGTGCATAGATCACTCTAAATATTACCAAGAAGTTCATCAGCAGTTCTTGCGAGGTCACTTTAAAGGATTTCAAAAAGGAAGGAAGGAAGTCACATGATAGGGTGAGGCAAGGTCTCACAAAGGCTTCACCCGAAACCTCTGCTGATAATGATCCACACCCCTTTTCACACCTTGGCTCATGTCATGAGGCACATGATCAATAGTGGGTCAATGACCATCTTAAGGGACAACTCCCACTAGGGCTTAAATACCTGGGAATCTCCACTATTTGGTCTTAACTGAACTGAACTGAACTTAACTGAAGAAGCTGTTTGGATGAGAGGTGAAAATTCTTCAAGAAACTCAAAGAAGTCCAGTCGCTTTTCTTTCCAAGCTCCTTAGATTACTGTGACCTGGAACTGAGAACCTACACAGATGTGATGGGTCTTGGTGTTTACCCTACAGCTCTCTGAAACTCTATACGGGGTCTTTTTTGTAGATAAAATAACTGCATTTCAAAAATAAATTGTTGATCAGGAATTAAAAATAATTTAAATGTTTTAATTGTATTTTGTTTATATTAGCTAGACCAGCCATTTTCAAAGTTAAGAGTGCTGTGGCCCACTTAAATTCAGAAAATCCCCTGGGGCTCACCCAATCTTAAATCTTCACTCTAAAAAAAAATACAAGAAAAAGTGATGAATTTACTTGAACATTTTATTCAAAATATATAACTAATACAGGCTTTTGGCTATAAATTGCTCATACTACCCAGTCATATACACAGTTTTAAGGCTAAAGTGTGACCCACCTGCCACTGGGACACAAACTTCGAAACAAGAGCAGTAAATAAGAGTAAAGAGTAATATCACAAACTAACCACCTCCTATTCTCAGATTTAATTCACTTTGTATATAAATACAATGGATAGATGGATGAATGTAACTGTACATAAATGGGGCCCACCTGCAGTACCTTGCTAGCCCACCAGGGGGGGGCGTCTCATATTTAGGGAATCGCTGAGCTAGACTATTAGTCTTATGCTTTTCTCCATTCGGATTTGTCATGTATATTGTGTGTGTGTGTGTGTTTTAATCGATGTTTGTTTCCAATTCGTATTGCTAAAATCACACACTGTCTATGAAAATGTTATATGATAAAAGTGATTTAAAAATCTGTCAGGAACTGTAAATCGGCGACACCGAGCCTCCAGTCGGCTGTATTTTGCAGTTACACATTTTCAAAATGGCTTCCAAAGAAGGACCGGTGTGTCAGATTTTCTCGTTCCAGGACTGGAAAGCCTCCCCTGATCCGATTTTTGAGCTCCCCGCACAGTATCTGACCCATACACCCTCTCCTATAGTGATAGATAACGGCTCCTTCCAGACCCGGGCCGGCTGGGCGGCTCTGGGGGCCGAGCTCGACCCTCCGCGGCTCCTGTTCAAGTCGGTGGCGGCGCGAAGCAGAGGCGCTGCCCGCAGTGAGACCCAGATCGGTAACGACATCCCCAATTTGGAGCCGCTGCGGTGGCTGCTGAAGAGCCAGTTTGACCGAAACGTGGTGGTCAACTTTGAAATCCAGGAGCTCATCTTCGACTATGTGTTTACACACCTGGGCATCACGTCAGAGGTGAGCGGAAGTTAAATCAGTCATTTTTAAGTGAAACGTTGGTTTGTTTGAAGGTTTTGTATCTGGAGTTCAGGATTAATTGAACAACTTAACTCCCGGGATATTTTCTGCTAGCTGTTTATAGTCATATAAGTCACGTGGACACCCAGACAATACATCAACACCACTTTATTATTTTTATTATTATTTTTGCAGAGTAGTGTGGATCACCCCATTGTGCTGACAGAGGCGCCCTGCAACCCACTGCACTGCCGCCAGATGATGTCAGAGCTGCTTTTTGAGTGCTACAGCGTCCCATACGTCTCCTATGGTGTGGATTCCTTGTACAGTTTCTACCACAATAACAATCAAAGGAAGCTCCAGTCACCACACACGGGCATCGTTCTGTCCTCAGGTTACCACTGCTCACACATCCTGCCGGTTATTAATGGCAGGTGAGGATCAACAAGCATAAATGAATGATTTATATACAGCTTTTACTGTTTGCTCTGCTTTCCTGATTTTTATCACACACCATAGTTTTAGTTCTTATGTGGTTTTTGTTCAAGGTTGGATGCTGTGAATTGTAAGCGTGTGAATGTGGCTGGGAGCCAGGCAGCGTCCTACCTGCAGCGCCTCCTGCAGCTGAAATACCCAGGTCACCTTGCTGCCATCACACTCAGCCGCATGGAGGAGCTGCTGCATGAGCACAGCTACACTGCTGTGGATTATCATGAAGGTACAAATATATCCATGGACATGTAACTACGCATTTTTTTTTATGGGACAGCAATTAAATGCTTTAGATTTATGATAGCTGAAGAATATTTAAGTAACATCAGTAAAATGCACACAGTGAGTTCCTCCTCAGAACTACTAGAGAAACAGATGACTGTGAATAAAAGGAGTGAGGAGCCAGCACAGAGATGCATGCATGTGGTTTCTCCTCCCCTTGACTTTGCATTTCCTCGGTGCTGTGTTTTTCACAGAGCTGGAAAAGTGGCGCAGCCCAGAGTTTTACGAGCGGGAAGTTCACCGTATGCAGCTTCCGTTTTCGAGTAAGGTGCCGGGCGGCTGTGTGAGTGTAGAGGAGCGGCAAGAGAGACGAGCTCAGCAACTTCGACGACTTCAAGAGATTAATGCTCGCCGCCGAGAGGAGAAGCTGCAGCAGGACCAAGAGAGGCTGGACAGACTCTTAGCAGTACAGGCAAGGACCTTATTGGACCTTTTAAAGTTCACAAGCACAAGAGTCGTCTCTCTGATGGCTGATTCCTGTCTTATTTATCAGTCAGCCTTTTTTGTTTCTCTCATCTTTTTCCATTTTTTTAAACGCCTACCTTTCTATATTTCAATGGAACTGCCAACAGGAGGTTTGGATATTGTTTTTAGGCCGGTACATGCATGCATACTTATAGTAGTTGTAACGGTAGTGCAGTGTTGACAAACAACATGATTTCTAACATAGCACCTGATTGGCAGATAAAATTTAATTCCATTGCACTTCCACTGGGATTGCGGGAATCATTTACAACACCATGGGTGACCAAGCAAGAGCGAAAGAGAGTCGCAGAAAAAGAAATGCATAATTTAGATGTTGGCAGTTACACTGCGAGTCAAAGACGATTGATTGATTGATTGTTCCAGCTGAGGACGGAAGACAAGATGGAAATTGGCAATCAGTAATAAACACATCAAACTGCTGAAGGCAATGTATGATTTTAGTTATTCTATGGTGTAAATCTGAGTTTATGTCTAGTAAGTAAATCATTTTTACTTATGGATGACCATAAGCAAAAGAGCTACCCAGGCATGCATCATCAAAAGGAACTACGGCACCAGCAAGAGAAGACATGAAGATATGCTAAGAAATTTGTACTCTGTGGGCTCAAAGATAGTTTTTTGTTTCATTGAAAGCTCAGAGAACTGGTTGTATTGATAAAATTGTGCAGGAAAAAATTAGTGAGCTAGTGAGTTCAGACTTTCAATGTTTATTGTTTGGAAATGGAGCTAAAAAGTTCAAAAAATATGTAAAATTCCATCTGTTGCCTCCAAATGAGTTTACTCTAATTCTGTTTAGAGTTTATTCATCCTTTCTCAGTATTTCACCTACTGATCATAGAGTAATGTGTGTGTGTGTGTGTGTGTGCATGCGTGCAGGAGCTGCTGGAGGACGGCCTGCTGGATCAGTTTCACAAGAGTCTGGTGGAGCTTAACATGGATTCAGCCGAGGAACTGCAGTCGTACATCAACAAATTGCAGCTCGCTGTAGAGCAGGGTAGACAGAAGCTGCTGCACAGTGATGGAGCAGAGGGAAAGGCGGAGGTAGGTGTTCTGCCATCAAGTTTAAAAAATAGAATTCGGTTGTACTGACTTGTGTTTGCATGTGCTGTGCCCACATTTCCAGGCTCTGTGTCTGAATCAGTATTTGGATCTGTAACTGCTTTTTGGTAGAAAGGTAAAGCAGTTAATAGAAGAATGCTATGTATGACCTGAGCATATGACAGCGTTAGCACTGTATCCATAATGAGATGGTTATGTAAATAATCCAGAAGAAGAGCTCAAGTTGTCAAATTACAGTGAAAATGACTACAGAGCACAAGTGAAATTGAAATGATCCAATAATTAATTAGGTGTAAATGTCATTATCACGACTGTGCTGCGAGGCTCTACAGCATCTGTGCTTGATTGCTGCGGTGGATGTAGTGCTCCTGACACAAAGCCTGAGGCTGTTCTGTCGCTCTCTGTCAGGTGTCAGAGCTGGAACAGCCGATGGACGAGACAGATGGAGTGGCACTGATGGATTCTGACTTCCCCGAGGACTCGCTGCCAGAAAAACCTGCTAATGTGGTTCAGGTAATGGCACAGGATACCTGAATGTCTCAGAGACATGTAGAGCCTCATTAATGCTGTGCAGGGAAATACCTGCTGCGGTCATGTGTGGCAAAATGTGTAGAAAAACTTCTAGTAGTTTCTGAGCATAACTTTGCTATTGCAACATTTGAAACATGTGGTGGTGTCAAAACTGTCATAACTTCACGTTAATGAAGGAGAACTCCCCCCCCCTCCTTCTCCAGCCCGTGTTTAACATGGCGGAGTACCACCAGCTCTTTGTGGGGACGGAGCGTCTGCGGTGTCCAGAGATTTTGTTCCAGCCCTCGCTGACTGGAGAGGAGCAGATGGGACTGATGGAGACTCTGCAATATGTTTTGGCCAGGTAATGATGGGATGTAACGGTTGTACACAAAAGCACAAATATGCAGAGAAGTTGTATAAACACATAACCTCATCCTGATGAAGTTATTACAAGGAGCCAGAAAATGCTATGTTATATAAACATTCTTTTATTATTATTTTTTTATTAGTTTTTTACTGATGGTATTTATTTTTTTGTTAATGATGTGAACTTTGATGCTTTAATCACAAATAGGTACACTCCAGAGCAGCAGGAGGCGCTAGTGAGCAATGTATTTCTGACCGGAGGGAACATGCAGTATCCTGGGATGAAAGAGAGAGTAGAGCGAGAACTGCTGGCCATGAGACCCTTCCAGTCACAATTCAAGGTACAGCCTGTGCTCTCCTAAAACCCTGTTATGTTTACTTTGTCAAAAAATCTGAAATCTTTTTTTGATAAGGACAAAAAAAATCTAATATAGTTCAAACAGTAACCACAAAAAACAGAAAACAAGAGCTTTCAGGTAAAACCCTGGACTTTAAGCTTTCGTGTTTTCTCTGGAAAAAAACTTGAACATTAACGGAACGCAAAACGCCACAAAAAGGTCGTATCGTCTCTTTAAAGCACAGGTGTCGAACTCCAGGCCTCGAGGGCCGGTGTCCTGCAGGCTTTAGATGTTTCCTTGATCCAACACAGCTGATTTAAATTGCTAAATTACCTCCTCAGTATGTCTTGAAGTTCTCCAGAGGCCTGGTAATGAACTAATCACTTGATTCAGGTGTGTTGACCCAGGGTGATATCTAAAACCTGCAGGAGACCGGCCCTCGAGGCCTGGAGTTCAACACTCCTGCTTTAAAGTCATCAGCTCAAATATTTTTCTAAAGTTCACCATGGGATGTGACATAAATATAAATGATCTAATGTACACTCACCGTACACTTTGTTAGGTACACCTGTTCAACTGCTTGTTAGTGCAAATATCTAATCAGCCAATCACATGGCAGCTACTCGGTGCATGCAGGCACTGAAGTTCAAACCTAGAATTAGAATGGAGAAAAAAAGTTTAAGTGATTTTGAAGATTGTCCCGCCACAGGGATTGTCCCACCCAGCCATCACTAGAGTTTACAGAGAATGGTCTGAAAAAGAAAACGTATCCAGTGAACGCCCTCCAAAATGTCCTGAGGAATGTTTCCAGCACTTGGCTGAAGAATTAAGGCAGCTCTAAAGGGGAAAACGGATCCAACCCAGTACTAGCAAGGTGTACCTAATAAAGTGTCCAGTGAGTAGCCAGCCATGTAAATAGTGCATATAGTTAGATATGAAGCAACAGAGCTTGTTTCAAAGTAAAGAAGTGAGTTATGGGAACCGTTATGGGATAAATGACTCCAGCTAAACTGTCCGGTCCTTTCAGATGCTTTGATTATTGTTGAGATCATCTGAAGGTAACCTAAAACTTCTTCATAGGTGACCATGGCGTCTTGTCCGGCCTTGGATGCCTGGCATGGAGCACGAGGCTGGGTGTTGGAGCACCCTCCTGGAGCAGGGTCGGAGGGATGGATCAGCAGACAGGACTACGAGGAGAAAGGAGGCGAGTATCTGAGCGAGCACTGCGCCTCCAACGCTTTCGTTCCCATGAAGATCGCTAAACCCGCTCGCCCTGCTGAGCCACCCGTTACAATGCAAGCATCAACAGAAGCTCCTGCTGCCACCACCATGGTTACGTCAGATCCGACCCCGTCCTCCTCCTCTACTAGTGCTGTTGCTGATGTTACCATGGTTACCACGTGAAGCAAACCTCTCTGATATCCCCCCGACGTGTCCGAAGTTCAGGAATAATTTCAGGATGAAGTGAAGGGTTTCACTTTGTCCTCTTTCCTTCAGCTCGACTCCGATCGTGCTTTTTCAACAACCGCCAGAAAGCTGCTGTCAGTCCTGCTGAACGCTTTGGTCTTTGAATTCCAGGCGCTGGGAAAAAAACCCCCCCTAAAACGAGCTTGAGAGAGACGGGAAATGCATAACTGTAACTGTATCTAAACATAACTGTAACTGAATCAGGAGTATTGTACACTGCTGTTCTTGGTGAAATCACAAGAGTTCATATTGAACAGGCATCAAATGAATGTTGTTAAAGGCCAAGAGTATTTTTTGTATTATTGTGTAAATATAATTTTATTTTGTATGTCTGTGTTTTTAAAAAACAAAACAAAAACATTTCCCCTCTTGGAGACCGTTGTCTGTGTTTTGATTGTCAAAGAAATCGGATGTTTCCCGTCTTCTGTCCCTTCTTCTCTCCTTTCTTTTCCCGTTTTCTAGTTAAATGTTCAGTTTACTGAATGCTCACACACATTCCCTCAAACACCTCTAGTGCTATTTATACATGCAGCTAGTCTTAGTTTCTTTTCCCTAACTTCAGTGAAAACATTCTTTCATGCCAGCTTTAATTCTTTGTCCTGTAGGTTTTTATCAGAGGAATCCTTTTTGAGCTCTAAGTCACAGATTACAGAAAGTCTGACCAGTAATTCGACCCTGGAACATATAATTACTGTTGTGGGTGCTAAAGTGATTAGAGAGCATGAGACCACATAACATTCTCATTTTGAACCAATGCCCTCAGGACGACTTTGCAGGGCGCCTTTAGGTAGCCAAAAGGTGTATAAGGGATCATTTGTGCCAAAAGCAATTAGCATACTGAGTTATAAGACTCTGATGTATTTGTACTGAAGTTTTATGTATGCATTTGTGTGACGGTGGTCTGATTACTGCCAGTATTTTTGAATTGATTTGTGACTTGGTGACTCACACAATTTTCTGCTAATGTGGAGAATAAAGTTATTCTGTTCTAAATGCCACCAGAACAATGTAATAAAATATTTTCGGGTAAAAGTAGATGGGCTCTTTAAATGTAAAAAAATAAATTAAATTGTGTGCTGCAGTATATTGTTCTACCACTAGATGGCACAAATGAACACAAAATCTTACTCTGGCTTCACTATTATACAGTTGCAAGCAGTATTTAGTGTTTTGTACTAATAGTTTATGTAAGCCGCCTGAGAGCCAACTTATCAGCCAGACTGAAGGAGACACATCCTTACCACAGATTTCCTTTAATGCTAAAACTGATTGGACTTTATTCTCATGGAGTCGTTGGACAGCAGGTGAATCTGGTCTGCTGTTGACAGAGTATATATCTATACCTCCACACTCATCTGAAGATTTTGAATCTTGTCTGACACACCGTGAGTTGCCTTGGAGGGTGTGTACATTGCATTGTTTCTCGGTCCTCTGAAGTCTAATAGCATCATGTGGCGTTAAACCGTGCTCAAGGTTCAGAACGTTCTGCTTTTCCCAAAACAACTGTGTGGCGACCCCACTCATAAAATAGCCCACGGTTTCCACAGCAGGGCTGAACTTGGCTAATCAGAGCCAACACAGGCCAGTGACTGCAGGTTGATTGGCTCAAATGTAACTAGAGGGATTAAGGGGCAAAAACAAGGCAATCTTTTATGTATGAATGCTAGTAACCAGGATTTATTTCTATGGCTACGCTGCAGTCCAGCCAGCCTTTCCTAATGATTTTGAGGGGAAAAAACCCTCCAGCTGATGTTCTCTACCTTCTCCTTACCATTCAGTGCACAGCGTTCACAGCAGGTGAATAATGTCTAAGTTGAGATTCTAAAAAATGCAAAAAACTCTTTAATCCTAACAGTTTTCTGAGGTTAGGATCTCCAGTGGTCTTATTCTTCTCATTGCTGTGATGCAGTTATTGTACACCCTACACACAGCTGTGATGCACAAGTCAAGCACTGCTGCTGATACTGTAGGTACACCATGCAGATCTTGTGTATTCTTAAACAAGCCTGCTCTGTCTTGCACCCTGTTTGTGCCACCAGGTTGGCCAGTGTCCAATTAGGAGGATTTATTTGTGAGCTCCAGTGTTGTAGGTCAGCAGGAACGCCAGGCAGCTCAGAGCACATGTCACAGTCCTGTTGTAAAGGGGAGGAAAAAATAATGACCTGGAGTTGGAGCTGTGACAGATGCACAAAAGGTATTATTTTTCTTAATGGCCGGCCAATATCAGTTGTGTTTTTGCTTCTGTGTAAAACTTGTTGTATTCCAGACAGATCCTCAGTGAAATTATCCACTTCCCCGCCAGTTCAAAGTTCAAAGAAGTCTTCGTGGTTGCAATATATGAAATAGCCTGTCAGCAGAGTGTCTTGTTGGCATAGTTACGGATGATGTAAACCGGGTAACAGTGAGTCTGGGATGCTTTCTTGCAGACAGCTCCTCCATCTCTCCCCATGCCTTCTCTCTCGTCAGTCATAGCTTTTTTTTTAAACTATAAACACACATGCAAACATGAAGGTGACTCCAGCTTTAAACCTGCTGATTTAGAGACACTTAATGACTGAAATCATTAAATGAATCTAAAAATATGAGATCTGATAGATTATTGTAAATAGAAGTTTCACATAATCATTACATGTTCATGTACTTCTTTATCATTTTAAAGTCCAACTACATTTAAATAGGGCTTGTTTTTTTTGCCTGCAAATGTCACTTCAGTATCTCATCCCCTTCCCGGAGCTCACCGTGCCAGCTGCTGTCAGTCTGACTCTGACATGCTGCTCCAGTGGCTGTCTTGAATAAGACAGCCCCCCCCTCCATTAGTGCAAGCTCCTACAAGCACCCACAGTTACGTTTTACAATTAAAATTCACTTTGGTTTTCTGCAGAAACCTTTTAAAATTCAGTTAACATTGCAAAAGGTGATTTAAATGAGCCTAAAAGGGAAAGATGTGATATGATGGTTACAGCATGATGATCTAACCCTGGTTTCCTGGCCGATAGTTCAGAGGCTTCCCACAGATGCTTGATTAGATGTCACCTGGGCAGTTTGGAGTCCAAGTCTACAACCTGATTTTTGCCGTGTTCCTCGATCCTTTCTTGAGCACTTCCTGCAGTGTAACAGGATTCCCTAGTGGATCCCTGTCTGCTTGATCTGCAAGTTTAGATGGTGTGTGTCAAAAGCATAAATGCAAAGACTCAAGGTTTCCCTGCAGATGATTGCACTGTAAGAAAGTGACCTGTCTGCGCTTATAATCTGTGGGAATGACTCATATTTTTGCTAAATAAACATTTGATGTGGTCAATCAAAGTAAAAACACATTAATATCATGAATTTAAATCTATTGCTCCATTAAAAATTCTATCATGTACCACTGTCTCAAGTTTCCTGACTCCCAGAATGGGACTTTAATGATTCATCTTCAACGGACATGTTGGCTGCCGTCCAACCAGAGGAGCTTTATGTAGATGCTATACAATAACATCAGCATTTGGAGCTGACTGACCCTGACACAGCTGGTATTTCCTGCACTGACAGAGAACATGGACAGTCTGTGAGTAGATAAAATTACTGTAAGGATAGTGTACTCAAAATCATTTGGAGTATTTCTGCACAAGAACAGAGGCTATTGCAAGCTCATATTCATACTATTGAAAAAGGAGCCGTATAGTAACCGACTTCAAAAGCACAAATAAGTAACCTTTAAAGAAGATTCCAGCTGTTTAAGCCACTTCTCTGTTGCCCGTGAATATTTGCAGTGTTATTCAAGGAACTGTGTGATGCAAAAGTAGAATTTTTATCTACTTAAAAATCTTAAAGGCTTTTTTTGTTTGAAAATACTATATGTTTTTCACAGAGGAAAGTTGGCTGTGCTGCAGGAGCACTTTGAGAAGTTTGTGGATGTTTTAAAACAGTTTTTTGCTCAGTGAAAACCTGTCACTTTTTTCACACCTTTGTAAGTGACTTGAACTGAACTACAAACTTTCCAGAGTCGCCTTTGAAGGCAAAAGTAGGCTATGCTTTTATACTAAAAAAGGTATTTGGAATCTGTCTTCTCATCAGCTGTAAAACGCTCGCTGGATATATCCTGATTATTGTTGTCATTTGAATCTCTGACTGCGCAGTCTTGAAGGGAAATATAAACACAGACATAAAAGAATAGTGCCTGTGAGCTGTATCTCAGTGCGAACACGTAATCTCACATGGATCAAAAAAGAGGTCAGAGATACACTTTTATCCCTTGGGGCTGTACCCTGCATCCTCGGGGTGTGGACGGCCATAAAACTAGTTCCAGCTGATCCCTATAGCTGTTTATCTTTAAGAAACAGAAATGACAGTTACGGCTATACGTCAGCAACATTCAGCACTTTTACATCAGACAAGCACAACATGTCACAGAGTCACAAAAGAAAAGAAAATCCTGTTCTTTAAAAGTTTGGCTGTGGTGTAAATTGTAAATAAAAACAGTGTGAGCATCACTACTGGAGCAGTTTTTTATCAGTTTTGAATGTTTGCTCGTTTCCAGCCATTACAAACACCTCATATCAACAGCCAAGCATGGTGGTGGAGGGGTGATGATTTAGGCTTGTTTTGCAGCCACCGGATCTTGGGCACCTCGCAGTCATTGAGATGACCTCTGTATACAATATAGCTGAATTGCTGCATTAACAACAGAAATTGGCGTCCTAAGTTCCCAAACACATACTTAAAAAGAAGCGATGCACCACAGTAGTGAAGAACTTACCAGTATAAAATTAATAATGAAGATATATTTTAAAAACCCAACACAGTCATATTTCTCATTTTTAGCCCCCTTTTAGTATTTACAATTTAAAACCCCAAACCTAATTTAGACACTTTCATCATTATAAAGCTGTTGTTGGAGAGTTTTTCAGATATTAGCTGTCTGGCTTCTCCTAATTATGACTCAACTAAAAGAGATTTGCGTTGCGATACTCAAAACACCAAAAAACTACATTTGATAAACTCTCTTCCAAACCTTGATGTGAGCAGATTTATATAGGTTCATTTGTTTTATACAGTCCAAATCAACCAGCTGAAGAACTGTGCTGGACACTAAAACCATTGAAGTTTTTTCAAAAATTATTTATTCATAATTAATTTATATTCTACAGTTTTTGTTTGTTAACCACTTAACTTTTGCCCCCGAAAGGAAGACAAGTCCACAGAGTGTGACTGTGTGGAAAGATCGACGTTTCCACAACATCAGCAGCGCAGGCACTAAACACACAGTCTCTTTGAGAGTAGTTCCAGGCACTCATTTGCAATTTGCAAAAGGTCTGACTACCACACACACACACACACACACACACACACACACACACACACACACACACACACACACACACACACACACACACACACACACACACTATACTTTGACAGGAGGGACCATGGCCCTGTCTCACTCTGGGATTCATTACCTTTTGCAGGCACCTTGTCTGAGGCCGATGAAGTCATTATAATGAATCTCTGCTGTTATGAAAAACCTTGTAGGTCTAGCTGTGCAAATGATCCATTTTCGTTTGTAAGAAGAAAAAAAGGCTAAAATATCATTTAAAAAATTAAAACGTGTAGACAGAAAATTATTTAAACCTGTTTTACCCGCAGCACTCATCATGTCAGCTTTTATGATGCTGCTTTATTATCTAGCACAGACATCTGGGACAACACATCTGTGGAAGTGAGGCCATCGTTTATTAAATTGAGTTGTATTTGTTTTCACTTCTAATTAAATTGAAGTGCAGTGAATCAGAGACACGGGTCCATTAGGCAGACTGGGACATTTTCTTTTGATGACCAAAGGCAGCGTGCATTTTACGTGAGCGAGCGACACGTACGTTAGCGGCTCTACTTCTATCATCATCAATCAGTGCAATAACCCTTCAAAACGCAACAGTGTAGCTGATAAGCGTTGTCGCCCTGACCTCTGCTGATTGATGGTTTTACCTTTATTTAATCACAGCAACGGCCGTAATGTGAAGGGTACGTGTTACTTCTGGTGTTCAGACTAAACTGGGTTATGTTTGCTTTTTAGAGTTTCCTTTTTTTTAAGATGGCTTAAGCTGTGTTGCCACATTTCACACACTTGGTGTGCATCTAGCTCTCTGACTGTGCTGAAATAAAGCAAACATGCTGGTTGAGCATCCTTGACTTTGGTTGCCAAGTCAAGCCCAGAGAATCTGCTGCTAAAGAGCACGCAATATGGACACATCGCAAAAAGCACATTTCATTAAGATTGTGTAAATTGTGGTTTAGCACCATTAAAACGAACATTTGGTTAACTTAATTATTCAGGGTCAAAACACGCTCACGCAAGAATGATCCTCATTCAGGACTTGGGTCTTCTCTTTGTGGATCTGACAAGGGTTCATATTCCCTAATGGCATTTAAAAGGACACAGCGTTCAAATGGTTTTCCATTTCCTTTAGTCAGCTCCCAAATGACCGACAAGTCTTTAAACACAGTGAGGGAAACGGTAGAGAAAACTGCAGAGACCTCAGAGAAAACTCTGAGGTCTCTGCAGGAGACCACCCTACTTCTTTTAATTGAATGGCCTGAGAGCATCAAATGTCTCTTTTCTGGATATCAAATAACAATTTACTGGGGCGAAACTTTTCCGTTTGAGTACAAACTATTAACCAGTGTCCAGCACAGTGTAATTACCCAACAGGGGAACAGCAGTGGCTGTAATCAGATGCAAAACGACCTCCTCCTCTCCCTCCTCCTCCTCCTCCCGCCTCTCCCAGCTCTACATCCAGAAAGCAACAGGTCTAAATCCCGTCTGTGCACGGCTGTGCAAAGCTTGTGTTTGCTGTGAACAAAGGCCTGAATTCATTTCTTTTCATGCATTGTTCCTGATTTACTGTAAACTGGAGCAATGATGTTTCGGGCAGCAGTCGAGCATGCTAAGAAGCACCCCGGTGTAAGTAATCTTTTAAATTCTCGACCAGTTTTTAGGTATTTCAAATTTTGATAAGCCATGTCCAGCTTCTTTTAACATGTAACTTACATTTTAATAGAAATCCATCAACTGCTCTGCATTTCTGAAATTTTGCTTAGGATAAGTGCTTTGAAATTATTCAAACATGCTTCACTAAATGAAACAAAACCAAAGCTGGACTAGAAACTCTGTCTGTTACTGGTGAGGTTGGATAAACACTTGAATCCTAGGATGGTTCTTTTTTTTCCAGCTTGTTAGAAATATACACAACAGTATTAAACCCACAGGTTTATGTATTTATTGGTTTAGTCTATGCTCAAAGAAAATATTGCCCAATCTTAAAGCCTGATATAATATATAACAATTGCTGCACCTAACTGATTTGATTCTAGTGCCTGTATTAAAGCAAACTTCATGACATCCTAAGTAGTGTATGTATGTAACAGGTAAATGAATTGGTTAAAGCAGCAGGTATGTTTAGAAGTCTAATTTTGTCTCATCTAATCTTATCTTAGCTCTGTTTCAGTCTGTTAAATTGCTCCAGTTGCTCGTTTCAAAATCAAGCTGAACTGAGAAGCTTAAGACATCAAAAACACATCAGCGACTTCCGCAAACCCCTTAAATCTAAACTGACAAAAATCTAAGCAGTTCACAAATGTTTAGTAAGAAATTTTTAAATTTGAGTTGTCCCTACAGGGCAGGGGATTATTTTTGCAGTTTTTAACCGGCTCTGCTGTCAGAGAGGGGAGTGACAGAGTTTTAACTTCTTCTCACTGGCCTCCCAGGAGAAGGGGAGAGAGAGAGAAACAGCGGGGAAGAAATCCGTATGAGACTCTACCAGCGCTCCGTGATGTGGTCTATCATCCTGACAGGCAGAGATGCTGAGAGACAGACTGTAAGGGAGAGCGGGAGTGAGGGAAGAGCTGCAGGAGGCAAATCCCTGTGAGACTCTACAACCCTCCTTGATCAAGTTACAACAAACAGAAAGACGGAGAGACTGAAAGGCTGTTAGAGAGAGTCCGAAAGTCTGAGCCCCACAGACAGAGAATGAGCCAGATGAATGCATCGTTGGTCAGATGGGAAAGTAGACAGAGAGTCAGGGAGACAGACAGAGAGGAGATGGAACCAGTGATTAAAACCAGAATGAGACAGACAGACAGGTGGTGGCAGCACTAAGACAGAGACAGACTGAGGGTCAGTTATACAGACTGTGTCCAAAAATACACTTTTCACAAGTGTGTGAATGTCAGAGGATTCTTGTAACCTAAAAAAATGGCACATGGAAATCCAGCATGTAAAGTTCCTTAGAATCAGTGATCACTAACCTCTTAATAAATACCTTGTGCATCGGTGGCTTCGTAAAGATGAAAAACACTTGCAGCAGTGCTAATGTGGACCAGGAAGACAAGGCACAGTTGCCATATTGGAAATAAATAATATGGCATGCTGCACACTATTTCTTTCAACTTTCCAAAAAATAAGCAGGCAAGTGCTTATTACTTGGCACAAAGATTAACTGTGAAAATTAGTGTTTCGGTGACGGCTCAGGCAGTGTAAAGCTCATTGCATAAAGTCAGTCTCTACGGGGGATGTCAGAGCAGAAAAATCGCTGCTTGCAAAGTAAAGCTTTTCCAGAGGACTTGAAATTAGGTCTAATCAACAGTGGCAGCACATTGTTTTGGTGAAGTGAACCAAAACACATTGTTTTATTGGACCAGATGGAGTTCAGCAGGTTTGGTGTGCCAGCTGTAAAACGCGGAGGTGAGGGTGGGTTTATGTGGTACTAAATCACACATTATGAAAATAATAATAAGAAAATACAGAAACGTTTCTTCTTTTACTGTATTTTTTGTGTCATTTTACACTCAGTGCATCAAATTTGAATTTTATTTACAGCATTAAACTACAATTAAACAGTTTTATCTTAAAAAATATTTATTTGTTTGTCATTTTATTTATGTCATATAATTTGAAATAACAGGAAAATTCTGTAAAAGCAGCAGCAAAAGTTTTTTTTTTAAAGAAGGAATATTTATTCTCAGAAGTTACTGACAGAGAAGTCAGAAGTACAAAATTTCCCTCTGAGATTTAATTATATAAAACACGCACGCACACATGCGCCAGATGTGTGTCAGCATGTTCACTAGGATGATGCAGGGTGACGGAGCAACAGCAGGCCAAGACTTAATCCCCTGAGCTTCAGTGGGTCAGCTGCTCAGATCACCTCTGTTACAGCAGATGTTAAGTATAGAGTGTCTGTTTTTGAATAAATGATGCTATTGCTGAAGGCTGACAGCTAATTTAGAAGAAAGTTTCTCACAGCTGAATAAGTTGGCTCACTTCGCGCCTCACCTTAGCTTAAAAAAAAAGACGTGCCGCATCTGTCTTGAAATTCAAGGAATGTGCTTTTTCTTACTGAGACATTCGACTCGCAGACTGTCAGGAGTCACGAGGCTGAAGATGATGCAGTGCTGGAAAGGACTAACAGCTTCCCATCGTGATAATAGTTATTTAACAACCTTTAACCTTTCTGTTTTTTGTGACCGACAAATCTGGATTTTCTTTTTTATTTTCAGTCATGGAGGTGGGGATTTAACACACTTGGATGCTGTGATGACAAATCTAAAAATGACAGGTTAGCTGAAGTGTAAAATAAATAAATAAATAAGAAGATTTGGCTTCACCAAGAAGAAACATCAAGCGTCACCAGTGAACTTCTATCCCAAAAGAAAGAACAACGCAGCCCACATGTTCCCTAAAAGTAACATACAAAGAGACAAGTTATACTACCCTTCCTGTTATTGTGCACATGGTAACAATGGATTTTTGTGAATATATTCAGGGTGGTATGAGTTTATCTTGAATAAGGACTGCAGAATGACAAATAAACAAAAATGAAAAACCAGCTGAAATACAAATAATGCTCCAAACGATCATTTAAAGGGAATAAAGGCCAGCTCTGTTTTTCTAAATCACATAAGACAAACAAACTGCTGCTGGCAGAAAAATATCCAGATTACTTCTTTGTATATCAGCCCTGGATGTGGCAGTCCCTGGGGTCTTCATCTGTCTTCAGGGTGGTCTGCGAGGCATCTGGCTGAAATGTATTTTATCAGCTTTCCTGAGTTTCCTGAGCTCTTTCTTTTTAAGTCAAACGTCCATTATGTTAAACCAAAACAGCATCCTGGCCTTGCAGCAAAGGGTACAGCTGCCAATACACCAGTGAACAGTGTGGTGCAGATTAGCATGTAGGCGTAAATGTGTTGTCTTTCACGGTTTAAGTGTAAAATATGTGTAGAAGCTTAATTCTTATTTTTCTGTAGCTCATCCCCCAGTTCTTCTTCATTTGTTTGGGAATGGGCGGAGCATCCTTGTATCTGATCCGGCTGGCCAGAGGACCCCATGTTACGTAAGCACCCTTAAATTTCTGACTTCTGATCAAATGTAAGAACTTTTTAAAAACATTATTTAATTGTTCGTTATCATTACTGCTTTTCAACTGACAAAAAACAACAAGCTAAAAGTCATTATCCCACCATCTTTTAATGAAACGTGTCACAGCTGGGAGACCCTGTGTTTCCTCAGGTTTGCACATCTGTTTAGTTTTGTTTTCACTTTAATTGCATGCAACTTCCAAAGAGCAAACAGTCCCCACCTACCGGTCCTTCTGTGCTAGTCTTGATTTCACCCTCAAATGCACATTTGTTAACATTTATTCAAAGGCGTGCGGAGAGGAGATGAATAAGTGTTTCACATTCTAAGTGGAGGGATTTGTTTCATGATGGTTTCTGTCACAGGGAGTCCTGCCTACTCTTAGCCTTTTTGCTTGGACTTTCTCTTCTCCTACTGTTACCCAAGCGCTTGATATAAGAAACTCCAACAACAGCAGACATGGCTAAGTGCTTTTTACAAGACCTCATGGGATGGAGCACTGTCTTGTTGTTTCTTAAGCTTCTTTCTTATTTTATTTACCAGTTGAACAAAGCGGGGATGAAACAAAAAAGCTCTCAGGAGGGAGCTTGATTAATTTTTCATCAGATTTAATCATTTAATTTGCTGTGTGTCTTCAGCTGGGACAAGACCAACAACCCAGAGCCGTGGAATAAACTTGACCCGACATACCAGTACAAGGTAAGGCAGCACATGAACTCTAATCTGACTGTGTTTTACTGTTGATTGATTGTTAAATCAACGTACACAAGCACAGTCTTTTTCTACTTTCCCCCCCAGTTTGTGGCCATCACCACAGACTACAAAAACCTGAAGAAAGAGGGACCTGACTTCTGAATCTCACAAACCAGAGTGTAATTAAAAAACCAAAAAAACCCAAAAAGGACGACAGATCCTGATCTTGGGTCAGACTCATACCCCTTGCCCTTCCTACACTCAAGAGAAAAAAAATTCTTTGGCCTCATAAAAATGAATAATTTTGTGTAAAATGCATCTGAAATAATCATTAAGAAAACATACTTGGTATAAACTGATAAACTGAATGTAAATAAATCAAGTCCAGAAATAATTACTTGTGTAATAAAATCACATGGAATATTTACATCTAGTCAAGTTACTTATAGTTAGCATTTTGGACATAAATATTATAAATACGCTGCAGACGGGGGAAACAGAGTCCAGATCAGGATGCGCCTTTATTGTCTCTGATTCTGTGTGATGTTTGCAGAGCTGCTGGTGACCTGGTTAATGTGACCGGGATTGTCGGTCAATCAATCCTGAAGGCCCATATGCACGATAGAAAAACAGGCTTATTTCCACATATATGCACAAACTCAGCCTTTATCATATGTCATATCATATGTCTGGCAACACATTGCTGGCACCGGAGCAATGGTTTTGTATGTTCAGACAATTGTAATCACAAATACAAGCCTATCGTATTGATCTGTTTGAGAAGGTTTCATGCTATTCAAATATTTATATGTAAACACATAAGTAGTATATGAAAATATAGTCAGGGTAGGGTAGATCTGTTTTATGTGTTGGACAGAAAAGCAACTGAGTTGCCTTTAATAAGAAGAAAAAGTCAACTATTCTGTATTTAGAAATGATTGATCATAAAAGTAAAATGAGGAGCTGAAGCCTGTAAATGCTTTGTAATGCTTTTTGCTGTGGTTTTCACTTACTGAAGGTTGTATTTCAAACTTCTGTATACACTCTTCTTCTGTTGCTGATTTTTTTGTTTTCCTCATTATTTGTGCAAGTGAGGAGCTTTAATTGCACCAGCTTTTCATAACATGACACTGGCCTGCTGTGCTGCATCACAGTGAAGGTCATATTAGTGTGACCAGACTGCATGTATTCCTTCATAACTGTCACATGATTGTAGGTTTAGCAGCCACTAAATTCAGCGATGACTGTGTAAGTTATGAAAAAAGCTGAGATGCATCAACCTTGCTGAATTCTTTCAATAAATAAAGTGTTATTTATGTTTAGAAGAGCCTTTGTTGTCACTCTGTGCTTTCCAGCGCATACACAGGTGACTTTCCTCAAACACCTGCACCGAACGGAGCCAGATACAGATCTTTTTCCACACCTACGCAATCAGTAACTCTGATGGAACCGATCCATCTGTTGGCAATGCAGCTGTCACTGTGCAGCCTGATTAGTGTTTTTACAACTGCATTTAATGTGTGTGGTTGCATTTTGTATTTGTGTTTGTCCGTGTGTACCAGTGTGTGTGACAGGAGCTCAGTGTCTTTGATGAGTGACAGCCAAGGCAGGACGCTCAACAGTCCTCCCCCTGAAAGACTTTGATGTATAACCTGTGCACGTGTCCTACACACACCATCTTATTTTCCATTAATATATAGGACATGAAAAAGTCTTAATTCACCTCTCGTTTCTTTGTGTTTTGCTGGGAATAGGTGCAAACATACATAAAATATGAAAACAGTCTGCACAGTTCTTCCAAGCTAGTCAATATTTGGTATGACCACCTTTGTTCTTCGACACAGACTGAACTGTTTTGGGCAGCTTTCCTATAATTTATTTTAATAGTCTTCAGGAATTGTTCTCTCCTTCTCTTGCAGGGCATCCAAAGCTCTTCTTTGGATGGTTGGTCCCTTTTGGTTTGTTCTCTGTCAAGATGATTGGCCTCCCCAGATTCCTTCAGTAATGTTGAGGTCAATGGGGAGGCCAATACATTGTGTGTTTTTCTATCCAGGTATGCTTTTACTGTACTGGCAACATATTTGGGATCATGCTGAAAAATGAAGCTGCTGACAATCGGGTGGGTTCTACATTGTACTGCATGATAGACTAAAATCTGATGATACCTTTCTGGTACAAGATCCCCCAAAACTCTGACTGATATGTGACTGATATATCTCCAAACTATAACAGAGCTCCATTGTTTTTTACAGATGGCCATAAACACTCACTGTTGTCGTTCAGGTCCTGTGCCAGGTCTTTGCTGGATTTACTTTCCTGTTTTTTAAGGATATGACTATCAGATACTGTTTACCTGCTGACCACTTCTTCTTTTGTCCTCCTCTTGTCCATTTCCTTCACATTTTTGAAGGCATATCGCACAGCAGGCTGAGATATTTCAAGTTTTCAGCTAATAGCTATTTTTGAATCACCTCGTTGGTGCAGAAATACTATTTTATGCCTGTCAAACTTTGAGAAATGGGAACAAATTATGTGTTTCTGAGACAGGCTGCTAGTAAAGTTCCTAACAATTGCCAAGTTTCCTGTTATGTGTAGACACAACACTGGTTCATCCTGTGAGTTAGGTGCATTTTTTTCACATGAATAATTCATATGTCAGTATTAAGTCACTTAATAAATAGAAGACTGGACTAAAACTGAGTGAAAAAGCAGCCAATGTCCAAAGAAAAAATCTGAAAGACCTTCAGAAAGCTTGGAGCACTGTTGCTCAAGACAACTTTAAAAGATTACAGGAAAGCCTGGCTCTTTGGAAGCAAAATATAAAGAAATTAAATTACATTAGCTTACATATAAATCCCACTGACTTAATCTAAAACAAGTATGTATTAGTATGCTTTCCATATTGCAAACAGAAGCAATTTTTGTTCAGTTAAATAAACTTTCTTGGGCTTCAGCATCACCGAATATGCTAAATATGCTAAAACAAAACCAAGTAATCTTACAATCAACAAGAAAAATGAAAAAAAAGAAGGAATAAGCACATAATAAAACCACAATTTTCACATTTAATTGGAATATTGGATGGTTTGCACAGTGTAAAGTGCAGCATTAAAGTATTAAAAATATTCATATTCACATCTGTCTCCTAAAATAGTGGATGGTGGGTGAACAAACATACAGACTGAAATATAAACAAGAAAAAAACAAATTCAGATTTTAGGCTCATACCGAACGCCTCTTCATCTCTACTTTATGTATGCTTGTTGTTTTTTATAAGCAGAGAAAAGTAAAATGAACACAAACTGAAGGAACTTTTAGGAGAACGCCCTTCTTACTCAAGCGTACACGGATTACAAACGCGATCGTTTTTGGGGGCGGATCTCTTGGTTTTTTGGCTGAAGGTCAGTCTCATTTAAAAAAAAAAGATCATTTTAGAAAACAGTCAAACAACCAAAAAATGCCCTCTGAAAGAAGAATAGAGAACATCAAAAAATTCTCCTCCTTGTG
Organism: Pelmatolapia mariae; assembly: GCF_036321145.2. NCBI lineage: Eukaryota > Metazoa > Chordata > Actinopteri > Cichliformes > Cichlidae > Pelmatolapia > Pelmatolapia mariae. The sequence goes on along the minus strand of NC_086244.1, from coordinate 31,239,260 downwards.
AAGATCACAAGACGGCTGTGGCAGTAAGGAGAGCTAGGACGACAGAAGACGAGGGGGTCAAACGGTTTCGCACAAACCCACAGGAGCTGTCAGGTCATGAGAAAGAGGCACGGAGATGAAGAAGATGAGCTGTTATTTTTGTGTTGTGGTCCTCCGTGTGTGCATGCGTCTGTGCGTCCTTGGGTTTGTTTGTGTGTCTTTTCTGACGACAGAGCTGAGAACATCCCTGACCTTTAACCTGTGAATCTGCTGCCTGGTCTCTATGGAGGGCACACATTCCTCTGGCAGAAACTGAAGCAATGAACTTCATCCAAAACACTGGAAGACACGACTGACTCAAAACAAAAGTCCATTCAGTTTGTTGGTAAATTAAATAATTAATGCTCCAATAGGCAGCAGCAACGCTTCGTGTTTGATGCTAATTTAGTGCTGCTTTACAAAGCACTCAGTGTCTCAGGGGAAATCCTCTCAGAATAATAAATAAATACATCAAAAATGAAATATCCTCTCAGCCCAGAGAGACAGAAAGAGGAGGCAAGCTCTTTTTATGTGTCTAGGGGGGGTAAAGATGTTACTGCAGAGAAACGGCGGGAGAGGAAGCTTTTAAATAAACAGAAATGGAAGGTTTAGTAAAGATAGTCAAGGATTCTGGTGTTACATAATGCTCTCATCTTCTCAAGTATTTTATAAGGTGTCAGTGTTTACTAGAATTATGCAATGTGGAGGAGCAGCTCGACATAAGGCAACAGTATCTCTAAAATAAAAATGGGGTTTGTGTCTAATTTCTAATAACAATGATAATAATATATATTTTTATAGGTGCCTTTAAAACACTCAATGACGCCTTAATATCAATTAAATAACAACATTTATGCTTATTTATGTTAACATCCTGCTTGCTTTTGTCACGAGCAGCTGTGGTGATGTGTCCAGCACCTTGTGAGTCTGTGTGTAGCGCTGTTAAACACGGTTCTGTGGGAATATAAAAAGTAGAAGGAACTACTAGTTTTGGATGCTGTGGCAGGGGTTAATGGACACAGACCGTGTGTAAAAACTGGATGTAGTGTCTGATTCGAAAAGGCTGCATACCTGGAGGATGCTGCTCTACTGCTCCTTTGATCCATGTCCTCAGTAAATAATTTCCTGATGAGTTTATGGTTTCAACTGCTAATTTCAGGTCTTAATTATTAAAACATAAACTTTCTTTTTTAATTCACGGTCCCACAATAAGGCAGGGAACGCTTTTAGGATAACCCTTATCTGTAATTCACCTGTCACTGTCATATAGGCCTACAGTTTCACTCAGTTTCCCAGTCAGTTCCGTGCCGTGCTCGTCATGTCAGATTTCCAAAAGCTAGGATACAAGACTTCAAAAATGCTGTTTTACTGCAAGATCTGTTGAACCAAGAAAACACTTAAATAGAAACTATTTGACAAAGTGAAGTAAGCTAAAAGATTTTGCAGATTCTTTCTTTTTTTTTTTTTTTTGACGATTCATCCAGGAGGTCAAAAAAGAACCTAGAACAACATCTAAAGATCTGCAGGCCTCACTTGTCTGAGTTAAGGTCAGAGTGCATGATTCAACAATAAGACAAAGACTGCGGACAACAAATTAGGTCAAAATCCAGGCTCAAATTGAGATGCTTTTGCCAACTTCCAAAAGGCGCGACGTGAACAGGGCTATACTTGCTGCTCAAGTGCTGCAAAACTGATGGCACAGCACCTCACGGTGCAAATGGATAATGATCCAAAGCAAGAAGCTGCACAGGTTTCACAAAATAAATAAATGGGATATTCTTCAATGACCAAGTCAGTCACCTGAAGACAAAGCTGAAGGCAGAGAAACCCTCAAACTAGCTGTCGTTGAAGGCAGCTGCAGTAAACACGTAGGAGAGCATCTCAAGGGAGGAAACACAGTATTCTGTGATGTCAGCTTCAAGACTTCATGCAGTCACTGACTGCAAAAGATTTTCATCCCAATATATAAAACAATTCTTGTATTTAAAATTATGTTAGTTTGTCCTAGTACTTTTGAGCTTCAGAAAATGGGCTGTAATGTTCTATAAAAATAGTAGCATGTTAATGTGATACTTCTGTTATTTATCTGAAAGTCTTAACTGCACAGTCAAACCTTAATTTGCTCAGTTGTGGTTTACGGAGACAAAACTACAAAACAAATTTTTGTTCCTCCAACAAATTTTGGACCCAACTGTATATAACAGAAAATTTAAAAAGCACCAAAGGTCCACTTTACTCATCCTTCATAGCGCGGACATGTGGTTTTAATGATCATATCATGAAATACCTTATTCAATAGAAAACAATATCAACGTCCAACTGAGAGAGGAAGTCAAACTGAACAATTCAGACATCTGAAGTACAACGAAAACAAATCAAATGATCCAAAGTTGTTTTTTTCCTTTTGTGAACCTGAAGCTGTGATCCGCTGACACTGTTTGGGGACTAGTTTTTATTTTCTTTTTCCTGACTATTCCCAGAAGTAAACAGTGAGAGGACATGAGCAGAGGAAATTCCAGCAGCTTAACATGGATCAGTGTTTACAGAATCTGAAGATGCTCCTCCCTCTTGGGATAACACACATAAATCATCAACCACTCGATGACATGCAACTCAGCAGCAGGTAAAAAAAATACATGCAAATTTTTTTTTTTTAGAAAATTCAACATGTAAATATTCAGCATCAGTTTTATTGCAGTTTAAAAGATGCATATTCATGTTATACATTCCTCAGAAATGATTTCTATAGAAGTCAAAGTAAAACTACAAAAGCTACTATTACATTAGACACACACACATACACACAAATCTGAAGCCTTGTTTTGAAACGGCTGTGCTACTTTAATGTTTTCTATTCATGTTAGTGGATCTGTGGATGTAAACTGAACCTGTGCTCAATTCCCAACACAGCTGCTGCGAGTTTCCCAGAGTGCAGGACAAAGCCTGAAGTCAGTAAGAGCTCTTAAGCAGACTTAGAAACCAAATGCCAAAAATACCTGAAAGCACATAAGGGTCCTTCTTGTCTTTGGGCAGCAAACAACAGTCCTGACAAGAAGGCGAAAGCAAATTCCAGAGTGCTGTTAACTCACAATTTAGGTCCATTGCTGTGTACCATTTACACTCTAGTCCTATTGAATACCATTTTTATGAATATAATCACTACTATCCACCTATCACTGCAAGCTAGTAACAAATCAAATCACTTTAGATCCTTTATAGTCAATGTATATAATAAATTGTTCCACTAAATTGATCGCCTGTACAATGAAACAGAAGTTAATAGTATCCACTTGAATGTAACTTAGCACAGATTAGTTATAAACTGCAGTGTATGTAGTAGTTATTTATAACACTCTATAAGAACACTGCAGTAGTTGACATTACCTTTTAAAACATACACCTTCTCCTATGAAGACATTTTAAATGTCTGCATTAGTACAATGTTACACATAATGAATGTTTACATGCTGCTTAGAAATGCAGAGTTAGAACTGAAGAAGTCTCTTGGAGCTGAGCTGAGAAGCTGAGTTGCTTTCTTTCCAACCTCCTTAGAGTCATTTTTTAACGAGTTGTGACTTTTATCATTTATTTTTAATGCATTTACCTGGCATTTCTATCCATATCAGTATCTGTTACTATGTTACATTTTTTCAGCTCAGCTGGTAATTTTAATGGTTCCAGTTAATGTGGAAATGTCATGCTGTATTGCTGCACTCTGATCAATTTAAACTGATGTTTGTTTGTTTTTTACCAAAGCCGCATTATATGTATGTCTAAAAAACAAAACAAAGCGGAACACTGTGCATTACAGCTTGTTTGTCTGAGTTTTTTCTAATGGTCAGTAAATCCCGGCATGGGGAAGGGCCTGGCGAATAGCTCCACCCGCTGGCGGAGCTCTGTGATGCGTGACACTGTATCTTGGTCCTCCAGCAGAAATGACTTGAAGCTAGCCAGGTTACCTGTTTGGAGACAGAAAGGCAAAAAAAAAATTGCACTTATTCTTTTTGCTTGTTTCCTGAACCCTCCTCACAGCTAATAAATGATCCACAGTCCTTAGCTGCAAGCAAAATAATGAATGCTGAACACATATTTGAGCATTAGTAATGTAAGCAAACAGCATGTCAGCATGGTGAATCTGCTGTACACAAAACCCCAAACACCACCACTCCCACTGGATGAATCACAGGTTTAGACGAAACTCCCTCACCGGTCTTCTTCTTCACGTCCAGCGCAATCTGAATCCCTTCATCAATCAAGTCCACAACTTTTTCAAAATCTGCCTCCTTAAACTGTCGAGAGGTCAGAGCTGGAGCTCCTGTAAGAAAGTGACAGATAAAACAATCGTTAGATTAAATGGTTTGATTGTAGTCAATAGTTCATAAAGAGGGGGTTGGTTTGAGGTACATGGTGACATACTGAATGATGGTCCGGCGATAAGAACTACAGATACAGTGACATGTAGCAGGAAACACAGACACATCACAGAGTCAGACACTCCGAGTGAGAAGAAAGGGTCTGCTGCCGTACGGGCAGAAAGACAGAGTGGCTGACAGAGTCTGTCCAAAGTAGCTCCACTCCTGTAACTCTTTCCTAGATTACTAAATTTTGCAACACTTTCTGCACAAGCTGCACTTCTATTAAAGCGAGTACCAAGTCGAAGTCCCCCTGGAGTGAGGGCGCTCTTATCTCCAGGACAGGTGTTCTTGTTGGCCGTGATTGACACCAGCTCTAGGACCCTTTCAGCTCGAGCACCATCCATGCCACGAGGTCGAAGATCAACCAAAACCAGGTGGTTGTCTGTTCCACCTGAGAAAAGGAAGAGGAGGATAGATCTATATTTGAGGAAATGTTTCTGATGGCAAAATTCTCATCAAGTCTTTCCTGGAGACAATGAGGAGACGTGCAGCTGCTACCGTAAAATATTACTTACTGTTTTTTTTCCATTCAACTGTCAAGTGAAGCTTAAGTGAACTTTTCCAAAGTTATAAAAACAGAATGCAAATGAGGCTGAAGCAAATGCAAAGTGATCCAAAAGCAATTGCATCAGGCACGGGAGAGGTAGAAATGCACTGCTCGTTTAAATGCTGAGTCTAATTTCATAGTCAGAGAAAGAAAACGAAAGCATTTGACATTTATTTTAATTTGTATGAAATAACATGTTTTTAATGCAAAAACATATGATTTCAACATCAAAGACTCACTCAGCACCTGACACCAAGGTGTAGCCTTTCTTAATCAAAGCATTGGCCATGGCTTTGGTGTTCAGCAGCACTTGATGGATGTATCTCTTGAACATGGGAGTGGAAGCCTGCAGAAGCAGAAATCATGTCGTGTGAGAGAGAAAGATTGTATTCAGATACTCCAAATCCAGACCTACTCGACCTACGCTGATGTTCTGTCTGAGGATTTCCTCTTTTAATTGAATTTGTGGGCTATTATTGAACATTAAAGATTAAAATACACATCTTGACCTGTTTGAGGGCGACAGCCACCCCAGCAATGGCATGGTTGTGAGGTCCTCCCTGAAGTGATGGAAACACAGCAAAGTTCACCCTGTCCTGGAGGTCATAAAGGACTTCCCTGCCTTTCTTATCCACGGACCTCACACCTTTCCGGTAGAAGATCAGGCCAGCCCTGCAGAGTGGGGAAAGGACACCAAATGTGCTTAGCTGGACATGTGCAGAATCACATGTATAAAGCTCTTTCCTGAATAGGCAACTATCAACACACTTATTAAAATTAATTCATATTAGGGCTCAGATCCTAACCTTGCTCCACGCAAGGACTTATGGGTGGTGGAAGTCACAAGGTCAGCGTGCTCAAAAGGAGAGGGAACAGCTCTTGCAGCCACCAGGCCACTAATATGAGCCATATCTGCCAGCAGGTAGGCACTCAGCTCCACACACAACTAAAAGACACACAGCTCAACATGAATCCCACAAACCTGAAATCCTGTTTGGTTTTACAAACTACTTTCTCAGCTTTTATTTAAATGTCCAAGTATCTCATCACGCTTCAGTAACTCAGTAATCTGATTTGTGGTAGAGTTAACAGCTGTTGGAAGTTTCTGAGACCCCTTCTCGTAAACATTATTAAATGAAGCACCTTCTTCATGCGAGAGTAGTCGATGAGACGAGCGTAGGCGCTGGTTCCTGCTATGATAAGTCTGGGTCTGAAAAGGCGAGCAGTCTTCTCCAGCTGGTCATAATCTATGAGACCTGTTTGGGGCTGAGGGGGATGCAGGAACAGGGGGTAGAGAGAACTGCTTACACTTTCTTATGTCTTTAAATGGATCACAGGTTTGAAACCTTCATTCTGTTTGAATACTACTTACATCCACTTTGTAAGGCATCGATTCAAAGTAAATAGAGGTGGCTGAGACTCTTTTGTTGTCTGACATGTAGCCGTGGGTAAGGCTGAAATGTGAAGGACAAAATATAGATTTATAACAGAGCGCACGTGTGCAGAAGATGAGCAGGTGCAGAGTGGACAAAAAGCTCCGTATAAAATGTTATTATGGGAATGGAAATATCCTCTGCTTGAGCATGTCTAGCATGAATGAACTTTAACATATTGACTCACTGTCCCCCGTCAGGCAGATCCAGGCCCATGATGCGGTCGTGAGGCTGCAGCACAGAGGTGTAGGCTGCAAAGTTAGCAGGGGATCCAGAGTATGGCTGAACATTAACGCCCCACAGATTGGGATCCAGACCAAAGACTGAGCGCGCTCGCTTCTGACACAGCAGCTCAATCTGGTCGACAATCTCCGCACCTCCGTAGTATCTGACAAAGACAAAAAAGAAACATAGAATCATCTCATATCATTGTAATGCATACACTTCATATTGTAATTTATCATATTGTAGGATAACTGTATAATTTTGCAACAAATCATGTGTACTGAATCATGCAGTACCCTTATGTATCCTATCACATCTTCAAACTTTGGATTCTGTCATATCATGGGGTGTCGTAATGTATTGTTCCATTTATTTGGCTATATGTTATTGTTTCTTACTGAAACTGTACTATGATGGATAACACTGATCACTGTTGCGCATCACATCAGATGTTATTACATCGTATAGTATCATAGTATTGTTTTCTTTTGCATTCAGTCATATCATATTCAACAGACTGTATGGCATCATATGCTGTCATATCACTCTATATCATGTCACTGTCCTTTAATATACTTTGTGCACTTTTAGTTGAGGGTAATTTTATATTGTGTTGAGCTGGATTATATTGTTATATGCTATGTGAACAGCCCTGAATTATGCTGGGGAAAGAAATGCAAACCTTCTTGTTTTAAAGCCCATTTGCCTTTAAACGAAATTTTATAAGCTTCATGTGCTGGCTTCTGAAAATAGTTTTAATGACTAAATCAATACATGTTTAAAGTAGGCGATCCTTATTACCTTTGTCCTGGGTATCCCTCAGAGTATTTGTTGTTCAGACAGGAGCCCTGTGCCTCCAAAGCTGCACGACTGCAGAAGTTCTGGAGGGACAAACAAAAAAGCATCAAAACCTGCTGTAAATTTTTATCATACTTATATATTCAGAAGTCTGTCACCAAATATAACCTGTTTTTTTTAACCAGATATAGCTTTTATTTATCTTCAGAAGGACGACTGAATACCCCAGCTGGGGGGTTTTGCAAATACTTATTGCAACAAAAATGGAGGCGATGCTTTTAACAGCCTTTTGTATAAGCTACAAATGAGCCATATTTGATTATTTAAAGAAATCAGAGCGCATTAGAGGTACTATAGTGATGTTGAGGGCTGAATATAGAAGAATCTAACTAGTACTGAATCCTTGCAAAGTTCAGCACGGTGTCAAATGTCAGAAAAGAGATGGAGCTGCGGAAAAAGGAAATGAATGTAAATGAATTTTTTTCCCTGTCTCAGTCTTTTTTTCTCCCACTCACATTTCAGCTTATCTTCTCTCACTGTCTTTCGCTTTCTCTTTCTCTGTCCTCCTCAGCCGCCCCCTCTGGGTTGTTATTTTACTAAACCTGTCACTGTTCAGGGATCCCTCAATCATTCCAGTGGGGTTTAAAACTAGTCCCCCAAGTGACATAAATCTCTTTCCATGACATTTTGAAACACTATCTTGACACACACAAACACACACATACACGATCGCTCCTCCTTCTCTGTCTCAGCTTTAAACGTGGGGATCAGTGAAAGAAATCAGTGGGGGGAACCTAATGGGATCATTTGACTATGTTCCTGAAGATGAAAAAAAAAAGCAGGGTCTCTCCTCTGGGAGTTGGCTCAGAGCGGCAAATGACTGATAGCCCATGTAAAAGAAGATGAAAACCTTTCAGATGTCATCGTGAGTGATAGTGCTGTGGATGCATAATTGGTGGAGAATAAAAGAATAAAAGCTCCCGTCTTTTCCCACAGCTTCCACTTAGATAAAATCACTGACTTAAAAGGAGTTGGTGGGGTGCATCGGAAATCTCAGTGAACGCTGAAGAAAACAGTAAATTTCTGGAAACTACAACTCTGATGACTTGAGATTTCACTGCTGACAAATGTGCTCCTCTGTGAAGAACAAAACATCTTTCAGCCCAAACTCAGTGGAGTATTGTACTGTAAGTCTGTGGAGTGTGCAGCTCTTTCATGAATTTTGCGTCGCAAAACAGATTTTTATCCTGGCTGACCAAAAAATAAGGTCTTAACGTTAAATGTAAGCCTATAGACTCATTACCCTGGTATTTATTTTTGACTGACATCATCTATTGAACAATCAAGTAGGAGGAAAATTAAAATTCTTATTTTTAAAATATTTTTCACTATATAAAAAAAGCTGTAAAAATACAGGAAATTCGCATATGACTGTAGTGTTCTTTGAACTCTGTAAATGCCGGTGCCTTTGAGCTAAACTAGATCATCATCACTATTTTTTTGTCTTTGCTGAGCATAAATACACACAGGACTGTTAATATTTTAGTTCATATCAAGAAGTTATATTTTGATTGCTGGCTGTGCATGTGTGATGTGGTTATTGAGCCACCATGACCAAAACTCTAGCAGTGAGTGATTTTCTGGATGTTTTGAGATTTTTAACGCACCAGGATTTTTATAAATGTGTTTCTAGGAGTAGAATAGCAACAAGTTACATAATAATTTTATGATAGTCAAACAGCTGACTAAAAGCTTGTATTTTACAGTGAACAAGACTTGCACTTGAAACTGTCATTATAGATTACAGCAGGTATGCTGTGAAATGACAGTTTAATGCCGGCAATTCTAGTTTCTTTTTTTTACTTTAATTTAACAATGAACAGCACAGTTTACGTGTCACACCTCTTTTTCCAGAACTAATTTTGCACAGAGATTATGTGTGACGCAATACACAGAGCAAACATTTAAACAGCCACTTTTGATTCCCCTCAGCTGCCTGCTGAGGGGAATCATACATATAACGTGTTGTTTTTCCAATCAAGATTTACTGAAGATTTAGCTGTCATGTTTTTCCTCTTTTATTTAATCTCCTTATGGCACTTTGATCACATTTTCTTCTCTTTCATCTAAATGGGGTCTGACCTCTGATGCGATGAGCTCCAGTCCCCGACACTGCCTGTCCTTCTCCTGCTGCAGGAGTCTCCACATCTCTGGGTCATCCTGAGCCAGGCTCTCCTGTCCTATCCACCCATCGCTGCTGCTGCTGCTGAGGTGTCTTCTGCAAGATTTTGCAGTAATCTGCCTCTGTCGGCCCAAACATGCTGAAGCACTGAGAAAAAGGGGCTGCAGCGTGGGGGGTAGTGGATGAACACACAGGAATGATTTCAGTCACTGAATAAATGTACACTTTTTGAATAATGATTTTAAAGCTGTTCACTAGTAAGTACCCTGGGGCGACCGTGTTACATTTCTTGCGACCTGCTGTTCTCAACTGCTCAGAGAAGTTAATAAAAACCTCTTGAAGGCACAAATACCAAGTCACGGGGTGCGATGCAACTCTCCATTGTGCTTTAAATGCTCTGCAGAGTGTAAGAAAAATGTTTCTGGTGGGGGGTTCTTTTTCATCCTTTGGTGTCTTTTGAAACCCTGATGAAGAGTAAGCCTGTGCACAAATACTTTCATCACTCAAAATGATAATACTTTGCACTTGGGGTTTGTAAACAAGGGAGTTAGAATAATGTGGCTTTTGATGTTCTAAACAATCCATTAAATGAAAGGCAGTAAAAAAAATACACAAAAAACCCCCCAAATGTGTTATTCAATGGAGCAGTTATGGAAAACCTTGGACTTGAAAAATGTACTGCGTGTGGGCTGGTCAGACATGGAGGGGCTTAGTTATCAGGGTCTTGTTTGTTGAAACCAGCTTGTGCCTGCATGATAGTTATGCAACTATGTGTTACTTTGGCCTAATAGACAGATTACTGTTGAAGCATAAATATATGTTAAAGTAAGTCTCCTTTCATCTTTTGTATTCGCTGTGTTTTCTAAGCCTTGAGTATAATAAGTCTTGCATAAAGTGCAGACTGTGCAGTCAACTTTCTTTCAGCAAAATAAAGAAATAAATAAACTGGGACAGCAGTGTGTGTTTCTCTTTTGGACTGAAAAATACAAAGAAAAAATCTTCAAACCAAACATTTTTATCAGGGTTGACTTTTAGTGACAAGCTGGCCTACTTACGGTTATAAGTGACTTATTTACAACTACTCTTACATGCAGAAAAAGGGTCTCCTGAAGCAGATATAAGTGCACGTAATTTAAAAATGCCGAATAAATTATTAGACAAAACATACTCACCTGTAATCTTTGCCGTAATGTCAGAGAGAGCATGTCTGCAACAGCTGAGGGAAAAACAGAAAGCTTCCCAGGTGCAAAGGGTGAAAGTAAAATCAGTACTGGATGCAGCCAGATACCGGACGTGTACTTTGTGTCACTGATAATAATGACTACAGTAAATAATCCCTTTCATCTCGCTCTGTGAGTTCTTTGAATAGGAAACTTCCATAAAACGAACAGGCATAGAAACAATTTCATATTAAAAACATTAGCTGAAGTCAGTCTGTGCTTTAAAAGAAAACCTACATGTGATTCTGTCCTTAAACATAGATACATATACAATATTATCTTAATTTTTCAAGTAAAAAAAAATAAGAATACAGTTCAAATTTTGGATGAAAACCTCAATTAATGCATAATCGTGAGGCAAAAGTTTTAAACACAAATTCAAAATCAGTGTTAATGTTTTAATGAGTGTGCTTTCAGACAACACAAAGCTTACACAAAATGTAAATCCTTAAAGAAGACAACACAAGTTTTGGCTCAATCTGCATTCACTGACAGGCTGACGATGTTTGGAAAACTGAACATATGATTCTGAAGGATGTTTGAAGGACGAGTGAGAAGTCAGTGTATCATATCTCAGAATTTGTCACCCAAAGTGCTGCTGGTTCTGCTCAGGGCAAACTTTCTGCACCAGTCTGTAATCCGTGCCAGTGAAGGCGATGAAGATGCATATAACCTTAAATGGCTTGGCACAGATCCAGGCTGCCTGGGACTGGGTGTTTTCTGAGTAGCATGTCTGGCCTGGGTCGTACATGCAGGGCTTGGTCTTCTTGGACCGGTTGGTTCTCTGGTACTCGATCCGGCAGTTGAGTTCAGTCACCATCATCATGTCCTGCTGCTGCTTCTGCTGTTCGGGAGGAGTGGAGCTGGTGGACTGAGGAGGGCTTGGCAACTGGGACATCAGGTCTGGGAGCAGTACTGAGTTTTTAGTGTGAACACTCTGAGATGCAGGATCAAGAACCTCCCATCCCACAGCTTTGGATGGTGGAACAATGCTGACGGATATGTTCCCCAGTCGGGATGAGTTGTGGCGGAAGTAGACGCTGAATGTTCCATTGATGTGATCCACAATCTTCCCTGTCACCAAGAGGCTAAATTTCACTGTTTTCACATTAAAGTAAAAATCCCCCCACCCCAGGATCTTTTTGGCCTTTGGGGAAGTTTTAGCTGGAGGTTTGGATTTGGGAGGAGGACGATACAGATACTGATCCAGGGCTTGTGAGAAGTTCTGAGGCCAACCGTATGGGCCAAGCGAGCCATAAGCAGGTGTTTTATGTTTGGTGGAGATGATCTGTAAATCTTTGGAGATATGTTTAACTTTCAGTGCTGCTCCACCAGCACCTTCTCTTCCTCCTTCCTCCTCACCCCACTCTTGGCTTTGAAATTCCAGTTTCTTGGATATCTCTTGGACCTGTGGAAAAAAAGTATAAAATAGTGAATTTTGAAAATGTTCTTCATCCATTGTTACAAGATATAGCTTATTTTTCAGCTTACATACAGCTGTGCTCAGAAGTTAACAGTCACTATGGGCATAAATGTCATGGGGCTTTGGGGTTTTAGTGAACTGTTCTTTTTCCAGGGATTGTACAACATACATATTTCATGACTTAAAAAAATAAAACAATAATTAGCTTCACAAGTCTGGAATGTTTTGGATTTTATCTAATCCACACAAGCTCAAAAGCATTAATAAACCCCACTAACATTTGGTTAAATGTCTTAGTAAGTTTCACCTAGACCAAACACTTTTGGTAGCCACCAACATGTATCTGGCATCATTCTTGCAGGATATTTGAACACTCTACTTGGCTTCTTTGAAGCATAGTCCACAAATTTCCAATAGGATTGAGATTTGTACTTTGGGAATGCCATTCCAGAAGCTTATTGTTAGCCTGCTTTATCATGTTTTTGAGATGTTTGAAATCATTGTCCAACTCGGACATGCAGTTGTGTCCAAGCTGTTGATTTGAGGTGAAGTTGAAGTATTCAGAGAGACCCCTTCTTCATTATTCCATCTACCGTGTGCAATATACCAGTACCAATGGGAGCAGAACAGACCCAGGGCATTATGTGACCACCACCATGCTTGACAACAGGTACAGTGGTCTTAGAACCTCGCCCTTACTCCTCCAACAACCTCTTGTCATTGTGACCACACAGGTCAATCTTTGAAATATCGACCATTAAAATTTTCTCCAGAAGCCATTTGACTTGTCTGTGTGAGTAGCTGCAATCTTAGTCAAGCCTAAAAGTGGAAATGTAAAATTTCCATGGTGGTTACCTGGAACCACCTGGTAACCAATTTCCTCTCATCTGAGGGGACAGCTTGGGTGTTCTTTCAGACTTTGACAAAGTGGTAACACATCTTAATAACTTTTCTTACATTTAGTTGTTTAAACCAATTATCCTCAAATTTGTAGTTGTTTAGAAATGGCCCATTAAGTTTCTGGAATGGCCGTGCCAAAGCCACAACCTCAGTCCTGTTTAAAATGTGTAGACCCTGCTTAAAAGCTCCATGCCACTAAACGACCTTGTTTAAATGAAGATTGGTCAAATATCCAGCCAGAATTATGCTAGAAGCTCGTTGTCCAAAATAAATTAAAACTTGTGTACATAGTTATTTATTTATTTTAAATCATTAAAGATGTTTGCTGTACGATCATTCCACCCTGGAAAAAGAACAGTTCAAAGAAATCATTACAAGCCCCACATTACCATGACATTTATGCCCATGATGAGTGTAAACATCTCACCACAGCTGTGTATCCACAGGGGTACCTAATTATACATAGGTCTTGCGTTTTACTTTGCATTAAACACTGAGATGCCAGTTTTTGAGATCTCCGGTGCGGTTTCAAAACAATGGAGACAAATGGAATTTGGCCACGGTGTTGTGCTTTTGCACACCATTTTTCCATAAACACTACAGATTATAACATTTTGTAGATTGTTTTAACTGAAGAAACAGTCCCTGTTAGGAAAAAAATCCCCCAAATTTGTGTTGTAATTGGCCGATTTGCCAAGTAGTGAAAAGACATGTTGCCTTGTTTTTTATTTATCTTTTTATTTATTTTGAATTCAGTAAGCACCACATGTAAAATTTCATCCAGCTTTTTGATACTGGCGTAGATACTGATATATCAAAGAGAGGCAGAAAAAGAAAGAGAGACCCAAATCCTACAATTGAACCTCTTTGATTAGCCGCAAACTACTGTGGCTGAATGCTAAAATCTGTGTTTTGTTATACTAATAAAACAACTCTTAAAAGCGCCAAATGAAAGTCATATCCACCAATGCTCATAGACAACTATAAGAACTTTATCATATCGACTGTAACCCAAAACAACTCTGGGGTTGTCAACACTGTCACCATTAAATACAGTGAAAAAGTCACAGGACTTTGTTGTTGGACTGCAGAAAGTGACAAGAAAGACGAAGAGCAAAACTGCCCTTGACCACCTGGATGACCACAAAGGAAGGACAGCTTGACTGTAGCTGCACTATAAGGCAGCACATAATCAATTTAAATAATTATTCTTCAGTGTTGCGGGCCCTCGCACTGAGAATGTCTTGAAATTGACTGTGATCAATAGGTTATCTCCTTCAGGCAAGGACTACAGTAATGAGGAACATGCACACACCCACACCACAAACAAACACAGTCCCGTTCTTGTTGCCATTAACACGTTTTAATTTGCCCGTCCGTTCGTCCTCTCTCACTCCCCCTTTAAAACTTTCAATCCTCGTTTCTGCACGACCTTGGTAATGGACCGTCTATAGGCTGATTAATCAATATGCTTGAGATAGAGAGCAACGTGGCTGCTGAAGAATCAATAAAATAATAAATGTATGAAAATATGAAAAATATGCAACTGTTTCAGGCACATTTCCATATTGAGCTCCTTCTGTGCCAAATATGTCTCAGTGGTCTCAAAAACGACTAAAAAATCTTTAACCTTTTTCCTCCTCCTCCTCTTCATTACCTTAAATATCCCAGCTTCTAATCTTGGATTGATTTGGACAGCTTCTTGAAATGAAAAAGGGATTAAGCTTTCACCTGAATGCATCTTGTTAGGTAAGCGCTTGCGACTTCACGTTTTATTCGTTGTATTCATCACTTCCACCCACATTGTCCTCCTTCCTTCTACTGTCCTATTTTGTCCCTTTTTTGGGAAATAGATTGTATAAAGGTATCTACGCTGCCTGGCCTTTCCCCTGAAGTCAAATCAGATGAAACAGTATGGGTGAACAGCCTGCAGATTATAAGAAAAAAATACACCACATCAAAATGATACATTAAGCTGCCTCTTACAGTGTTGACTCCACTGTACCGGAGAAACACTCGAAATATATTTTACAGGAACTAAAAACCAATCTGTTGCCACTAATTGCTTTAATGTTAAATATTTTGGCTTCTGTGATAGCGCCACATTTCATGCACAGCTCACGCAGAACTGAAGACATCATTAACACAGAGAAATACGGTAATTAACTCCACTTGAATGTCCCTCTTGGGTTTAAAAAAGAAATAGCACTCCAAAAATATAAGAGTGTGACCATGAAAACTAAATACGTCTTCATAGTGATGAAGCAGCTTATCATAAGCCAGGCAACCACCTGCTGTTGTGTCTATTAAAATACACAAATCCCAATAAATCAAGTGATGTTTATGTAACACATTTGCTCTGCATGGCTGACGTGTGGAGCTACGTCTCAGTATGCGAACTGTATATACAAAAAGTATATAACACCAATTTTGCACAATGAGTTTAGGAGAAAAACTAATTGGACACTTCTCTTTTTATATAAACACTTACTTTAGCTTGGGTGTAATGGTGGATGCTCTGTGGGAGATGGGACAAGATTTTTTTACGCCTCTAGGGACATGAGTTGTTCACATTCACTGTTTAGGACTTGATTTCTGTTTTTGCCATAATGTGTCAGAGGCAGATGGAGGTTTAGGGCTAATCTCACCTAGATTTCTGAATAAACAGCTCCCAGGATATCATTATTTTACTCAAACAAGCGGGATTCTCATCCCCCCCCAACCACCTCATCCCTGTGTGCCAATCTCTGCCTTCCTCCCTAACCAAGTGAGCTCCAGCTGTGCCTATTGTTACAAACCCAAAGCTCCAGCTACGTGCTGTTCTCACCTACCCTAATTGGAGCCCACAGTGTGACAGCAATGTCACCGGCTCAGTGTCAAGATGCCAGCACAGTGACTGCAACTGAGCAACAGCAGTGGAGGGGATACAAGCACAACACGTGTGTAAAAGTACCTGCAGAAGTGAAAAAAAAAAAAAAGTAAAAAAAAAAAGTAAAAACTGAAGAGCAACTGAAAAGCCTGGGAGGAGTGTTTGCTTTTTTAAGGACAGAGAGATAGAATTCTTGCCACTGGCTAAAAAGATCCTTAATGTGTCAGGTTTTTTTTTTTTTTTTATGACTTAACCAAGAAGAAAAAAAGAAAAGAAAAAGAAGTTTGAATGTTTTTAAGCCCCAGGGTGATGAAACTTCTTCAGACTGACAAAGCCCGTGCACTCATTTAGTTCAAGCAATAAAGCACAAAATGAGGTTGCTTTGAGGATTTTCACTTGACATCTTAAATACCAGAGATGCAGATGATGCAGTCGGCTGCTCGTGCAGCATGAGAAAGTTGAATTAAAGACAGGGGAGCAGATTAAATTACAACTACGCTTGAAAGAGAATTAGACACCATGGGACTGGAACAAATTTAAAATGTGATAGCGGTATATATATTCATCCTTCCTGAACTTTATCTAACAAAAGATTCCACTTTAATCAAGTCCTAGTACAATTTCACACAATGAAAACGTCTTCGGTCTTAAGTTTGAAAGTAACAATATGAATCACATCAGAGCAAGACACCGTTTCTCATTCCTAAAAATGAACAGGTCTCTGATTTTTTTCCCCCCACAATATTCTCAAAACAGCAAATCCCATGAAGTCTTTACCAAGTCATTAAAACTCTTTTCTACTTCTTAAAATCCCATGGCAAGTTACTTGTTACCTTTTAAAACTACAGTGACGTTTGGGATAATTTTGACAGTCCATGTCTTATTCTGCAACAGTGCTGTAATCTCAGAATGAGTGGCAGAAATCAAGCAGCAGATAAATGTGATTATAAGGTACTGATCAATAATAATCAATGATACACATTTACAGGAAATCTGAATGGAAGCAACTCTTCATGCACTTGGTGCAAAGGCTGTCTGCAATCTACTCACTGATGAAGGAAGAAGCCACAGACAGGTGATGGCAAAGTTCAAACACAGAGCCCTCATTTTGCAGCAGCCTTTCTCCATCCAGAGAGTGGGGCTTTGTTACAGGCAATCTGCCCGAGTGATTAACGGAGTTAAAGTCGACTTTCACTTCTAAAGAAGAGGAGACAATCCGCAGTGAGAGACTCGAAAATCCCCAAGATCTGGAGTGAACGCTCCGCTCCGCTCGCCTCTCCTCTCCCTCCCACTGACTCCTGTTCTCTCTCTCTCTCTCTTACTCTGTTTTTTCCTTCTCTCTCTAGCCCCCAAGACACACACACAAGCACACACACATACGTACAACTGACTTGACGTGATCAAAAATTTATAATAAAGTATAGCATCCGTAAGAGGAGAACAAATTTCTTGTACTGTAAATGTACACACACACACACACACACACACACACACACACACACACACACACACACACACACACACACACACACACAGCCTCATTTGCACCACCTGGACAGCCCTTATTATGACTCATCAACCCGTGAAAAGGCGCTCTCGGGCAGGCACAGTTTGACAGCCCTCCCTGTCCCCGCATAGCCACAGGGAGGCTGACAGAAATGACGAGGGCGCTCTCCGGGGATTGTGAAAAATTACTGACAACTGGTGAGATTCAGTGCCGCAGTGAAACTTTAAGCCACAGAATCACTGCGAGCAGTAACCAGCTACCTAAACTGAATAAAGAACCAAAATTAGATTTTGTATAAATGCACAAACCCACCGCGCTCCATCTGTTCGAGCACCTCCACACTAGTTCTTCCACTTGACGGATAACGATGAGTGTGAAAGAGCACCCGCATTTTAAACTGGTTAAACTTTGAAAGCATATGTTTGCTTGCTGCTTTGAGTGTGAGTTAAATCAACTTAGGTTTAATAGTTAGTTTAAAGTAATTTTGTGATTTGACATAAAAATCTCACTAAAGCAGGTAGGATTACAGAAAATGTAAGATATGAAGATGGAGCCACTGCTTTCCTTGAGTGCATTTCTATAGCCGGTGTTTGTGTCGTATTCACAGTTAGTGAGTTTTTACATGCAGTCAGTGTTTCTGTGGCAGCAATTTGGTAATGTGAAGGGGATTAGCAACATGTATCTTTTTGTTTTGTAGACAAAGATAAGAAAGAACAATTGCTCACAAAACACACACACACACACACACACACAACACGCTTTTGAATTATTGCAGCAAATAGGCTTTTCATGACATAAAACTCATCATAGGTAAAATGTGTTTTTCAGCAACATGTTCTTCACAAATTAAAGTTACTTTTTTCTTTCTTTTTCCTCAAAATCTATTTACAGGAAATAAACTGCTAACTATCAGCATTTTAATGACTTCAAATTTAACAAGTGAGATATTTACTTACTAGATAAGTGAAAGAAAATGGATGGATGGATATTTAATGATTTACTGTACCAATGTATTTTATTTTGTAGGAGATAAAGTTTGTGTTAACCACAGGCATCTAACTGAAAATTCAGTGACTTTGGACCAATGTAACCAGAAGTGCCAATTCTTAGTAGTTTTAGGACTCCATGTCTGAAAAATGAAACAATAAATCAGCTTTAGGGGTGTCAAACATAAGGCCCGGGGGCTAAACTTGGCCAGGTGAAGAATCTGGCCCAACTTTAGAAAATGTGAAGGAGTGCATACATTTTTAAAATTTAAGTACAATTTCATTAATTTGTACAGCTTTTTCTATTGATAAAGACTGCCCACCCCCACTACCTTCCATTCTACATCAAAGCAATAATTAACAGATAAACGATTAAATGAATGATCAGAAAGTTTTTCAGCTATACTATTAATAACTATGCTCAGCTATTTATCATCATAATTATAGCATAGTCTGTTATTTCTAAACTTGACACATTGATCATGCAGTTTTACTGGTCCGGCCCACTTTAGCTCAAAGTGGACTGTATGTGGCCCACTATGCAAAATGACTTTGACCCTGATCTACCTTCTTTAAAACGGCCAACAGGGGGCAAATTCACTGGTTGCAAAAGAAGTTTGATTGTATTGAAGTCGATGAGAAAATGTCCCGACTTCACATTTGATTTAGGATCGATCAGAATAAAAACTTTGCCGGAGAGCTCATGGTGACAGTCACTGTTCTCAAGTGTTGTTCAGCGCAGGATGATTTGACATATGATGGCCACACGTGCATGTAAAATGAGCATGCAATCAGTTTTATATCTCTGTCCATCATCACGTCCAGTTTAAAAAACCCAAGATGGAAGCCAAAGAGTTGAACTCAGGGCTTCAAAACAGGATTTCACAAAACAGTTTGTGACATGACATAGGTTATGTTTTTATCTTTTAAAAAATATATACAGTATATGGCTGCTAGAAAAGATGTATTTGTATTATTTTTTGAAGTGTCGAGGATTAAAGTAGCTGTTTTGTTTGAAGTATAATGTCTATGAGAGATTCCTTCTCTCACTGGCCACGTGAGATCTAAGCCATCATTGCTTCTGTGTTTTAGAGACAAGCAAAAGGTTTTGGGAAAAATGTTGGAAAAAAACATTTCTGATGCTGTCTGTTACAGTGATGTTTCTGTGTGCTCTGATTGTCAAGACTTGCAAGGGTCAACATTAAATAAACAAATAAATAAATAGGTTATAGGTTAGGGTTAGCGTTAGGATCATGTAGATGATAACACAGATGTCTCAAAAATGTGGATGCCGTCAAAATGAGATATCATACCGCCATCTAGTGGACAATTCAGATATCGATTTTATTGCTTGCTTTGTAACAAAATGCTTGTCCATATTTCCCACAATGCCATGCGCGCAAGGCTACTTTAGAATAAGTAGTTCACATTTTATCTGTCACCCACAATAGCTTTGTGGTGCATATGTTAGTGATATTTCTAGTAAAAGTTTACCTTTGTGCATCAAATAAAGAGTCCGGTTTTTGGGTTGGGTTTTTTTTTTGTTTTTTGTCTTTGCGTAAACCGTAAGTGATCATACCAGTGGGAGAAATGGGGTCATTTTCTTAGCCGCGTATGTTCCAGCGCTCTTGTTTCTCTTCAGATCGTATAAATCTTTCGCCTTTTACTAAAGATTTCCGTGGAGAGGAACAACAAGAGTTTTACTCAATTTTTTGATGCCCTGCGTTAGTGGGGCTTGTTTTCCATGTTAAAAAACAAACAAACATCATGTTTAAAACTTGTTGCGTTCTCACTTCATAAACTGTCTCTCCTGAGTGCCTCTTTGTACCGACCTTATTTACCAATCCTCCGATATGGACTTTATTGAAACTCGGCAGCAGTTACATGATAGACTAAGATAAACATGCAAATTCGTGTTACACCATTCAGAGACTGTTGATTCTTTTATTCAAGAGTCACGTCATGTTGTAAAGGAAAACCCAGATAAATTTTCACCGTTGAGGCGTCTAACAAAACGCAGGGGGCGGGGTCTCCATATTCCCACAATGCCATGCGCGCAAAGCAGTTAGCGTAAGTAGTTCACATGTATCTTGTCTTCCACAACACCTTTGTGGTGCTTGTGCTGGTGATATTTGTATTAAAAGTTTATCTTCGAGTATCAACGCTAAAGTCAACTTTTTTTTATTTCTTCTTTTGTAAACCGTAAGTGACCAAGCCATTGCGAGAAATGGCGTCACTATCTCAGCCGCACATTCTTCAGCACTCTTGTTTCTCTTCAGATCGTATAAATCTTTCGCCTTTTACTAAAGATTTCCGTGGAGAGGAACAACAAGAGTTTCACTCAATTTTTTGATGCCCTGCGTTAGTGGGGCTTGTGTTCGATGTTATAAAAGAAACAGTTAATAAGCGATAATTACTCCACAGACAGTGAGTTCTTGACTAGCGTACTGTTGTGACTTCAGAAAATAGGTACATACATGTTCTACTTCTGACTGTATTTTAATACATTTCGCAGCTTTTCCGACTTGCGAGCGAGCCCAACCTCATTGCCTTTCATACCACATCAAAGTGATTAATTAGCAGATAAACAATTAAAGGACAGGAAAGTTGATATTTTTCAACCACTAAGTAAATTAAGCAAGTACTTATTATATTTTACAACTACAGAACAGTCTGTGCAATGAACATGTAAAAGTTTTGAGTTAAAGTTTTGACATTCGTTGGTCACCCAAACTTTTTATGCACTTTTTTGATCTTAAGTGGGCTGTATGTGGCCCACAATCTAAAACGAGTTTGACATCACTGATATATAACACTGATACAAACAGCAGTATCTAGTGCAGTGATGTGCTAATTTTGCTGTTGATTCAAGTATGCTAGATCGGGCTTGGTTGTCACACTTTTCACTCTTTGTGTGAACTAATGATCACTGAAACATCTTTCAATAACCACTCCTTCATTAAATTGAAGTTTAAGGTATAGCTCAAAATACCTATCCCTTCTATTTTTGCAGTTAATTGTTACAAAAAAAATTAACTATTGAAAACACACTGACACTTTGTGACAGGCCGGGTTGGTGGTCCCTATAATTATCAGTTGGGTTTCAGTAGAGATTGAGGAGAAATTATGCATAACTTTGTATTTCTTTTTTTTTTTCAGATAGAGACATTAGAAAGTTTAGAAATGGACTCCACTTAATGTTACTTAAATTATGAATATAAATCAGTGAATTATTCGATGTATGAGCAGTGAAATTAGGAATTTACAGTGCTTTAAAATGCAGGCTTTATTAAAGTTAAAAAATTCTACTGAGAAGCGATTCCACATTCGTGCCTCAATTTTGATGAGATGTGTCACTGACATCATTAAAAATGGAGAGAGGTTTCCTGCATCTTTGAGAAGACAAGGAGTGTTTTGTGCAAGATTTTCTAGCTTGAGCAATAGCCAGCATCCAGTGTAAACAGATCAGTCTAAAAATCCACGACATCAATATCAAACTGACTCTGAACTGTTGTACTTTTTAAGGTTGATCCATGCTCGATCATCCAGGTAAGGAAACTTACTGAGATTTCCATTTTGAGGTTGCGAGTCTTTAGCTAGCAGTCCTATACCTCAGAGTCACACAAGTCAGTTATGTATGCCCCTTAAATGCCAGAGATACAAGCTTTGTGAGCTTAGTTTGGGCAGACGACACAACAAAACCATACTTTCTTGAATTGGCTATTGATGAATGACTCAAAACAAACCATTCAGCGAACAAAGAAACAAAAATATCACTGCCTTTAAATGCCTACCCGCAAAATCATTTCTCATGCTCAGAGGCTTGTTAGTCACGTGTGACAACCAATCCAAAAACTAGTAAGACAACCGTCCCAGACTGACCTCTTGATAAACATTACCACATGGCTTTAACCAGATAGTGAGAGACGGATTAATATCAAAGCGATTAATATCAGCTTTTTAATAAGTGTCTAATGTTTAAAGGACTAAAATTGTGTTGTCTTTTGATACAAAAACAGCATGAAAATTTTTTCTCACCCATCAAAATAACAAACTACTTCCTTCCTCCAAAGTTTTGTGTGTTTTCCACAAATTGACCACTGCAAACATGTGTGAAATCAACAAAAACAAGCAATGTGACAGCCAACCCTGGTCTACACTATCGGTCCAATCGTGCTAGTATCAGTCTGATACTATAACAGTGTTGGTATCTATGTATGCCCCTCAAAAATGTATTTTATATATATAATTGACTCAACCATCAACACAAAATGGTTATTATGTCAAGACACTTTTCATATTGAGTTTCTGAGGTAGCCTATATTTAGTTTCATTTTCAATAAAATAAGATCAGTTCAGTGGGCTGGCCATAAAGCATCTGACCTCTCATGCTAGTATTGATCTGACACCGATTCCAGCATTGGTTTTAAAATTCTCGTGATTTGGATTGATTCCCTTCAGCTCTGCTTGCTGAGTGTTAGACATTTGCATCCATAAGCAAATGATAAATACAACAGGGACTGGGATATTGGATAATTTTAAGTGAAAATCCTTATATTTTTTAAATTCCTCATTAGTTATTTGTGGGACCCAGATAAATATAGAAATCTATTTTGCACTATTCAGAGACTGTTGATTCACACTTTTATTCAAGAATCACGTCATGTTTGAAAGGATATGAATCTACAATAACAGATGATGTTGTATGGTACTCACACGGATATTTCATTTTAAAAAAAAAAGCTGCCTACTTATCTGGGGTACAGCTCCATAGAGCTCCATTCATTTTGCACCAGTGAGAGACAGCTCTGTCTGTAACAAGTCTCCCAAGTTTCCCACAATGCCATGCGCGCATAGCAGTTTTAGAATAAGTAGATCACATTTATCTGTCACCCACAATAGCTTTGTGGTGCATATGTTAGTGATATTTCTAGTAAAAGTTTACCTTTTTTCATCAAATAAAATGTCGACTTTTTGGGTTGTTTTTTGTTTTTGCGTAAACCGTAAGTGATCATACCAGTGGGAGAAATGGCGTCATTCTCTTTGCCGTGTATTTCCCAGCGCTCTTGTTTCTCTTCAGGTCGTATAAATCTTTCGCCTTTTACTAAAGATTTCCGTGGAGAGGAACAACAAGAGTTTTACTCAATTTTTTGATACCCTGCGTTAGTGGGGCTTGTTCTTCCATGTAAAAAAGTAAATACAACACAAAAGAAATTTGGATTTTTACGTCAGTTGGGCGAAGGTCATCCCCAGAAACGCCCATGTGACACGGGAAGTTATGACAATGGCAGCTCGTCTCTATTTAGAAAACTTGAAACTCGGTAGCAGTCTCATCATGTTTTAAAAGGAAAAAACTGACATTTGGTCACCGATGAAGCGTTTAAAAAACACAGTGGGCGGGGTCTCCATACTCCCACAATGCCATGCACGCAGAGCAGCTTTAGAATAAGTGTTTCACATTTATTTGCCACCCCCAATAACTTTGTAGTGCATGTATTATGGATATTTGTAGTAAAGGTTTATCTTTGCGTATCAAAGATAAACTTAGTTGTTTTTTTTTAGTAATCTTTAAGTGATCATACCATTGCGAGAAATGGCGTCATTCTCTTAGCCGTGGTTTTGTTGGCAGTTTTATTTCTCTTCAGATTGTATAGGTCTTTTGCGTTTTACTAAAAATTTCTGTGCAGAGGAACAATGACAGTCTAAATTAATTTAACGATGCCTTCCATTAGTGGGGTTCTGTTTCAATGTTTAAAGAGAGAGCCATCGTTATAAGGTTAAGTAATCACTGCGTCAGCTGTAATGCACCCCTATGACCACTAAGATAAACACTAAGTAAAGCAATGATGTGGCATAATGCACACACTGCACAGTTTTGCAAGTATGCGCCGCTCCGTGTCTACGGTAGCGCAAAGTCTACAGTGACTGTAGACGGTTACGTCTTTCGATTGGCCAAATCTACGGTGAACAAAGACACTGTAGACCCTGGCCCAATAGAAGCGCCGAATCCCACTGTAGACTACCAATCTTCTGTCGACGGAAGTTGCGTCACCAAAATAACAACACGTAGCGGGACAGCGAAGCAGCCGGCAACTCCGCTGTTTTACTCTAAACTGGCATTTCTTTTATGTTTACGGTTAGTTATCGACTCTAAGACGCTCCTGGATTTAACTGAAATTACACGAGGCTGAATAGCTCATTTAACCCTTTTACTTTATGGTAAATATTAGCTGCGCGCTAACCAACATCTAATGTATTACGCCCATTTCTAGTCTTTTCAGTGGCTACAACTGATGATGGCGACACTAGAATATCGTGTTATAAATCCAGATGCCCCTGCACCTTGTCAGCAGGCCGGGTGAGAAGTATAATCTTCACCAAACCTCCACAAGAGCTGCTCAGCCGAGTCGCTGCCTTCACTCACGCACAAAAGCTTCTTCGAGCAGAGGGTATCCACGCACCTTCACGTCAGCAGTGCCCGGTGGTGCTTTCGGCTCGTTACAAACGATGTGAGATATATGAAGTAGTAAGTGTATCGTATATTTAATGTCATACTAGGCAGGTTTACTGCATTTCCATTTACAACACATTTACCCGTGTATGGCTATTGTCAGTATATGTTGCTCGTTGTAAACTTTCTTTAAGTGACATTCATTTAACATTAACAATGTTAAATTGTTGATGGTAACGTGTATGATTCCAGCATATCTGACAGGCACTTTTGACTGTACACAGTTGATTTTGTAAAGCCCATTGCATTGCATTCATAATCAAGTTCACTGATTGACTGTCCTGCAGTGTTGTTTTCTGTTTCATTCACTTTAATAAAGTGTCATGTGTTACAGTAACAGTGAGTTGTGGAATCACTTAAAGAATCTCTAAGTTGGACTTTAATCTGCCTTAGACTTAGGCTACGTTCACACTGCAGGTCTTTTTTGGATCAAATCCGATTTTTTCGTCTGCTTGTTCACACTACAAATAAAATGTGACAGCAAACGCGCTCTAGTGTGAACCCTCAAAGCGGCCCGCATGCGCAAAAGAAGACGTCACACACAACGCGCTCTGTTTAGACCCAGAGCAAACAGTATTGTTTGACTGATGGCCCTTAATATAAAGACTTGTTTCGGACTTTACGTTTCCCAATTTTGCTTCAAGTTATAAAGTTATTTTGTTATTTACATATGGCTTAATAATTATCCTTATTGCTATTTTAGAGAGGAGCGGTGTTTCAAAGGATAGTTGCAGATTTCTGTCAGAATCTGCAGAATCTCCAACAGTTTCACTGGATGGCCAGGAAGCGTTCACGATGTCTTCTCGGGCGCTTCTCCGGCGCTGATAATTGGTGTCTGTCTTGTGTCAGTGACATAAAAGACGGATTTAATGCGACATGACCGTTCAAACAGCAGTCGCTTTCTAAAACATCAGATATGTATCGGATTCAGTACCACATACGAAAGTGACCCAGATCGGATTTGAAAATATCGGATTTGTGCTGTTCACACTGTCATACCATGATCGGATATGGATTTGATGCGCTTTCGCCTGCAGTGCGAACGTAGCCTTACTGGCCTTCTTTGAATCAGCATCACAATAGTCCTAAGGGCACTGACAAAACATACAAGTACAAATAAATAAATCAGTTTGTCACCCCCAGAAACGCCCTTGTGATACAGGAAGTTGTGTCAACGGCAGCTCTCCTCTATTTATAAAACTACTTTATTGAAACTCGGCAGCAGTTTCATAATAGACTCAGATAAACATATAAATCCACGTTACACCATTCAGAGACTATTGATTCTTTTATTCAAGAGTCACCTCATGTTTTAAAGAAAAAAAACAGACATTTGGTCATCGTTGAGACGCTTAACAAAACATAGGGGGCGGGGTCTCCATAATCCCACAATGCCATGCGCGCAAAGCAGCTTTAGAATAAGTATTTCACATTTATCTGTCGCCCTCAATAACTTTCTGGTGCATGTATTAGGGATATTTATAGTAAAGGTTTATCTTTGTGCATCAAAAATAAACTCAGAAGTTTGTTTGAGTAAACCGTAAGTGATCATACCAGTGGGAGAAATGGGATCATTCTCGTAGCCGTAGCTTTATCAGCACTCTTGTTTCTCTTCAGATCGTATAAATCTTTCGCCTTTTACTAAAGATTTCCGTGGAGAGGAACAACAAGAGTTTCACTCAATTTTTTGATGCCCTGCGTTAGTGGGGCTTTCTATGCGTGTTGAAAATAATACTTTCCTTTTTTAGCGTAATATTGTTAAAACCTGAAGTGGGTCGTCAGGGTTGCTAATCTGCGAGGAAAAAATTTTATTTGTCGCGCACACAACCTCACAGTACGACATGTGGTGAAATGGTTATTGCTGTGAAATACCCGATCATTAAACGACAGTAGAGTTTACAGATTTACAGATTACGACAAAATGTAATGATTAGAAATAATAAATTATAATAATAACTTTTATTTATAAAGCGCCTTTCAAGACACCCAAGGACACTGTACTATAGGATAAAACACATAATAGAACAATGACACAATGAAGAACAATACAAGAAAAGCACAAAATAAAATTAACAGTAAAAAAGGATGTGCAAATAACGATTTAGGAGAGAAATTATAATCAGTGTGCAAATAACAGGGTGCGTGCGGTGACGTGTGTATGAGAGTCCAGTCCTACACATGGTTCAGGGCCCGAATAGCCTGGGGGAAGAAGCTCCTCCTTCTCTCTGTTTTGGCCTTAAGGGAGCGGAAGCGCTTCCCAGACCTCAACAGTGAGAAAAGTCCATTGTTGGGATGGGAAAGGTCCATCGTAATCTTCCTGGTTTTGTTCTAGCACCGCTTGGTGTAGATCAGGGGTGTCCAAACTTTTTTCGCTGAGGGCCACATACATAAAAATATAGGACGGGCTGGGCCACTTACTAGAAATTAGGTATATAACCTTAACTGTTTTAAAAATCACTTAAAAATGGTCAAATGTGTTATATTGTTGAATATAATTAAAGACAAAACTGCCTTCATCACAGTTTTCCATAAATCGATCTTTATTGATTTATGCAGAAAAAGCTTTGGTAGCTCATTCTCAGAACAGCAGCCTCAGATTTCTTCTTAGAGGGAATATTTACAGCACAGAGAAAAAACAATAAAGGGGAAAATGGGACGGGTAAATTTCAAGTTTGTTATTTAAGTTATTAGGCTTAGCAATACACCTATTAACGTTCGTTTGAAACGGTTATCAACATTAACAGACTGAACTGGACTTAATAACAGGAGTGCATATAATTTTAGTAAATTATTCTGGTGAGTATCAGCTGCGCTGGGTATGTAAATCGGGCCATCCAGCTGCCTGATCCGATGCCACTCGTGCCAAAAAATCCGGACAAATGTCACTTGATCAAGGAGGAAATCTGCATCAGATGAGATCAGCTGACTTTGCATGTGCGTGCGCTGTGCACAGCGGTGTGTACTCTGTGTGTTAACAAGAAAAACGCATATAAGAAAGTGGTGCGCAAAAGCAGGCTAGTGACAGAATTGATGCGCATTATTGATATTTGAAGCACGTGTACCTGCACATTAACACACGGGTACTGTGGAATACATTTTTTACTCACCTAAAGCGCTCGTGCTCTCGTCCACTCCCTGCAAAAAATTAGCAGCTGTGCGGCGTCTGTGGCATCGGCGCTCTCATCGCATCAAACAGCTGCAGTTTAATGTTGGCTGACGAGTCTTCAATGCGTCGCACAACTGGATTTCTGGACATGCTGACGTTGTTGAAGTCCTGCACTTTTTCCGGGCACATTATTTCGGTGACTTTAACGAGGCCGTGTTTTATGAGGTCTCCATCCCGACCTCATATTGGAGCCTTTTCCTGGACAATTTGAGCACGAAAAAAATACTGTTGCTCACCCTGCAGGAGAGCTACCATTTGCTTTAATTTCTGCTCTCGCTCAGCACCAGTGTAGGATGCATAGGCCTGATGTTTGGTTTCATAATGACATCGTACATTATACTCTTTCATAACTGCCACAGTTTCAGTGCAGATCAAACAGATACACGTCCCCATGAATTCTTTGAAGAAATATTCACTCTCCCACCTTGTCTGAAATTTTCTGCACTCACTTTCTACCTTTCGCTTCTTTGGTTCTGCCATGTTTAGTAACTTGGGGGTATATTTCTTCTGTGATTGTACTTTTTGGTGGAGCAACTGCCTTGATCAACAGCAGCTCCCCCTGGTGTTAAAACTAAGAAGTGCAATACACTCAAGCAAAAGTTGAAGTGCGGGCCATATTCTATTCAATTTATAAAATTACTTGCGGGCCAATTAAAACTGGACCGCGGGCCGCAATTGGCCCGCGGGCCGGACTTTGGACATGCCTGGTGTAGATGGACAGGAGGTCAGGAAGCTCTGATCGGCCGAGCGCACCACTCTTTGCGGATCTCGTCTGTCCTGCTTGGTGCTGTTTCCAAACCAGGTGCAAATGTTTCCCGTCAGGATGCTCTCGATGGAAGTTCTTAAGCACCCTCAGTGGCAGATGGAAGTCTCCAAGCCTTCTGGGGAAGTAGAGACGCTCGTGAGGTTTCTTAAACAGGGTGTTAATGTGACACACTGTAAAATCTAATTAGTTCCCAGAACTCAAAAAAATTATGGAAACTCGTTGCCTCAAAAAAATTGAGTAAAGCTTAGCTAAAAATGACTAAGTTAGGACAACGTATTTATTTTGAGTACTCTGTACAAGCTCATTTGTTCCCAGAACTCAAAAAAATTGGATCAAGTTTACGTAAGATGACCAAGTTAGGGCAACTTACTCATTTTGAGTACACCCTACTCAAAATGTACACAGCCGTGTTAGTTCCCAGAACTCAAAAAAATTATGGAAACTCGTTGCCTCAAAAAAACTAAGTAAAGCTTACTTAGGATGACTGTTAGGACAACTTATACATTGCAAGTCTGCAGTATTAAGAATAACTTGATATTTCTGACTTTCTGACAATACTAATTGTTTACCTACTGACAAACATTTCAAGTTCAACTAAATGAAAAAACAATTTGTGGTACCATGAATATCATTAAAAATAATTAACAACACTTTTGTAATGATGTTAAAATGAGCACAACTTTTATTTTCAAACACAACAAAGTACAACAGCCAACATACTGGACACTGTTCTGCTGAATAAAAATGATATTGCCATCACTGTTATAATCTTACAACGAAACAAAGTCTTAGATGTAATTATTCTGAAAATAAGTTTAGGCCTACCACAAGTTTGTTTTGTACTTACACTATTTATATAATCAACATAAAATATTTATTGTTCTGTCACAAGTGCAGTCTCTAATTTAAACAACACATTCGTTTTTCATTCCAACACAGGAGCTGGAATGTTGTAATATTTTAAGGATGGCTTGTTTCCAGTCCAGGTATTACTGCCTGAATGACTATCATGGATCGAGGTGATCCAAATGTAAGTGCAGAAGAAAGTCTTTAACTTCCCTTAAGTACAGTCGCAGTGGATGTGGGTTGGAGATGCAATGAGCTTGAACCTGCAGGCGACCATCTTCACTGACCACACCATCTGTGACGGAGGACTCATCTCTCCTGTTGTCCTGCAAGCAAACAATCATATTTTTTGGAACATGAACTTAATTGCTTTCTTAAAACATTTTTTCTGCATTTGGTATAAAACAGACTCCAATTTAGACAATCTCAGGCTCCCTCCCCGCCGGAGAGGTGACATTCAATGTCCCAAATTGTCAGTCTGGATAGCCGTGACCACCACACAACACACAATATTGTCATGAAAGCATCATTTTAAAAAGGTCTATGCAAACATGGGCAATAACTTTCATTCTAATGATGTGCAAAATGATTTTGGGCACAAAACAAATTTTGCTGTTAGAAAACTTGCAGACTTCACTATATACAGTGTAGACCCTCTAAACTAAGTTTGGGGGATGTGATCTTTCAAGAAGTGCAGACCAAACTGTTGTTGTTTGTTTACTTACACAGCATGTCTTGCAGAATTAACTGGAGTCACAGCAACAGCACAGTGCAGTCATATCTCAAGTCTAATAACAGAAGACAGGAAAAGATCAGTAAAGAAACAACTTCCCCAAACCAAAGCACAAACAAAACAATAAGTAAGACAGGCTGATCTAAAGTATGATTAAAGTTCAGCCTGATTAATATAAATGTCACTGACAGTTGCTAATATATTGGAAAACCAAAATACTTACCACTGAGTTGATGTCTTTCTGTCCAACAACAGGAGTGCTGGTCCCGAGCCTCAAAGACAGTAAGAAGCAAGCAGAGGGAGAAAAAACAGAACATTTTTCAGAAACTGATTTGATCCTTAATGGCTGTGCAATCACTGTAACATAGAGTTCGCTTATGTTGTTAAATAAAGGCTAGATTTGACATTAATAGATGCCACAGATGTTCTAAAGCTGCCACAAAGCATGAAAAAATAGACGTCTCCGAAAACGTCGGAGCATTTTTGCAAATATGTGATGTCTTGATAAATCGAGCAGATATTTGAAATTCACACAGCTACATTCTCGCCTGAAAATATCTTAAAAGTTTATTTTGTGACCCAGAAAAAGTAATAAGTTTTTCAGCAGTGCTCCTCCGCCATTGCCGCGCTTACAAGTACGCACAGGCTCCGACAACCGTGGCCGACAAATGCGATCCTCTTTTTCACCAGACCCTTTCTGGGTCACAAAATAACCTTTTAAGATATTTTCAGGCGAGAATGTAGCTGTATAATGCTCAAATATCTACTTAATTTATCAAAATATCACATATTTGCAAAAGTGCTTCCACGTTTTCGGAGAGCTCCGTTATCCACCCCCCACACCCACACCCACCCCACCCCTAACGGCTGCACCTCCCAAAGAATTTTGTCTGGGCTCTTATCTCACTTATTTATTTCAAACAATCAACAAAAGAATTCACCGACGTAGTTTTATGTAAGGTTTTTAAGGCTGTGGTGTTAATTTTTAAGTAACATGAGCCCAGCGGCAGCAGCAACGCTAGGCTAACACTAACTAGCTAGCAAGATTATAAACCTGGTGCTAAACTAAGAGAAGCCACAAAATCAGTTTGAATAAGAGTAAACATTTACTCACCAAGTCAGTAAAGATCCACAGCAATGACAACAATAATATCTCCAGGTTTGCTCAATATATTCCATAACAAATGCTGGCGCCATGAACATGCGGACTGATCCGGGAGGGAGGAGAACGGCAGTCACGTGGCATTTTCAAAACACATCTTTCATCCTTCCGCCCTGAGAAGCAAAACTTCCAGCTTACTTAGTTTTTCTAAATTAGGACAACTCAAATTAATCGAGTTTATCAGCATTTTTGCATAAAAAGTACTGGTAACTTATTTAAATTGAGTTCTAATAACAAATTGATAAAAATTGAGTTCAGCCTATTTAATATTTTTAATTAAACACAATATTACATTTTACAGTGCAGGACCATGACAGGTCCTGAGTTATGTGTACACCTAGGTACCGGAAACTGTCCACTCTCTCCACTCCCAATATGAACACACACGAAGTAAAAGAATGATGTGGCACAATGCAATTACCGCACAGCTTTGCTAGTATCTGCTTACGATATTTTCTAACTATCGCCTCACAGTGGATGTTAGAGCTTTAAAAAATTTTTAACCTGTGGACATCACATTTTGGGTTGTCTAGACCACAATACTAAATTCTACACACATAGGTGTAAACATGTTCCCATGGGGAACATGTTCAGAAGTCTTCTACTGTTTTTTTTGTTGTTGTTTTTTTTTAACTTTGTAACAGACATACGTCCTCCTGCAACTGTTAGCAGCACTTCAAATAAGCCACATTGCTGAAAGGGGCACAGTTGTTGTTTCTCATTTTGTTTTTGTACTCAGGAAAAACGCTGCTGTGTTCAGACACCAAATAAAGAGTTTTGCACTTTTGTGACTTAGTGTTCTATCAAAATTTAAAACGAATGTCCTCATATGTGGATATCATTTTTCTCAGAAACTACATCAGGTGAAAAGATAATTCTTTGTTTTTCCATTTATCAGGTCCCAATCAGCGCAAATAGTAAAGAGAAATTAAAAATGCATGCCATGAAAGAGTTCGGGTCTTAGGAGGTTAAAGCTGAATAGCAAAAACAAACTCTCCACTTCTTTTTCTATCCGTCCGCTGGTCGGCAGCAGTGCGTATAGAAGCGGGTTTCCAACAACCAATAAAATCCAAAGAAAGGGGACGGCAAACGGAACTAAATGGCTGCTCCCTTATAAGCACAAGTTAACGAGAGTACATTTATTTTAATCTGTTTGTAGATTCAATGTAAACACTGCACAGTGCGCCACGTAAAAGAGCGCGAGCGTCTACACGCACAGTGCAACACAGTGCAACAGATGTGCGGTCCTCAGCCGAGGACAGTCATGGTTGCCACTGATACTGTAAAAGCTGAAGTTTTCAATGACTGTGACTGTTCTGCTGATTTCACACACAGCACGCGGGGCAGCGGAATAATGAGAGCGCCATCTGGAAAGATTTTACTAGAACTAATGTTGATGCAGGGTTTGTAAGAGAGCTGTGAGCAGACGTGAGGGATTCACAGTTTTGTGCAAAACGTGACTTCCCGTGTTTGTTTGTTTTTACGTCTCATATAGCTACTTGCATTGGTAGATAGGCTGGACTCAAGCGGGGATTTACGAAGGTATCATATATAAAGTAAGGAAATTACCTGTTGTGCAAATATCATTATTGTATATAGGTTATAAAATATCTTTATAGACCTAGTTATATTTCTTGTGATTTCTGCTGTCCTGTTGGCTGGATCTCTCCTAAAACCAGACATTTTTAGTGTCAAAGAGACTTTTTAGCTGGGTAAGTAAAGGATATGTAAAAGTCACGTTGCCACAAACTGATTGCAGTTTCTACCTTGTGACAATAGTGTTGTTTGCGTCTCAAAATATATCACGTGATATAATTAATGAACCATATGTTTGACATATGTTTAAAAAAGTTTGATTGATGGATTTATAATGGCACATGACTTCAGGGAAGAGTCATTGCTGCTGACTACCCCTTGTTTTCAGAAATGGTCGCTTCACAGCAAACTAATACATAATACAGGCCATAGAAAAAATAAATATACCATTTATTCTCAGATGAGGTTTTATTTTCTACATTTTAAAGAAAGCATCACAGACAGTTTTTAAGAGCATTTTTGGTTTAATTCTTTAGGCACTACAAGCATTACACCCACTTAATTGTATTAAATTGTGCAAATACACTAAACAATTTAATGTATAGCACTGATGCTTTCTTACACAGATTTTTTCCTACCTTGGTTAAGGTTTTCAGAGTCATACATGTGAAATTATTTACAAATCCAATCAAAGAAAATTTTGCTCTTTTCAAACTTTAAATCAAACTTTAAATTAAATCAAACACTTGCATAACTATACCATTCACAGCAAAGCCAATAAATCAGCTAAATGTCTCTTCAATGCAGGCATTAGTGAAAATGACTTTCAAACCATTATGTCAAAGGCACAGCTATATTTAGCTTTTCTATTAGTAGCAAATGTAGAAAATCAGGACCTCCAGTTCTCGCTAATACTTTTAGTTATTATGCAATGGATTTTCCATTGCATATCAGGTTGATTAAGTCACAGTGATCTCCTGCAGCAGATCAGCAGGGAAGTAGCCCAGCTTGCGTCCAGTGCTGACCTTCAAGTAGCCGCCTTTCTCATCTCCTTTCTTCACCACAATCTGAAACACAGAGTGACAACAGATTAAGCAACCTTTCTATCATAAAGACAAAGAACTTTGATTTACAATTTGGGTCATAATTTATAAAAGACAAATCTTTGTACAAAAACACAGTTGATTTCAAATCAAACAATAGAGATAGATTGGAGTGCAGACTTTTGACTTTAATTCAAGTGGTTTTACACACTTTTTTGCAGAAAAGAAAATGCACTATCTTTACACACACACACACACACACACACACACACACACACACACACACACACACACACACACACACACACACACACACACACACCTGCCTGTGAAGGTTCTCAGTCATCCAGGTCATCGCAGTCTAAGGAGCTTGGAAAGAAAAGCGATTTTAAGCCCTATGGGAGTGTCCCCAAGAGGGTCACAGACCCCTTATTGATCCTAAAATCTGGGACTCCATACCAATTGCTCTTAGAATTGAAGAAGCTTCTCAGATGAGAGGTGAAACATCTTCAAGGAAACGTAAAGATGCCAGATGCTTTTCTTTCCAAGCTCCTTAAACCACACACACACACACACACACACACACACACACACACACACACACACACACACACACACTGAAGTTACCTGGTCTTTCTTGAGTGTAATTTGTCCCATCTCTCTGTTCCCCACAAAGGAGCGGGTCACCTTGAAAACTCTTTCTGATGCTCGGACTTTTATGAGGTAGTTGGCAGGGAAGTAGCCGGACTTCTCTCCCATCTTTCCCTGACAACACAGAGCAGAATTTGTGTACTCATCATCAATAGCACAAACTGAAACAGCATTTGTAAACCTCTAAGAACTTTAACTCACTCTCCACCACTCTTCATTGGAGTCATCCAACACTGTGATCCGATCACCAGGGCTAGTAAACACATTCTCAGTAAGTGCTTTTGTCACTGCCTTTATGTTAAAATTCCCATAATTAAAACTGAAAGTTGATTAAATTTAGCAAAATAAAAAGAATTATTCATTAGTGTTCAGATTTGATTGTGATTTTCTTACTGAAAGTCAAGGTCATCTTTCTCAATGGCCTTGAAGCGGTAGAGAGCCAGGTAATAGTGGGACTGGGAGAAAGTGCCTTTAGTCTGGGGACAAAAAAAGCATGGATGCTAGTTTATATGAGAAATGTTATTAAGTTTAAATTTAAAAAAAAAATGCACGTATGGTGCTACTTAGCAACAAAGCGTTACATGTATGCAATAATCGACTGCTTACCTTATCATCTGCTTTGTCTCCTCCTTTCTCTTTTTTATCATCAGGCTTCCCTGTTTGAGTATCAGACATCACACAATCATATTTTTTATGACTAACTTGCATATTTTACACCACAGACATAAGCTCTTGCTTTAACTCTACCTTCTCCTCCCTCATCATTCTCTTTGGGCTGTTGGTTCTCCTCTTCCTCCTCTTCCATCATCATCATCATCTAGAGGACACAGCAGTGTTAAAACAGCACTGATCTCATATTTTATATATAAAACATGAAATCTGTTCTTAAAAGGATTTCAAACACTGCATTTTCTTGATTACATAAATTGTATTTATTTTGTTTGCAGTGAGTCAATCTCGGAAAACTGTTGAAATTCATAGATTTTATGTTTTGATTAAGATTATTATAAATGCTTACATTTTTCTTATCATTTTCATTCTTCTTACGCTCCTTATTTGCCATGATGACGCCAACCCGCAGGGTGTCAAAAACTGGGTCGTTCCGGTTTGGGTTGTCTGGTTAAGGACAGGGATAAACACTAAATCAACATGGAGTATAAGAATTGTTACACTACACTACACTACAGGGTGGGCCATTTATATGGATACACCGTAATAACATGGGAATGGTTGGTGATATTAAAGTCCTGTTTGTGGCACATTAGTATATGTGAGGGGGCAAACTCCTCAAGATGGGTGGTGACCATGGTGGCCATTTAGAAGTCGGCCATCTTGGATACAACTTTTGTTTTTTCAATAGGAAGAGGGCCATGTGACACATCAAACTTATTGGTAATGTCACAAGAAAAACAATGGTGTGCTTGTTTTCAACGTAACTTTATTCTTTCATGAGTTATTTACAAGTTAGTCTTTGTTCACAGCCATTGACATGTCGAAGAGGTTAACACGTGAGGAGCAGATCGAAATTGTGTTGATATCTGGTGAATGCAGTAACCGGGTCATTACAGCAGATTTCAATGCAAGACACCCTACGACACCACCCATCTCCCATGCTACAGTTAGCAAACTGCTTGCTAAGTTTCGTGAAACTGGTTCAGTGTTGGATTTGCCAAAATGTGGACGTGTCAAGTTTCGGCTGTGTGCAGGCAGGAATTGGACCCAAACGCAAACTCACTAGAAACGGGATTGAACTTAAAATGGCAGCTTTTGTTGCTGAACACAAAACTCTACAAAACCTAAACTGAGAAGAATCCAACAAAACACACACAGGGAGAAGCAGGGAGAAACACACAGCACGAGGGAGATCACAACACTGACACAGGGAAACACAGGGCTTAAATACACTGGGAAATAATGAGGGGAATGAGACACAGAAGGGGAGCACAGCTGGGAGAAATCAGAACTGACGAGACAAGGGAGCAAAATAGGATACACTCACATGAGACATGGACCTTCAAAGTAAAACAGGAAATAGCACAGATGCAAACTAGACTAGGGGAGACAGAGCACCTAAGAAACACAGAGAACAACAACAAAGAGACACAGAGGGCAGCTACTAAATACTCAGAGAACTAAAGAGAATACAAGAAAACCAAACTAAGACACTAGACTAAAGAATAAACGGGGGCAACAAAGGGAACTACCATCATAATACCAAAACTCAGAGACACAAGAAACTCAAAACACTGGGTCACCGACCCAGGACCGTGACAGGACGCAAGAAAACTGTCACTAATGAAGAAACATCAGTGGCTGTCCTAGCTTCATTCAGCAAGAGCCCACAGCGTAGCACTCACCGCATGTCACTGGAGAGTGGCATTAGTCGAACATCCCTTCGGCGGATATTAGCTACTCACAAATGGCACCCTTACAAACTCCAGCTACTGCAGCATCTCAACAAGGATGACCCAGATCGGCGCATAGAATTTGCAGAATGGGCAAAACAAAAATTGGAACAGGACCCTCAGTTCACGCGGAAGATTTTGTTCAGTGATGAGGCAAACTTTTATGTGAATGGTGAAGTTAACAAACAAAACCACCGCTATTGGTCTGACACTAACCCACATTGGATGGATCCCTCCAAGACTGTTGGAACAACAAAAGTGATGGTTTGGTGTGGTATATGGGGTACAACGATAGTGGGTCCATTCTTCATCAATGGAAACCTCAAGGCCACTGGATATTTGAAATTGCTACATGATGATGTGTTTCCCTCTTTATGCACTGAAGCTGGCACGTTCCCTGAGTTTTTCCAGCAAGATGGTGCACCATCACATTATGGGTGCCAGGTCCCAGCATTCCTAGATGAACAGTTTCCTGGAAAGTGGATTGGTCGTCGTGGGCCAGTTGAATGGCCCCCAAGGTCTCCCGATCTGACCCCCTTAGATTTTTATCTTTGGGGTCATCTGAAGGCAATTTTATATGGTGTGAAGATACGAGATGTGCAGCACCTGAAACTACGGATACTGGATGCCTGTGCTGGCATTTCTCCTGCGATGTTGCTATCAGTGTGTGAAGAGTGGGAGAAGAGGGTTGCATTGACAATCCAACACAATGGGCAGCACATTGAACACATTTTATAAGTGGTGAGAAACTTGTAAATAACTCATGAAAGAATAAAGTTACGTTGAAACCAAGCACACCATTGTTTTTCTTGTGACATTACCAATAAGTTTGATGTGTCACATGGCCCTCTTCCTATTGAAAAAACAAAAGTTGTATCCAAGATGGCTGACTTCTAAATGGCCACCATGGTCACCACCCATCTTGAGGAGTTTGCCCCCTCATATATACTAATGTGCCACAAACAGGACTTTAATATCACCAACCATTCCCATGTTATTACGGTGTATCCATATAAATGGCCCACCCTGTAGATTGACTAGTCTATGTTCTCAAGATCCCGAAGAGTTAATATAAAAAGGAAAACTACATTTACTCATTCAGATATTTCTAAACATCTGCAGATTCCCAGATCATCAGTTCAAACAATTGTACATAAGTTATTCAAATGTGTCACCAGATTGCCGAGATCTGGAAGAAGACTCAATTGTCACCTGCAGAAGAGTGAAGGAACCCAGGAACCACTAAGATTCAAGCCTGCCATGAACTTGAAACTGTTCAAATACCAGTGTCACTGTCCACAGTGTAGTAACTTTTACATCACTCTGGACTGATTGGGTGTTGACCAAGAAAGAAACCTCTGCTCCAAAAACAGCACCTTCAAGCTTGGTCAAGATTTGCAGCTGCCCACATGGACAAGTCAAATGCCTTCTGGAGAAAAATGTTATGATCAGACAAGACAAAGATGTAACTATTTGGCCACAATGACAAGTGGTATTTTTGGAGGAGTAAAGGTGAAGCTTTCAGACCTAAGGACACTGGACCAACTGTTAAGCATGGTGGTAGTAGCATCATGCTTTGGGGCTGTTTTGCTGCCAGTGGTACTGTTATATTGTACAAAGCGGACGGAATAATGAACAAGGAGGACTACCTACAAATTCTTCAAATTCACCTCAAATCAACAGCTAGATGGTTGAAACCTGGGCACAGCTGTGTATTCCAACAGAACAATGATCCCAAACATGCATCAAAGCTGGTTTTGGAATGGATAAAGCTGGCTAACATTAAGTTTCTGCAAAGGTCTTTAACTTCAAACCTAACAATTTGTGGACTATGCTGGTTGGATAGCAGGAAGCCAACAAATTTATACTAATTCTGCTAATTCTGCCAAGATGAATGGTCAAGTGTATCATTATGGCAGAAGCTCGTTGATGGCTACCAAATTTATCTGGTCGGGGTGCACCTTGCTGAGAGACACTGAATCAATTTTTAGTGGAGTTGTATGTATATATTTGAGTTCACATGTATACTTTTGACCCCTGTATAGATTATAGATTATAAACTTGTGCACCCAATTATTGTTTTTTTCAAGTCACTAAGGGTGTATACTGTACAATCATTTCCCCCTGGAACAAGAACAAATCAAAGAATTAAAATGCTAAAATTACCGTGACCTTCGTGATAAATTCTTCTTCTTATTAAATCACTGATATTTAGCAGTTGGAGCCACTTCAGTTGCTGCACGGAGGACCAGGGGAAATAACAAAGTGAAGGTAATTGAATGTGAATTATGGAGGGAAAATAACCAAAGAAGACTTTGCTGTTTCACTTTACTTGGTTTCTTATTTTAGTGTTAACTAAATGTATGAAGCACTGGGATAAAAGGATCAGTGTTATAGTGACACTGACACATTCTGCTGTTTTTCTAAGAAATATTATTTCCCAACACAAAGGTCAGAATGTTGCTTGAATGTCTGCTTTACACTGTCCTTTAGAAATGTTTTTCTTTTTAAATTTTGCTGTCATTAAATTAATCATTTCAAGCATGTTTAAGTTTAAAAACTTTAAATGCAGCTTGTCAAATATAATGATTGTAAGTGTTGCTAAAGAGGAAATGCAGACACCGTGCTTAGTTTCCTTTGCGGTAGCAGCCTTGAATTTAAGGTTAAGAAATTTATATACACAAGAGATATATTGCCATTCCAGATTCAGTGGACTCACTTGGGTCTGGTTGGTCACTACTGTACAGGGGGGAGCTGTAGGCCCTTCTGAATCCAGGCGGCTACAGGAAAGAAGATAAAAAGTTTTTTTTAAAAAGTTTTAAAAAATATATCTCTCTCACTCTCAAGGGCAGTAAAAGGAAACTGCAGATGTTACAAATATAGTTTCATATTCAGTGCACATCAGCAAACTCACAATTTTGCCAAAACACCTCTGAAACTCAACATACGACTGACAAGAGTGGTGGATGTTGGTCTTACAGTTTTTGCATCTCAGGCAAAATTTGTTGTTCACTGAAAGATGAGGAACCAAAATTAACAGTCTCAATCTTTAGAACAAATACCTATGGGATTATATGATGATTGATTATTTATATCATTAATATAAAAAACAGCATTTACAGACTATCATGCGAGCGCAGACGTCACAAAACTTGGGCTTCTTGCAGTAGTGGTCCTTGAATTTGTGGGGTTTGTCATTGACCCGGATGACAGGATCTGAAGGAGGTTCTGGTTCCTTCTCCTCCACCTCCACTTCCTCCTCATATATGAAATAGACCTGCAGACCCAAGGGACATATCTCAGACAAAAAAAACCCAACAACAAACATGTGATAGAGTTGTTATATAAGTTGTTATTAAAGTTTTTAAATGTTAAACATACTGAGCTGCCAGTGTCAATGCCACACAGTATTATGAAGTATTACATTAGTGTCTTGCCTTGTTTGTTTATCAGCTGGTACCTGATCTCTGTCTTACATTTAGCTTTTCAGGACCTAGTGAATAACATTTTGATGACTAATCCAGATCAGCCAGCAGTGCTCATTTTTTTCCATTAGGTTGTATAAGACAGGGACACTTAAGCTCATATTGTTTCCAGCTGATGCTGCACTGCAACCCTGTCCCAGTTGGTGGCTATTTTAAACAGCCCAAGAATTGCACTGCTAATGGCGGGGGGTTGACATGGTGCTGTCACTCACAGTGTCTCCGTCCTCCCTCACTACATTGTCAGGAGCTGGGGGGTTGTCATGGATATCCACAGAGTTTTTGTCATCGTCCCTAACACACACACAAAAGAAAAAACACACTCAGCCATGAGTGAGGTTAACTGGTGCGGCTATAGATAGTTATTTTGTTTATTATCAACATTATGATCACTTTTTATTCTAAAGGAACATGTAAGCATATAAAGTGAGGAACAAGGTTTTGCCTATAAACAATCTTAAAAAAAAAACCCCACAATTTAAAGTGAAACTGCCATTCCACCTTAAAATAGTAAAATCATGGCAATTTAATATAAGACTCAATTTGTTTTAGGATATCCTTGCCACACATTCTTTCAAGTGGACATAGAACTGCTTTAGACATGATGCTCTAGAATATTTTCACGGCATGGGCTACTGCAGTATTTAGTAAACAGGAAATGGAATTAAGGCTTAAATGGTAAACAAGTGCTACAACTAAGCCAATAAAATGAGTATCAAGAGGCGAGTATATTGATTTTAAGAATTATACTTACGGCTCCATGGTTTGATGTAGACAGCGTTAGTTCACCTCCACCTAGAAAGTGAAGAGTTAGGTGTTGTTTTTTCCCCCCGAAAGATTATGACACAATTTAATAAAAGTTATATCATGAGAGAATGTATTACTAATTATTTGTTTACTCAAAACTTTGAAATACTTAGCCCATATCCACTATTATGTCAAATTGTTTTCAAAGTAGGTGCTACTGAAAAGTCAAATACATATTCCTGAACTTCTTAGAGGGAAGTTGAAAGAAATATCAGAAAATAAGCCTGCATTTGGTTTTTGATTAAAAATGTATTTAAAAAATATCAAATATGGTAATACAATAGAAAATATATTCCTGTGTCTGTGTGAACGCTACATGCACTTGCATATCCACGCAGTGTTAGAATGTGCTCGTCTTCTATACTATTCTAGGGTTGTGAAATTTAATCTCGTCACAGCTAAATTTGGCTGCCTCTGTCAGCCTGGAAAAAGTAACAGCAAATTAAGAAAATGTTATGGAAATAAAAAAAAAATCAGAGTTTGTAAACTGACAGAGATAATCTCAGAGTTGAGGTTGTTTAGCTCGTGTTTTAAAACTAATGGAACTTCACTCAAATTAATTCAAATAAACTGAGTGATTATAACACAGGTCATGCACAAACATTTTTTCATTAAAAACATTCTTTAAACTACAGCAATAGCCTACCTTTTGTCTAAATTTGTACAGATCGCACTGAAGAAATCATAAATCCGGTGTGCTGGCAAAATCTAGGTGAATGGGTTTTCACCTGCTGGCAATGACCAGAGCCCTGTATGGTCAGTATGTTACAAAGCAGCTTCACTTCAGGCCCTCGGGATGCTGGGCTGTCACAAAGTCTGGTCCCTCTGTGTTCTTTAGATATTTTCCAAAGTGACTTTAGGTTGTAGTTTGAGTGTATATCTGGAGTTGTGTATCTATGATTTTGGGTGTGTGCTTGTGTGCATGCCAGGCTTAGTGGTCCTATGTCAAGCTGACACTTTGCAACAGCTGAGGACCTTGGACTGAGCACCGATGACGGGGGTGGGGTGGGGGGGGGAATCAGATACATTTTTTCCTTCTGTCTTCAATACATCTCTTTCCCCTTTTCCCACTTGTTCAAATTAACAATGCCGGTGGTCTTTATAATAAACATATTTTTTCCATATCATGCGGTATCTGTGTGCATATGAATTATTATCATTGTGCTATACAGTTATGATATGCCCCTTACTATGTTTTACTATATATATATATATATATATATATATATATATATATATATATATATATATATATATATATATATATATATAAACACCCATCTCGCCCCTGCGGGCGGTTTATCCTTCAAGCTCGGGTCCTCTACCAGAGGCCTGGGAGCTTGAGGGTCCTGCGCAGTATCTTAGCTGTTCCCATATATATATATATATGTATATATATATATATATATATATATATATATATATATATATATATATATATATATATATATATTTATATGCCTAGAGTATGTTTAACTTTTCATTTAAAATTCGTGATGTGGGTCACAAATGCAGTGTAGAGGGGCGGGAGTGAATCCACTATTGTCAAGTGAACACATGTTATTATTCTGTCATTATCATGTCCTCTGTCAAGGAGCTGAACACA
This sequence comes from Pelmatolapia mariae, assembly GCF_036321145.2. Taxonomy (NCBI): domain Eukaryota; kingdom Metazoa; phylum Chordata; class Actinopteri; order Cichliformes; family Cichlidae; genus Pelmatolapia; species Pelmatolapia mariae. The sequence goes on along the minus strand of NC_086244.1, from coordinate 31,196,023 downwards.
GCTTCATTCAGGTCTGTCTGGAACACTACAAAGGTCCCGTTGCATGTCGGGTACAATATTCCTTAAGCGTCTAATGCGCATGCTCAACAGTAAAAACTCCATTATTTTTTGCTCGGAATTTGTGAGAAAAAAAAAACAGTGGGCAACTGTGAACTGGGGATTACATGGGCCGTTATGGTTGTCGGAATATACCTGAAAGCTCCACGGTTTAGCAGAAGAGAAAGCAAAGCAACGGCCGGATAGCTGCAGACCGGGAGCGGGACATCCTTCAGTCTTGTCGGGACACTCCACAATCAAGTAAATATCAGTCAGTTAGCTGACTGGCTAGCTAGCCTAGCTGGTTGCAGCGTTAGCTCCGAGATCCCAGGCGCAGTAAAATGAAGCGTTATTGCCCTTTGTTTTTAAGTCGGACTGGCAGACGTTGTATGAATGCTGAGAGCTGAATGCGCACACCGCTACGGGAATTGGATTACACAATGACTTATTTTGCGCGCATTTATTAAAGTATCAGCCGTTTTCAAAACATTATCTGGCTAGCCCGTTTGCTAGCCAGCTAACTCTTGATTCTCCCGCGAGCCAGAAAAGCCAAGACTCCAAAACTTCGCCAACACAGAGCCTGACGCAGAGAAAAGGTTGGTAGGACCTGCTAATATTGACGTTAGCTAACGGATATCAATAAGTAAAGTGTGATGTAGGTATCCGATTTATAAGAGGTTTTTTCACAACGCGGTATTGTGCATGGGTCGTATGTATGTTGTTACTGCAGCTAACGGGCAAGAGTTTTGTATTGGAGTGTTTTGTGCGCCTGACAGCTGTCACGACAACACAGTACAAAGTAGGGTAGCTTGCTAGCTTAGCTGTTAGCCTGGACGCTAGCTGCCGTGTATGAGCCGTGTACTTTGTGGGATGTTTATATCATACTTTACGCTATTTATGATACAAAATTAAGGAAAAAAAAAGGATACTTCAGTTCAGAGCTATATTAATTGCTCTTTCATGTGCCAGCATGTTCGCTTCGGAGTTGGTTGTTGCAGCTGCTTATACTGTCGCTAAACACTGAGTAAACTACGGGCCTAGGCAAACACACCCTTCTACTTCAAAGCAGCCAGAGCTTACTCTGAAGTTCTTCTGGGGAAGACTAATACATCTGATGTAGTCGTTTTTCAAACACGCTTAGATCATATCAGTTACAGAATAGGTTTATTGCACGATATCTTTACCGCGGGGGTCGCTGCCAGATTACATAATCCACCTCCACCTTTCTTTGCAGGCTCTCCACCTTCACCCACATCCCTACTCTGATGTGAACAGAACTAATAAATCTGCAGGAGTCATCCTTTAAGAGAGGGATCTGCCTCATAGCTGAAGAAAGTCGAGGTGTTTGGGCAAGTCAGGTTTTACTGGCAGTGTGCTTCTAACCCACCAGCATGTACACTGGACAGTGGATACTCTAGCCAAAACAGATCCTGGCTTCCCAAAGATGACAAGGTATGCAACTTTCTTTTTGTTTGCCTTGGTATTACTTTTACATTGATAATAAACCAAAAACCTTTCTTTTGCTGTGGCCACTCCCCCTTTTCAACATGTTTACATCACATTCATTCTCTAGGGGCTTGTATTATCTTCATCACAGAAATAAGAAAAGAAACTGCTGGGTACTTTCCCAGAACTTTTTGACACACAGATGACAGCTAAAAAGTAAAGGAAATGATGCTGAATTAGTAGAGTGGAATTAATTTGCAGTGCTTCCCATGTTCATGCTGCTTACTTTAGTTCAGATCTTGGCTGATTTCATCACCACGCATAGGGTACATTTTGTAATGTTTGATATCCGACATCGATATTTGATGTTGTGTAATAAGCTGAATGTGACCTCAACATTAAGCATGCAGGTTGCTTGAAATAAAACATTAATGATCGCAAAATCTTTACTGCAGAAACATTCACCCATCTTTTGTGTGTTTACTTTTTTCAGTGACTGACTCAGGCTTTGTGAACTTCCCTGATATGTGCACAATATACAGTTAAATGAGGAAAGCTCTTTCACAAGAGAAGAGCAAAATTTATTTTAGCATAAGCATGAAAAATTGAACTGTTTTTCCGGTTAGACTCCAACAAGTCCCAGATGAAAGTGGTGGGGATGAGTAAGCATCTGGTTCATGGAGGCTGTAGTATAGACACCCTTGACAACCCGGATAATGTAGAGATAGCAGGATGAGGGGGGAGGATAGATGCCTTGAAACCCAAAATAGATGCTGAGACTAAACATCTGTTTCCCCCCTATTTAGCATTGGATTTTTTTTTTGTGCTTAAGTAAAGTTGTGCAGTAGAGGATGCCACAAGGGTTAAAATTTCCTTAGCAGCAGAGTCCCTGGGTCCACTCTCGACAGGCTGAACTGTTACTACATGATACCTTCATGTTACCCCCCTCCTTATGTTAAAAGACAAGATGTGTTAACACTTCCTGCTTTTCAAGGTGCTGGCAGGCTACAAAATGATGGGAGGCAGTGATACTGTCAGTGGGGACAAGGATGGGGTCCACACCACTGCAATACACGTCCCCATCGGCTGGCAGAGGAGAGTGGAAGGAGGGCAGGTACTCTATGTCAGGTACGTTGGTTCCACACACATGAACTTGCTGATTTTTAATAGTTGGGCAACAGGTTTTGAAAGCACACCACTGAATAATTGTTACATAATGTATTCTTGAAAAATGACAGTACTGGTTTTGCCAACATATTTTGGGGGATGTTACCTGGCAGGATGACTGCAGTTTTGGATTAGTTTTTTGAAGTTTGTTTCTAGCTATAGACAACAAAGAAGACAAGAAAATGTTTTATGCACTTTTAGGCAGTGCAAAGTGAGTAAAATTAAATGTGTTAATGTTCTATTTATTCTGGTGAGCGCTTATTCTGGTTCTATTTATTCTTATTCTGGTGGTTTTAAATACTCATCTTTTCAAGCATACTAGGTCTTTGTGGGGGCTCAAAAGCAACTGACAGATTTAGGCTTTTTATATATATTATGTTGTTTCTACCAAAGAGAAACATATTTTTTTCTTTGTTATCAGTCGTTCACCCTGAAGATCACCTAAAGACTTCTTTGATTTACTGCAGGTGTGCTCCACTCCACACTTGCCCTCTTCTTTTGTTGTGAAAGGATTCCCTTTGCCTTAAAATACTGGGCAGCTGAGGCAGAGAAAAAAGTATTTTCACTTGGATACCAATATTTTTGTTGAACAGTGGTTTGGATCATGCTTGAATTTAGACATAAAATGTGACATTGTAAATATGAAATTTTGTATTACTCATTTTTAGCCGCTGAGTTGGAAAGAAACTTGGCTGAAATTAACTGTTCACTTTAATGTTAGCCACAACCTGCATTACTAACTAGTAACCCATCTAATGCCAGACACCCCAGCCCTGGAGCAAGACTCTGAAACTTTGCTTTTTATTAAATATACCCTGATTGAGACTTAATGATTCACAGGAGCTTATGCTATATGTTGCCAATTCTCCATGGAATATTTTTTAATTATTGGGCCAGTTTGTGCATTTTACAGGTGTAGAAGCACCACAGGAGTGGATTTGTGTCCTTCAGACTCTCGTATGGATCATCAGTGTTTGCAAATTACACTAGTGGTTTCTCTCATTGAACTGGATTGAATCAAACCTTTTTTTTTTATAATTATCTTCTGCACATTTGTACAGTCAGCAGGGAAACTTTTACTCCTTGACTGGGAGTCTCAAGCATGTAGCTCTCTTGCCCTCCTCCATTAGCTCCCTGTGGCTCTAACCAGGAAAAAACCCCACAAACTGCATGAATGTTATGATGGAATTGAAAAATGCACAAGTAGTTTATGTTTATCAGCTGACACCTTACTCCTAGTTTTGCTGAACCTCACTACCAGTGGCTAGTATGGATGTAGACCCATAAATGGCTGGTCTCCCATAAGTTGTTCATGAATGACTTTGTTGATATTAAAGGTTGGCAAACGCTTTCCTAGAATGAACAGTATACATGTCTCTGCTCTGAGAGCTGCAGCTTTAGCTTGAGGCTCAAATTGATTTGGCTCAGCTGCACCATAATGCTGCCTACAAATGATTCTTGAAAGGAAAAGTTCTTTGCTGCAGTGTTCTGTGGCATCTATGCCTTGCGATTATGTGTCACGCTCAATTTTCTTCTGGCCTTGAACAACTCCTGTCATACATCATTGTCCACCCCTTTACACCCTACCCATAGTTGCATTTTTCTGACATTTTGCACTGGCTGGTGTTAGGTTCAGAGCCAGGGCAGAGTTTGTGCTTTAACTGTGTCTCATTGGTTACAGTTTCTCTCTGCCTTCTTCCTGTAGTCCCAGTGGCACTACCCTGTCCAATCTGGAAGAGGTCAAGACCTATCTGATGACTGATGGCACCTGCAAATGTGGCCTCGAGTGTCCTCTCATCATCAACAAGGTGTTGTCAGTCTGTCAGTTTGTTTGTGCTGTTGATTTGTGTATTTCTAGTAAGGTTTGGCAATACACAACAGAGTTTTAGATTCAGTAAGCTCTGTGGTGTTAATCTCACTCTCATTCTTGTGTCACAAATATACTTGTGGACCACAGCTAAGCAGCTGTTGTACATTTTTCCTAGTCGGCATGGAGAATACTTGTAGGAAGCATGTCTAGTTAGATTTGTCTGTTCAAGTAGTCACAACAAATTGATTGAGACACAGATGTCTGCACAGGGCCTCGCTTTCACTCTCTGATAACAAAATTTACGTCATCCTGACCAAAACAGAACCTCACATACTTAAGGGAAGCAAAATATACTGTGTAACAGTTGCATAAAAGTACAGAGAAAATCTATTTACATATTCTCCATAAAGTTTTGTCTGAATTCGTTCTAATCCTCCTTTTTGCTGTTGTGCAGGTTTTCAACTTCACAGTGGGTGTGAAGGTGGAACAGCACAGCCAGCCACTGGGCAAAGCAGAGCAGGACATGACCAAACTCTGTAATCATCGCAGGAAAGTGGTGGCAATGGCTGCCCTGTGTCGGAGTATGCAGGCTTCACAGCTGCCCTTTGCCAGCTTTCATCATCCAGGTAACCAAGGTGAGCAATGACATGCAGTAGGTTTGAGACATGGTACTCATTTATCAGTTTGCTCTTAGATAATATCTAATAAAATAAAAAAACATAAACATTTGAGTGATACTTTTTTTCTTAATTTCTACATATTTCCTTAAAAAGAAAAGCTGAAAATCAGAAAATGCTGAGTTTTAATTTTTCTTTGAATAAAGTCTCTATGGACGATGTTGACAGGTTCCCCTCACAGCCTTTAATGTTGACAGTGTTGTGTACACAGCAGTAACATCAGGTAAAGGACTTTGCACACATTTCTACGTGAGAATACACGATCAGTATTACCATGATCGTAGAACCAATTAAAGATGAAATTTCATTTATGAAATTAAGAGGCTGTTGTTAATAAAGTGTCTTCAAGTCAGCCTTCAAATCCAGTTCCTTTTACCTCACCACTCTACTCTCTTGCACTCTGTTTCGATTAGTAGAATATCAGAGAAACTCTAACAGAATCCACAATGTTTCGATGCAATTTATTACACTTTAAGCCACAGCCTTACACACATGAATTTGCATCCATATTATGGATCACATGTGTTTGACTGTGAGATGCATGTGGGAGTGGGTTTGGCCATCTGCATGAGTAGCCAGTGACTGCCGGAAATCCTGTGGGAGCTGGTGGGTGTGGTTTGAAAGGAAATTTGTTTCTTGTAGATCTGCATTTGTGTTGTTGAATGCAGCAGCTGTCAGCCACACAGAATTCAAACTGCTGTAGTATTGATGTCCTTTCACCCTAAGAGCAGAAGAGATTCAGGAAAACGATGATTTCCAGTTCTGGCGTGCTTTGTTTCCTCCACTTTATTGTATCTTATTTCCACCCAAAAACTGTTTGTATTTTGGTAAAAATCAGTGTTGAGACACAACTCTCTTCAATTCTGCTAAAAATTTGGGTAAAATAGGAATTATTTGAATGGGCAGAGCTGCTCTGACTCAAGTCATGTGAACTGGATATTTTAGTATGGTGTTATTAGTGTTAACACTCCTTGTATACACGACAAGTCAGAGAAAATCACATGGGGTGGTGAGGAGCAACTGTTGAACCAGGCCTTTCCTATGCACTCTGTGCAGTTATATTCCTTCATTAATGCACATCTGTGCATAATTCTTTCATTTTGGTTGGTTAGATAACTGCTCGCTTTTCTCTAGATTATTATTAATTTTAATTGGTTTTGGCATATTTTTGTATTGCAGAGCTTGGCCTCCATTCTGATTATTCAGCAACCATTGGATAACAAAAGTAAAAGGTTCTTCTGCACATATTAGTTATAATTTCAACGTTTGATTTTTAGAAAAAAAACAAAAACAAATTTCACACCATTTACCTCAGTTACTAAAAATTGGTTGTTTAAATGCTTTTTACAGCCTTTAGCACACAAATGTATCGAAAAACCTAAATAAATTTCACAATACTTTTTTAAGCAATTAAATTGCACAAAATTGACAGATGTAAAAATTTTACGAATTAAAAGTCATGCAAATTTTTTATTAAATTTTTTTTTGTCAGACTGTTCAATAAACATTCCTTAAAAATGAATTTTCTGGCAATTATATCACAGTTCAGACATTAAAGGGACAAGAAATTATGGCAGACTTGTCTTTCACAATAATTACTCTGTAAACCATTTAGCGGTCTCGGGAAAATGGAGTAACAAGCTGTATTTTTTGTTCCCACTTCCAGAGATGAGCAATCGGGTGGACGGTCGTGATACAAAGGGCGAATCCACAGAGCGTGAAGAAGAGGACCGTGGCATTTTCTGTCCCAAACTCCATCCAGTCCCAGCTCGACCCCAGAACAACCTTCACCCAAACCCCTGCACCAGTCCTAAATCCTCTCACCATTTTATTTATCCTTACAATGGCTCCTCCTCTGTCCTTCACCCAGCCACAAACTCTCACTATCCACTAGATGCCTTGAGAAGACTTCACCATCCTGCTTTCTCAGCATCTTCCAGTTCTTCCTCCAGCTCATTTCCAGCGTACAGCACCCCCCAGAGGTCACCCCGTACTCCCACTCCTCAAAGCAACAGTCAAGGTCAAAGAACACCTAAAACCCCAGAGACTCCTGTTTCTCCTCGGCTTGGACCCCTCTCTTCACCTCCCCCCTCGTCCCCTGTTACCCTTGGTGGAGGAGGAAGAGGAACACAGACTCACTCTCATCATCCTCATGTTGTAATTGTGGGAGGTTCTATCCCACCCTCCCTCTCTCCCTCTGTCCATAACATGTCTATGTCTCCACACCAGCGCTCCTGCCACCCATCAGCTTCTCCATCCTCTCTGTCTGAGCAGGGAGGAGGCTTACCAGCAGCAGGAGGAACGCTGATGGGAAATAACTTGCCTCAGAGGAGGAAATCCACCTCTTCCTCTCCACACTCCCCACTTCCCAGTGGCTCCCCAAACCCCAGCCCCCAGCTTCCCAAATACAAGCTGGAAGACATCTTGGAGCAGTTCAAGAACTCAGGCAATAGCAGCACTAATAATCACCACCTCCTAAACCCTAATAATCCCTCCTTACTGACCAACCAAAGCAGTAGTATCCCTCATGGTCTTTCCTCAAAGCCCTCAAAGACTCCAACCTCCACTGCAGGATCACAAGTGTTTGGGTTGAACTCTGCAGGGCCCTCTAGTTTACCTCTGGGGCCATATCTGAACCACCACCATAGCCATCAGGGCAAGCTGCCACATCCAGCTTCTTTCCCTGCAAGTAGCCTCCTCTCTGCAGCTGCCAAGGCTCAGCTGGCTAACCAGATAACCCAGGGCCAGAGCTCAAATGTGGCCAGCAATGCAGTGAGCTTGGCCTCTTCTCTGGAGGTCCTGAAAGAGGCACAGCAGCAACAGGCATCAAAGGTAACAAACAGCACTTTACATAACAGCCACTCTCCCTCCTCCATTGCTTCTTCTAGGCTTCCCCATCCCTCCCTTGCAGCAGCCTCCACTGTTTTCTTTCCTCCATCCCACTCTCTGGTCCAGTCCCTGGCTTCCTCCTCGTCCCATCTGCCACAATCAGCAGAGCGTAACACATCGTATAGGAAGCGGCAACGTCGATCTCCCACAGTCCTCAGCATGCTAACAGACACCAAGCAGCTCTGTAATGGGCTGCGGAAGACCCCACCAGAAGATGCTGTTTCTGCTACAGTTATCAATCTTTCCTCCTCGTCCACTTCATTCCCCTCCTCCTCCTCGCATTCTTCCTCTACCTCAGCTGTGCAGAATCAGAATGCCATCATGTTGGATAACCATCATCAACTCCTCTCTGGGCAGATGCCCAGGTTCCCTGCTCCTCGACAGACGGCACAGCTTTCCAGGCCTCTGCGCCCAAATGAGGCCCTGGACTTCACTACAGGACCGACACCCACAGCCACCCCTCTTGGCTTGGATCCTCCAACCCAGCCTTTGTCTGCCCTGTTACACCTGCTCAGTTTGCAGAATGCGCAGGCCACAGTCTCAGCATCCAGCTCTGCCTTAGCTCAGTCTGGATCTGTGTCTGTTGAAGGAGGTGGACACACTAATAAACAGAGCCCCAAGCAGTCACCTTCATCTCCAACCCATCAGTCTAATGTCAGGGACTCACCGACTCGGTCACCTTGCCGAACAGATAACACTAATTCTCCCCCATTGAGTCCACAGCCACTTTCTCCTCCTCCCCCCTCCTCTCAGTTCACATCAGCGCAGTCTCATCTTCATCGTCAGTCCACTAAGTCAACTCCTCTTCAAAAAGATTCTTCGTGCACAGTGTTACCAAACTCAGATTTCCACAACAGCAGCAGCCCATCTCAGCAGACACCCCCATCTCCCTTTGGCAAGCATCAACAAACCGATAATCACATTCCTTCAGTAGATCCTGCTTCCCAGTCATCTTTACAGGTTGCCTCACCTCAGGGCACTGTGACAAGAGAGATTGTTAGTAAGAACGAACCTACGTCAGTGGACCTTAGTCATCCTCAAGGCAGTGTTCCTGTAGGGGTATCCACTTCCCCAAAGCCTCTAGATCTTAGCAACCACGTCCTGGCCATTCTCGCAGCATCTTCTAATGTTCCCCAAGGGGAGGGCAACTCTTCCAGCCATACCTCTGATGTTGAGACGTCTTCCCCAGGAAATCAAACTGCAGGTGAGGATGTTATTCATGGTTTTAGTTTTACAAGTACAGCCTAAACTTATAATTTTTATTGAATTAATTTGGTTGTCTACACATATAGACATCAGATTTGTTTTTGTCATTCTTATTTTTAATGTGAGTTGTGTTTGTAGCTGAATTCCCCCTTTAAATGGGCTTTATAGATTATTCTACACAAGATAATAAATACACAAATAAGGGAACATCACAGTAAAACATGCCGGTTAAACTTCAGGGATATCAATCTGTCCAGTTAAGAAGTGGCAACCATTGTGAAAAGAAAATGGCACCAGTGGCAGGTCTGCCAGTTGTAGTGTTCTCTGGTGGTCCTGCTAAAGGATGGTAGGGACCCCATGCTTTTAGAGTCTCTTTCTGACAGTCTGTGGGGCACTGGACTTGGTCCTTTTGTTCCTCCCTCGGTTTATGCTGTCTAACTGGACAGATTGATATCCCTAAATTTTAACTGCTTGGTTATACTGTGATAAACAAATGGTTCCTTATTTTTTTGAGCAATATATGTCAAGAACAAGGGGTGCATTATTTTTTTTCTTGTTGCTCTGAATCAGAGTGATAACTGATAGAGGTGGGAATCACCATACATCCCACAATACGATATTATCACAATACTTAACGCACGATACGATATTATTGCAATTTTTAAAAATATTTTGCGATATTCAGATTCTGTACATAAAGGTAAACTTTATCAATATTCATTTTATCTAATAACAAAGTCTCACACTCAGTCTTTCTCTCATTTCAGTCAGTTTTATTGTTGACAAACTGAACGGTTTGTATTACAGTCTAGTCCAACTTAACTGAATGCAACCATCTGGTACAATTATAGCTATTCTGAACTATGCAATTTGTGAAAACTATGCAGCCCCTTCAGCAACTGAGGAATTTGAAAGTAAATTAAAACAAAATATAATTTTACATTAAATAAAAAAGTTTTAAACTTAATTAAAATAAAACATGTCTTAAATTAAAATAAGTAAACTGTCATGTTTATTGCTGCCATAAAAAAAGTTAAACACATTTGGACAGTGAAGGAATGTCAGGATTCTTGCTCAGAAAAAGGAGCTGATCAACATGCTCTGAAGTCAGAGCATGTTCTAGTCCACAAAAACTTTTTTTGTAACAAAATATCCATTTCTGCTGTCCCTGTATCAATACATTATTAGCAAACAAAATATCACGATACTACACAGTATCGATTTTTTTCCCCCACCCCTAATAACTGATATAACTGATGCATATCATCCAGCACGAGATCCATATAAAAATGTGTTGAATGATTAGTCACTTTAAACAGATTTAAATAATTGCTGTTTTTCCCACAGGGATGGAGGAGTCTGAATTTGGGGACCCAAAGATCTCCACATTGACCAAACCTCCAGCCACCAGTCCCGGGCTCACTAGCTCCTCTCGTCAAGGAGAGAATCACAGTCCTCCTAACCCTTCAGCTGTAGGTGACTCAGCCACTCCTTTAAGTCTGGCAGAGGCCTTTCCCTTCATGAACCAAGAGCAGCTGCTCCAGCTGCTGTCGTCTACAGGAGGAGTACCATCTGTCCTGGACCCCACAGTCCTGGCTTCATTGCCCCTAGGGGGCCTTTGGTTGGGAGGACAACATGCACAAGTACCTCCTGCCAGTGTTGCACCGCAGCCACCACATAATCTGTCAGACCAGCAGTCAGAGCAGCAACAGCAGCAGTTACTGATAACACAGCAAGAAGATGCACAGCAGCAAAACCAAGACCAACAACAAAAGCAACTGCAGATTAACAACAATCATCTGTTTCCCTTGTTGCCCCTGTTGAGTGGTGCCCAAGGGGAGTTCCCTCTGAACCTTTTAGGGCTGCTGAATCCACTTCCAGCCCCAGCGTCAGCCCCTTCTGCAGTGCAGGAGGCTGATTTGACAGAAAAACCCAACCTTCACGCTCTGCTAATGGCCTCGTTGTTGCAACAGCAGGCTTCCTTGTTACCTCTATCTGCGCTGGGCCAGTTGAGCCAGGTCAGCTTGGAAGTTCCTATCCAGCAGTCACAGCAGATCTCTACTACATTGGAGGGCCTCAGTCTGGATAAGACCTCTGGCCTGCTGGACCCATCAACCCTAACTGGGCCAGGGCTCTTGGAGGTCACTCAGGGCCTCCTCCCTATTCCTGCAGGAGCTGAAGGCTCTATCCAAGCCCTTCAGTCTCTACTCATTCCCGCCACTCTTCCTCCTCCCTCTGCAGCCTTCCTGCCCCTCAGCCCTGCCTTGCTCACTGCTGCCCTGAGCTCTGCTGAGCTCCACCCGCCTCCCAATACCCAATTAGCTCCTGTACAGCAAACCCAACATACCCAACCTCAGGTACGCTCCCGATTTCCTATAGCTCTTTCCTCTGAGGTCATCCTAGTTTCCCTTGGAAAAACTAAACTCATTTCCTTAACTCCTCCATTGTTTTTTACTGCATTAGTTTCCCAAATTTCTTTCCTTTTTTGCTACCCTGCTTTATAATAAAACCCTCACACTTTACAGTTGGTTTGGTTACAGTCTTTCTGTTTTAATGTACCCATTGGCATGTGGCATGAATTGATAGTTTTTCATCCTATTTATAGTTCAAATATATGAACATAGAAAAAACACTCAACAGTAACTAAAAGAAGAAACACAATAATAATAATAATAATAATGATAATAATGATGATGATGATAATGTGTGAGGAGTGGGAGGTGTTCTTTTCAGCCTTTGCAAAAATGCAATGTCTGCATTCTCCAAAACTTTTCTTGTTTAGTTTTTTTTTTTATACTGAAATACTAAGTTAATATATGTGAAAAATTTATTTATGCCTCCTGGTTTTTTCAGCCATAATTTATTTATTTTATAATTCATTGTCTGAAACCCCAAACCTTTATATTCACTTCAGGTACCCACAGATGCTGGTGTTGACACGCTCATACCCGTATCTCTTCAAAGCAAGGACAACCCCATCCTCCAACAGTTACTCCCCACCTTGCTGAACCCTGCTATATTAGGTGAGTTCGCACACACCCTGTGTTATACGTCTTTCTCATTGTTTTAGGAATAAATATTATTTGCCTTTCAGTATTAAACTTTAAACTCTGCAGGGACTCTGTAGCAGTATTTTTTTATACACTGTGTATTAGTGTATTTTTTGCTTTATAGGAGATCTTCCTGGCCTCACAGGCCTCCATAACATTGTGGGGATTGGAGCAGGTTCCATTCTCCTACCACCAGTCCAGGCCTCTGCTTTGGGGATGCCACTGCTACAGGGCCATGATGGAGCAATCAACTTACTCAACAACATACAGGTACATACCTAGCATGAAGTCTGGAGAACACAGCATTTTTATCCTTTCTTTGCTGTACATACTAGTGTAAAGGATTTGCAGTTTTCCATAATAACCTTCCTCTAGCTGCAAACACCATGTTGCATTTGTTAATAAAATCCTAAGTGGGTGAATGTGAATGCATATGTGCTACACAAAATAATGTGCCACAATTTGAGAAATGGTGTTTCCTAGATTCACTAAAAAAAGTTGTTTTTTTCATCAGTGAACTATGGTGTCCAAAAAGTTAAGATACTAACTTTTTTTCTGGGACAACTGTAATGTTTCAGTTATAGCAGCTGCAACATCTGTGTCATAAAGCTTCACTTTTGAGGATTGTGTTGTTTTCTATAAAATTTGAGTTCTTCTCATATTGTATCAATACTTTACAGATGTTATCATTTATTTAAAAAAAGCCCTGTTGTGTTTTGATCTGGAAGCGTGTAAAAATTGTTTTTTTTGTAAGTGAAAAATTAAATCCACGTTCAGACAAGTGTTTAAATATTAGGTCTAAACTCAGACCCCGCTGTATCCAGGACTTATTCCCATGAAAGAAAAACAAGGCAACAGCGTTCGATCGATTACTTGCGCAAGGGAGGCCTTTGGTCAAGAACCAGCTCTTGGAGCTCACGCTCCTAACCTGTCTCCAGCCCAAAGTCCTTCAAAGAGCAGCTTCCCTCGCAGCTATTTATTGACAAACTGTTACAGTTCACACAATAGTTTACAACACGTACCTCCCCTCTTAACCCCCCTTGGTTACAAAGACGAGGCAGTGTGTGTGTGTGTGTGTGTGTGTGTGTGTGTGTGTGTGTGTGTGTGTGTGTGTGTGTGTGTGTGTGTGTGTGTGTGTGTGTGTGTGTGTGTGTGTGTGTGTGTGTGTGTGTGTGTGAGAGAGACCTCCTGCTGGGCAGGAAGCTTACATCAAACAGACCTTCCAGATAGGATGTGTCTGTAATCAAACCTACAGCCCCTCACCCAAAAACTCAAGAATCTGGGGAGGGGGACTGTGGAATTGCTTTACAATGTAGAAATGGATGGTAAGCATAAAAATGACAAACATTTAACAATTCACTCTAACAACATTATACTCACTGAATTCAGTATCATCAGATGTTGGAAGATTCAGATTTGTTTTTCCTCCAGGATGCTTTAAGAAAATCTAAAGACAATTTAAAGTTGAATGTTCATATATAAATGGAGGATTATATAATTTTAGGCAATTTTGCAACAAAGAGAAAGCACATTTTTAATTCTCTAATACTTTCTGGATCTTTGAAAGTTACTTAACATATCTTTTTCTTTTTGCTCCTCCAGCTGAACCTTGCGCCAGCCTCAGAAGGAGAGAAGCCAGTATCCTTGCAGGAAGCGCAAAGCCCTGCCCCACAGGAAGACATACCAGCCAGTCAAATCACTCCTGAAGTGATCCCAAGTCCTGTTCCAGCTCTAGCTCCAGCTCCTGCCCAAGAATCCACTCCAGCCTCTCAGCGAGGATCTGAGGGCAGATCTGTCATTGATCCTTATACTTCTTTCATGGACACGATTTATACCTCTTTTCTTCAAGTCAGTGCTAAAGAGCAGGAAGATGGGGCCCATTTGGGGCCATCTGACCCCACTTCACCCTTCTGTGCCTTACCTCCAGTTTCTTTTCCTGTGGAGCACCATACACCGTCCACGACTGTCCCAACTCTACCACAGGCAAGTGCCCCAGTTTCCCTTAGCCCACGGCGGGCTTGTTCCCTACGCAACCCAGACTTATCCCGACTTAGTCTGGAAGCAGCAGCCCATTCTCCAGCCCAAGGGACACCCAAACCCACTGAAGATGGGTCTGTGTCCCCCTTACAAAGGAAACCAGTTATGGTAGAGGGACATACTCACCCAGAACCTCCTCTTCCACCTATATACTTGGAGGAGGCCAAGACAGACTGTGCTGGGCCTGCTGCATCTATGTGCCCTTATGTAGATCCAGGTGTGGATAGGCAGGGGCATCTTCCCCAAGTAGGGTATCTCAGTCCTGGGGATGGATGCAATAGTAGGCCCACTGAAGAGACAACTGGGACATTGCTGCACTCTGAACAGGGAATGGTGAGTGCCCGAGTCTTCTGTTTCCTTTATACTCAAAGGCAAAAATGTGGACTTTAACAATGGTTGGTTATAGACTTTTGATGAATTTAAGTAGCTGAAATTTAAAACAATGATGCATGATTTAATCATAATAACCTTGTAACATGATTTCTGGTTACACAAAGGACCAAGCAGGAGCAGCGGCTGGAGCCAGAAGAGGAAGGAAAAGGAAACAAACGTAAGATTCCTTTTAAGATGGTTAATTTCTCAGTTGTACTCGATATAGAAAGTTGCCTGGATAATTCAATTTCCAGTAAAAATCAGAGTGTCTCCCACATGCAGTTCTATAATAACTGTCCTGTCAGGTGTATTTGGCATACAGTAGTGCATACTAATGCGTTTCTTACTTTATCAGGCTTCAGAATGTGTTAGAAGACTTCAGAGACGTGGATGCTACAGCACTAGAGGAAACCAAGGCTACAGTAAGACTTGTCTCCCTCTCGATGACTTATGGATTTATTGTTCTTTAGCAGAAGGGCTGGTTGTTGTTTACCTCTCGCCAGTTTTATTCAAATGTTCTTAGTCAGACTCTTTGCAGTCTTAAAGAAGGGCCTTGTTTTCCCCCAGCTGTTGGTATTTGCTGTTGTTACTTTTCCATAGTTTGGCATGTTTTAAATGACTATATGTGACTTGCATGTTAACACACTTTGAGGTTAACATGCATGGCTTCTGGTGAAAATCCATCAACAGCTGTTGAGTTGGCAGCACTGAGACATGTACTTGTTAAAACAGTCTGTAGGGAAACCTGAAACCGGGTAACAAGTGGGTCCAGAGGCCTAATCAGACCCAAGTATCAACAAGCTCTTATATTTTTATTTCTTCTCTGAGTACTGCAGAAAAAAGTAATAGATTTCCTGTTTATTGATCCTATCTTAGACATTTGATCTCACAAACTGATCTACACGAAGATTAAGTCATTTACTTTGAAGTGAGATTTGACTTCAATAGAGTTGATGGTGACAGTGCTCATTGCCACACATCATTTGTATGTAAGGCTGGAAACAAACAATCTTTCGACACCTCGAATAAAACTTAATTATACACTATGTCTTTCCTTGCCTAAAGTCTGTATACTGTGGAATAGGCACTCAAAACCACACAGAAGAAATGGCATAAAAGTAAATCATGTATTCAGTTTTGTTTTGTTAGGTGAAGAATGGAAGAGAGGTGCTATAATATGAGTGAATACAAAATGTAATAAAGTAACACTATATAATGAGTAAAGAACCATTGATCGATAAGCATTCATCACAGAGTCATGGTACCTAGCGCTGTTCGATATAACAATATATCGGATGACGATATAAAAATCCTTCATATTACGCTATCTTTTGTTTCGTGGTGTTGCAAAATAAACTGTTTACGGCAATATTTTTTTCATCGTTTTGATGGTCACTGTAGTGGCTATATTAATTTTGTCAAGTTCTCTCTTTCTCTTATATTTAATATAACCACACTACGGACAGACAGGCAACTGTTTTTATGCGAAAACCATCGCGTGGCTCCGCCGTCCACTTTATTTTCCACATAAACCTTTCACAATAAAGCTCAAGATCCTGTTGAGACTTTTCAATATAAACTGAATCATGTGAAAGAGTATGCAAAGTGTTTACGGATGAGAAGCAACAAAGAGCCGTCAGGTGCTAAAAAATAAACCTTGGACTCAAACGTTAGAACAGGCTTTTCCCCGCAGCACACTGTGTAATAAATACTCACAAAGAAAATGGCGGCTGTTACAACTTATGTCTAAAAATGTATAGTTTCATGCATTGGTTCAAACATTTGACTCCAGGTACACGACGCCCAGCTAAAAACACTTTACGTAAGTCGAGCTGCCCGAGATTCATAGAATTTACAGAAAATGTTAATTTTTTGTGATTTATATCGTTGTCGGAACGATAGATGTCTTAAATCGGGATATGAGATTTTGGTCATATCGCACAGCCCTAATGGTACCGTTAAAATCCTTTGACTCCTCTCAAAGCTGCTAGCATGGGTGTAAAGAACAGTGAAGCTAATATAATGCTATTTGACGTCTTCATAGCATCAGATAGGTGGTGTGCAGTGAATCCAAGTATTTTAATTTTTTCATCCTTGAAGTGTAGAAATACCACATTAATGACAATGCGGCACAAGAAATGCCACTAACAACCAGCATTTAAGAAAAATATTCAACACTCTTGGGTGTTAGGGCCTTTCAATGATATCACATTATGTCATATAATATCAGATAATATAATGTCATGTTCTTCATTAACTGATTGAGTTGTTGATAACTGTAGAAACTGAAACTTTGATTTTTTTTTTCTGAATATTTGTAAAAAGAGAGCTCTTAAAGTTGTGATTTTCCAACAACAAGACATGAGGGGGGCTTGGGTTGTGCAAGCTTGATGTGCAGGATTCAGTGTAAAGGATTTGCTGAAGGGAGCAGTTTCTGTTTGGTGCTGTGAGTCTTCTCAATGATTGTGCAGTTCTGACTGCAGTGCAAAGTCATTCCACCACTGGCAGCTGCAAAGATATGAGCCTGATGTGACTCTTCTCTCACACTCTCTCTCGTTCCAGACAGCACTGCTGAAGCCTGAGAGGTCAGTGCGCGGCAGGCGGCGACGAGGCGCCAGGTCTCAAAGGCAGTGATTGGTGGAGGGTGCCATCATTCAGAGCTGTTCACCAATGAAAGGCAACCAGATGCCTCTGTATACCCCTCCATTTCTCCAACCTCATCACTACTGTTTTAGACCTTAAAAAAAATCAACTGCACTAATATGATGCTGTCATGTCAACCATTGTTATGGCAACCACTATGAACAGATAGGAGAAAGATCTAGTCTGAGTTTATTTCAAAAGGCGAAAAACATGAAGAGAGATTTTGTGGATACTTTTTTCACTTGTGTTTTCTCTTAGGTCACAAAATAATGGTTGCGTTACATTGTGAACAATGATCTGTCAATTAGATTGGTGTTAGAATTATATTAATGAGAAAACATGAAAATAACAAACGAGTAATGTTTTCTTCTCATCAGTGTGTTACTGTGAGTCAGGACGAAGCCCATCTACTTGAACGATGCTCTCTGTTGAAAGTGTGTCTGTACACGTGTGGATGAGTGTGTCCTTTTTTGTGTTTGTTTGTGTGTGTGTGTATGTGTTGGACAACAGTGCTGTTGCTGAGCCCCCCACTGTCAGGCCGTTTTTCATTTCAGTGAGACTGTCTTTTTAGTAAGATGAACGTCTCTTTGTGCTTGTATTTTAGAGAAATGTTCCAGGTTTTCAGAAGGTGCTGAAAGAGACTACAAGAAGGAAAAAAACTTGACTTTTTTTTTTTCTAAGTATGATATAACCTTTATGTGGGATAAACCAAGGAACTAGTGTGGTTTACTCAATCAGGTTTCTTAGGTAGTTTATATCAGTGGCTGATTACAAACAGGAAAGTTTTTCATTGAATATAATTTCACATATCATGTGAGATGTATTGGTCTGTTAAACCAACAGAAAATGTTAATTTGAAGTTGTTTTGTACAACCTTGAATCATGTTGCAATGCTCCAGGGTTCCCAGTGACTCTAACCATACTGATGTTTGTAAAAATTGCAAAACCGGCAACAAATCTAGTGCAACTCATGAAACTCACGAGTGCCGTTTGTCATAATTTGGCAACCCATTTATATTTCAGTGCTGTGTTACTTGACGCTGTGAAGAATTACATGTAGCTCTGGTGACTTACATGGGATGAGACCCAGCCAAGAGATAAGTCAATTTAAAAAAAAAAAAAAAAAAAATACAATAAAGAGGCTTAATTTTGAAGTTAAACAGGAACCAGGTGTTTACAGAAAGTACTGTATGTCCTTTGATTGGATGAATGGATGGCTGGAATACTTACAACACAGAGAGCGATAATGTCTTATGTGGATCTGTTGAGTCCGTGTGTTACTGTGGATTTGGAGTGATATCCTTGCTCTGTCTCCCCCGTCACTGTTTGAGCTCTCCTCCACACACTGCCCTGCCCCTGAGAGTACTGGCATCTCTAGCTGTATTTAAAATAAAATAACAAAAAAAAAGAATAAAGAAAAGTGAAAAAGAAAGCAGATTATGCAATTTCTACACTTGGAGATTTGTACATATGTACAGTTAATGTGTTTTATTTTGATTTTATATTGTTAGAGAAAGATGAGAGAAAACAATGAATTGTGAATTTTTTCTGGGAATTGTAATTAAGTATTTTTCTCATTCTACCCCTTGCTTTCAATACTTATGTTTAAAAAAAAAGACGATTAAATTGTGGACTGTAGCTTTCTTTTTTTATATGGGAGTCGTTTTTTATTTAATATTAAACTATTTACAAAAAAATACATGTACCTTGTGCTGATTTGTGTTCTGAATATTTGAATATGATATGATACATGTTTAAATATTCCTTCAGGTCGCACACACAGCCCTGCCCTCGTTATAGTGAGAAATCAGAATCTTTGCTGAATATTTGTTGGAAACACTTTCTTAATATCCTTTAAAAAAATTATAGATAGCTAGATGTAACATAAACATAGAAAAAATATATATACATAAATAACATACGTGACTTCTCTAAAAGAAAAACCACAGTTCAATTTCAGTCAGTTTGCATAATACCAGATCCCTGCAAATAGCTCATATAGATGGTCCCTGTGTTTCTGCAGACAGGCCTTATTTTATGATGCTAAAATAGTCTAACTCCATAGTAGTTGTGTTGTTAGTGTTAATTACAGGTTTCTGACATTCAATGTGCTTTCTCGACATATTGCTGCATCACCCTGGCCTGTAATGCCACTTTAAGCTGAAGCTTACTCATCCCTTAATCAATAATCTCTCTTCCCCAAATGGTTTCATATGGCTTTCCAAGCAGTACAGTCATTCCTCGGATGAGAGCCAACAACTATTTGTGATGTATACGATAACAAAGTTATTCCTCGATCAGATGTGACGCCACACCTTGGGCCTTGGTGATGCTGAGGCTGTGGGTACCACTTTAAAGAGGCGGATGCAGACCACGCCCTTCCTCGGATTACAGATAGGAGGCGCTGTGGCGACCAAAGGAGGGCGATCAAGCAGCAGCTTTACCTCACTGCCCTTCCAGCAGCATCTCACCTTCAACCGGCCAGACGCACACCCACCGCCGCCCCTGCACGGAAAAGGACGAAACAACACAAAAGGAACCGACAAGCGAGAAACAAACCAGCAGGGGCAATCAATTCGCTTCAGAGCTCATTGTTTTAATGATGTAGGGGGTTGTTTTGCGCCTTGACATCCAATTTAGCTTGGCCGCCTCACTGCGACACGAAAACACAGTCCAGCTGCGCATAAATATATTATCGTCTCTCTGAGCCGGTAAGGGTAAGAAACAGGCCTGCCTATCCGCCATCCTCAGATCCGCCTCGATATAAAAGGACCGGATCCTGCGCGCATCACTCGCAGCTTATTCAGACGCACAGATCAGGCCCAAGATCTAATCGCCTCCAGCGTCAGCAGCATCTTTGCTCTCAGCAGAAAGCAGCATCCTCCACCTTGAATCTGCGCAATGGCCGATGCCCCAGCGGAATGCAACATAAAAGTGCTGTGTCGCTTTCGTCCTCTAAATCAGTCGGAGATTTTACGTGGGGACCAGTTCCTACCCAAATTCCAAGGAGATGACACCGTCGTCGTCGGGGTGAGTAAAAAGGAGCCGCTTTGTTGTCCAGGAAGGCCCTCCATCAATAAATCATCAGCCCGGCCCATCTGTTTGGGTTGTAGATCAGTAGGAAAACACAATATTCAGGGGAGGAACGGGGGACCCCCCCCCCCTCTTTTTTTTTTACCCTTAAATTGTCCTTTCACCTAGCATAACAAGTACACATGGCTTTTATGTAGCTAGTATTGATAAAATGCGCACTCTGGCCTCCTACATCAGCTGACTGAGGACTGCACCGTGCAGCTTATGAATGACACACATCAGGCCCATCATCATGCTTTCTTTAGTTTACCATCATTAACCATTTTATGGCACATTTATAAAGAGACATAGATGGTTACATGACATGTTCCAAACTGTATATGACATACACATTTAAGTTATTTTCCTATATAGGCCTGCATGAGAGATATAAGAGCCCTTAATTTATAAACTGTTACCTGTATATAAATGAAGGGAAATAAATGTAAAGTATTGCCCAGGATCATCTTTGCTTTTCATTTTATTTATTGATTTAAAATGTTTCTATTCTTATTTTTATTTTTTGCTGTGCCGAAGTAGAAAATGTGGCCTGTTTATATGCAAAACACAAGACTGAATTCATTTCTGTTGTGTTTATTACTCAGCAGATGCTCGAAGCAGTAAATGTTTCAGCTTTGAAGACAGATGAAGGGTGTTGGGTGGAACCAAACCTGAACAAGCCGTATATGTCTCATTTACTGTTTTTAAATTTCTTATTGAGGTTAAACAAACAAAAATTATGTCCCAAAATTATTTTTTATAGCCAACAATGTCATCTTAGTAGAGTGCCATTAACTGTCTGCCATATTCAGTATACGAGCCGCTGACTTCAAAGAAATATTTGTGCTTTTTCAATGTATTTATGTAGTTTTAGTATTTTAATTAAAGTACAAATGACTTATCTAATATGCAGAGGGAGGAATCATGTTGAAATCTTGTCTACCAGTAATGGAAATATCTCATCCTGACCTTCCTCTCTCCCCTCAGCATGATGCTGTACAGTAGAGCCAGAAACTGATCCCTCTAATTGCCCATAGAGATGATCAATAATCATTCAGTGAGCTCAGGCATCTCTGACTGACCTGCTTTATCTCCTTTCTGGCTCCACCTTTTTTGTGCCTCCCATTCTGGCTTTATCAACTATCTCATCCCGCTTTGGTGTTTTTCTCTCAGTCTTTTGTCGTTACTGTCTCAATACTCATCTCCATCTCCATCTCCATTTTTATGCCTCTTTGTGTGCCTCCATCCCTCCCAACCTCCCTCATCCTGGGACTGAATTGTCTCTCTGTTCAATCATGCTGGCGTGGGGGTGGCATGCAGATGAGTCAATTTGTTAATGACATTTTCTACGGCTCATGTTCTGGCAGCATCATTCTCCTTTGCTTTGTGGACTCTGCCTCAGATGGGATGGTGACATTCAGGGTTTTATTAGCCTGGTTTCTGCAGCCGTGCCTGTCTGGGCTGAGTCACTCGTCAGTGTCTCACACAGTGACTGTGGATTTTAGGAGGAACCAATCTATCATGAGGACAACGTTTGAAAAATACAAAATACAGACTCAATTTTAGACTTATATAAACAGGATATGAGCTTCATTTGGATGATTTTTGTCCCTTGTTTTTTTGCATTGTGTGCATACTTTAGTGCCCACCAGCTACCTGTTCATCATTAGGTTTTATGCTTGCATTTATTTAATACCTTTATAATAAGCCATAAGATATGCTCCTGTTTTCTGTTTCAGAGTGTGATGAATCTCTATTACTGGGCAGCAAACTCTGAGCATTTATCACTTTCAGCAATTAAACTGGAATTATTAAGCTAGAGTTTTGTTCCATTTAGCAGGTTAATGCTGAAGCTGGAGCCGAAACAGCTAGCCTTGGTCTGTTCAAACATTAAACTGTCAACTGTAATCGTCAGCTGTTAAGAAATTTGCTGTGCCCAACCAAGAATTAATTTAGTACTTAACCCACTTAGAAGTTTTCATATTTACATTTTAGTTTTAAAGGACCAAAATAACACCTATATGATACACATTTTGGCTTCTAATGCTAGAGATCTGCAACTGGCTTTGGGCTGTGCACGTCTCTCTCTTCCGGAAGATGATTAAATAAAATAATTATAAATATTTTGACTGAGTCGTGTTCTCTCTATTCAGTAAAAGAATGACAAGAACTAGATTTAATAGTATGGAGTACAATATACAGCATGATGCTAGAAATAAAGCATTTCAGTACGCCCAGCCAGTAATATGAAGATGCTACATCAAGTATGAAATATGTCTCTGACTTTTTTACTCTGTGGTATAAAACATCCACCAAGAGGCATTTTTACACAACTGCATTTTAGACTCTGTTTTATCTTTGATTTACACACGTACACCCACAGGACCTGATCGGCCAATGGAAACCCAGGCCGCGAAGCTCCTGGCACACAGTTTTGTGCTGATGTTAATGTCAGAGGAGGTTGGAGCAGTTACTGAGTCAGCAGAGTGTTGGAGACTTTTAAGCACTATGCACCTCAGCACTCGGTGACTCTGTTCTCTAATTTGTACGTGAGTGATTTAGAACATTCCTTCACAGATGTGGCCCAGTAAGAGTATGGATAATTTCATGGAAAAAGCAACTCTTATTAAACTTTTTATGTTTTAATGCACCATCATTCTTCCTTAATGCTTGGTCGGGAACAAAGGATGCGTTCATTTGAACCATTAGTTATACTTCAGCAGGATTTTATGACCTATTTGTTCTTGTTCCTTGTCTATGCAGGGAAAGTCCTATGTGTTTGATCGGGTGTTTCCAACCAACACCACCCAGGAGCAAGTCTACAACACCTGTGCCAAGCAGATCGTGAAAGGTATGGATGAGCTGCTAAATAAATTACAATTCTTCAAATTAATGAACGCATGTTGCGTAACCTCATTTTCTTGTTTTTTCTTGCTTATAGATGTGCTGTGTGGATACAATGGCACTATCTTCGCATATGGACAAACCTCCTCCGGGAAGACTCACACTATGGAGGTAAATTTTCTTTTAACGTTCATTTTTTTGAGCGTTGGGCTATTATGCTGATTCTTTGTTACATACCCATTTTTCCGCTTATTTATGGAATTTATGGAAATTTAAAGGCATTATTATAATGGAGGAAATATATCAAACTAGATTTTACTGTGTGGCTGTGTCTCACATGTAATTACATGCACAATTTCCTGTTGCAGGGCAAGCTGCACGACCCTCACCAGATGGGTATCATTCCTCGCATCGCCGAGGACATTTTCAATCACATCTTTGCCATGGATGAAAACCTTGAATTCCACATCAAGGTGTCACATTTGTTACATGCGTTGATGTCTTATCTTGTATTATGTTTATGTTTTTGTTTCACTGTGTTAAGCTTTGTTTGGACATGCCTTCTTTTAAGAAGTAATTTTCTGCAGGCGTGAAAACCCGCTTCAAACAATAATTCACTTAAAGGTTTTTTTTTTCCATATGAGGAAACTTTTTTTTCTTCTCCAACAGGTTTCCTACTTTGAGATCTATATGGATAAAATCCGTGATCTCCTGGACGGTTAGTATTAGAATAAATAACTCACGTCAATTTATTTTGATTTACCACTGTGATTAACAAGTGCAGCATTTTTTGTTTGCTCTAAAATATCCTCCAAAAAAGTCATTGATTTTCCTTTATTTACTTTTTAGTGACAAAGACCAACCTGTCTGTTCATGAGGATAAGAACAGGGTGCCATATGTGAAGGTAGGTGTCCTACCTGAATATCTGTTCATGGGCTGCATCAGGTAAATGATAATATGCTTGTCTCCTATTCCTCTCCTCTCCTCTCCTTAGGGATGCACTGAGCGCTTCGTTTCAAGCCCTGATGAAGTTATGGATGTGATCGATGAGGGCAAAAATAACCGCCACGTTGCTGTGACTAGTGAGTCTTTATCTTTGCATTACAGATGCATATGAGTAGTACAGTCCTGACTGATGTTTTCCCCCTATAATTTTTATATATAATACTGTAACAAAAAGACAAATCTAAATGTTTACTCTGTAACATTTCTGATTTCTTACTGCTCCATACCAGAATACCAGTTCTAGTTTCTCACTGTTGCTAATATTAGCTCTCAGGACTTGTTAGTGATGCATGAGATGGCAGCTGAGTTCATGTGGCCTGTTAATGTGTTATGTAATCAGCATGTTATTGTGCATTATCACAAAAAGCCTCACTCATTTTCACAGAAATGAGGTTCTGTTGTGTGCATTTCATAATGTGACGCAATTGTGAGAGATGAAGTGGTTTGTATGACAGTAACAAATCGGGAAAGAAAAATTTTATTTTAATAAAGTCATAACAAGCATCAGGAGCTTCTGCACTTTGCTCCTCCTGTAAATTTAATTGGTGTGCTTTGATTAGTGCTATTAAACTACCAAAACACCGGAAGCATAACTTGACCCTTTCTGTAATTCTAGTACTTTGTATCGACCTGAGTGCTGCTGACTCACACCTGTGTTGTCGGATAATAAAAATGTAAGCAACTGTGTCCAACATACAGATTTTACAGGTGAAGCTGATTATTTGGTCTCATGGCGTAAAATCTCACTGCAGTATATAATAAAAATAGCTAAAAATAACAGCTGAGCTTACTGCCACTAAGCCCTGGGATTTATTACTTTAACATTTCTGCAGAATTGTAACTATGTCTTAAATATTTAGCAAGATAGATTTGAACTTTTCTGCAGTTTTACTGAGCAAGTGTAAAACTTATTCTGGTCAGTAAGACAGATTTTATAGCAACAGAGATATTTAAAAAATAATAAAGAAACCCTGCTGATAAATA
Organism: Pelmatolapia mariae; assembly: GCF_036321145.2. Classification (NCBI taxonomy): domain Eukaryota; kingdom Metazoa; phylum Chordata; class Actinopteri; order Cichliformes; family Cichlidae; genus Pelmatolapia; species Pelmatolapia mariae. Next base: position 31,170,784 of record NC_086244.1, on the reverse strand, counting down.
TCGCTCCAAAAAATCACAACAGTGTGTGTGTGTGTGTGTGTGTGTGTGTGCGTTTTGCTTTTCTGTGAGTTGTGTGCTGACTCAGAACTGAACTCCACTGCAGACTAAAAAAAAGAATGAGGTCAGATCTGCTTTGGGATTCTGTGTCAAACAAAAAACATCAGCACTGCTTCACACTTATAAATCTCAGCCTGCACAGATCTCCGCCATTCAGAGTTAATGCATTCTGTGCCTCAGTGTGTGTGTGTGTGTTAGTACACACAAAGTCTTTCTGTGAAATCTTTTGAAAATGGGCTTTTCTGCAAAGTGATTGAAATGGATTTTTTAAGTTACCGCCTACTGCAGATCGTCTGTAGTTCAGAAATAAAGCAGTACATTTGTATGTTGATCCATTAGTTTGCTGTAAATGTGAAAAAATCTGGGAGACAGCGTGGACTAAAAAAGCAGCCATCTTGTCTTGTTATAATGGAATACTTGAAGTTTAGAAGTGATCATTTCCAACTTTTCAGGAGAACATTTGCCAACATTTTTCCAATCTTAGTGCTTTTTTTTAAAAACAGAGAATATCAGTTAAATCATTATACTTGTAACCGATATTATAAAGTTAATTGAGCTGTACTCTGGTCAAAAACACTTTATCTAGTGATGTGGAAGAATACAAATTCGTTCAAATTTTAATCTGCTGTTCTGTCGTTTTTTTAATGGCTTGTAATTCATTTTAACATTCCTCCTTCCTAGTGTGTGCCTTTAATTAACTGCAGTCAGCCTTCTTGTAAATAGTAATTTGATGATCTCAGCATGTAGGTAGTGTGGCAAGAATACGAATATAGGTCAGAGTAAAAAGTCCCATTCAGCATAATATAAATTAAATATGCCATGTGATAAAACAAATGAAAAAAGTGGTAAAAAGACTTTCTATCATCTAAGTCTTGAAACTGAAGACAAAGGACCAAAATTCCTGTAAAAACAGTAATATAAGATGTCTGTGCATGCAGTTATCACAGATTGCAAACATGGTAAAATATTCCAGAAATCTAATTCACTCATTTTCAATGCTAATACAGAGGTAAGCATCTTGGGCCACTTTATAGAGCCCTGAGACGTCAGATACGGTGTGTCAAGTTCTCCAAAGCTTTCCAAAGCTTCTGGAAAGTCAATAAAGCTGAAGGCTGTTTGTTGGGGTGATAATGTAGTAAATGGACTTAAAAACCTCCATGAAAAAACAAATCAATAGTCTGATGCAGAACAAAAAGTTGTGCTGCCCTGCTCTATAAGCCTTTTCTCATCCTTTGCTTGAAATTGCAAAGTCTCTCCATTCAAACAGTTTAAACCATTTTAAGCTGCCAGTATAAAAACAGGGAGTACATGTCAAAAAGCTAGTTTCTTGCTTTTTCCATAGTGTCGGTGGCTTCAGTCATCCATCCATTGAGCTGATTTGTGAGCAGTCTCTTAGCAGACAGGCTAATAAAACACTGTCTGACCCGACACACACACTTTCCACTGACCTGCAGCTTGCGCTCTGTCAGAAGAGTTCCTCCACTCAAACAAAAAGTGACAAAAACTTGTTTTTTCCTCATTTTTTAAGTCTTATCTATGTAGCATCCTCAAGCCGTTTAATAACAGCAGTATGTAGTACAAGTTAAAATAGTGTGTGGACTTTCTATTGTTATTTATTATTGGTTGTTTGAGGGAGAGATAATCGGCAAATTTCCTTATGAGGCACTTTAAATGGAAAGAATGTAGACATCAGTCATAGCAAAATATAGTGTGTCCACTAGTCTTAAAGGGTAAAAATGATCATTTATAACAATTTGTCCTGTAAAACAGCCTGGATGGAAACAGCAGTGGACAGGATTTGATATAGCCTGTGATGCTGAGCAGCACGGTGTTGTCTGCTTCCTGTCGATGGCTGCTGACTCACTGTGCTGCAGAACGGTGTGCTGATAACAGTTTGATGGGCCGACACTCGCCACTGCGCTGAGCTCATGCCCTCAGATATCATCTGCAGAGAAACCTGAACTCTGTCTGAGAGGCGAGAAGCTTTTAGATCAATGCTGTTTGATGCCTGTTCTCTGTGAAATGCTGACACCACTGTCCTGCAGTGATGGCTGGTCTGGTTGACAAAATGTGAAAGATTTAAGATCCACCCCTGAATTACTCTTTATTGATTGGTTATTTAAAAAATAAAAAGGTGAGCCCTAGAGAATGAAATGCATTGAAATGCCTGAAGCGAAGTCAGCCTGAGAAGACAATATACAAGTTTAGTATACAGTATACAAAATTACCAGAACTTTTTAGCCCATTGTTTGTAAATTTGGGCTATATTAGTTATCACCAACAAATGATGAGCTTGGGTTGTGGGTAATGCTCGGTTTTGACAAGGTAGTTTTTAAATAACTGTTCATTCTTAGTCCTGCGGTGTTACTGATGGGTTCCTTTGGGGTGACTTTAGTGGCACTCAGTTGTCTAAATGGGGTTTACATCATAGTAGCCATCGTGTAAAACACAAAAGTATTATTCCTTGACTGAGTTACTGTGTTATAATAACATATAGCACATAATACACAATTTTTCTTGATACAAAGACAACTTTTGAACAAAATGTTGGATAAAAATCTAGAAGCCACATTTTTTAAATTCATGTTGTTGGTCGTTAAAACATGATTAGGACTGAAGTGTAATAGTCTTCCATCAGTATTGTAGTTATTAAATAGATAGAAAATCAATTCTAGGACCTTTGTTTATTCCATTTTCTGCATTTCTACTTAATAGACTCAGTTAGTTGTAGTTAGTGTAGTTTGGTTAACTGTTGATTCTCAGTTGGGTGTAGTTGTGAGTGTGACTGGTTGGCTGTCTCTCTGTGTTAGGCTCTAGCCCTCCTGTGACTCTGAATTGGATAAGCGGAAGAAAATGGATGTTTCTCTGAATGTTGTGTTGTCGTTGTTTGTGTAGACATGAATGAGCACAGCTCTCGTAGCCACAGCATCTTCCTGATCAACATCAAGCAGGAGCACGTGGAGACGGAGCAGAAGCTGTGTGGAAAACTGTACCTGGTGGATCTGGCTGGCAGTGAGAAGGTATGAAAGACTCAGTGTAAATGAAGCTGCTTGTAATGACTAATGTGTGATTATTTTACATTATTCTTTGTTTACATTGCAGTTTTAGTTAATGAGTAAGCCTGTTTTTCCATCACATTCTCCGTTCTTTGATTTCATTCGCTCCCTGTTTTTCTTTAATCCAGGTCAGTAAGACCGGAGCTGCAGGTGCCGTCCTGGATGAGGCTAAAAACATCAACAAGTCTCTCTCGGCTCTCGGAAATGTCATCTCTGCCTTGGCTGAGGGCACGGTGAGCTATTTTCACTCTTTCTACTATCTCCATGGGACGGTGTGCCTCAAAAATAACAGTTTGTGATTTACAGTAAAGGATTTGTATTTTTAAGCTGGGCTCCTCCGCCTTTGACTTTGATGTTAAACTTTTTTAGGAACATAGAAGAACGGTTTATACTTCCAGCTTCGATTTCTATATAAGGAGTCAATTAAACTGAAATTTAAATACAGAGAAGAATAATTAGGTTTTCCACCAGTGAACCTTATTTTTATTCTAGAATAAAAAAACTGAAACATGTGTAATTCACTCTCTACATTATAAAGTGTTTTGTTTACCTCATTTCTAACACACATGGACACCAACTGTCTGCCTGTTGACCTGCTCAGTACCCACACTCATGATTTTTCTCTTTCATTCCTGCCAGCTCAACAGATTTGGCCATGAAATGCCAAAACTATGCCTGCTAATTTTCAGTGTAGTTGGATATGGCACAACCAATCTGGCACGTTAAAAAGCAGTTCCAGTCCTGGTTAAGAATCCAAACTGCAAAAGCTGAGAGGCAATGTTTGCTGAATTTATGCTGATGAATTTTTGCACGATTAAAATTAAATCAAGAAGCAAATGAAGGATTGTTCTGGCAGTTCTTTTGCTTTATCTTGCTCGGTTTTCTCTTGATCTTTTTCTCTTTTCTTCTAATCACCCTCTCTCATCATCCCTACTCTGTCCTGTAGAAAACTCACGTGCCGTACCGTGACAGCAAAATGACCCGCATCCTGCAGGACTCCCTCGGCGGTAACTGTCGCACCACCATGTTCATCTGCTGCTCTCCCTCCAGCTACAACGATGCTGAGACCAAGTCAACTCTGATGTTTGGACAACGGTAGATGCCTCTGTGGATTTAAATCACACGTCATGTTAGATATTTATTTCTAAACCAGTAAAATGTGTTTTGCTTCTTCACATGCAGACATATTTTTTAGCATGAAGTAGTGTAGTTATACAACATTAACCCTTCAAAAACATGATTTCAACAACATATTGTCACCTTAACCTACTTGATATGATACTCATACTTGACTTCAAATGTAGATTTACACATGACAATTAAATAGTCCAATCTCAGGTTCAGCAAGAAGTAGAGGGACATATAAAATAACAGGTAAATATGATAATTTAGCTCCTAAAATAGCAGGTAAACTAGGAAATGTGTTTATACTGTGTTTATGTGTTGTCACATTTTTCAGCAGGGAAGATTATCCTTTAAAATCAGGGCAACAAACTACTTTGGGCATGACCTAAAAAACCAATACAGTCTCAGATACCTACTGATGTGGCTCTTGTACGTTTGTTTTTATTCCACAAAGCCAAGGAAGGATTTGAAGACTAAACTATTACCTGATATTTTAAAAAATGTGAAGCATTATTTGCTTTTTGTGACTGTTAAATTTCATGTTACCTTGGGGTCATATTACAACTGTAAAGCTGAGTTTTTGGACAGTTTTTGGACTCAGTAGGACTGTTGAACATAACATAATCAGCCCTTTCTCACAGCGCCAAGACCATCAGGAACACCGCCTCAATCAACCTGGAGCTGACAGCAGAGCAGTGGAAGAGGAAGTATGAGAAGGAGAAGGAGAAGAACAAGACCCTGAAGGAGACCATTCAGAAGCTGGAGTCGGAGCTCAACCGCTGGAGAAACGGTCAGAACAAATATAGGTGTTGGTGGGTGGCGGGTGGGGTGTGTGTGTGTGTGGGGAGGGGACTTCAAGGCTGCGTACCTCCAACTCTTCTGTGCTGACATTGCAAACTAAAGTGCAACATTGTAATGTGTCTTCTTTGTTCACTTTTTCCTACCCTTTAGGAGAAGATGTGCCCGAGACTGAGAGGACTACATCGGAAATAGTGACCCGTATCGAGTCTGTGGAGGAGCGTCCCGTTTTGGACAATGACACCTCCTCCATTGTGGTTCGCATTTCTGAGGAGGAGCGGCAGAAGTATGAGGAGGAGATCCGCAAGCTGTATAAGCAGCTGGATGATAAGGTTCTTGCATACATTCCTCACACAGTTCCTTCAGTCTGTTGCTCTTAGCTGTTTTGCATGGTAAAAACAATGGTGTACGTTTTATAATCGAAACAAAATGTTTTCAGGGTGTTGTTCACTTCCATTTAATGTTTAATTATTGATTTATATATTGGAGACATCCAAGTGACCGAGTATGGGCTTTTTGTGTTTATGATACCATCATGTGTGTGCAGGATGATGAGATCAACCTTCAGTGCCAGCTGGTGGAGAAACTGAAGCAGCAGATGCTGGACCAGGATGAGGTGAGATCACACAAACTCAGTCACACAAACATATCCACACTGTATGAGCGCGCATGCTGTGAGTGTGAGGATACTTGTTAATTCCAAAATATAAGCTTTAAGCAGCTTGTTTTCTTTCTAAGATCTTACCTTAATGCTCACATTTGCCTCTATCTTCCTTGCTATCTCCCATTCTTTTTATTACCTCCCATTCTTCAGCTTCTGGCCTCATCCAGGGGTGACGGGGACAAAGTCCAGGCTGAACTCGGCAGGCTGCAGGTGGAGAGCGACTGCGCCAAGGCTGAGGTGAAGGAGGTGCTGCAAGCTCTGGAGGAACTGGCCATCAACTATGACCAGAAGAGCCAGGAAGTGGAGGAGAAGGGCCTGCAAAACCAGCTGCTGGCTGAGCAACTGTCCCAGAAAATGGTAAATTTTTGGAGTGCGACAGATTTACTGAGACAAACAGAACGGGATCTGAATTCAGAGACAGGAGGTGGACCAGAAGGATCCGCTTGCTTCGTCGTTGCACTGCAGAGACAAGCACCTGTTGTAGCAGCACCGCGAGGGGAAAACACTGCAGGAGTTGTATAGGAGTCAAAAATTGTTTGATTTTATGCCTGAGTTACCAGTATTGTTATGTCTAAAAGATTTTGAACAGTGAAATAATTTTTGTAATTATTCTCTGTACATCACCATAGTAGATGTAAAATCAAATAACCTAGTTGGCATTAAAGTGCAGACTTTCAACTTTAATGCCAAGAGTTTAAAAGAACTAGCAGTACCCCCTTTTCAAAGCCTCTTCCCTCATTATTCAATTTTCTGATGAAATATATGGCGCTGATTCCAAGTGTTGAATTACATTTTATAGCTTTTCACTGGAACTCTCAATACGAGGTCCCGAGAGCTTTCAGTGCAAGTAAAGAAGGCCATAATTAGGCTGAAAACCCATAAAATTAACCATCAGTTAAAGTATGAAGGAGAGAAATAAGCTTGTGATTCAGGCCACATCACATTCTCTCTGAGGCCAATGCTATGACTGCCAGTGGAACCAGGTCACTAGTGTTTATTGATCATGTGACTGCTGATAGATGTAGCAGAATGAATCCAAAAGTCTACAGGCCTATACTCTCTGGTGATTGGACAGCCTTTCACAATACAAATGGATAATGACCCAAAGCAGCAGCTGAAGGTGAAGCTGCTAAAGCTGCTAAGTAAAGACCTGACAGAGCATCTCAAGGAAGGAAACACAGCATTTGGTGGTTGGCTGGAAATGATTTTCATCCAATTATTAAAAACAATGCTTTGGTTTAAAATGATTTTAGTTTGTACAATTACTTCTGTGCCTCTGAAAGTGGGGGACTGGATAAAAATGGCTGTAATTCCTAAAAAGTAAATGCAATGCTTTTGTTGAACTAGGTAAATTTAAGCTGAAAGCCTGCACTTCAATCACATCCTGATAATAATAACATTGTGTCATTGTCCAAGTATTTATGGACCTTAATGTATCTCACACTAAACGGTAGGCGGCACCACAGCAATACGATAAGTTTAGAGCTCTGTGGTCTTGAGTATGACTCATTAGTATTCCTCTCATACAGTAAATCTTAATCTTAATCTTGACTTTCTTCCAAAGTTTTTCAGCCAGTCTACAGATTTTTCATTTGTGTATTTTTAATGAAGGTCCAGATGCAGTTAAAATGTTTTCTGACAAAGGCTTTAGTTCTCCTTGGGTGCTCACCTTATTTTATTTTACAGGCCAGTCTGATGGAGCTGGAGGCAGAGCTGTCTCGTATGCAGGAGGTGAGCGGTCAGCAGCGCAAACGCATAGCTGAGGTCCTCAATGGGCTGATGAGGGACCTCAGCGAGTTCAGCTCCATCGTGGGTAATGGGGAGATAAAGCTGGTGAGCACGATCACAGAGGTTTCATTTAGAGTATCAAGCACCGATGGAGAAATTCCTGTCAACAAAAAAAAAAATATTGCTTTCATTTTCACCCTTAGCCAGTGGAGATCAGTGGTGCAATCGAGGAGGAGTTCACTGTGGCCCGCCTCTACATCAGCAAGATCAAGTCGGAGGTGAAGAGCATGGTGAAGCGTTGCCGTCAGCTGGAGAACATGCAGCTGGAGTGCCACCGCAAGATGGAAGAGACTGGAAGGGAGCTCTCCTCCTGCCAGCTCCTTATCTCTCAGGTAAGAGATAGGATATGATGGGGCATCACAAAATAGAGTGAAATTGATGAGTTATGAGAACATATGTGGGCGTGATATAAAAAGAAACAGACAGAATGTAGAAAATAATATATCTAAGATATCTCTTCTTGTTAGCAGAGATTGAGTTATTATGTCTCTGATGTCCTGGGGTGGGGCGACACTTGTCTTTTTACAGCATGAGGCAAAGATCCGCTCTCTGACAGAGTACATGCAGAGTGTGGAGCAGAAGAAGAGACAGCTGGAGGAGAGCCACGACTCCCTGAGCGAGGAGCTGGCCAAGCTGCAAGACCAGGGTAACACAGAAACACACACACACGTACACACAGAAAATCATGGTGTAAAAATATTAATATGTGACTAAAACCTTCGCTGAAATTGTTCATACTGGTTGAATCTGTTATTTTATGCTTCTATAAGATAACTCCCTGCTTGAGGAGAAGGATGGAGAGAAAGGTGAGACTGAGGATGGAAATGTGAAGGTAAGAAGCCTCGTTAGGAAAGAATTTAATGCAGAGCACTGAGTACATTTCTGACATTGGGTCCAGTACACATTCAAAGTGCATATTACTCCAGTCTGACCTGGTATTTTTGGGCTTTTAGCGGGATCTATTATGGTGACCGCGCTCACTGTGCTTAGCAGAGACTTTTTGCTCATTTTCAGTTTTTAATGCAAAGGTGATTGAAGTAAATATTGGACTCTCAGAACAGATGTGCTACTTTTTGTCCTTAATCATCAGCATATCTAGTTAAGGGCAATGATGTCCCAATTGAAGACAGCAGCACAATAACGACAATTTAACACATGTTGTGTTGGTCAGTGGTCTCATTTCTTTCTTTCTTTCTTTCTTTCTTTCTTTCTTTCTTTCTTTCTTTCTTTCTTTAACCATATTTAGGGCACAGTTTAACACAACATGTGTGAATAACACAAACAGTGTGTGTGTGCAGGATTTTAACACATTCTTTTTGAAAGTGTGAGATTTTATAGGTCAGCATCTTTAAAGAGGCGCGCTTCCTTTTTTGTTTTTCCTTTTCCAGAAAGCTCTTCGTCATCAGGGAGAGTCCCACCGTGGTCTCCACCACAAGCAGCTGGCCCGCCTGCGGGATGAGATCAATGAGAAGCAGAGGATTATTGATGATCTCACTGAGTCTGTAGTCATCTTTATTTGTTTTACATACATGTTTTTTATTTCTTATTCCTTACATGCTAACACTGTTAAGGATGACAGTATATTAAAAGTACACAGAAATTTGCTGTTATATGTCAAACAGTCCTGTTTGATGTGTATTGAAGTATTTTAATGCTGTTTCCCGTTTCTCTTGCTGTCTCTGAACATGTGTTTTTTTCCTTGTTTGTGTTTTTATATCTCATGCATGCAGTCGTAACTCCAAACTGGAACTGGAGCTGGCTCAGGTCCGCGCTGACTTCGAACGCCTGAAGAGCCAGGATAGTACCAAGAGCGAACGCCTGGAGGAGCTCTCGTAAGTGTTCAGGGGTCATTTTGTTCTCAGATTCCAATAGAGGGCACTCAAAACGATACATTAATATGATATGTTATGATAAAGATAAGACATATTCTTATCTTTAATGATGCTTCTGCTTTTTCTGTCAGATTCCTGCACGAGCGCCATGAGCAGACCAAACAGGACTTGAAGGGTCTGGAGGAGACTGTCGTGAGTAAAACAGACTATCACTACCTCTCTGCTTCATATTTCACATCATCCACAGATGTCTACCAATCTAACCTCCATCTGTCATCCAGGCCCGCGAACTCCAGACCCTCCACAACCTGCGCAAGCTGTTCGTTCAAGACCTCACGTCGCGAGTTAAAAAAGTAAGGCATCGACTCATAAATTAAAGGAATTCATTTTTTAAAATCACACTAAGAGGGTTTTAAGGGGTCTGTGACCTTAATATTGCCTGCTAAACCTGAGTAGGAAAAACAATAGCATCCTTAATCCCTCTAATCCGCTTCAATATTTGATATGTTGCATGAAGAAATGTCCTTTCTGGGTTTAACTAGACACAGTCATTTAGTCAAACAATCCATCATGGGTGTCGCCATACGGAATGAACTGTTCATGTTTTTGGTCAGATTTTGTAAAATTTTTTGACTAAAGTTTGTACTGATTAAAAAAATTCTTAAGCTTTTAAAAAAGCAGAACAGCTGGGACAAAAGGCCTGCAGAGAGCTGAGATCAGACAGCTTCAAACCCAATTTTAAGCTCTTCTTTTAGTGGTAGATTAACTAAAATTTAAAAGAAAAAAACTTCTGTCAGCCTCACCTTAACCCCTGCGGGTATTACAGTCATTTGGGACAAAATAAAATCTCACCCTTTGTCTCCGTTTTTTGTTTTCCTCTGCAGAGTTCCGAAATGGAACCTGATGATAGCGGGGGGTCTTGCACCCAGAAGCAGAAGATTTCCTTTCTTGAGAATAACTTGGACCAGCTTACAAAGGTTCACAAACAGGTGAATGACCCAGAAATGAGAGCAGTTACAAGTTTTACTGATGCAAACCTGCGCTGCAGACGGGCTTGGATTAGATCTCAGTTGCGGTTGTGGTGGTTTGTTTCTTAGCCACAAAGCAGTTTTGGAGGATAATTAAAATGCTGCACAAGCTGCACATTCTTGTACACAAACTTAATGCATATAGCATAGAATGCGATTTTGAATACACAGAACTGTATTATGTCCAAAAGGCACAGTTTGTGAATGAATTAATCAGACTGAAAATTCTCTCCAGCTGGTTCGTGACAATGCAGATCTGCGCTGTGAGCTTCCAAAGCTGGAGAAACGTCTTCGGTCTACTGCTGAGAGAGTTAAGGCCCTGGAGACTGCACTGAGGGATGCCAAAGAGGGCGCCATGATGGACCGTCGTCGCTACCAGCAGGAGGTTGACCGCATCAAAGATGCAATGAGGGCAAAGAATGCCATGAGGCGCCCCCATGCAGCACAGATCGGTACTGCACTTCCTGATGCTTAATTCTGCAGCCCAGTGATCCAGTTTTGTTGCAGCTGTACCCTGTCTTACATCGCTTTTTCATCCCAACAGCTAAGCCGGTGAGACCAAAACAGCTGACCGTTTGCTCTCCCACCAACCCGTTCTACGCCTACATCCGTGCTACTGAGCACGCCAACACCTACAGCAATGCCCTCTTCCAGAGTAACGCGACACCACAGCAGTCCACCAGTGTCAGCTGCAATCCCAACTCTGTCCAGAACAACACGTGAGTTTAAATCAGTTTTCTTCTTCTTTTCCAGGCAGATAGTAGATAGTAAACACACGTTATTATGATTTTTAAGGTCACTGAGAATCTGCATTGATCTTAAAAATGAAGCATCCTGTTTTGTTCAAGTTTGCTGCTGAATGTGAGGCCAAATGTATAATTGTGCATGTCTATGGTTTCTTCTGTGGGGTTTTCCACAGAGTTTCCACAGCACTGGGCTACAGAGCAGGAAGATATAATGGGGACATACTGGAATCCTACCCACTCAACATTGACAACGGTAAGTGCAATCTAAATGTGTGTGTGTGTGCGTGTTTGCGTGCACCTACTATGGCACTTCTGGTAGTTGTGCTTTAACACGATACAAATATTGTCAGCAGCTCAGTTTTTCTTATTTTTAATGCTACTGCAAACAAATTGATAAAACTATGTCTTGTTTCCAACAGGTAACAGCATCAGTGAAGCCAGAGACATTAATGATAACAGGTGAGGACATCAGTCGCAGTTTCTCTTGTTAGTTTGGCTGCTTTACTTAATTTTATTAGATGAAGTGTGCAGTTTGAGTGCAATCCATTTTTTTAACCACTTATCGAGTACAGGATGGCTAGTATGCATCCCAGCTTTACACTGGGCCAGAATCACAAATTAACTTAATGTGGATTTTTGTGGATTGTTGGAGGAACCAGTTGGAGTGATAAATGGTACATAAGGGTGATATATATTTGGTTATGCAGTGCTGTTTTTGTGTATCTGCGTTAACAGGAGTGACGTTCACTGTGGCAGCGAGGTGGATGATTCAAACAGGCACTACATGATTCAGCAGGAGACTGCTGCAAGTTAATACCTTGGTAACTAACAAAGTCTACTGAGTCATAAACACAATTTTAGCCTTATATCGCTGCGGACACTCGCTGACACTTCATTCTCAAATCCCCTACCTTAACAGTCATAACTCAAAGCCTAATCCTCATCAGTATACTGTATTTTTGAGGGATTATCATAAAATAATCCTAGAAAGAGGAGGAAATATCAGCGTATGGTCTCCTTGCTACAACTGCACCTGCTTCCTAACAAGTCCACCACTGTAGACAGTGTAAAACATGAGTATCATAGCTGAGAAAATCAGTCTACAAGCTGTCACTATTTGTATAATAGTTTGCAGATGCACAATAGATGCTAATCATACTGATCTAATGTGTTCAAACAAACACAACAAATCTGCTTTAATGGCAAAAATTCCTAAAAGTTAGTTCATAATCATCAGTAGAGCTTTGAATTGACTTCCCTTTCTCTGAACTCTAACTTCCTGTTACTGTCTCTTTGCAGAAGATGACCAAACACTGTACCCGTCCACCGGACCCTCCCCTCCCATTTGCATGCAGCCTGGCCCCCTCAACCCTGCACTGCATCACCGATAATGATGACAACCAAGATCTGTAGCCGTGTAGTCTTCTAATTAGTTGAAGCCTTTTCCTGCTCCAATGGTGAACACTTGCCCTCAGGTTTGGGGTCCGGTCCTTTTCAGTTCAATCAGGATTAAATCCGATATTTTTAATCAAGGAACGCCCCCAGCCAATCAATTTTTCACCACATGCCACTGATGCTGATCACCTCTCGGGGTGGTTGAACTGAAACGGGGCTGACCCCATATCTGATCAGTTAGTACACACATGTTGTAAATAATAGTGCCGTATACTCCAGTAGAGGTTTTTGACCAGCAACTGTTTGTGTGAATGCACAGCCTTCCCCACTCCCTGCACACATCTTCTTAAGGGCATCATATGGATGACATACTGTAGGCAGACATGACCTTTTTCTCTGTCATAAATAAGAGTATAGTATGCAACACCAGCTTGTAACAGAAGACTCACACACTGCGTGCATGTCGCTTAGCGGGTTAGCTTTCCAATCTTTGCCTGTGTCATGAGTCCAGTCGGGGAGCTGGTATGCTGCGAGTCAAGTCTGATCGACTTCGACAGATGTCAGAAAGAGAGAGCGGGTTTCCATTAATCCTGATTGTGGTTTCAGAGCTTTAGGTTATCTTTTGATATCAAAATCTGAGTCCAAGACTTTTTTTTTGATGTTGTCATTGTGTTTTAAACACATTATATTGCAAAATGATACCTGGATCCTTTCTTTTAAGGTAAGAGATGAGTAGAAAAAAAATACGTGAGGGGAAACCCAGCTCAATCAAACCGTCTGTAGTGAGAAATCCTTTTGTAAATGCTTGGATACAATGAGGTTGGAGTCTTTTGATGCACTTTTTCATTCTGGATAATGATGCCCACGTTCCATTTAATGTGGCCCCTTCCCCACGTCAAACTTTATGAGTCTTCTAACCAAGCCTTAATATGAATTGACTTCTCATGATCAAACTCACACACATTCTCTGCAAACATTTGTAACTACTACCTCTAGAGCTGCTTATTATATAAACTTATAACTTTATGATAAGATATCATCCTTGCAAATACAGAATGAGGACGGATCTTAGAGTTTCTACAGAAAGTTGCAACTTTAGAAAACCCCACCTGTAAGTAGATTGAAACGCTCTGATCAGAGCTGTCGTTATCTCTTCCATAAGTTCATTCATTCATGCCCATTTTCTGTCTCCATCTTGTCACAGGATCAGAGCTGGGCTAAAATAGGGGCTCGCAAAAATCATTAAGATTAAGATGCTGTTTACATCTTCTAATTTAAAGTTGTACAGGCCTTGTTTGAATTTGGATCTCTAAATGTGATGTGAAAACATATCAACATTTGGCAAATCCATGGATTCTGTTTAGTGGTTCAATTTTGTTTCAAAAGTCCAGCGGTTGGGGAGGTTTTGCAGGTGAGTCTCCAGCTGAGCAGCCACCAGTCTGGAGCACTTTGACAGGTTGTGCTGTTATTCTTCTGTGAGAAATCCTGACCAGCCAATCAGGATGGAAGAAAGCAGCGTTGCTTTGGCGTGTAACGGACAAGTGGATGTTTTTGCATGAAGGTGAATCGCTGAATAAAACCAGTAAAAACTGAAAATGTTAGTTTGATGTTATGCTTTTAGCAGAATAAAAGGGATTAAAGTGAATCTGGTGTCACACTTTACAGGGTAATTAATCCTACATTTTATTCTAATTTATTTATGGGTTTTTTGTTGTTTGGTTTTTTTTTTTAAATATAACCAGATTTGTTCCCAATGTAAAATATCCAAAGCAGGAGTGTTCTCATTTATGCGATCCCTAATCTTTCTCGTGTGTGTGATCATTCGTGACAGCACCGCTCAGCCTGATGCTTTTACCGGCATTAACAACATCTCAGGGCTTCACATTCCCAATCATAGCTACCATGGTCCAGCCCCATTGTCTTCCTCCTAACCCTAGACTTAAAACTATATGACTGCTGATAAACAATCAGATCCGTTTGTCCTAGTGAAAGCTAAGCAAAGGAAGGGGATTAAAAGATAAATCTTACTCTAACATAACAGAATTGTACATACAGCATCTCTTTTCTCACACGTTACATTCAAAATGTAATAATCTCCTGGTCAGACCCTACTGTGGACCCTCTATTGGACATCATGTTTTAAGTGTAATAAATCAGAATTTAGAGGGGAGTGTGTACTATATTGTTACCTGTTATCTGATTTGAACATATCTAAATACATGTGCTATATATTGTTAATCCTGTAAGTACAATAGCGTGCAGATGACATAGTAAAATGCAAAAGAAATGCGCACGCTCTCTTTGTTCAGACAAATGTTTGTTTTATTTATTTCTGTATGCCTATAGTGTAGCGTCAACATGAATATGTGAAGAATCACCGGGCAAAAATCTCTGTATATATCGACTCATCACTATGCTGTATTGTATGTGTTGTAGTAAAAAGTTCAATAAACTTGTAGAAAGGAGTGTGTCGAAGCGAGTCATTTGGGTCCGGAAAGCTTCTGAGGCAGTCCCACACTGACAGACGAAAATGGCGCCACCTAGTGGATGGAAACGTATCTTTAAATGTGAATGAAAAGCAACTTTTTTTTCACTGTTCTGTTTGAAAACTGAGATGGGTTGATGTGACTTTGAGTTGTTTGTACAATGCCTGAAGAGGAAATGAATTCACTGTGGAAGGATCCTCTGCCAAAAACAATGATATGAAAATGACGTTTGGAAGTTGAAAAAAAAGTGGAGATTCACTGATATCCTCCCACACCAAAACCATGCTGAGTGGAGTCATGGTAAAGTCAGTATAGATCAGTACGCTAACGACTGTATTGTCCTTTAGATGATATTCTCCGTATGAACCCGGCTTCACACACATTTGTCAAATTCTGTTCAAGTGATGGAAGCTCACTCTGCAGAGAAACTTCCTTTGTGGACTCCTATAATAAGCTGCTGTTCATCTTTCCCACGAGAAAGGAAGCAGTGATGTAAACAGCAGTGGCATGTGAAGCATCTTCAGACTGTACTGCGGGGTGCGTGAGAGAGAGAGAGATGTCCTTATAATAACACACCTTCAGTTGATGGTGAAGTGACTTTTTTCTGCACCAGATCACATAAGATTAAAGTGAATAAAGTGCACTTTAATCTGGGAAATCCAATGGTAAATAATTACTCAGTGCGCTTTTTACTTGTTTCGGTTTGTGGAATAAAGTTTTTTTTTATTGTTATTATTATTTGTGATATTTTCATCTTTTAGTGGGAAAACTGTGGGGGGACTGCTGCTGTTGGTGTGTGCATGCGTGCTGGGTCCTCTACAACCTCTGACCTAAAGAGGAAATGAATTTTCAAATGACATCACGAAAGGGACTTACCACAGCACATAGTGTGATAAGGGAGAGAGAGAGAAAAGATCGGGATTAGTATTATACACGATCTATAAATCGCCTTGTGAAATAAAAAAGATACATTCTCATGTCAATTGAAGGTATTTCATTAAATGCTTGTTTTGCATTTCATTTCTCTTTTTTGACGACTGCTTGTGTGCATGAAAAATAAAAGCAATTTAAATTTCATTGATTGATTATCCTTATAAGGACTAAAACCATCCACAGCCATTGTGGACAAGTGCTGCGCAGAGAATCTTTTTTTTTTCGTGTTTGGTTTCACCCACTTCTCATTCCCAGCTACTCTGTGCGCTTGCTCGCTGCGTGCTCTCGCTCCCCTGTGGATCAGTTGAGACTGAAGCACCAGGAGGACCGTGCGCTGCTGACCCGGTCAACAGGAACCGGCAGGAACCCTCCACACCTCCAGGAGGACACGCAGAGACACCGACAGAGAGACAACTCACAGGTTCAACACCGCAGGCTGGACAAGCTGAGCGACCCCGACCCACAAGGTACAAAGCACCACATTCGTTCAGTTATTTTTTTTTCTCTGGTTAATAGCCTGGTTAATATATCCTGTTAGGATTTTAGTTCATCTCAAAATGAAGAATCAGACAGAATGCCACAATGAAATTAATTGGTTGGACTCTGAAGTTAGCACAGTAGTGACTAATGGACTTTTCGCCTGATGGTGTCAAGCTGAGTAAATACTATTTTACCCTTTGGCGAGCAGCATTCACATGCGCAATAAAACTGGAGTTTAAGATAGAGTCAGAGCTCAGATTCAGAATGTTAGCTATGTTCTACGTTATAGGTCTGGGTGACTTTACCTAAATCTGCACGTATCACAATTTTGATTCCAAAAGCATCTAAATGGTTTGAAGGTTTATTTGACCTAAACAGATGTTTGCATGGAGTGCAGTGTGTTGTTCTTCGAGGGTCACCAAGAAGACGTTTGAGTTTGAGCTCAGTCAATAATTGGATATAATTTAATCACATAGAAACAGGTTAAGCTTATAAGCACTGCTCATAAATGCATAGGTTACGTCTTGTTTTTGAACATGCTTAAGTACTAGAGGTGAACCGATCGATCCAAGTATTGATAGTATAGATACCAACAGTGCCTTTGGTATCGGATCGATACTAGCGCAATAGGATCGATACTTTGTTTCAAGATCAGTATATAGCCGACTGAAGTGTGTTAAACAAATTATTATTATTATTATTATTTGAATTCTTTGAATCAGAAGCTCAGGAGGCACTGATAACCTCGCTAGCTGTTTGTTCTGGGGGTGCAGTTACATAAGCTTAAGACTGATGGTGTGATGACACGCAGACACAGGATGAGTGTCACTCATGAATCAAAATTAGCATCTTGGAAGACTTGACTCCTCTTCAAAGGGCTGATACCCGATAGTAACCTTTGCAACTCAAGTTTTTCCGCTTAGGCAGATTTGTTACTAAAGAAGTGATTTGTGAAAAGCCTGAACTCTTACATACACAGTATTTTAAAATTTTAATAAATGCATTTGTTGCATTTTCATCATCTTTGTCACTCCTCAAAGCAACGTAATGGTGATGAAATGGGGCCCAATGAAATTTTTCACTATCAATACCAAATATCTCAGTTACTTGGATCAGCCTGCATTTGTTTATCATCTGGTATAAGCCAGCTGAACTGAACTAAAGAACTGAGCAAAGAATTAATTTCAATGAAATCGCAATCATGTCCACAGAAGATGTTTGTTTTCATTTAAGCACATTATTTAGTTGAATTGCAAATCTGCAGTGGATGCTAATCATTATTTTTTGATGTAAAAGTTTTTCACAACATACATTTTCACATAAAATGGTATGTAAGTGCAGGAGTTACCAGTGATATTATAGGTACAGAGAATAGTGCAGACCTTCATTAACATCATTAGTAACACATGTGTTTATCCGCTTTTCATATTAAAATCACTGCTGTGGAATAGGCCTGTTATAGGTTAAACATTCAGTCACCAGTAACCAGCTCTCTCAGTGTTACCCCAACTCCAACCTGAACGCTGTGGCCTGTAACCAGCTGTTGCTGTCTGTCTGCGTGGCTGCGTCTTCCCTGCTCGGGGTCTTCTTCTTTGCTGTGTGGGCGAGGTTATAAATAAGAGGCCGGAGGTTTTTGAGTGCTCGTGTGTTGTTTAACCAGCTGCTGTGGAGGTTTGTTTGTCTCCTCCGAGTGCAGGTGTACTCCCTGTACTGGCCTCTAGATGCTGTTCTCGGGCCTGTTTCAAGGTTCTCCACCACCCTGCTAGCACTTACCACCTGGCTCCTACCTCAAGGGTTTCAGTTTGTTTGTGTTGGGTCAGCGTCACCTGTCTCATGTGTTTAATCTCTGTGTGTGTCTTTGTACCACTCTGTGGCATTTACCCTTTAAGTGCTTCCAAGGAAAGCAGAAAAAAGCTTGAAATGTGATGCACTCTTGTTTGCTTTTACTTTTGATATATAGTAGATATTTGGGGTTTTAAATTGTCCCTTATTATTGCGATGACTTGTAGAAATCTCGGTTTTGGAGGTTTTTCTCCTGAGTGAGTGCTGGACCCAGAGTAAAAAAGCATTTCCAGATATACTAACCCATATTTTGAGGTTTTTATGCTATTTCTGATCTTTGGGCATGTGAGATGAATTATACCCTATAAACATCTATGTATGTGCTGGCCTAGTCAAAAAGGAGCATGGGAAATTTCCCTTGTCTTTACAAGGATGACCACCAGCAGTTACAATTGCATACAGAGCTCAACTTGCACAGTATTTACAGTGCAGTGAAAAAGTATTTGTCCCTTCCTGATTTCTTTGTTATTTAGTTTGTTTGTTTTTTGCATATTTGTCACAGGTTTTAATATTAGACCAAAGTAGCCTGAGTAAATACACAATGCAGTTTTTAAATTATTCATTTTTTGAGGAGACAAAAACTATGCAAACCTACCTGGCCCAATGTGAAAAGGTAATTAACCTCTTGTTAAATTCCGAATTAACTGTGATTAACCAGATTCTTTTTTGGAAGCAGAGTTCATTTTCATAATGAAAATTCTCCTGAAGGAGAATATCTTGCCATTAGTTTATGCCCTGAAGCTCAAGCACAGTTGGGTTCTGGTGCAGGACAATGATCTGAAACACAGCAGCAAGTCCACCTGTGAATGACTCAAAAAAGAATAAAATGAAGATTTCAGAGTGGTCTAATCAAAGTCCAGACAGAAATCTGAGACGCTTTGGCATGGCCTTTAAAAGGCAGTTCATGCCTGAAAACCCTCGGATGTGACTGAATTACAAAAATTCTGCAAAGAAGAGTGGGTCAGAATTCCCCCAGAGCACCGTAAAAGACTCATTAGGGAGTAATTACCTTTTTCACACAGGGTTGGGGTGGTTTAGATAGCTTTTGTCCCCTTAATAAATGAAATCATCATTTAAAAACTGCATTTTGTATGCAGTTTGTATTTATTTGAGTCATCTTTGTCTAATATTAAAATTTGTTTGATGATCTGAAAAGGTGAATATCCTAAATTCACAGCTGTTTTTTTTTTTGTTTTTTTTTGAATCACACAGATATCTTGATACCGTCACTGGGAGTTAATGTGTGTTTTATCTGATAGTGATATCACTCATATTGTTTTTTCTCCCAGTTGTTCCATTAACAGTGATTAAATGTTGGCATATTATTAAAATAAAATAAAAATAATCCTCTATACAAGTTATTTGATAATAAGAAAGAATTGAACAACAATCATGATGAAATCACACAGTTATATACAATTAAAGAAAAGCTGGTTGTTTCTATACAAACCCGTGCAGCTGAAAATACGTCAACAATAAGACAAAAAAAGAAGAATACAAAAAAAGCTTTAAAAGATTTCCTTTAGTTCTTTTTTCCTTCTAAGGATCCCAGACCAGAAAGTCATCTGTAACTTGCACATGACTTTACAAAACTCTGACTTGTTTCTCCTTATTGGGGAAGTCGCAGATGCTATATTCATTACATTGTCTATATTTTAGTATAATTTACACTTCTGTGCTGTCTTACAAAGACATGCTGTATTTGACGAGCTCAGTACCCCTCTTGTGTGTAATCAGCTGCTGTTTGGTGGAAAACTATCAGGCTCTGCTCAAAGCAGGAAACAAAGAATGAAAATGATTTTTCCTTTTGAGTTTGACATTAATGACAAATGACTGCACCAAGTCCATTAGGTGTTTCTTAAGTGAAGCTTCAGAAAAATGCACAACAGGTACGTGTCCATCTGCATCTCAGCTGTGTGTCATTGGTGACTTAACAGTGAAAGTCAGCACAGTATGTGAATCATGTGGAAGTCAGTATTAGAGCAAGCTTAGGGGACGTGTACTGCATGACTAGATGTAAAGTCCTTAAAACTTTGCCAAGCAGGAAAGCTAAGTCAAGGCTGTACACTGATCTTGTTTAGTTTGGAGATTACAAATTTACTAACAGAATAGGAATTAAGAATATGAACCCCCTTTTCCCCTTTTCATTGCTTTAATTTTCCTTTGTTGATTATTTTCTTTAATTTTCCGGCTTCTCATGCCACGCTGGCTTTTTTGTTTGGTTGTTCTGCTGCTGTGTAAACAATAAGAAAAAAAGTCCTCACAGTTCATTGTGACTGACACTAACAGCTCGTGGTAATTTGTGTCATTTCATGGTGACTGATGGGGTCAGCTCCAGAGGACGCAGAGAGGAGTCACAGTCAGAGGGATGACAAAGACGATGGAGATTTTTCTCTCCCCAACTGGGTCACTCCATCTGTCTCAGCCCAGAGCAGTCTCTTGCAAGCAATTGTTGAATTAACCTAGATCTCTGAGGCTTTTCAGTTTTTCTGTAGCTCAGTGTTTTGCATGGTTTAGACTTTAGCATGGTTGAGGTGCTACAACATTAGCATCCAGTAGAAAACAGACCAGTTTTTGTGTTACAAGCACCTCATAACAGTAAAATCTGTCCTCCTGTTGAACCTTTCTGCACCATCTTTGTCTAGCACACCTCTAGAGTTGTTTTACCAAGAAGAACTGACCTAAAGCTAGAAAATGAATGGGCCTCAAGTAGTACAGTACTCAGAAATATGCAAATATAAAGGTAAGCACAAAATACCCCTCTGTTGAAGCATTTATGGTACATCTAAGTAAAATAATTAATACAAAAGGGAAGTGAACTAAATAATTGGGATTTCAGCTTGCAAAAACATCAGGGATTTTATTTTTGACTCCAGTGGTTTATGTTTCGGATGCTTCATCTTAAGGCCCTTGCACTTTGGATTCAATAATCTGTTTTGGTGGTTAAGTGAACTTTTGCAGCCGATAAACCATAGGGTTTCTTGCCAGTTTGTTGCTGCTCCACCAACCACAGAATACAGATGAAAACACACCCAAGGAATGAAAGCAGTCTGAATGTGAGTTTCAGTCTCATGTTTTTTCTTTTCTTTTCTTATATCAGCTTTACTCATAAAGCTGAGAGACTATAATAGCATTTCTTGTGATGCTGTGGGTACTTTTGTTCTGTCATCATATCTTCAATACTGCTGCTAAACTGAAACATAAAGAAATTGGGAGCCTGGTAAGTTATAACTTGCGTAATTTTGGTCACAGATGTTCAGTTGCTTAGTCAGACTGTGTTGTGAGAATAAAACTTCCAGATTCTTCATTTCACCTCAGAGATAGTTTTTTTAGTGTCTTTTACTGATGCACATATGTTTTTGATCATTAGATGTAATAAAGTGTGTTTAAATAGCTTAAAAAAGAAAAAAATAGAAAACTTCAGTGTCTAAAATATGAAAGCTCAATGTATTCACCTGACAAAAATTCCCCCTTTTTTCTGAATTAACAAGATATATTTATATCCTAAAAGAACATCTGCTAAATTAAATGCCTCATTTTATGATTATTAATGCACTCCCTATTTAGCTTATTACACTTTATTTTTGTTTTACGTTTGTTTTAGTCACCACCTAGCTAGTAGTTTAGATCCATTGTCTTATATCTTAGAGCCGTAAGAGTTCCAGTGATCCTGGAGAAATCCTGCAGTATCAGTCAGGATCAAATGTATCACTACAGTCTGTCAAGCGAATGCACTAAACTCCCTTAGCAAAAAGAGCACTCACTGTCAAAAATAAAAATAAACTTCTGTTCAGATTTCAGTAGATGACCGAAATGTACTTCAGCTGCTTGTGTAGGATTCACACTCTCGTGTCGCTCGTGTCATAAACCACCAAAGTTTAAGAAACCGAAGCAGCCATCTGATCATGAAACCTCCATTTATACGAACCCCTGACCCCGACTTACTCATTGGAGGAAATCCATGTCCAGCGATGTTAACTGCTTTACAGAATGGTAATGAGGTGTTAGCTGCCCAAGCCAGAGCCTGGGACGATGCATGCTTGAAGTGCTGAGGATACTGGAGGCAAAAATAGAAGGCTAAAGCTTGAGGTACATTTGTTTCCGTCCCTGCTTGGGATTAGCGGCTTCTAAACACGCCATTCCATTATGAACACACACACACAAACCTGAATTTTTTTTTTAAAATATGCTGACACTGATAGCGCTGCTTCCAAGTACAGAAAACGAGCGTTACATTTGGAGTGACAAGCTTGTTTGATTTTGTGTGTGCAGCTGTTAGTATTGCACAGACATTTGCAGTGAGGATGACTGAGTAGAAAGATGTCAGGCTAAACCAAATACAAGGTGCAAATGCTCTTTGTGGTATGTCTTATCTCATGGGAGATGTCACAGATCAAACCTTGAATATCCAGCCTACATATTACAAGCTCACTATAAACTATGAAAGTCTGTCAAATGAAAATATCTACTAACTCTCATTTCAGACTCACCCGCCATCTCCTGGTTGCAAACGCTATGCACTTGATGTAGAATTTTCTTTTAAAGCAGGAGCCGGTTCTGTTATTCTAATTCACAATGGTGCCCTGACAAAGAAGCCCAGGAGGAGGGGGAGAGATTCAGGATTAAGTAAAATGTCCTGTTTGTAATATGCATTGCTGAATGAGCGGAGGGGATTTTGAGGGAGAGAGCGAGGAAAAAGAGAGAGAGGGAGACGGAGAGATGAGGACAAGGGTGACAAGGCCTTGGTTGCGACCAGTTGATTCAACGACTTCTCTCCTCTGGCTAGGACATGCTCACTCTGCTCAAGCCTAATACCACAGACATGCTGACACACACACATGTACACACACATGTTTTTTTTTTTTATCCCTCATCGCTCCTCTGTGCCACTTCCCCCCATTCTGCCTATCTCTCTTTCAGTGTCCCTTTTTGACTTTTGCACATTCGCCTTGTCTCCCAGTAGAGTGGGTGCATTAATGGAGCCGGAAGGAGGAGCAGAGGGAGTGAGACAGAGAGCAAGGGGTAGATCATGAGGACAACAATGATAGCTCAAATGTACGACAACAAAAACAAAATAACATCACGACACTTGATCTGCTGGAGTTGAAGCACAGGGCACGCTGCACTCCGATAGCTATGGTGAACAAGCCGTTCTGTTGCAGGTTAAGATACAGCCGATGTTTTCTTAGATTCCTGTGGTTACGCATTGGCACTCGTTGCTTCTGAGGAGTGTATCTACTTGCATACACGAGGGCTGGTTTGACAGTTTTTTAAGGGAGTGAAGATAAAATGTTCTTCACTTATTGACATAAAATGAATATCTGTTCCACTGAAGTCACATGTGAGGAGTCACATTGTCACATTGTTGCTTTTCTTTGCTTTCTAAAACTTTGAATTCAGTTTGCCGGAGTTCTGATTAAAAAAAGAATCTATATTCATCCATTTTTTTTAGGCTGTTTAACTCCTCGTCATTGCAAATATTTAATCAGCCAATCAATTGGCAGCAACTCAGTGCATTTAGTTATGTTTACAGGGAAATGTATAAAAAAGACAAAATATCCAGTGAGCACCAGTTCTCTGGGTGAACAGGACTAGACTGGGACAAAAAATCGGCCCACCATGATCACTCAAACTAGCAGCTGGATAGCATTGTGGTAGCGCTACTCACCTTTGAAATTTCACGTCTATGGTTCGACTCTTGATTATATATAAAGTGTACACATGTTCTGTATTTATCTCCTTTTGTTGGATTATAGATATTGAAACAGGGTTTAATCAGGTTGATACAGTTGTTGTTGGATCATTTCTTAGTTGCGCCTCAGCGTGTGACAATATTAAAAGCTACACTTTAGCTATTAACAGTGGCTCATAGTTAAAGCAGTCATTTGTGTTACATGATTTTTTGAACCTCTCCCTTCCTAATTATGTTCCTCCATCATTTTCTTACCACGTTAATTTAATCTTCCTCATTTCTTCTTCACTGCTCCACAGCTGGTGCTAGCAGCAGCAGCAGCCTCTTGTGAGTGTGAGGAGTTGTGGCTGGTACTACTGTTCACAGTGCAGCAGCACTGGCAGCTAACATGTCGGTTAATTTGACACATTTTGCTGCATCTATTTTTATTGTTTCCTCTCAGCTTTTCGGCTCCATTTTTTGCCACTTCTTCCACACTAAACTTTTTCTACAAGCTGCCTGAGCACACAGAGGTGTAATCAGTC
Source organism: Pelmatolapia mariae (assembly GCF_036321145.2). NCBI lineage: Eukaryota > Metazoa > Chordata > Actinopteri > Cichliformes > Cichlidae > Pelmatolapia > Pelmatolapia mariae. The sequence continues at coordinate 31,146,338 of NC_086244.1, read as the reverse complement.
GCATTAAGAGATCTGATTGGGCAATCCAGTGTCAGTAATGAAAATGAAAAAATGGGCTGCTGCCAGTGCACAGCGGCTCGTCAGGCCGATCGATCAGCCCAAAAGTGTGTCGGCCCATAGGGAAAATGTCCAGTATGACAGATTGCCAGTCCAGCCCTGTGGGTGAATATGCCTCGTTGATGCTTCGAGCTGATAGGAAGGAAACAATATCTCAAATAACCACTCGTTACAACCAAGGTATACAGAAGAGCATCTCTAAATCCACAAAATGGCAAACCTTGAAGCAGAGAGCGGCAACAGCAGTGTCAGCTAAGAACAGGAAACTGAGGCTATACTCCACCTGGGCTCATCAAAATTGGACAATTGTAAAAATATTGCCAGGTCTGATGAGTGGTGGTGGTACAGCTGACATCGGTGTTATACTGTTGTATCCATTAGACCAAAATCTGTGAGAATGTCTTATTTAATCTGCTCCATGAAAAATGAAAATGATTCTGAAGACTAAAGGAGGTCCAACCTGGTGCTATCAAGGTGTAACTAATGAAGTGGCCGCAAGTGTATAGCGAAGCAAACAACATTCAGATTTCACTGAGTGAGTGAGTCCTTTGTCTGTGCTGCACACTAATTGTAACCCAGGTTGTGGCCTTCTGATGAAGTGAGCCAAGTGCTGAAAAAGGAATGCGCTGCCTCACACTCTGGGTGAGACAGCGAGAGAGAGATCTCACTGTCCCTGTCTCTCTCTGTCACTCTTTGTCTCAGCTTTGACAAGCAGGTCAGACATACACGTGTGAGATATTCTTGCTACCGTTTCCCGACAGCTGCTGCCAACATGGTATGTCACCTAGTAGCATTGCCTTTTCCACTTGAACACATTTTTCTTTCCTCCTCATGTCTTCACCTTTCTCTGTTCTCTGTCTTGTTAGTTTCAACTCCCCTCGCCAAAACGTCTCGGTACTATATGAGTCTGAAGATCCACACGAGTGTCTCAGTGTAAACTGTGGTTTAAGCTGTGTGTTGTGATTTACCTTTAAATGCAATGACATGTTTTTAAATATCCATTAATCACAATGTTGTATTTATCTCCCTGATCTCAAAGAGCAATCATTGTTGTCACCTGCCGTTGTTGCACTAATTGATATTTTTCTTATCTTCCTATATTTTTCATTTCACATTGTCACATCTTATCTCGTAGTTTGTCCTTAGGATGATCTTGTCATATGTGGAGTGAGGCAGTGGTGATTCAGCAGCCACAGGCAAAGCGTTGTGTACATCTGACTGATGTTATATAAGAGAGTAGTGAAAACTGCATTAATAAATGATTTGCATACTTTAAATCTATAAATCTAAGAAAAGCTGCTGCATGAAGATATAATACAAAATTATGTGTGAGCTTGACAGGTGTGTTCACCTGTCACAGAATGAAGAGTTATTATAAAGCTTTACAGAGAACGGTAGGAATGATTTTTCTGAAGGCAGCGAGGCCGAATCAGTCTGAGAGAGAAGGAGCTCTGCTGCCTCTGAAGTGTAGCGTGGAGTGGATGTGATGGGTTGTCCATGAAGGAATCGATAAATATGAATGTATTTTCAGTCTGCACAGTCAGAAAACCATTGTGGTTCCTCAAAAGATAAGCTGAAAGCCCCACTAGCGTCTTATTATTGATCTTAATTGCTTTTGTTACTGTATCAGTATTAATTATATGATATCAAGTGTAAAGTTTTCAAGAGTTATTAGGTGATTTTGCTCTTCTTAAAATAAAAGTACTATCAGCTTTTAGTCTCCCAGTGAGTACTTACAGAAGTGTATTTCGCACACAGACACACACACACACACACGTCCCGTGTCTTTTGGTTTCGACTGACAGCGGCTGGGTGGCATCAAGGATCAAGTTCCTCTTTGGTATTATAAGCCAATTATGACTGTGATATTGAGCCCTCTCTTGCTCACTCTCTCTTTCTGTCTGTGTGTGTTAGTGAGTGTGTGTCACAAATACCACAGAGGAAAAGTAGGAAACAGCAACTCGCTCTTGCTCTCTCACCGCTCCTCGTGTTTGGCCATGTTTCCTCACTCAGACTAACCTGGAACATAACGGCCAGCACTTGAGGTGCCGCAAGAGGCAGAGAACAAACACAGAGACGGAAAAACAGATGCAGAAAACACAGTGTGCGCTGAGAGAGGGAGAGGGAGAGAGGGAGCGATAACAGGACAAATCACAGGCTGCGTGTGGACCAGCTGAATACTTGACCAATGCTCATCCAGCTTGCTTGAGGTTGTCCTGAGCCACTCAGCTGTGAACGAGTGTCTGTGCAGAATGGATTTTATTTTGGTTCAGCAGACAGCGTGCGGGAGCAGCAGCTTTGTAGACGATTCCCGCTCCTTTTGGATTATCTCAGAAATTGCCGATGTTCTGACAACCAGAAAAGGCAGAACGCAGAAAGGAAAATGGTAATGCGAGAGTCTGCTGTGTGTGCTGTTTCTCATCCAGAGTGAACATGTTTGTCTTTTCTTTATAATGAAGAATTAATCTTAAATGTTTTATGTACTCTACCTAAACGCTGAAAATGATGAAGATGAGTTGTTTCCAGGGTCTAATATGTGAACATTTTCTGCGTTTCTCAGTTTTTCACTTGTAGATCTTTGGATTATAAATTGGTTATCAAAAGATTTAATCAGCTAAATGACTGCTTGTAGCAACTCTAGTATATTTTCCTTTTTAACAGAGTTGAAATGAAACATGCGGTTTTCTCTCCTCATATATAGATAGACATGTAGATAGGTAGAGCAATGTCTCGTTTTTAAGTAGCATCGCCAAGTCACATATTTATTATGTCCTGACAAGTAGCCCTTTATGCTGTAACATGCATGTGCTCTGAGTGTGTCTAACGTATAGCATAGCTCCCATAGCATGCACTGGCTGCCGCTCTGCCTCCGTGTTTCGACTCAAGGTGAAGGTCTCAGGTTACCGAGCATTAAGGCAGATTTCACAAACCAGCCACTGTATCTGCCTCCTTCCACTCACTGGTATGTGAGATGTGAGTCATGCGAGCACCGAGAGAGCAGACAGCAGATCTTTTGAACCTCAGAGGTGCAATGGGATAAAGAAGAGGAATGGAATAAAACACGTTTTACTTCAAAGTCAGCCTGATGCAAGAGTCTCGGCTTGCATGTCTTGTAAGCAGAAGTAAATGAATGAGTGTTGTCATGTCTACCTGGGCTGGAGAGAGGGTGTGTCCAGTTTCTAAAGTGGATTTAGTTTGGCACAGACTGACAGCACGGATGTTATGCAGAGAGCTGAATTTTAAAATGCCCGCCCAGCTCTCCTGTAGGTTTTATTTGGCAGGCCTCTGCATATATGTGTGTGTGTACTACTGTGATTTTCCCGCCCTCTTTCCGGCATTTTTGCCATGTCGTTGAAGCCAGAGTCCATTAACCCGACTATTCCTGTTTAAGGAGTGACCTCAATGTTTGGGTATTTGTTCCTGTGTTGACCAGGTTACACAGAGCATCTTTTTTCTCTCAGCTGAAAGACGTCTTGTCCTGTCCTGGTGACTCAATGGAAAATACGTAACAGTCAGTTCAACAACTCTGTTTGCAAAACTACAAATCAGCACCACACCTTTACCTGGGTAGCCCACTTGTGCTGCTTTGGCTATAAACACAAAAACATTACTGATGATACTAAAAGACCACTAACTGACTGAAACTCTGAGCTGTCTTCAGATGTTTGTTCTGCATATGTGAAAGAAATCTTTGGGTTTAATTTGGCATTCTGTGTTTTAATGTTCGGTGTGGTTCATCCATGTTTTCACCTGTTTTCTCTGTGTGGTCATTTCTGGATGTTTGTTATGAAATCTGCTGGTGTGAGTTACATTAAGCGCAGCTGTGAGCTAATTACAGATGAGACGAGTGTGTCAGTGAAAGCTAAGCCACACTTTGATATAATAACACACCTCATGTGCACACAGCACAGACACGTCAACTCACTCGCGATGAGTTTAAGGACATGCTTAAAGTCTCAGCTCATTCATAAACCCCTGACGTGTTTTTAATGACTTAAACACAGGTCTCGCTGCCTCCTGACTGCTACTTTACAGCCACCTTCATGCCATCCTGCTTATCAAGGCTGTCATGATTGGTGTTTGCCCTCCACAAGGTCCGATTTGCTGATCCTGGTGAAGCTAGTAAATATGATGTCTGGCCATCTCGATGCCCTAGTGGTCGTGTATTGTGATTCCTTTAAGGCTGTGTTTTTGTCTGACCCCTGGGATAATCTCATTGTGCTTCTGCTCAGGTGTCACTGTGTGTTGAGGTAGAGAGGAACAATATGTCACACTAGGTAAAAGAACCTGGATATACATGTATATATATATATATATATATATATATATATATGTATATATATGTAAAAAGGTTAGCTTCTCTTTTCTTTGTACCATTTAGTGTCAAGGTGCAGCTTTTAGGCTAAAAGGTTCAACAATTTACCTTTTAGGTACGTCCATTTACTCCTAAAAGTCAGGCTGCTCTGACAAAAGATGGTATTTGGTACATTTTCTCTGAGTAAACTCTTTTTCTGCTTCAGATTTCCAAGCTGTAAATAGCATCAGATAATAAATTATTAATGCAAACAAATGTTCTAAAAAAAACATGCTTTTGTGCAGCAGGAATAACTTCCTGTTTTATACGAGACAACAGCAGTTCAGAGCAGCTACAGTCTAACTGTGAGCATCCAATTATTTGAAAAAGCAAAGACATGCTCTTTAGACTTTTGGCAGATTTACATGCGTCTGTAATTTCAAATGTAGTCAATTTCAGTTTCACAGATTTGCAAGATTTTCAGTTGCAGCTCACTGCTGAAAGATAAAAGTTAATTTATCATAATTTAAAAAACAAACAAAGAAAATAGTTCTATTTAAAGGGAACTGCTTTCACAAGGACACTTACATTCATGACCTCACATTTTGTCCCATGGCTGGTTTGAGCCTCTGCTGTGTGCCATCGATTGTTCTGGTGGTGTGTCACGGCACAGCTTCTGCGTCAGCGCTAATCTATTTACAGCACAATTGAATTGTCCTTAAAATGACTAAATATGTCAGGTTGCCTTTCTTTAAAAGCATCTGTTGGTCAGCCTGAGTGTTTCTGTCATCATTCACTGGTTTGTTATTTTCAGTGAATGGGTCAACAGAGCTGTGGACTGAAGACACTCCATTTTTATCATAGCATGACGTGAGCGAGGGAGTCCTTCCTGCTGAAAAGAAGCACACAGAAAGCACACAACTACATACAATGTAAAAAAAAGTCCAAGAAAATTCCCCTCCTGATGGATGGTCAGCTGACAACCAGATAGACAGGATTCAGCTGCCTGGAGAGTTGGAAATTTCTAAAATTACGAATGGTGAGGTGAAAAGCTTTTCTTTGTGAACCATTGGTAAATGTTTATTGTTAAATACACCCATCCATCTTCTTCTGCTTATCCGGGGCCACGTTGCGTGGGCAGCAGCCTAGGCAGAGAAGCCCAGACCTCCCTCTCCCTGGCCACCTCCTCCAGTTTTGTCTGGGGTAACACTAAAGCGTTCCCAGGCCAACCGAGAGATAAAATCTCTGGGTCTGCCCCGGGGCCTCCTCCTAGTGGGACATGCCCAGAACACCTCACCCAAAAGGAGCCCAGGAGGCATCCTTGTCAGATACCCGAACCATCTCAACTGACTCCTTTAGATCTGGAGTAGTGGCCTCTGAGCCTCTCCCGGATGGCCGACCTCCTCACCCTATCTCTAAGGGAGAGGCCAGCCACCCTTCAGAGAAAGCTCATTTCCAGGGCTTGTATCTGCAATCTTGTTCTTTCATTTAATTTCGGCATCAATCCATCTGTCGATCTCCCACTCTCCTCTCCCCTCAACCATGAACAAGACTCCAAAATACTTAAACTCCTCAACTTGGGCCAATAACTCGTCCCTAACCTGGAGTGGAGAGTCCACCCTTTTCTGTCTGTCAAGTACACGCTTAAATGTTGTCAATTCTCCACAGCGAGTCACAGACTATGTACAGGAGAATATGACTGTGGTGTCAATAAGAATTTACTGACCTCAGTTTCTCACTGATTCAGCATCTAGTATCACTTAAGATTGTTCCAGCTGGTTAAAGATCCCATTACTGAGCTTTCCTGCTTTCTCAGCTTTGCCCTCTGCTGAGGCATAACAGGAGGATACTTTCAGCTAGCCCAAATGTTTTCTCCACAGAGTGGACTCAGTGCATATCAATGCTTTGTACTGCAGAAGATGCAACAGAAGGTAAACATTGCATATTAAAGCATAATAATAATGAAGTTGTGCAGTAATTAATTTTTCCCTGTAGGCATAATTAACTGAGCTGCCAAATTTTGATTTAATTTTCACTTTCAAACACAGTTTAAGGTGTGACAGAAATGCTGCGTAAATGTTTTCTTGGCATATTACATAAATGTGGCACACTGTATCCATCTGCAATACTGTGAACAGTTAACCCTTTAAAGCCTGAACCATGGAATAATTGGCATAACATTTTAAGAAAATGGAGTATTCAGTGAATCATCTGAAAAAAATAAAAAAACAATTAAATCTAAATTTCCATATAGGAGTTTTCATTTATATCATATTTGTTAGATCAGGCTTTTTTTTTCAATTTATAAGTTAAAAATGTATCGTGCAATTTATTTTGATTTTTCAGGGGGGGAAAAAATCCCCTGTGATGATATAGAAGTCTCAAAAACTCATGTATCAAATATGATATACTTACACTTAGCCATGAATGGAGCCACACATGACTCGTTCTGACCGTTGCTTAGGTAGCTGGAAAATTATATGTTTAGTTATCTGTTGTAGTGGTGACGCCTCTTTAAAAAACACAGCCTCACAGCATCTCCAGGAGCTCTAATAATGAATTGGAATGAAAGATCTCCTTCTTGTCGGGAACAGACAGGAATCCACATTTCTCCCACAGCAATTCTTAGAACTGGCAGCTTCGATGAAAAACTGCAGACATAAACACAGGAAATTGATTCTTTTAATGCTTATTCAGAGGTCGTGTCAGTGTCTGCAGAGACTTTGAGGTTTTGCTATCAGAGACGCCGGACTTGTTGGGATTCACATAGTTCTCAGGCTCTTTGCTTATAATGTATTACAAAAAAAAATGAATATTTGAGTGGATAATGATAATAGTGTTAATGGTTGACTGTGTTAATAACAAGAAAAGATTAAAATAAATTTTCCAAGGATGCCAGCGTTCACAAATACAACATTTTTCTTGTTTGTTTTCAATTTCTGTATTCCCTAAAGTCATTGCGCTGAATCTAAGAATAAATATCTGCATGTTTTCATTCATTCCAAGAAATAGTTTGTTTATGTCAGTCAGCAGGAATAATGGATATTAATGATCCAATCTGGACACTCTTTTTTTTAAACTGGATTTTGATACAATGGCACAGTTGGGATCATGCTGGTGTCCTAGTTTAGGGATCAAAGAGGGACAGCATGTAATCGCATTGTCCTTGGTTCAAATCCAACCAGAGACCTTTGGTGCATTTTATTCCCTTGTTCTTCATTTCTTGTCCCTTGTCACCAGAGACTACTGATGAAAAAGGAAAAATTCCCCAAGAAGCACATGGACTACGGGGATGTCACCGTGCACTCTTTTCTTTCTTTAGTGTTAAGTATTTTCTTCTTGTCCAGACAGGAACCTCCTTGACATCAGGAATGTTCAAGGACTATTTCTGCTTCATAATGATACTGGACATAAATATTCAAACTGTCCTCAGCTCCAGCACTGGGACATCTTATCCACAGTAATGTGAGCATCGTCATTTATTTCAGTGGCTGAGTGAGAAAGATCCGGGTGTTTATATAGAGCCATGTGAATCTGCCTAGGCAGAGAGACATGCCTGCGCAGTCCGCTAATACGCCACATACTGGAGGCAGGCTAACCAGTAAACACACAAATTAAAAAACACGCATTTTAAAAATTGCTTAAATATGCATCTTTGTTGGTGCACATGCAGTAACTGGTGATTTCCTGCTTCTCACAGCTTACTCATCACCAGCAGTGCAGGCACAGCTTGAATCAGAGGCCTGTATGTAGACCTCCACACCAGCATACCCTTTCACTGGCATCATTTAAGAGTTGATGAAGCTGGTGTGCTTTTCTTGGTGATTAAGACAGGAAAACCTTTCATTTAAAATGTATGTGCTATGAGCTGAATTTGCTTACACTTCATAAAGAGCTTCAGTCTGTACCCATCCATATCCTTCTCTCATTTAGCACCCACCACCACTTTTTTTTAAACACCCCCCTTATCCTTTTCTTTCTTTTTACCCCAGTAGCCATTGTTGTGTTGTATCCCAGCGGGATGTGTCAAAGCTGACTAAACAGCTCTGAGTCACAGTGTTGTTTCTGAAGCTGTAGGCACTATGGACTGGTGGAGATTCCAGCGTTCCTTGGATGATAATGTAAGGGGATGAGATGAAGAGGGTAGATGGCCACATGGTAAATGAGAACAGGCAGCAGCAAAAAAAATAAAATAAGATGAAACCTTTAGGCACGTTATGCATAGAACTGAAAAAGTCACTTTTGAGAAAATGCAAATATGAATGCGTTAAACTGCTTAACGAAGACCAAAAGTGCCGCACAGCCCTTCACAGAAGTAGCAAGAAAAAGATACAGAACACATGATATCGCTTGCCTGTTCTCATTTACATGGTGGCCAATCCCCAAGCCTCATTCTGGTGGAGGTTTCTTCCTGTTAAAAGGGAGATTTTCCTTCCCACTGTTGTTAAGTGCTTCCTCATGGTAGGTCATCTAATTTTGGGGGGATTTTCTGTATTATTGTAGGGTCTTTACTTTACAACTTAAAGGGCCTTGAGGCCACTGTTGTTGTGATTTGGCACTATATAAAAATACAACTGAACTGAATTGGTTTGAACACGAGACAGCGAGCAAGTATCAGTGTCAGAGGCGCTAATTCATCACACCCAAACACGTCTATGTCTCCATCTCTGCTTATCCATGTCTGTCACTCCGGCTTTGAATCTTTGAGCTGAGTGGTACATAATCTTAATGAGAATATGCAGTGGACAGTGACTTTTACATTCTGGTTTGGCATGTATGAAAATGTGCTTTTTTCTTTCTGGCAAAACAACTATGCTCACTCTATCCAGCTGTAATAAGATCCAACTTCTGCATGGAGATTCACACATCACTTTTCTTCTAAGCCATATACCCCCCGTGTACGTGTATATACTGTATGTTAACCCCAGAGGTCTGGTGCTGTGGCCTTTGCTGGTCTAAATAAAGAAGGGCCTAAAAGTGGGTAGTGGGCCATGAGTTCAGGTCAAAGGGAATGTGAAACTATAAACCAGGAGGCCTGTGAACCTCGGGACCAGCCATCACACACTATGTTTGCTTGGATGTTTGTTGTCAGGTCGGCTGCCTCAATATTCATTGATGAGCCTGAGGCGTTTGTGTGTTTGTGAAGCTGTTCTGTGAGCATGAGGACAAGGCCTCTTTAATTTACTGTGGACAACAGGCAGATGGAAGCAGCTGACTCCTGCTTTACTGCTGTTTAGTATTACTTTGCACTGCACTAAGTAAATATTTTATGCGGTTAACGTAAAGTCACAGTTTCAATACCTGATAAACTGATCAGTTGACTGTCAGAATATTTTATTAATCAGTTATCAAGCAAGAATCCCAGCATCTCAAAGGTTAGAAATACTGGCTAGCACAGATTTAGTCTAAATATGATTTCAGATGATAAAAATCACACTAAGTTTTAAATTTTATTTTTAAATTGAGAATGAAATATTGATTGACTGCAGTAAGGTTCAACTTCTAAGCAGCTGAATGAATATATGTAAAAATGATGGAGGTGTTTGATTGGTTTTTTTTTTTTCACTGACGTCATGATGTAATTTGGGAAATCAGTGATATGAAGTTTCAAAAAGTTGTTGCTAAGTAACATCTGTAGCTTTCTGCTCTCTCTTATGTTTCCAGAACTTTGATTCTCTCGAGGGATCCATCCAAAACCTTCTGTCTGTGCTGTTCCCGCCCTTTGAGGCCACCGCCCCCACGCTTCTCAGCCAACTCTTCCAAGTCATCGACAGTCATTATCAGGGAGACGCCCTGCGGTGCTTGCTGGACTTTCTGGTCCCAGCCAAGCACATCTTAGACACCGTGCAGCAGGCTGCATGTGTAAGTCATTGTTTGTAAACTCCAGTGGGATGCTAAGCTAAAGAGACTTTTATGTCCATTCAGCACTTTTGTTAAGATGGAGCAGAATACTGAGTACACTTCTTTCTGTTGCCCATGTCCTGTCCCCTTTAGGCTCCGTACTCTGGTGTTCTTTTCGTCTATGAGGGCTGGCCTCTGTGCTTATGTGACCAAGTTGTCGTCCATCTTGCTCCCATCGACCCAGTGCTACTTCAGCCGGGTGATTTTTATCTCCAGGTGGCACCATTCTGTGACCAATCAGCTCGCATCGTGGTTTGCAGCCTCCTGGAAGACGAGGACTTATTGGAGGAAGTAGTAGAGGAAACCCCAATCCCTGAAACTTCCTATCCTTGCATATTCAGCCTCGACTGGTTAGATGAGCTCAACAACGGCCGCCAGGGAACGCCTCTCAGCCGATGCCTGCTCGCCACAGAGCAGGGTGTGGTGAGGTTACCATGGGAACGGGTGGCCGTGCCTGAATTTGCAGACAGGCCACACAGTGCTAGGAGTAGTATGGCCTCTGCTCCTCGCTCATATCCTCCTTTGCCATCTCCACTTCCTCTCCTTTCACCTCTTCCTAATTCTTCATCTAATCAATCTTTACCACTTATTCCTTCAAAGGAATCTGCACTCAAACCGCTTCCTCTAACCATTCAAAACACAGTTTTAACATCTTCTTCACATCCCTCTGCGTTCTCCGTGGAGACCAGAATATGTCCAGCAAAGCACGGTATTGCTGTGTCGCTTTGCTTGGTTGATGTTAGTGCTGCTTCTTCGTCAAGGCTGATCAGAGTTACAGAGACTGAATCAGAGCCTAAGCCTTTAGGTTGGGTGTCCCCTAACACGTGGGATAGCCGGTTTACTGGGAAAAGTACAAGCACAAGACCAAGCACTGTTTCAGATACGTGGACCCCTACAAATACTGATCTAATTTTATGCAAAGGTCAAGATAAGGGTGCTGAAATCACAGCACAAGATAAAGGTAAAGATAGAAACCTTCAAGATACCAGTAGAGGTGAGCCAGCACACATTGTTGGTGCAGAAGGGGAATATATTGATATCCTTCAAGCCACTATGCTTTTCGGTAGAGCTCAGTCAATTAAAGAAGAAAAACAAAAGTCAGAGGCACAAATCCAACCACATGCACAAATTCAGGGACAAATGCAGAGATATCCGCAGAAACCTGCACTAATCCAGCCACAGGATTCACACAGGCAAACACAAGGGCAGACGGCAACACGGATGCCACCTCCCACACAGTGGCAAGCACCAGTGCAGTTACCTGCAAAACCTCAAACGCAAAGTCATCTTAGACCCAACGCGTCTGCAGAAAAAGGACCTCAATCCACTTTCAGTCATTCCCAATCTCACCACCCTCACTCTGACTTCACTGATCCCTCTGAGTGTATCCGGACTGTGCATTTCTCAGAGAAACCCTGTACTCCATGCATGAGAAGAAAACAGGGCGGGAAGGTTTCCAGGGCTCAGGAGCTGAGGTGTCGATACAGGGACTCCTACCAGGCTGCGCTGCAAAATCCCGTCACCTTTAGAAAGGAGAAAGAGAAGGGAGCTGCGTTAGCTGTGGTGGAGGAGGATGGTGATTTCTCACTGTGTAATAACAGACAGGGGCCACTTGAGACTGAAACAAGGGATCTGTGTTTTAATGTTCAAAGAATGTATGGTGATTCTGGGATGCAAAACCACCGTCCCGTTTGTAAGGAGTCGGGAGAATATGACACAGCTCCGTATTGGAAACCAGGAGATACAAACATCACCCCCTGTATGGATTACAGGGGAATAAATGCTTGTCACTTTGGTGAACTACCAGAGCAGACGTATGATAGGACCACAGTGCCGTTTAGGGAACCACTGGATGTAAACTCTGCCTATGGCAGTACACACAATGTGAATGGAACAAATTCAACAGTAGAAACACAGACGACCAACGCTAAAGCTCAGTCGAGCTCAAATGGTACTGGACAGTCACGTGTCTCCACCAAACACCACGGATTACCATTTAGTTCTAATGAAATTTCTGGGAAGCACGTGACCCTCAAACACTGCGAGCAGCTGCCAAACAGAACAAGTTCTGCGGGGAGCCCTTTCACAGCATCACAAAACAGACAAGTATGCACATCGGATAAAAGGTGTTCATCCCTCTCCACTGCTGTTGTGGACACCTCAGAGAAGTGTGAACTGGTTATCGTCGATGGTAAAAATGTCAGGAGGAAAGAAAATACCAACTCCTGTGCAGAGATTCCCCAGCTGCATGTGGTTAAATGTAAAAACAGCACCGCCTTCAGATTAGTTTCACCAAAGATCAACAGGAGGAAGATGGCTGTTCTAGGTACACACTTAAGTCATTCTTCTCTGTAGTTGTCTTTGCGGTTGTTTTTGGTGTTGTTAGGTTCATTTTATTTTATTTTCAAACTTTGTTCAGATGGTGATCAGCCTGGCAGCGCTTCCATAACTAGTAGAAACAGCCAGCAAACACAGAAACCATCACAGACAGATACACCTCTAGTGGCAGGGACACAGAAGACCTCCCGGCCTCCCTCTGCTCGTCCTAGACCTGACCACTTACCTCTAGGATCTCCAGACCCCGGAGCCCACCCCCTCTATCTGGGAGTAGCATCACTTACAGGTAATCAATTTGATATACAACAAATAAAATAAAAAGCTACCCATTAAAATCCATGTGCACTGATTGAAGAGTCATCTTGGGAAATTGTTGCTCTTTCTCACAAATACCACTGTAAGAAATACTCCACTGGCCTTATGCAAGTATGCTCTCTGAGTACAGCATGCAGTAGGCGGCACACCAGAAGTCCACTAGCTAGCTGTGGCTTTACTAGGCTGTTGGGTGCAGTTACACATCAGACTGCTTAATGACCTGACTGCACCTCTGTTGGATAAAGTCTAGAAAGGTTCAGAGTTGCAGTGTAAAAGCATCAATATAAAAATCTCATCTGCTATCTAATATATGACATTATTTCAGTGTGAGAGTCTGTGTCTGTGATTTTATTTATTTATGAAAATAAATATTTTATTGTCTTTGCGCTCATAGAGAACATTTGCTTTGCAACATTTGCAGTGAAATTCACTTATAAAGTGTTGTGTTTAACTTGGAGGCATCTAACAGTGTGGTTTCAGAATTCAACCAAGTGAATTCTACAGGAAAATGTGAATGACCCTGCTCGGGTCTAGTTTGTTTGTCTTTGGTTGCTGCAATGTGTTGTTGGACTCCTCATGTAAATGTGAAGCAGGCGACTACACTGACCTGTAGTAAGAGGTCATTATGCAATGATGAAATCTTAAATATGAACACTGCTGCATAACCTATTACTCCTAATAGAAGCCTTCACTACTATGCATTGTACCTAGAAAACGTTGAACCATCTTTTTGCTTCTCTCTTTTTTGATTATTATTATTCTAGACTTTGGTCCTCGTCCTCACCATGCGCTGCTATCAGTTAGTATGTCCTCACTATTTGGTCAGCTGCAGTATTATTTTGCAAAGTTTTTCTCACTTTCAAACTTTTGAAAATGTATCAGCTCGTTTGTGAAAACCCTCCTGCGTACGCAACATATTTTATTTTTATTTTTCTCCTCATCTCTTTCTCTTACCCCTCCAGGCGGCAGAGACAGGACAGGCAGGGCAGTAGTTGAACTGTATGGTGACCACCCGGGATGGCGAACAGCTGTAACAAGCCAGGAGATCTTCCAGATGCTGCTCTACTTCCACTCTATTACCAGGTAAGAAATGAATAAATCATTCAACCAAAAGCTTAAAATAGACCCACTCTACATTCACAGACCTGCTGGAAAGCAGGAGTTTTCTCATTTATGTGGTTGTCTCTGTTTTGTTTGTGGAAATACTGTGTGCTAGTTGGAATGTTTGTTTTTGTAGGACAGAAATCAGAGACAGTGGGATGACACTAGTGTTCGATGCGAGGAAAACTAATCCTCAGCCGCACCTCTATAAGGCTTTGATGACTCTTCAGGTATGAAGCAAACAAACTTTCCTTATTACAGCTTGCTACAGCTGATCACAGGTAATTGATGTTTTATGTGTTAATCTCTGGCTGAGTGCTGCTGTTTGCAGATCATAAATACTGGGTGAAAGATCAAGTCCTAAAATGCATCAGCACCCTGCTTATTTGCAAGAGAGCAAGAGATGACATTAGTTTTCAGTATACATCTGTTGATTTATTTGTCATGATTAGCTCAGTGGAGTGTTAAACCGTTGCAGGAACAGCGCCCTCAAGCAGTGAGCAGTTTGGTTATGCTGGTGAACAAAGAGAACAACTTCAGACCAGAAAGGTGTCCAGGGATACAGGTCAGCTTTTTCACTCTTTACATCCATTTTTAACAGAAAGCCCTCGTAAAGCAGGGGAGTTAAACATTAGGCCCAGGGGCCAGAATCAGCTCAGCACAAACGCTAATCCAGCTCACTGAACATCTGTGTGTATGTATGTATTACATGCCATATATGTATATATTATGCATTATTTCTAAGAGTGCAAAAGCATGTGTGTCTATCCATGCAAATATCTTACATCTTGAGAATCTTTGCATTTACAGTCCTGTTTCCCAGAAGACCATTTCTAACTTTTGTGAATGAAATCTAATCTCGGATATGTGCAACAGTTAAAATATTTTGTTAAGAGAGTAAAATATGTCATATTGCATGACTATCAGCTGTTGAAGGAAAGAACAGGTCTTTAATCAAAGATAATGATCATAGTTTTCTTTATCAGATGTTTTGTATTCAGCGGTGTATAAGATGAACTAATTACAAAACTAAATAGATCAAAACGATCTGCTGTTGATCTTGTACGGACAATCATCTAATTCAAATACCAGCAAACACACCGAGAGGTCCAAAGTTCCAGTTTTGTCCGTGCACTAATTAGTTGAAATTAAAGCAAAAAATGTAGAATTTGAAGGATTTAATAAACCAGATTACATAAAAATCTACATTGTGTCTGCTAAAAGTGATAAGTGAACAATCTCCTGTGGTTAAATACTGAGTAATGACTTAAATATGTTCCTGGTAATTTGACAGACTGATATAGTGACATCAGTTAAATCGTTGCTGAAGCTGGTGGAGGCGAGTCAGCTGAGTTCACACCTGGATGGGACACTGTCTCATGGTAATGTTGACTGGAAGGAGCTACATAAGGTGAGGCCGTCACATTATGATATTAACTGTTTCCATTTGTCCATGCCTGCCTGCCTCTTCACTGCTTAGCCACATCTTTTATTCTGCAGAAACTCTTCCCATTTGTCTACGATCTGCATGTGGCCTCCAGCCTGCTCCTGAGAGCCATCAGCAAGCTCGAGGAGCCCCGCAGGACAGATACTGTACAGGTACTCGAACACTCGCCTTCGACTGATTTTTCATTTTGTTATTTGGACCTTGGAAATTGAGGTTACCTTCTCTTCAGTAACTACTTCTTTGTTTGGTCTTTATGTAACAGGGTGTGCAGCAGTGCATGATAGACCAGAGGACTCTGATGAGGGATGTTCTGGAGGACAGCCGATTGGTCAGCCTGCAGAGAGAGGGTGGAGCTATCCTGGCTAGGCTAAGGAAGGAGAGCGACCTCAAATACCCCCACTGTGAGGACTTTAGGTAACCACAAATCATCCTAATGCTATGTTTGCAAGTGTAGAAAATCCCAGCTGTTGTCCTACAGTCTGATTCAGGTTTTGCTGTGAAACAACAAGTGTCAGTATCTTTCTATAACTGGCAATTAAACATTATTAGAATAGCAAAGTGTCATCTTAACATCACATTTGCCGTCGTTTATTGAATATGAAACAACAGGTACAGGAAAGAACATGAGGCCAGACACACTGATTCATTTATAAGTAAGTGTTTTCCTACACTTTGAGTCGGTGCTGGCCTTCATCTTTTCAAGTAAGTTACATTAAAAGTGTGATCTCATCTTCAGTGGGGGTGCTGGAGTACACTGAAATGTTTAAAATGACATTCACTACTTTTATCAACTTCTTTCTGAAGCCTTTGATGTTACGTTTTCCTCAATACAGTGATGCAGTGGACTCGGTGACAGGTCTGTACAACCACGTTGAGGAGCAGGCTCACGTCCTCGTGCAGCGGTCCAACGTGTCGCTGGAGCACCTGGAGTACCTGCTCCAACTCAGAGAGATGGAGGGGCACTTCACACAGGTACGTTAACTGATCTTCTGTTTACTAAGGTTAAAGGTTTCTTATTTTAAAAGATATTTTTAGACTAAAGTTGGTGTAGGTTCTGCGATCCTGACATCACAAAAGGCCACTGATTCAGCGAGGAATTAGGTGGCTGTATTGAAATGTAGAATTTCAGGATTTTTGTGTGTAAATAAAATAAGTATAATATAGTATAGTATAATATAAATAAGTATAATTTAGCTGTAATTGATCATATGAGGGCTTGTGCAAGATTTCCTCTAGTTTGTGGGTTTAATATCACTGCATTACAAATTTAAATCAGGCACTGATGGTAACTTATTTATGCTCTAGGTTGTGTAAAGTTGGTCATCCACCTCAGTGTGTTTGTGGTAAACTAATATATATATATATATATATGTATATATATATATATATATATATATATATATATATATAAACAGGTCATATGCAAACAGTTTATATTTTATCCCTGCTCTCTTTTTGTTATAATGTGAATGAACAACAGAAAAAAAAATACTGGACACAGTTAAACATCTCAGTTAGATGTTTAACTGAGAAATTATTCAGTTTAGTTGCACCTGAATATGCATATGCATATGCACACACTGGAGTCTGCACATATTCAGTTTTCTTATACGCTGCTTTACCAAATACATAATTTTTGTGTCTCCACCCCTGTGCAGATTCAGCAGTGGTTTAATGAGGAGGGAGAGCACCATTTGCTGGAGGCAGAGTCAGTGGAGGACTCTGGAGACAGAATGGAGCAGATCCTCAACAGCTTCACTGGTTTCCTAATTGAAGCTAATGTCAGTCTAAGATTTTATTTGTGATTGCCACTCTCCCTGCATTTGTGTTTGTTTGTGCAGCTCTCTGAGTCTCTCTTTCTGTCCCCCTGCAGGACCGACGGCACCACGCCATGTCTTTGGTGTCAGAGGCCGAGCAGCTTCAGCAGAGAGGGATCTCCTACCCAGGGACTGAGGCGTTCAGGGATTTTGTCTGTACCTTCAAGTCAGGCCTGGAGGACTTCCTGTGCCGAGCAGAGGCGTGTGGCAGAGAGCTGCAGATCATGGTCAACGTGTGCGATTTTTGTGAGCAGGTTTGTATTTGAGGCTTGCCGCTTGTTGCTCTCATACTACATGTTTTGCCTGTTTGGGAACCCCAAACTTTCATGCTTCTTATCCTGTACTTTGCATTTTTTAACATCTGACTTTCTAGGTTAGAACTACTTTTAAAAAACAGTAGTAAGAAGTCTTTTTCATTTACTTTTATTTAAATAGACATTTCTTTTATAAACAGGCTACAGCACTGTCCAGTGAATGCATTGATTACCTGGACCAGTGTCAGTCCAGAATCCATGCAGTGCAGGACCTTGAAAGCGCCTCACAGGTTAAACAAAGAGACACTCTGCTCCAAAACCAAGACTCTAGTCCAAACATTGCATCCCTTTGTCAGTTTGACATCCATACAGAGCAAGGCTCACATCCAACCACCACCGGTGTTTCCCCTTCATGCACTGACAGCTCCATCCTCCAGGCTTTCCATGACAGGTTCCAACAGTTCAGCCCGGAGAAATTCCAGGAGGTAAAGGCACAGGCCAGCTTCCTGCAGGGCTCCCGGGGGATGCGTGTCTGGAACTTTGCCTGGCTGAGATGTCAGGAAGCCCGGCAACAGCTTCAGGAGAGGATGCAGAACGTGGATGAGGTTTATCACCAACAACCAGATTCTAGCAGTTGGTGTGAAGGTCATTTTGTTGACGTGGTGAGCACTAATGTTCAGACAGCTTCTCCCGGCGGCCATAATTTGGTGGTACAATCAACCCCTGGGCCTCGGCATCCGCAGTGGGAAAGCATATCAGGAGCGGTGGATTTAGGAAAGAGAAGACCGATCCTGGGCAACAACTGCGCTAATTCAACAGCTGTAGCCTGCTGTAACATCATCGTTAAACCTGAGGATTACAGTGAGGCTGGAATTTACCAGGGGTCAAAGGTCGCTCCACAATCTCCTCATAGGTAAAATAATTTCTTTGGTTGTCTATCCATCCCTCTTATTAAATATTTAACTCCCTTTGATTTCCAAAACAAGTCTCACACTCTCCTGTTAAATAATATTTGTAATATTTGGCAGGATTTCTTTGTGTAACAATAATTATAATCCAATTATAGTAATTGCAGATGCCCTGTGCATTATGTCATGGTATACAAAATTCAAACAAAAAATACAAAAAGTGTTTTGGATCTCCACTGGCATAAAAAATAAAGATTTATGGATCTGAATAAACATTTAAGATGATTAAGAACCTTAAAGGCAGTTTTGAGTTGGTTTTCTGTAGCATGGCCGTGCTACAGAAGTAGTAACAGTGTCTCTGTGTCATTTTTTTACAGGTCAGAAAGGAGAACAGAAAGAGAGGCGAGGAGGAGACAAATAAGCAGAGCGAGGAGCGAGAGAGACACTGCCGCTCTGTCTCAGTCCCACACTGTCGGCTGCCAATGGTTTCCATGGGGACGGGGTCTTGGGGTGAGGTCAGCGAGTCAGGACTCATGTACCACAGGAGTGGCAAAAGCAGGATCATCTACTCCTCCAGAGCAGCGAGTTCGAACCCCATCATCTTGTTCCCACCACGGTCAGCCGTCTTGTCGAATCCTCCAAGAGGCTCAGAAGTTTCAGATCTCCCGCCATGGGAGCTTCTGCTCAGAAGACTCCTGCATGAGCGACAATGGGACTGTGGGGGGTAAAGGGACTTCATGCTGCAAACACTCCAGCCTGCCCATTGGGAGAAATGAGGAGTCCTTTTGTTTAGAGAGTCCACATGGGAGTGCCAGCCGCGCCGTGTAAGTCTTCTGTGTGTGGGTAAAATCATTATGGCTTATAGAGAATAAGTAATATTTGATGATTAACTTTAATTTGACTCATCTTATGTGGCTCGTGTGAGTCTTTCATGCACTCTTTTCTGTCTCTAAGCTGGCAATGAAGAGCTACAGGTACTGTCTGTTCACTTTCCCTCTCTTTTTTCCATCTTTGTATCATGGATGGATGGAACGGGCTTACTGAGCACAGACCATCAGTGCTGCTATTACCTCACTGGAAATTTGGGATATCTTAAATACTGTGCTGAGAAACTTTGTTTGCAATAAATTTACATTTAACCCAATGCAGAAGAAGTTGGGGAAAAAAATGTAGGTTTGGGGTGTAAATATTTATCTGTGCCCAGCAGGTTGTTTCCATAATTCATGAATGCTGGCTTTTTTCTTTTCTTTGTATATACGTGGCGGAAGCAAAATAATAATGTATCTATCAGAAATGGGAAAGATAGCTGATGATAAGCGTAACAAAGAGAATGTACAGTACTGTGAAAAAGTCTTGGACCACCTCTCATTTCTTTGTATTTTTCTTCAAAGAAGTTTGCTGTATTTTTTTAAAGTGGTTTTGATCAAACGTTGTCCTTAAAAATGTGAGCTAACTGGACAAGTCGGGAACAAAAGAAGAAGTGGCAGGCCTTAAAGCTATCCTTACAGATGGACAGTATTTGAAAGCCATGTCCTTAATAAATGGGGAAAAAAATCTACAAAGAAAATGACACAGGACCTGAGAGATGCATCTGGCCCTTTAGTTGATCCATCTATTTTTCACTGAGGCCTCATAAGAAATGGTCTCAGTGGTTAGGATGGCTGTTAAGATGCCATTTGTAATTAAGAGAAACAGGGAGGAAAGGCTGAGGTATGAAACATTTTTCAGGTTGACAATGATCCCAAACCAACTGCCAATGCAGTAAAAGCATAGCTAACACACTTGTACACAATCATTCATTATGATAACTAAACATTATTGAAGCAGTGTGAGGTCATCTCGACAGAGAATAAAACAAAAGGCAGCCAACATCCAAAAAAGAAAACACTTTCAACCTTTCAACCTCAGAACTGTACACACAGATTTTGCCTTATATACTGTATTCCCATTTATGTTTGCACGTTACAATAAAACGCTGCACCTTTACCTATATTTGTAGGAAAAATATAAAAAAAAATAAGGGCCGGCCAAAGACTTTTACACAGTACTGTAGTTATCAGAAGATGTCTGCACTTTTTTTTTACCTGAGCATGTTAGCATTTGTTTAGAATATTTTGTATGATTATATCCTCCTGTCACCAGGAGGCTGCAGCGTGTCATGGAGGAGTTGGTGTTCACAGAGAGGGAGTACGTCCGCTCGCTGGGCTACATCCTCACCCACTACCTCCCCCTAATGGACAGACTAGACATCCCCCAGGACCTCAGGGGCAAGCGAGGGGTCATCTTTGGCAACCTGGAGAAGCTTTATGATTTCCACAGCCACTATTTCCTGCCAGAGCTGGAGGCCTGTCCAAGGGAGCCTGCAATGATGGCCCGCTGCTTTCTCAGACACGTGAGTAACAACTCTGTGACTGCGTTATACTTTTTCATACAATATTTATTGTACATAATGTTTTTACTTCTTCTCAGAAAACATTTTCACTTTACATTAAACTGTATTTTTCCACAGAGTGAGAGTTTTGGTCTATATGCTTTGTACAGCAAGAACAAACCTCAATCAGATGCCCTGATCCTGCACCGTCGCCATGACATCTTCAAGGTTAATTTACATCTTCCTGTCAATGAAAAGCTTTTAAAGCAGTTTTCTAACTTAATGATCTAAAAGAGATTTACTGTATTTATTATAACTCTAACTTACAACTTTAAAAGAGCTGAGTGATTAAAAGTATTCCACAGACAACGTTTTACCCCTCAGCTGAAGGGGCTGATGGGCTATTGTTGTTACCCTCTTACCCTGTTACTGGCAGGTGGAAGGGAGGTGTGGAGACCCAACTATGTGAACATGATAAATCGAGAATGAGGCACTGTAGGATTTTCAAATCGATATGATAGATGCACCTGGTAAAAACAAATTCTAATCTGAGTGACCTCGATCTCACGATCAGGGCTTTTGCAAGTTTCCGAGTTTTCTGAAAATCTGGTGTTTGCGATAACTCAAGAAGGAATCTAGGCACCTAGGATGTTTAAACTTGTACCATAAGTGCATTTTCTAGGAGGCTCAGGGGTAGCAGTATATTTAATAATGCACCCTGCCAAGGTATATAAGAACAGCTCCCACCATTGTCCAACAGCTACAGTAGGAGTGTTTGTGCCAATTTTTTTACTTTTTAGACTTACACTCTACCTTTTTTGTTCCTTCACAGAAGAAGCAGCAGGAGCTGGGAGACATGATGGACCTTTCATCCTACCTTCTGCGCCCTATACAGAGAATTAGCAAGTACAGCCTTCTGCTACAGGACATGTTAGCTTTGGCTGGCTCATACAGGCCAAAAGATATGATCCAGGATGCACTGTGCACTTCTAATATATGCACGCAAAGCGTGTCCGGCCCAGCTGTGTATGTGCCTGACCTGACGAGCAGTGAGAGGGAGCGGGAGAGGGCCGAGATCCAGGCTGCCGCAGATCTGATTCGATTTCAGATGCGTCATGGCAACGATTTACTCACCATGGATGCCATTCAGGATTGTGATGTAAGATTTTAAAACGGTAGGCCAGGTTAACTTAAATCACAGTTGTTGCATGACAGTGACGGTTGCTTTCCTTTTTTTCAGGTGAATTTGAAAGAACAAGGCCAGCTGATTCGCCAGGACGAGTTCACAGTTTTCTTCAGGAAGAAGAAATGTGTCCGCCGCGTCTTCCTCTTTGAAGATCTGATTCTCTTCAGCAAGACCAAGAAGACGGACATCGGAAACGACGTGTACATCTACAAGCAGTCATTCAAGGTCTGCACATGTCCTTGCTCATCAAAGGGTTGTCGGAACTTAAACAGTCAACCCTTTTTGAACCTTAAAATGCTGCTTGAATCCTCCAGGATGAGAAATTTCTACATCTCTTTCTATTTTCTTCTTCAGACAAATGACATTGGGATGACTCATAACTCTGCTATGAGCGCTCTGTGTTTTGAGATCTGGTTCCGGAGGAGAAAAAGTGAGGACACCTACACTCTGAGAGCCTCAAGCGTGGAGGTGAAGAAAGCCTGGACCACAGACCTGGAGAGGATACTCTGGGATCAGGCTGCTCATAGTAGAGGTTGTGACAACATACTGTCTTTATTTAGCATTTGACCCAGTGCACGGTGCTTCACAGGTTTAAAAACATATTGTGAATCTACGTTTTGTTCCAGAAATGCGCATGCAGGAGAGGGTATTCATGGGAATGGACCGCAAGCCGTTCATGGATATTCAACCCAGTGATGCTGCAATTTGTGACCGAGCTGTCAGCTGTGTTGTTACCGGCAGAAGTAAGGAGCTGCACATACAACATTTTAAACTAAATTCCACTTCATCTATCAGATATAACATAACAATTCAGAGTTCTCTTGCAGTTTTGGTGTTATTTCCACCCTTTGTACTATAGTTTTAGTTTTTTCAGTTATTTAAAAGTTTAACATTTAATTCATCCATTTAACCCCCCAAAAGGCTTGAGGTTGTCATTAGGTTGTAATTATTATTGTGTCATGGCTCTGGGGATGGTTAGGAATTAATTGAGTTGAAAATCACTATAATCCATTGCAAAAAAAAAAAAATCATCATTCCTTTTCCACAGCTGATATGCTTGCAATTGGTGTAACACCACCGAAGTGTAACATTCCAATTGGAATCTTTACACTAGTAAAGATCCCCTGGATACATGAAATCTGATCAAGGGCTGTATCCTGAAACATATTTAAGTTAAATGTGACAATAAAGGCACTTTACGTGTTATTTGAAAAACTTTAACTTACAGTGGGGGAAATAATTAATTGATCCCTTGCTGAATTTGTAAGAATTTGTAAGTGAACAGTCTCATGTCATGTCATTGAATGAAATAAGTATTTGATCCCCAAGCAAGCTTTAGCACTTGCTGGAGAAACCTTTGTTGGCAACCACAGCAGTAAGATGGTAGTTGGTCACCAGGTTTGCACACATATCTGGATTTTGGCCCAATCCTCTTTACAGAAACTCTTAATCCTTTATCTTTCTTGGCTGTCAACAGATTTTGTATATGGCTGAGGTCTGGAGACTGGCTAGGCCACTCCACGACCTTAACATGCTTCTTTAGCCTGACAGTATGGGTATGGTATGGGGTGTGTCAAAGATTTTACGCCCATTGAATCATTTAGATAAAATGGGCTTGTACTGCCCAACTGCCTTCAGATCCTCCATTGTAGTTTGGACTAATCCACCACCTTTCTCATTATCACTCTCACCTAATGAAGCAAGATCCTGCATGGAGCTGCAGACTGAGGGCAACTGATTGCCATTTCTATTTCTTCCATTTCCAAACAATCACACCAGCAGTTGTCATCTTCTCACCAAGATTCTTGTTGATTGTCTTGTAGTCCATTCCAGCCAGCAGGTCTGCAATCTTGTCCCTGATGTCCTTTGCCAGCTCTTTGGTCTCGCCCATGGTGGTGGAGAGGAGAGCTTTATACACATAACAATTTGAGATCAGGAGTATCTGTAATTAACTGATGAATACACTGATTGTAATCTGTGGGAACCACAAATCTGGCTGGTTTGTAGTGGATCAAATGATTATTTCCTCCGCTATGCATGTATCACTTACAAAGAGCACATCAAACAAAAGCTATTATAATTGAGGAAGAGTACT
Organism: Pelmatolapia mariae; assembly: GCF_036321145.2. NCBI lineage: Eukaryota > Metazoa > Chordata > Actinopteri > Cichliformes > Cichlidae > Pelmatolapia > Pelmatolapia mariae. The sequence goes on along the minus strand of NC_086244.1, from coordinate 31,122,255 downwards.
CTCAAAAACTACTTTTTTGTATTTTTATAAAATTCTTTAGTGAATTGTTTTTAATCAATTGCATATCATTTCATTCTTCTTGTTCTATCACATCACAGATCATTTTGGGGAATGGGGGGCTGTGCATCATTTTGGTCTTTGTTGTACTAAACAAATTTTTATAGCACTGATTTTATTGATTGCCCTGACATTTGGTAAAGCCCACTAATCCAGCTACGGAGAATACTTTTTCATGTACATTTACTTCAACAGTCCTCATCGCTCACTAATCAAGCCCATTATTGTCTCATTAATATCTATGTATGTCGTCAGTCCCTGTGGCGTGTTGTTCACACAGGGGTTTAGACTATCCCCGACCTCACTCCATTGGCTCCGGCAGCACCACCTCCACCACCCTCAGCCAATCGTCTTCCTCATCCGGCCGTGGCTCACTGCCCCCTGCCGGACATCCCGGGAACCTGTCACAGGGCATGGATGCCAATCCAGCTGTCTGCTCCTCCCCTGACGCTGTGACTGACAATGAACTCAACAATCATCACCTACATCAACATCACCTGCACCTTAACTATGAACAGTGCAACGATCACCATCCACTGAGTGAGTTTATTTTAAGGTTTTTTGTTCCCTATAGAGAGACGTGTTTGTTTGCTGCTGACTTTTTAACTTACTAGTATTCAAACAGTAAATGACTAAATGATAAATCAGAACTAATCATATGGTGATTATCCTAACATAGAGTAGTAGTTATATTTAAAACAACTGGAGGGTTTAAGTTTATTTTTTAATTTGGCCCAATCTAGTGGCACAGCAGTGTGAAAAACTGCAATGCGATCTTTACTAGGTTTCTATTTTTTTCTTGAACATCACTATGAAATGTGAACTTATATCAGTTTGATGTCAAAAAACCTGTTTTCTTTCCTTGTAGTGGACAGCACAGAGTCTTCTGAGGAGTGCACAAATCTCTTGAGCAGCTCGGAGCACAGCTGTCTGTCTGCCATCAGTGGCGAAATAGTGGACGACTCCTCCTGTGTATCTCAGAATTCACAGACCCAACCACAGACCTGTCGGACACCCAGCCTGAGGAGAAGCAGCTCACCGACAGCTACCAGAAAGAAGCCAGGTGTAGCTCCCAAACCTCCTCATCTGGCTAATTCTCAAGTGCAGGTGAAGGTGTAACAAGGCAACCTGGTGAATTAGTAAATGAGCTGAAAATTCTGGTCTCAGCGTTTCTCAGGTTGTTTTTGTGGCTCAGTTCATTAGCAGGTCTGATGCAGCAGTTTTCCAACATGACGATTCAGTGTCATTAAGAACTTAAGTTATGCAGTTATGTTTTGACTTTTTTATTACATGCTAATATATTTGAGTGGTTTCTTGTTTTGCAGGGTGATGCACTTATAATTGGAAAATCAACAGAAGTTTAATATTGAATCCCCGGCAGAAGAAAGGCAGGTTAAATTCTACCTTTATGTCATTTTTTTGTGTGTTTTTATATTAAAAAAGGATACTATTCATGTGTATGTGGTAGTGCATATACACAGGGGGGACAGCATTTAAAATTCCTTAAAAAATTAAGAAACCAAGCCCTAGCTTGAAAGACATACACCATAAAACTTTCTGTTGTTAAACCTTTAAATATGAATAACAGCAGCTAATCTTATGTTGGTTATTTTATAGTCTTTGAAGCCTAAGGACACTTCTTAAAGAAATAGTGACAGATGTGTTTATATCAGTGGCACAGCATTCAGAATAATATGTGCTTTTAATATGTGCTTTTAATATTTTTACAGATTGGACTTCAACTCAGGCTGGTCAGTTCTGCTCCGGTTACCCAGCAGATGGATGAACTATCAGAATGAAAAATATTATGTACAACCAGACTTTGTCATTTTAGAGGCGTTTGGAGTTTGTTTTTGTATGTGTCATACCTCAGTCACTCAAATGTGGTCAATTTGATAATATGAAGAAGATACTGCTGCTGAGCTGACGTCACACACTCAGCATGAAGTGTGAAATGTAGAGCCATCAGTGGGAGTTTTTTAATAAACACAATCAGATATGTGATACGAGGTGTGCCTAGTCTTTTTGCCCATCAGAGTCGTCCTAATGCCCCCAATGCAGGTTTTACATTGATAAAGAACCAGGTATCTGCTGTTACAGCTGTGGTGGATTAAAACCATAGCAAAAATATGCAGTTGAATAGGAATTATTATACCTCGTGCCTCACATTAGGTTGCCAAAAATTCCAGAAAAACATTCTCATGTCATGAAGTATAACTAATATATATTTTAAAGTGTGATTTGTCTTTTCTGCTGATGTCTGGAGGCCGTGCTCTTATAAAACAGCCCCTTGGGGTGACCAGATAGCAAGGAGGCATTCTATGTCTGCACAAAAGTGTAGTTTGTGTTTTAGGGGATACATTTTAAAATATGATTTGTATGATCTTCTATCCTGTACAGCTTGTACAATTGTTGATTAACAGGGATCATAAAGAAAATGTTTTATTTATGACTGTCTTGAAAGTTAGCAGCTCATATGAGGCAAACACCAGAGCAGCATGTATAAACCACTCCAATCTAGAGTATTTAATGCTTATTTTTCTTTGGTCAAAGTCAAGCATTGCTTAGGAAGTAAATCGCAATCATGTATTTTTGTCAGCTTAACCACATTGTTCTGCCAATACGCTCGCACGGAGCCCAGTGCTACTTGGAAACTCAGGCTTAACGTGAATGGGGATAAACTGAGAAATGTGGATACTGTATGGATTGAAATATAAAATCAATTTAATTAATCTACAGTAAATAACACTTGTAAATACATTTCTGTTTCTTCTGTACTGTAACCTTTTGAGGGTCCTTTTACTGCCACTGTATTTTTAAACTGATGCTTTTTACCTGTATGCCTCTAAGTTTCTTAGTAATCCTACACCCACCGATGTAGACTAGTCGCTCGTGTGTTTTCATATCTTGATTTGAATGACTGTGTGTATGCAGGGAAGCAAGAAAAGCTACTTCATAATAAGCAGTGAATAGAATAAGGCCTTAATCTTGCAGGCAGGCAGAAACCACTTACCGTCTAGGGTCCACTAAGCGTTACATCTGCTTCATGTACCAAGTTTCTCTTTATGAAAACGACCATTAAAACACATTTTTCACATTTTTAAATGTGTTTTCTTTAAAGGTACCGGTGATGCGTGTCATGATTTTCTAAGTTTTGTTATTCTATGTAAATATAAAGAGTAAACAAATCATGACAGGAAAAGCTAAGGCAGTAACACAGTAGCCTTTGGTTTGCATGTTTGTTTTTCATGACACTGACCTTTTGTGCATCTGTATCCCTTTCTTTTTTGCTGACTTGCTTTCTTTTATACTTTTTATTTGTTGATGTAAATTAGTTGTTCTGTTTCTTAATTTTTCCTATTCAAGGTCAGTAGGGTTGTGTTGTTTCTTTCCACCCTGAATTAAGGTCTAAACGACTCAGTCATGTGAGGAGCAAAGAGAGGAAATGCAGCCCTTCCTTATTACACACACACCATCCTCACAGACACAGACACTTACTGCGCTACCTACATATTTGCATGATATATTCTGATGATAGCATAATTTTGCAAAAACTAGATTTTTTTAATGTTATGTTTCAGCCGTGTTCTTCTGTTTTGTCTGTTTGTTGTTTTTACAGAAGCCATTTCAGTCTTTTTCATTGAGCCTATATTGACCATCTGACCTGTAAGCAACATGAGGAAAAACTCATCAGTGCTTTTATATAACCTAATGTTATTGAGCTAAAAACAAACAAACAAAAGTTGGTGTTGTAATTACCTACCCTTAATTTGAAAAGTCAGTGGGATGTGTTCCTGTTTTGCATTGTAAAATGTAATTTATACTTTTATGTTCAACAATAAATTAATATATGATGTAAATGACTTGGGGAAAACTTGTTTTTGTTTTTATCTTTAAATTTAGTGAGTAAGTAGTAGTGTAATTATTTACACACATCAGCTGAGCCTAATTGCTATTACTTTGCTGAGTTAGCACTGTTTGCTTTAACACATGATTTACTGGTTTAGGTTGTGAAATGAGTCTGTCACAATGCTAGATGCAGAATGAAAGTTCACAAAAAAGGAAGGAGTGTTGTAAGTCTGTCTGACCTTCATAACTAAAAACAGAGTTAGTGATGTGAGGAGCAGACAGATGGGGGCGTCCCGATTAAGTTACACATGCTACAAATATCCCTCAGGAGCTGTTACACTGTGCGGTCTTTAACCAATAAGCATCAGCAGCTGAAGTGTGACTTTGCAGAGTGAAAGGACACGAAACCTGCTGCAGATATGAGCCAAGGTAAGGCAGAAGAAAAAAAATCCCTTGTTTCTGTGGGTTTTAACACCTGCAGATTAAGATGCAACTTCTGCTCTTTTTAAATAAGTGTCACCTTAAATGTCACAAGTAAAATGTGATGAGCAGGAATGGTAACTGACATTAGATCTGGAGCATTAGGTAACGCTCCGTCTGCAATGGGAAATGCTTTGCTGATGATTTTATATGATTTATTGTCTCTGAAGATACTTTGAGCAGGTGACCAAACTTTCATGAAGTCACGAATTTATTAAACTTTCATAGCTTTACTTACTGTTGCATGTCTATATGTTTTAGAGGTGTGAGTAGTTGTTTTGCCTTTGACAGTTTTGGACATTGAGCGCTATGATCTGGACATTAAGAGCAACAGCAGAAGCCATCACACACAGCTGTGTGGAGAGGAGTGTTTGATCGTCCGGAGAGGGCAGCCCTTCAACATTATCTTACACCTGACTGCTGGCAGCAAGGACTTCAAACCCGGTGAACCAGGCCTCACGCTCATCGTTGAAACGGGTACTACTGATTATTAATTGTACGTACATGTGTGTGCAGTGTCTTTGAATGCATGCATGAGTGAATCAGTAGTTATTTAGGGATTATTTGTCTGTAAACCGGATTTGGATTTATTCTTTATGCCTGTGTCCGTCTCTCCAGGTCCACTACCAAGAAAAGAATCAGACACTAAGGTTACCTTCAATATAACTGACTCCACAGTGGACACTGGCTGGAGTGCGTCTGCCACTTATGATCCCTCTGGAAACACACTATCATTGTCCATCTCCTCTTCCCCTGATGCCCCCATTGGGGTCTATTCTCTGACTCTGGACCAAAATGGGAAGAAGACCAGTTTAGGGCAGTTCACTCTGCTTTTTAATGCTTGGTGCCCCAGTGAGTACATGAAGTTGTCTCTAATTGATTTATGATAAGTTATTTATATTCTGGGTTCAGTGTCAGTCCCTTTAAATGTTGTCTGCTTTACATTTATATAGTATGTGGACACTATAAAATTTTCTAAATGGACAAATGTAAGGCCCTAGGGCAAGAATTGGCCCAGTGAAGACTCCAATCCCAGATGGATGTCACTGGAAAATATGAAGGAGTTATAACATTTCACTGTATTTTTTATATATTTTACAGCTTTTTCTGCTAATAAAACCCTTCCGCACAGTAATACATAAACAATAAGATGACAGAAAAGGTTTCGTTTACGCTCTCGTCTACTATAGAATTTTTGGTTTAAAAAAAGAGAATTATTTTCATCAATCAACAAAAACTTTATGTTTTTTAATTACTGGGCAGTGAGCTACCAGAACTTTTGTTTATTACTTTAGACATTTCTGATGTAGAAAACTGTTGTGTGCTGTAAAAATTACACTCCTTTGTCTTATATTAGGATATCTCAGGGATTAAATGTGTAGTTAAATGTCTTTACACTGACAGAAAGTGCAGTTTCATTCTCCGGCCTACTTAAGATCAAAGTGGCGTGTATGCGGCTCTCAGAGTTAAATGAGTTTGACCGGCCATGGTCTAAATGTTTTGGTGCGCCAACAGGAGATGCTGTTTACATGCACAGTGAGACAAAGAGGCAAGAGTATGTTCTAGCACAACATGGGCAGATCTACAGAGGAACACATAAAAGGATCAAGGGGACACCCTGGAACTTTGGACAGGTATCAGAAATGCCATAAATCAACAGATTAAGTAAGGGCTGTGCAAACATTTTGAAACATATCTCCTTCTCCTCGGTTCCTCTGCAGTTTGAAGCAGGAATATTGGACATCTGTCTGAAGATTCTGGATGAAAACCCTAAATTTGTGTCTGATGCTGATAAGGACTGCTCTGCGAGGAGAAATCCCATTTATGTGACCAGGGTGCTGAGCGCCATGGTAAGTTTGCTTTTTTATGAAGATGGTTGGTATGAAGATTGGTATGTATGAACGTTGGTATGTATGAAGGTTGGTTTTGTCTCTCCTTCACTTATGACTCATTTGTGTTTTTTTGGTCTCGTCTCTTGCACTCAGATTAACAGTAATGATGACAGGGGTGTCCTGGTAGGAAACTGGGGAAAGATTGAAGATGGCACTCATCCAGGAGAGTGGATCGGCAGCGGAGACATTCTGCGTCAGTGGGCAGAAAGCGGTCCTGTCTGCTACGGCCAGTGTTGGGTGTTTGCTGCAGTTGCATGCACAGGTTGACACATATTCTCAGTGCTTTAGAGTTTGCTATCTATTGGTTTGTTTTTTTGATTGGTTTAGTTTAATTCACAGTAATAATATAAAGTTAAATGAAAAAAAATGTCTGTTTTTTATTTTCAAGAACGATTAAAATAAACCAACAGTCTATGAGAGCATGCGAATGCTACAGAGAAGCTGTTTCCTTACAAACATCTTTCATCAGAGTTACAGTCCAGCTCTGTCTACTGACCAATCCAGGGTCTTTTAATTAGAGCCCCAAATTTAGAGTCTCTTTTGTTGTTCTGATTTTCTTTGTGTATATTATTTATCTCAGATGACAAACTCTATCTCAGCCATGTGCTTCATAAGCTGTGGCTGCTCTCTCTGCTTCAGTGTCTCGTGCTCTGGGCATCCCGTGTCGAGTGGTTACCAACTTTGGATCAGCTCACGATACCGATGCCAACCTTGTGATAGAAAACCTGTATGATGAAGATGGTAAAAGAATTTCTGGAGGTGATTCAATATGGTAAGCACACAATCATGATTGTTACAAAGCTGTTACATATAAGTTGACTATATGCATGTCTTGTTCAGTGCATTCTGCTTTACATTGCCTCTGTTGTTATCTATCCTAAATGCTCTGATTATTTTATGGTTTGAAAATTGGTTGCACTTCTTTCATTTTTTACATTTTTCCAGGAACTTCCATGTTTGGGTGGATAGCTGGATGACTCGTCCAGACTTGGGCCAGAAGTTTGATGGGTGGCAAACCAGTGACCCAACCCCACAGGAAACAAGTGAAGGTGACAAAGAAGACAAGAAAGAAACAGCTAAAAATATTTGTTAAATTCTTGAAAAGGGGTCACGGAAAGCAACAATAGTAGAACCATGAAAAGAAAAAACTGCTGTCAGCAGACACAAGCTGCTCACTAGTACCTTTAAAAAAGACATTACACAATCAAAACTCAGGCAAAGCACAACATGAGTTCACCACTCTCAGGGCTGGCCCACACACTGAGATCAAGTGGCTCTTCATGAGCTTTTATTTTAATAGGTGGATGATTGGTCCACTGAACTCAGTTCCTCAGGGGAAAAGTGTGGCAGCTGAGATCAGGGAAGACACACCCAAGACCTGCTAGGGCTGTAACTCAATTGGTCCTAATAAGTTAAACTCAGAGTCTAACTCAGAGTGGTTAGTTTTGTCTTCTGGTGCTGGTCATGGTTTTAGGCATCGTTATGGAGTAAATCACGCCTCTGACAGCACTGCGTGACCTGTTCACATGATTCAGCTCACGTGTGTTCTGGTCTCTCTGACACGAGAAAAAATGTTTTTCAACACAAGAGATTCAGCCTTTTGTCCTCTGTGCACATGACTATTACTTTGAATAATCGTTGTTTATTGCTGTTACGCTGACATCAAAGCACTATAAAGGAAATGTGTGTCTTTATTAATGTCTGTTAGGTGTTTTCTGTTGTGGACCAGCTTCACTGAAAGCCATCAAGGAAGGAGAGCTGACGCTAAAATATGACGTACCGTTTATTTTTGCTGAGGTGAGAAAATATCCTCTTCTGTTTAGCTGTGATGCTTTTATTGGTGATGCAGTTAGTTGAAAATAATAATAATAATAAAAAAAAACTATCTTAAGAAATACTGTGTGCTTGTAAATGAAACCATTCCCCTCTGTTGTGGTAAAAAAAAAATCATGCCTTGTATGTTTGTTCTCAGGTTAATGCCGATGTTGTGGACTTGGTGCACTTGTCAACTGGACAGTTTGTCAAGTTCAGTGGATCCACAAAGTCTGTTGGATGTTTTATAAGCACTAAAACCGTGGGCTCAGATGACAGGCGTGACATCACACACCAATACAAATATGCAGAAGGTACTGCAGAGTCACATGAGCAAAACCATGTAAATCCAGACTGCAGATTGATTTAAATCTCTCTCTAGAAGAAATTGATTTTTTAACATTCTGACATTGCGTTGTTGCCTCTGTCCCATCGCTAGTGTCCTCTTTTTGCATTTAATGTTCACCCTCATCTGTTTTTGTCTCCTTTCCTTGGGCTTTGTTGTTTTTTTTTCCTAGTTTAGTTTTGCATGTGGTATATGTTTCTTTGTTCCTCATGATCTTCTGTTCTTCTTCTTCTGTTTAACCACTGTCCCTATCCCTGTACTCCAACATATCACAATAACTATTTAAACAAATTTGTGGTTTTAAATATGTGTTTCCCTTAACCCTTTAAGACCTACCATAGAACCAAGTCCGCCAGAGCTTATATTATATTTTTACATGCTGTAGTGCCAATTTTGGGAGCATTTCAAGTTGATATACATCAATACAACCATTACAGCCCAAATTTTAATAATATGTATGCATTAAGTGCATAGTAATTACATAAATTGCAAAAAAGTGCAATAAACTAAAAAAAACCTGAAAATCGTTTTTGTTTTTTTAACATATATTTCTAGTTAGAGAAATTTAAGAGGCTTATCCCTCAAAACTGTAAATACAAAAAAGTTGCACAAACTAGTTTCCCACCACAGGAAATTTATTTGAAGTGTCTTCATAGTTTTACTTTTGAAATACACCAATTTTTATATACAGCAGGAAAAACGAAAATAAATATTATAGTGCAAATTTAAAAAAAAGCAGCATATGCATCAAAATAAACTATTTCCAGCAGTGCAATTTGAGTTCTAAGCATCCCAGAAACGACACAGAAAGTCATAAAGTCAAAGATAACTTTTAAAAACACCAGTACAGGCTCTGAGGCCCTGACAGTAAAAAAAACTACATTTCCGCGAAAATGACGTCACTTCCGGTTTCGGGCAGGTAATGGCGGACATGCGAAAGTTCGCGCTGACGTCTATTCCAACGTAGGAAGTGTTATGAACAGCTGATCGACTCGGCAAAGCGTGTTTCTGGAATATTATGTTTTTCTTGCTGCAAGCGCTTTTTATGCAGTTTTTGCAAAGCTATATGTGGAAGAAAACCGTGACCTAGGACAAGCTGATGGCATGAGATGTAAGTACAACTCCTCCGGTTTCATATGCAAAAGAAATTATTGCGCTAGCTTACGTGGTTGCAGTGATACAGGGATTTAAAAATAGATACGCAAATCGTAGCGGGGGCGCTACGCTCGGCTCTAAAGGGTTAACAGGAGAATGGAGCCCGTGCTCTTGTCGTAAATCTAGTTTAAAATGCGAAGACATACTGTATTTGTCATCCCTGTTTTTTTTTCAGGCTCTAAGGAGGAGAGACAGGTGTACGAGAAGGCCCAGCACCACAACAAGCTGCAGCAGCGAGGAGAAAAGCCAGGGCTCCATCTTAAGGTATTTTAGTGTTTATACTTAGTGGATTGGGCAAATATTGCAAACATATTTAAACCTATTGTATCTGTATAAAAATAAGTCATAAAAAGAACTTACTGGAGATTATGACAAATCTTCTGAGAGGATAAGTCATCTGTGTCTAAACTGTGAATTCACTCAAGTTAAAAATAATCAACACAGGTATGACAGGCATAAAGTGTATATGTTTTTCAAATATGGGCTATGACACAGGTACCCTAATTGACTTTTCATCTGCTTATTTGAACGTTACAGTGATTGTGTGCATTTAAAAAGAAATCATCTTTTAATTTGCATTTAAGATCAAGCTGGCTGACAACATGATGGTGGGCTCAGACTTTGAGGTGTACGCCATCCTCACGAACAACTGCATGGAGGCAAGAACCTGCAACTTTCTCTTCTTTGCCAGAGCAGTTAGTTACAAAGGAAAAGAAGGAGACAGCTGCGGAGTTGCTTCAGATAAGGTGGAAGTACCCTCTGGAGAAGGTTAGATCTGATCTTAGAGCAAAGTGAATTCAGTGATATGACACATCTGACTATGTAATCCATTATTAAGGCCACAGTGATAGCAAGGCCACACTTGCGCCTTTGTCTAATTGGAAAAGCTCTCAGGTTGAAAGAGCATTGAACTAGTTGTAGTATTTTTCATGTGATTTCAGAAAGACGCTTGTCTCTTAAACTGGAGTATGAGAGCTATGGGACAGCAATAACATCTGACAGGCTGATTCAGCTGTCAGCCATCACCATTGACAAAGAGACTATAGATTTTAATAAGGCTGAGAAGACCATTGTGCTGGATGAGCCAGATATAAAGATCGAGGTAAGGATGAATGCACATGAGAAAGAAATACATCAAATTACATTTAAATTAAATGTATGTTATAGTTTTGTGTTGTAGCTGTATGTTAATAAGTTAATATGCTATTAAACCTGGTCATGTGGATAGCCTAGCAGTCCAGACTCAGATTTTTTCCAAAGCTTTGCAGGCACTGATGCATTTTGAGGCTTATGGGGAGTCTGGATTAGTGTTCATGTCTGTTGCAACTTGCACTGCAATAAAGTGTCAGATTTAGCTTGATTTGCTATGAATCAGGATAAATGCTGGATTGTGTTTTTCTTTAAACTGTTATTTAGCCATAACCATTACACTGTGATTTTGTATGTACTGTGTCCTTAAGTCAAGCCGCAATAAAAAAAACAAACATTACTTTCAAGTCGTCCATTCTCACTTCAGCGTTTTTCAACTGTTTTCCTTCATTATTACCTTAACCTGGATTTCCATTTTTTTTTCTTTTTTGTTTAAATCTCAAATTGTATAGTTGCATGTGTTATGATCATTTACACTATTAAAAATGAAACATCTATCCCTGAACTGTTCACTGCAGCTGCTGGGAGAGGCCAATATAAACCAGTCTGTGACGACAAAGCTGACTTTGTTGAACCCTTTACCAGAGCAGTTGCAGGACTGTAGCTTCACTGTAGAGGGGGTCAGCCTCACTGACAGCAAACCCATAACAGCCAAGTACGTATTTATATCTGTAGTTCTGTGTAGTAGAGGAAACTTCAAAGCAAAGTTTTTAAAAAATCTTTTTTTCACAAATGTGACTTTTTGTAATGAATCGTTTTATATATAATACATGAAATAAAAGCTCAGAGATAAGCAAAATAAAAATAATATGAGATCACTCATTGTATGTTTAATGATGTATTTTTTTGCAGGATTGGAGCTGTGGGCCCCAAACAAGAAGCCAAAGCCACCATTGAGTTCATTCCAACCAGTGCAGGTCCCAGTGTGCTCCTGGTGAATTTTGATAGCGACAAACTGAAGAACATCAAGAGTTTCATCAATGTTGTCGTGAAGGAATGAGTCCACCCAGAATCCAACAGCTCCGATTTTACTTGTTGCTCTTTCAGTTTAATCACAAAATAGCAGCTTAAGATTACATATGGCCCTTTTTAAAATCTAATTTATAATCACTCCCTTTTATCCTCTTCCTCACAGGGGAGCTCCAGGGAGTTAGTAGGAACAGTGTACTCAGCCATATTGTTCAGCCCATACACTACACGGCAACTCAATGCACTGTGGGAAATCTCCATGTCACAGGCATCAATCCAGACCCCAAGCTTGACATTGTAGTAGTCAACATTAGAGGTGGTGGTGAAGCCGTTGTAGCCCCCTACAACAAACAGGCAGTCATCAATCACAGAGATGCCAAAGTTGCTGTGGGAGTTCAGCATAGGGGGCATGTTCAGCCAGGTGTTGGTGTGGGGATCGTACGCCTCAACAGTCTGCAGAGAAGCAGTTCCATTGAAACCACCTACCTACATGAGGAAAAGAGACATTTGAAGATGATGAAGCTCTAAGCCGATAGATAGATAGATAGATAGATAGATAGATAATAATAATAATAATGCATTTTATTTGAAAGCGCCTTTCAAAACACTCTAGGTCACTGTACACAATAGAGTAAAAAGCAACATAAAAGCAAGGAGTTTACACAATCATAAAAGCATAGGATATAAACAAATTTAAAATAGTCGAATGGAGAGGTTATGTAGGATAGGCTATTTTGAACAAGTGGGTTTTGAGTTGGGACTTAAAGAGAGAGAAGGTAGAGATATTTCTTAAATCAGGAGGTAGGGAATTCCAGAGTCGTGGAGCAGAGCAGCTGAAAGCCCTGCTCCCCATGGTGACAAGACGGGGGGAGGGGACAGAGAGTGACAGGGAAGAAGAAGATCTGAGACAACGAGATGGAGTGGTGATGTTAACCAGATCAGAGAGATATGGAGGAGAGAGATGATGAATAGCTTTAAATGTGTACAAGAGTATTTTGAAATTGATACGATATTTGACCGGGAGCCAATGAAGCTGCTGCAGGACAGGAGTGATGTGGTGGACAGAAGGGGTCCTGGTGATGATACGGGCAGCAGAGTTCTGGACGCGTTGAAGCTTGTGGATGGATTTTTGAGTAAGACCAAAAAGAAGTGAATTACAATAATCAATCCGGGAAGTAACAAGGCTATGGACAAGAATGGCAGTGGCATGTGGGGTGAGAAAAGGACGGAGACGATTAATGTTGCGCAATTGAAAATATGCAGACCGAGTGACATTATTAATGTGTGAATGGAAAGATAAAGTACTGTCGAGGATGACACCCAAACTTTTCACAGAGGAAGAAACGAAGACCGGCAAGTTATTGATAGTAATAGAGAAACTGTTGGTTCTGGATAATGTTGATTTAGTGCCGACCAAGAGGAGCTCGGATTTATTACTATTGAGTTTGAGAAAATTAGAAGAGAACCATGAATTTAGTTCAGCTAAGCAGAGGGTGAGGGAGGATGGGGGAAGAGCAGAATTAGGTTTAGTGGACAGATAAAGCTGGGTGTCATCGGCATAACAGTGAAAATGGATAGATAGATAGATAGATAGATAGATGCTGGCAAACTAACATATCTTCTGTAAATAATTCTGTAAACTTTCTTGCACATGCTCATTTTGCTTACTGTGAATATGTGGCCTGCACTGTGATGGCCCCGAGGCCGCTGCGCCTGCTGCCCATACTTCTGATCAGTGTCCATTGGTCGGCTCTTGGGTTATAATTTTCAACCGATGACAGACACTCAGTTCCAGTGAAGGTGTCATGTAGGCAAATATACAAAAACATGAACTTGATATATAGCACACATTTTGAAGGACACAGATAATACTGTATGAAGTAATGCCAAAAAGCTGGATTTCTAAATCGTCAAAGTTGAAACTATTTTGCCTATATTTGTACAAGTTTTCATAATATTTCCTAAATGTTTCTTCTATTGCTTCCAGGCTATACTGCAAGTTATTTGTAGATGAGTCCCTAATCTTGTGAATTGTATTAGCAGCTTGCTGCTGTCTAAGACAGTCTAGCTGCCTTTGGGCTGTTGTCATAATAATCTTGTTTCAAAAATCTAAGTTTTTTTTCCACTTCTTCAGTCAATATATTGTCATTTTTCTTTTTTAGAGTTTTGATTCTGTCTTGGAGCCGAACATTCTGAGTAGTTCGGTATAATATTTCCGTGTTTTTCAATTCCTTCATCATTTCCTTCTCAACCAAGGAGATGATGCTCAGCACCATCTCCTTGGTTGAGAACTGAAGAAAATGACCACCACCGATCGCGGAGGTTTTTCTGGTCCGGGTTTTGACACCAGAGCTCTGTGCGCCCGCTGAATATTCAGAATAGAGGCCGGCGGGAGCGAAAGCTCAGTTCTCAACAAGTCTTCCACAAACTGCAGCACAGAGTTTCCTTCAGAGCCCTCTTTTAGGCCAAAAATGCGAATGTTGTTCCGTCGGCTACGGCCTTCTAAGTCAGCCAGTTTCATCTGAATATTCCGTTGTTGCTGGAGCGACTGGATTAATGCGTCTTTTGCGGCCGTATTCCACCTTTCCATCTCTTCCAGTCTTTTCTCAGCTTCTTCAAGTCTGGTCTCATGGCTAGCTCGCTCCTTCGCCGTTTCTGCCAGTTTTATATTAATGTCTGAGTCAGCTTCTGCTGTTTAAATGTGATACAGCCTAGGCTATCAATAAAATAGAGCTAACAATCAATAATAAAAGGTTGAGACAGTTTTCATTTTGTATGTTTGAGGTATACTCTCTTTTCATTTCCAAAAACAAAAAAATAATAATTTACACAATATAGTGTTCATACTGAGGAGAGAAACAAAATATCGATCCTATTATAGTTGTATCCATCTAGTACCAATATCAGTTAATATCAATACTATCGATATTTGGCTCAATCACCTCTACTGTGTCTTTTTCTAAAAAAAATACAAATAAAATGACAGCAACGCCACCTACCTTGTGGTGGAGGGTCGTGCAGCTGGTGTCACTCCGTTGCTGGTGCATGGATGGAATTAAAGTCCACTGGTTGGTGCTGGGCTGATAGCGTTCAACACTATTGAATCTGCTGTACCCATCCATGGCAGTTACACTGACATAGCAGCGATATGAATGCATTGGCACCAACTCCTGCCAGGTGTGTGTGGTCAGGTCAAACCTCTGCACAGTATTGAACTGCTCGCTGCCGTTGCAGCCACCCACACAGTACACCGATCCATCGAAGAAAGTGACACCGTGATAGACCCGGGGTAGGTCGCTGACATTAGGTATCTTCACCCAGCGCTTTGCACCGATGTCGTAGGCCTCTATGTCATTGATGGGACTGCCTTCACTCCAGCCTCCAACAGCCAAGATGATGGAGGAGGGCAGGTGAGGACAGGCCGGAGGGTTGCAAAACAATTACTTGACACTCTTCACTATTCCCCACTATTTCATATCCAATTATGATTTCCATGATGTAATGTGGATTAATCAAAGCCAGCCTGACCTGCAAAGTAGTGATGTGTCGGTCGTGAACGAAACGGCTCTTAGAGCCGGATCTTTGAAGTGAACGACGCGAGCCGTGATTTTTTTTTTCTTTCTCTCACCCTCTCTCTCGCACTTTTTTCCCGCTTCAATCCGCACGCGATGTGTATGTGAATAAAATTAAAGCTTAAAAATGCGAATATGTACTTAACTAATTTTAAATAGTTTTCAGATACATGGAAAACTATAATATTCATGTGTAGGCTACTGTAAATTTTGAGTTTAGCTCTAGCCTTCCTATTATTTTAGATGAAAATCCTCAAAGACATTTGAGCAGTTGTCCCCTCGTACACCATCCGCTCCTGCTTCACAATGAGCCGGTCGCTCTCAATGATTTTAACGAGTTCATTTGCAGAGAGCATCAGGAACTCATCAGAGGTGGTGACAAACGCCTTGAAATGGTTCAACATGAAGAGTAAGGCCTTCATCAGCTGTGGGCAGTAGCGGTTTTTGATACGGGCCACACGGGCGGTTGCCCGGGGCGGCATCGTGGTGGGGGGCGGCATCACGGACATCGGCAAAAAAAAATAAAAATTGCTCATACTCATGCTGCCCCGACGTCATGCCAGCGCATAGGCACCGATCGGTTTTCTATCGCCCATTTGCTGGGAGTAAGGGGGCCCTCCGTTTGCGAGGTGCGCCTGCTGCTTGCGGCACAGGGAGGAGAGGGCGGGGCGGCGGGGGATTCTCTGGCTGGCTGGAGCAGCATCTAATAACCAACTCGCAAAATAAAACAAAATAAAAACAAAACTACAAACACGAAAACACCAGACATTATGATACAGACTTATTCAGACCGGTGTTTTTTCGAAATTGTATATGCGAAAAGTGAGCGCGAGAGTCCTCGGTGCGCCTGCTTGGTGCTGAAGTCAAAGTAAACTTTATTGTCATCTCCGCTACATACAGTCCAGTATATAGAGAGACGAGACAACGAGGCTCCAGTTACAGCAGGGCAAGTAAACAAACAATAAATATAAGAAGAGTAAGAAAATAAATATACACTTTAGGATTAGAGGTAAAGGGATCAATAACAATTTAAAGTTTATAATTTACAGTTTGATGATTTAAAGTCTCACACACAACCTTTCGAAAGGGGAGGGGGGCAGCTGCTTCCAAATAGAGCACATTTCATTCATAATGTTGTAAATCCAAACCCATTATGTATTCATGATCTGAATCCTGGGCTGTGCCAAATCCCAGAAATACACCCTAGACAAAGCGAATCTGTGAACTAAGGTGTAGGTCTATTAGGTTACGTTGTGGTGATCCTCGGGTTGGGGGATGGGTGTTTATACTGGAGTGCAAAATGAAAACCAATGGAAGATGGACAAGAAAAGTTCAAAGCCATCAGGTGCTCAGTTTAGAAAAAAGAGAAAAGAAGAGGAGGAGAAACGAGCAAAAGATACAGGTAAGCAGATGTGTCATTGGATAATGGCAGGTCATCCTGAAACAATCAGAATCAGAATACTTTATTAATCCCTAAGGGAATTATGTGGGTCACAGTTGCTCCAAGAAGAAATGGTAAAAATAGTAACAGTAACAGACTAAACTCCAAACAATACATTATGTTACAGATTTTAATATTAATTAGTCATTGTCAATTGTTGATTTGTCCTGTTCTCATTGTATGACGAATTATGATGGCTCTTTGGTAGCCGTTTGCATACTATGCATACTCTCTCTCTCTTCATATGTGTGTGTGTGTGTGTATGTTTCTGTGGTGAAATTCAGTATGGTTCTGACAACAGTTTTATGTTAATGTACAATCCTTAATATGTTTTATGTGTGTGTCTGTGTGTGTGTGTGTGTGTGTGGGGGGGGGGGGGGGGGGGGGGGGGGGGGGGGGCGGCGCCAGAGGTGAGTGTTCGCCCAGGGCGCCAAACACGCTAGGACTGCCACTGGCTGTGGGTTGTAGTAGAAATCTGTAAACCCCCAGATGCCGATGCAGTTTTGTGGGGATATTTGCTTCTCCATGAAGTCGCTGCAGGCTTGCATGATGCCCGATATTCCGAACCTGTCTGCTGGTATGAAAAGCTCTTGCACGTTGTCTGTTGTCACAGGAAAAACCCCAGTGTAGGCAAATTCAATGATGAGCTTCACTGTGCCAGGTGTCACATCGGGAATGTCAAAGATTCGACAGTCTGGGGCTGACCAGCATGCAAAGAGAGCTCTCTGAGATGACGGGGAAAAGTATTAAAAATGAGATGTTGCACCACCCACATGTTCATACAGCATCACGCGTCATCGGTATGATTTATTTTTTAACACCAACCCCATTATGTCTCCAAAGGTTGATTCTGTTCATCTGGACGTAGCGTTTTCAGTTTCAGTCCAGATTTACTTACCTGGATGATTGAACATGCATCAAGACAAAAAACACCATCATGTGTTTTTGTTTGTTCAAATATAAACAAAGTGTGAGTAACAAATTGCACAAAAACACCAGATGTTGAGTCGAGTTCATATATGCAAATTGATTGGAGCTTCTTTCATACAGTAGTGCTTTCTCCTTCACGAGTAGCTCACAAATTAGTACTCCAACCATGCAGCAATACACAGAAAGTCAGAACTGACACTTCAGATTCAACTGGTGTAAACACTTGAAACTTTTATGCACTGATTTACAAACGTAAACAATTCGTAAACCGGTGCATAAAAGTCAAGTTTTTATAACTCAGCTATATCTATATATGTAATACACAAGTATTCATGATTAATGGAAATAAATAAATAAATAAATAAAAATTTTAATTTGCCCCTTAAGTTGAGCATTTGTTGAACTCTACTTCGAGTCACATGCAGTTTTCTGTAGTCACGACTTTTCCTCCACCCTTACAGCTTCTAAGGAGCACGAGAAAGGGTCTGTTCCCCTTTCCTCTTCCTGTGATTTTTTTTACTGACATCCACTGTCACATCTGTAATATAATATTTAAAGTAGGGAATTTCTTAGATGGAGGATACACCAAACCTAATGAAAAGATCCTAGAAGGACAAAGGTCCACTACTTAAATAACTTAAAATAATAACAGAAATGTAATCCATGGTCTCTAAACTGTGAAAAGGCCCAAGTTTCCTCACTGCATTAAATGAAAGGCTGGAAAACTCTGATTTGCACATATGACTTTATTATTATTATTATTATGTTATTATGTATTATAATTAAAACCCATTTTTAATTTAAGTAAGTATATTTGCATTATACTGAAATTATGTAAAATACACACAGAATTTGTTCAAATGGTTCCAGTTTATTGGCATCCACTGAATCACTTTCATTACAGAAAAAACATTATCCCTAGTGGCAGAGTCCTGGTAGTACAGACTGATTCTATATAGAAACACATACCACACAGCAAGTCAGTAAGAAAATATCTAAGTGTTATCTACAGTCAAGCACATCTGGGTTAAAATGTTACTGAAATCTTTCCTGGTTTTGGTTTTTATCAGATGAACATGAATTAATGAAATAATGGCTCCGCTTTAATGTTCGACATCCAAAATCCAAAAGTTTATTTTGACATTAGGGATCATGTTAAAGCCCAAACATCTGTTTTATGACCCCAGTAATGACTCTGACGAATGCATCCACACCTTTGGTTGAAGAAACGCTGCAGAAAACTGCTAATTTTCACCTGCTCTTTGAAAGATTTGGTGGTTCCAGACTTCCAGGAGAGGCTAATCTTTTTACTGCAAAGGTTTTACATGAACAGCACGTCTCAGCTGAGTGTTTGGAATCAGCAGATAAGCTACAGCTTCTACAATCTTTCTTTTATATAAGGAAAAAAAAAATCACCTCAGCTGCAGCAGCAGGAGTCGCCATGTGTTTCTGAAGATGCTAATGAAATGAGCAGTTTGTCTAGTTAAACATCTCTGACCTTTTTATCATAAACTTTTTCAATAAATGAATTTTTCTTTGTGTATCAGACAACTGAAAATTAAATATCAGTTAAGCAAAATGACAGATGGCCTTCTCGCAGAACTGTTCCTAAAAGGCTCGTACCAAAATAATGACTTTGGTAATTACCAACTTTTCCTGACCTCAATATCTAAATAAACACATTTGTTACAGGATGGATCACCCATGAAAAGAGAAAACAAAAACAAATATGAAGGGGATGCAGGCGTGAACCTGTTGAATACTTAAATCGATACAGGCAGGTAGAACTGTGGAATATTTAATAATTATTTTTGATCAGTCCAATGTGTCTATTTAATGTTGTTAAAGTAGAGAATGGCCAGTTCATTTCACAATAACATATAATTAATGCAACTACGCGACCCTTTTATTTAATGTTTCCAAACATGTTGTGATCAGTATATCAGCAAATGTTGTTTTCTGGCTCGTTCATCTTGACACTTCTTTTAATAACGGCTCAATCCTCCTGATGTCTTCATTTATTTTTATTTTTGCCTTCTTATCAATTACCTTTTCAAAAGATACAGCAATAGTTTTTTTAATTTTAGCATTTAGATGATCTTTTTTCAAACGTGCAGGATTTTATTAGCAAAACTCAAACTGTGCCTCTTTTCCACTAACGAACATAATGAGCTTCATCATATTTCAAATGAAAGCATGACAACAGTTCTTTTGAACCTTGTGCACCTTTGTATCAAAATAAGGAAAATCCTTACATACAGGAAAATAAAAAGTCCCTTGTCTTTAAAATTCCTGCCTGAATGATTGTATCCCACAAATCCCGTTTTTCAGACTCTACCAAGTGTTACTTTAATGAAAGCGCTGTGTGTGGCGTCCGGTGAAACAACCAAAAAAGCAACACATACTGAAGTGGCCTGATATTTTTTCTAACTATACACACACATACAAACTTACACACCGTAAATCAACAATCTCTCTAATTTGTCGATAAAAACCAAGCAAATAAAAGTCAAAAAGTAAACCTAATGAATGGTACATCCTCTTCACAGTGTAGCCACAGCCTTTAGGAATTAAGAGAGCGGACAGACAGCCTTTGCTCACTGAATCCGAACTATAACTTACAGCCAGATGTGTCAGGATGTGTCAGGACTGACACATCCTGACAACCAAGTTTACGTCTAAGCTCCTCCTCCTAAATCACTGAAACTTCCAGCATTTAAAACAAAATAAAAGCAACAGGAAACTTGTTCCAAGCTGGTGAAGTGGAATCCTTGACGATCGAGAGGGTACGGGGGAAAAAAACTAACAAAATAAACAGGCTGACAGAGTCTTTATTCTCCTCTGCAGAGCATTCTCATTTTACCAAAAGCCTTCCTCGTCCTCGTCCTGCAGGTTTGAGTTAGCAGGTGGGCTGCCGACTGTTAAGAGGATTGACCACACGTGTCCTCTGGCTGGAGACACAGCTGGGAGTATTTCTGTAAATCCAACGTGGAGCTGAGATTGGCTGGGGAGGAGCATACGGGAGACTTCGTCGAGGCAAAGGGTTCTCAATCGGTGGAGAAGAGGTCGCCTGCTGAGGGGAGCGGGGCCAGACCCCCAGTTACATTGGGCAGCAGCGAAAGGTCAGGGAGACTCTGGATGTGGGACTTGAGCTCCTTCCTCACCTGAGTCACCCTCGCCAGTTTCTGCTTATACTCCTACCGAAAACATGACGACACGCACAGGTATGAGCAAATTATACCTTTTTTAATATGAAAATATGTGAAGCAGGAAACAGAAGAGCCAGACAGTAAAGACGGGAGATGACCTCTAAAGCTGGATGCACCAAAATGTCAGTAAAAAATGTCAGAATTGTATTTAAACATCCAAGAATAAACGTCTGCCAACTGTGATAACCAGATCTGCTTTTTACAGTGTGCTGACCTTCTGACCTCTTTTATTTCTTGCCATGTCAGTAGAAATAAACATGTTTGCTGACAAATATAAAAAGCTGTTTTTATTTCCTCAGCTAATGTGAGTCACTGAACTTGACCTCAAACAGATCAGGGTGTTTTTACCTTTAGGTATTTTTCCTGCAGTTATCTGTGAAATAATATGGCATGCTGTATGGTAACTGCTATAATGAGTTCAGACATCTGTACTTAACTCTACACAAGTGTATTACAGGTATTACAGCTCCCTTTATTAATGAGACAAACACAAGCATTCAAACATCCTTTTCTAATGACTGTTGCGTCTGTCAAGTGCTTTACCTCCAGTTTCTTCTCTCTCTCCATGAGTGCCTCCTTCTGGCTGCTGATGTATTCAGTGAGCATACGTGCTAACTGCCGCCGGTCCTCCAGCTCTGCGGCCAGGCGCCCGTTATATTCTGCCAGCAGCAAGCAGGCTTCATCCACAGTTTTTGAGAGCTTGTCTGCGGCTTCTTTGTCTAGAGTTGAGCCAAAGTGTGTTGTTAATGTCAGAGCCTTAATTTAATCCGAGGTTACTCGAGATAAACACGCTCCTCTACAAGGAGTGCTTGATTGCTGTATATATGTTCTGTCCTAACATTTATTGATTGACTGTGAGTCTTTTTGGAAGGAACAATTCTATCACACTGAAAGCAGAGATAAAACAATCTAAGCTCAAGCTCTACAAAAAGATCTCCTGAGGCTGCTCTCTCCTTAGCTTTCTGTGGTCAGTGTGGTACACACCATACAAGACACCTGTGATGCTAATTACAGGGCACAATCTAGTTTACATTGGCTCTTTTCCACTAGTACCGGTACCTACTCGGCTCAACTCAACTGTACTCTACTCGTTTTGTCTCATTTTTCATTATAATCAACTACCATCTAATGTGGATGGGATCATTATAGCAATTTGACTGAAACTGCTGGGTTTAAAGAAAGTCTGTTTTGAATTTTGTGAAGGAGTCACTCTCATGACTCACCGAGTGACACCATTGACAGGCCAATTGGCAGCATGCAGTCTGTTAGCATGACATTTTTGGATCGATTCAGCTCGCTTGGTACCAGGTCCTACTACCAAAAACCATAAAAGCCGAGTCGAATTGAGCTCAGTAGGCACTAGTGGAATCAGTCTTTTCTAGGGGTACCATCATTTATACCCAGGCCAATTTCATTAGTTGTTTAAAAAAATGATTCTGCTGAACGACAATTTAAAAGCAATGTCTGATTTTCTTGAAGTTTTTTGTTTTAGTGTTATTACTTTTCTCAGTTTCAAGTTATTATTTTAGTGACCACTGTAGGTTGTTCTTTCTTTGACAGAAGGTTACCAACAATTTTGTCCAAAACCGAGCTGAGCTGTCCAAGCTTTACCTGTGATCTTCTCCAGCAGGGAAACATCCTGGACTTCCTGCGGCAGCGAGGCAATCTTCTGACGAACAGCTGCGTCACCTGATGCAGCGTTCTCTAAGTCCTGCAGGGCTTTTACCAGCTCCTCTGTCTGCACGTGTGCCAGAGTGTGTTTAAAGACAGGAGACAAGGAAAAAAGGAAGTGGGGGAAACAGTAATAAGAGATCAGTAAGAAGGCCAGTCAAAAATACCAGCATTTTAACATTATCTGGATTAAACGTTAGCATCTTCACCAGCTGAGTTGCCGAGGAATCTGCGTTGCGAGGAGAAGTGTGGCTTCTATAGTCGTTGTCATCATCGTCCTCATCTTCCTGGATCTTTTGATAGCTTCTTTTCACTGGCTTTTTTTCTTCTGCAGAGTGAAGTTTGGAGATAACAGAACAGAAAAAACACATCATGAGGTCACTAATGTGTTTCCTTTAACACCTATGATGGCAAACTGATGTCGACAGGATAAACACCCAAAATGTATTCATTGTTAGATAACATTTTGGGTACTTGAACGCTGCTCTTTCTGTTGTTCTGTGATACAAACTCAGTAAAAACCTGCCATTTACCTGCAAATGCAGGCGTGTCAACACACATGTTGTTAACAGTGAAAGAGTGAAAAGAAAGGCTTCCTGTTTGGAGAATTATTCAGTCGTAATCATTGTATTTACTCAGACGCAGCCCACTGATACAGTCACCTCATAAATCATGACAGCTCTCTAACAAACGTCCACAAAATGTGACTTCTTTCAGCACTGGTGATCCCGCCCATGTTTTTAAAGTGAAATGCTGTGATGTCAAACGCATCGTATACATTTACATACACCTGTGACAACATGTTATGTAATAGTCATCTAACCTGAAGGCCTGGGGCTGTTTGAGTCTTCTATGGCGAGTCTGAGCTGCTGGATGAAGTCGCTTCTGTAGAGGTTCCTCTCCTTCCAGATGTTCAGCAGTCTTTCCATGTGCTTTTTACAGTTCTCGTCTGCATCACTGCAGGGCGACGAGGGGAACAACAGAGTTCAGCACACAATAAGGGAATAACGAGTTACATAAAAATTTAAAATTTAAAGACGCACAGGAAGGCTATAAAAGATCAAAGCACATCCAGAGTTTTTATGACATATTTTCTAAAAAACAAAAGATAACGGGGGCTGCAGAAGTCCAGATAGGATCTGCTGTGCTTAATAGATAAGCAAAAAAACCCAAAATTCAAACAAATTATTTCCCATGCATCTACTTCCCCACACAGACTCACACATGTACTACATTCAGGAGAGTGAAATTTGGAGCCGACTTAGAGAACACGGTGGCCACCATTAAAATATACCTGGCAACATGGGAGCAGGCATCGACGAGCACAGACTCAAAGTCTTTGGTGAACTCAGGGCCTTTCTTCTTGCTGTTCTGGATGACATCATTAGCCAGATACAGGAATGTCAGCTTCCTGCTGCTTTTAGCTGCAAGATACATGAAAAATATCTCATTTAAAACGTTAGCTTTAACAAACTTAACAAGGAAAATTCACAGAGTGATTATCAGTTTCTCACATTCAAATTATTTTGAGTTTGAGTTGCAGTTTGAGTTTTAATTGGCATATTTTCCCTTCATCATGCCCATCTCCTTTACTTACTGCATAAGAATGAGGAAAAATATACTGTTAGTCGCAATTAAACTGGATTTACTAGTATTTCTATTCTTTCACACCCATGTAAGCTGACCATCTATAAGGTCTTAGGGCAGGGGTGTCAAACATAAGGCCCAAGGACCAAAATCAGCCTAGCACAGATTCCAATTCAGCCCACTAAACAGCTTTGGAAAACGTAGAAAGGTGCATAAATTTTGGTTTACAGCTTTTCCTACTGAGAAAGACCTCCCCCATGACTGTTCATACTGCACCAAAGTAATTAAGCAACAGATAAACAATTAACTGAGAGAAAAATAGTTTTTTTTCCCTACAATGCAGTATAACAGTTTATGTTTTTCTTTTACAATAGGTCCACAGTTTTAAGAAAGGCTATTTCCTATTAACAAAAAAAACCAAAACAGTACAGGACAGACTGGGCTGTAAGATACCAGAAGTCATCCTACCCATTTATTTCCTGAAACTAAGATAATTTCATGGATTAAATGCACAGTTAAACTTCTTTGCACTGACAGAAAGGGGCTTTGCAGTGTGCTGTACGTGGCTCACAGCGTAAAATGAGTTTGCCGTCTGTGCCTATGTCATGGCTTAGAAAGAAATGCATGTATTAATGCATGTACAGTGTCCTTTACTTGTTAGTTACCGGCTCTCTCTTTGGCTGCAACATACAACACAAATGTGTGGGGTTTTTTCAGGGGGGCAGTCAAGTCTCACCTTTTTTCAGCTCTCTGTGCCACACTTTGACGATGAGGGCCGAGTGTTTGCGGTGGTGGATGATCCACAGAGACAGAGTCTGGACGCTCTGCTGTGAGCTGCTCAGCTCCGACAGCTTCTTCTCCAGGGCGGACTCAGAGAAGGACGACATGCCGGTGAGTGAGTGTGCGCTTCCCTTGTGACCGGACCGACTCCGACCAGCTCTAACGCGACTGAGCCCCGAGCTATTTTGGAGAGACTCGCACTGTCATCAAAACTGAAGTTGTGCTGCTAACTTACTGACAGGTAGCATCAAACTGCTTCCCGCTCCTCCCAAACGTTACCTTAGCTCCCAGCTTCCTGAATTATCGACCAAATCCGCTAAAGCAAGCCTGCGATGAAGATGAGCCCCTTTATCAGCAGCTGCTTCTTCACTCACTCCAGTGTTTGTTTACAGCACCAGCTAACGTTAGCCAACCGAGCTAAGCAGCCATCTGCAGAGCAGTGCAGCCCTGTGCTAGCCTGTTCTCCAAACAGACTCTGGATACACAGAGCTTCTGTAACACGCCGGATTAATACGTGTCAACCCACCAGCATAAAAAACCCAACGACGAAGCGCTAACGGCGAAACTCACACTTTGGCTTTGGTCGCCTAACTCATCAAAAAGACTTCTTTCAAAAAATGGCAGCTTGCACTTTCACCTCGATGTTCGCGTCGCATGGTAGTGACGCAAGCAGAACCGGGCATCATCATCATCATCGTCTTTATCCGGGGATGAAGGCTATTTTGTTCATATCGCCACTGCTTAAATAACACAGATTTTTTTTAAAGACACTCCGTATCATCTATAACTTCACGAGAATTTTGAGAAATATATCTCAGTATTTTTGATGATTTAGAATATATATATATATATATTAGAACATGTAATAAGGCTATAAGTAAAAGTCGTTCACTAAAGTTTTTTGGGGTTTTTTGAACTGACAAAAGTATTTTTGTTTATTTTTCACTGCAGTTCAAATGCATTAAAACGGGCAATTTTACACTGTTAGATCAATATTTTGATTTGACTGATAGGCCAAAAACAATGGGAAGAGGAGGAGATGATTGGAGCTTTAGTTATAGGTCGAGCAGCCCATTGTTTTGTTATGCTATGTCCAAAATGCCGCTCTTCCACTTTGCAGTTTGACCGGCTGATCTTTTAAAAGCTGTAAGACCCGAACACTTATGTTTTATTGCTCCAGTTCAACACAAAGACATTACAAACAGTTGTTATATAGGAGTATAGTTAAATGTTGTACTTTTTTTCTTTGTGTACCTAATGATTAATCAAAACGTTGCCCAATTTCAGTCTATGCTTAGCTGTTTGCAATTCACTTTGTGTAATGTTATAATAATAAAGCATAAGAGTACATTAATAATAGCTGCTTTACACGTTTTTGGAAGGCTGAGAGGAAGAATTACACAGAGAGGAGTCACGTTGGTAAAGGTCAGTCTTATAAACCCTTTGTCATGAGTAGATTTTTCTTGTGACTGTTTTCAAGCTATGATTGCTTTAACTTGGATCTATTACTCATAAAGCTCTGTTATTAATCTGACTGCAATATGTCATTAAAAGACAAAACAGAGAGAATTTATCCCACTTCCCAGCTCATACGGACATATTAACAAATACCTTTCTGTTAAAAGTCTGCATATTGTGTGCATGCCATCAAATCTTTGTGTTTGTACAGACATTTGAATTTACATGGCTATTTGACTGCATAATACAGCGGATAATAAAATGCACTGTATTCCTGTTAAAACAATGGTTTTTCCCTGGATCTAAGCAAATTACATGTTAGTACAACAGGTGTGTTTGACAAAATACAGGTCAAATATCAACCAAAATGCAAATTCTGGCACACCTGTACAGCCCTCATGAAGGATTTGCACGTTACAAAATAAGTGTAGCTAATAAGACTAGCGTAACATGTAACATTATATACATTTGGAAATTCATTATTTGTTTTTTTTATTTGTTTGCTTTTAAAGCACCCTTGAGTGTTTTGAAAGAGCCGATTAATAAAATGTATTACTATTGTTGTTGTTGTTATTATTATTAATAGTGGTGGTATTGTTAGTAATATTATTATTATTGGCTTTTACATTTTCTAAAATGTCCTTCTGAGTAGGACATCACTTTCAAATTATACCTTTACAAGCTAACCTCCTGAGACCCTGAATCCTCATCTGGTGACATTAAATTTTTGCTTTCAGCATCTTATACTTGATTCTGCTCAATAAACCGTTTTTATATTATATTTCTTAAACATTGATGACTTTATTGGAGCTACGTTTTTTCATTCTATTTTTTAAGGAAAAATACTTTCTGTTCAAAGTAGATTCTTAGTTTTTGTGCTGATCCAGACACACTTTTGAGACACATTATTTCTAAGTAAAATTTAACAGATATTTTCTGTTTTGTGGGGAGCCGCTTTTTACTAAACGCACATCTTGTGGAATTTAACAAAAATAATATCATAAAATGTACTTACAAAAAGTATCCAGCAGCATCAGGCTAACATTTAACTCCCAAAACCTGTAATGTTGCCTTCATTTGTTGATAAATTCACTTTGTATCTATGTATGTAATGTATGTACATCACACTGAAATTGCAATATCATCTATAAGATTAAGATTTAATCTTATGATTTAAAATCCTTGAAAACAAAGCCTTACATTGGAAAAGACTATCAGCCCGAATAAATATGTTAAAAAGTGAATCTGCACTCACTCCATGTTAGTGGTCAAAGATTTATGAAAAAATCACTGGTCTGCCTCTTCATGACTTTCATTTATGCAAATCATTTCAACGGGAGGAAAACTCTAATGACACCAACAAATTCAACATGCAAAGTACCTTCACTCAGTAAACATTTTTCAGAAGAGTGGAAAATCCTCCCCTCTGCCAGCCCACACTTTTAAGAAGAGTTCCTGATCTGTTTTTGCACAACACACTGAGCTTCCACATGCAGATGTGCATAAGCTGACGCTAAAATACGAGCATGTCTGTTACTGTGCTACTTTCCTTGGGCTGGTTAGTGCTGCAGTCAGCTGATGGGACTCTAGATCACACCACTCACAGCCAGGGGATGTATCTGCAGGGGGACTTCTCCTTCGCTGGACTCTTTCCTCTCTTCTACACTAATGGGCTGAGTGGTTTGCCTGCTCTGGTTCCATGCAGAGAGTGAGTGTTTCTGTTTTATTAGACAGAAACCTGATAGATGCATTTCACTTGTGGACCAGTTAATATTGCCAGTTTTTTCAAACTCAACACTCTTTTTTTTTTTCTTCTCCAGAGGCAGTCCCAACAAACATGGTTTTCATCTGTTGCAAGCTATGAGATTTGCTGTGGAAGAAATCAACAGCAAAACAGGGGTGCTTTCTCTCCTACCAGGAGTGAAACTCGGCTACCAGATGTACGATATTTGCTCAGTACCGGCCAGTATTCTGGCCACCCTGGACCTGCTCGACCAACAGTATAGGAACATTTCTACACCTGAGGCACAGAACAACACAGCCTTTAATTCCAGTGATGCTCAAACATCTGTGGCTGTGATTGGGCCGGACAGCAGCAGCAACTCTTTCACCCCTGCTGCTTTGCTGGGGACCTCTCTTGTACCACAGGTAAGTTAATACCTGGAAGTCTTTGCTCGTGCCCATGAATTATTTTACATTCCACATTCACATCTTAAAAGAAACTCATTGCTCATTGCTCATTGTAGATCTCTTATGAAGCATCAAGTGAGCAGCTGAGCAACAAGATATACTATCCATCTTTTTTCCGCACAATTCCCAGTGACAAGAACCAGGTAGCTGCTATGATCCAGCTCCTGGTTCATTTCAACTGGACCTGGATCGCTCTCTTAGGCAGTGACAATGACTATGGGCTTCAGGCCATGAAGAGTCTGTCCCAGCAAGCATCCAGCTACGGCATCTGCATCGCCTATCAAGGAGTCATCCCCTCAGCCACAGATGAAACAGTCCAGATCATGAGGAACATGGTAACGGACATACTGACAACCCACGTCAATACCATTGTAGTCTTCTCCAGCAAGACGAAACTCAGTGGCTTCTTCCCATTTGTACTCGAGCGCAACATAACAGATAAGGTGTGGATTGGGACGGAGGACTGGTCAGTGGCAACTCTTATATCAGGCATAAGTGGAATCAACACAATCGGTACTGTGATCGGTGTGGCCGTCAAACCTATATCCATTCCCGGATTTGAGGAGTTTGAGAAAAAGATAGTCGAGGCTTCAATGCAACGCGCCAACGCTAATGTTACCACGAGCAATGGAAATGACTGCCTACAGAGCACAGACCTGTACAGCCTCGCCAGAAATAATTACTCTCTGGAGGAATATGACATCGCCTCTGCCTTCAATGTGTATAAAGCTGTGTATGCTTTGGCTGATGCTCTGCACACTACGCTTGGTTGTGATGCCGAAAAGTGCAACAAGAGAACCGTGCATCCATGGGAGGTGAGTTGATTTAAACTGATGTTTTGGTTTGGTTTGATTTGGGTTTATTCTTTACATAATTCTCATTTTCTGTCCTCCCCAGCTTTTTCAGCAGCTAAAGCATGTGCGATTTTCCCTGGAGAACACCTCTGTGTACTTTGATGCAAATGGAGATCCACCCACAGGATATGATATTGTTACCTGGATTTGGAGGGGCACTGACTGGTCCCTGAGAGTAGTGGGCTCCTTTACCCCAGACCCAGTTACGCTGACAGTTGATGCAGATCAAATTGAGTGGCGCGGAAAAGAAGGTTCAAGAGCAGTAAGAGCAACATGGTGTTTGGGTTTGTTTTATAGTTTAAAAAAATCTGAAATATTACAAAAAACACCAAAGAAAATTAAGTTCAAAGATTAAAAATTATCATTTTCATTTCTCATTTAAAAAGGTTAAACAAATATGTTTTTGATGTTGTGGTTTATGTGCATCTGTTGTATAACATTTATTTCTTCTGTTATTCTCTGCTCTCCCTTTCAACCAAGAGCTAGATCTATTAGAGATGACCTGTTTAAATAAAAGCTAATCTATAATATGTCTTTTTCTTTGGCTGTGTATAGGTGCCACTGTCCATCTGTTCTCCACCCTGCCCAACAGGCCACAAGAAGTTGCTGACAGGGCAGCATGAGTGCTGCTTCGACTGCCAGGCCTGTCCTGCTGCCACATTCCTCAATAAAAGTGGTAAACAAAGAAAAAGGAAAAAGGAGCAGTAAAGCACCTGGATAAATAGAAAACAGAGAGGCTGGCGGTGGAAAGGGGTTTCCTTGATCACATATTATCTCTATGTAGCAAAATGAGACTGAAAGTGAATCTGAGATTTTATGATCTCATAACAAAGATTATATAAAATCTATGTTTTTATTATAAAAGCCAGTAATAAATATGTGTCGTTTATCGGCATCGTCAGAGGTGCTGATTGTATGTAGTGCAAATACAACCCCCCCAAAATCATAAAGATAACCAAGAAATAAAAGTTAAGTTGTTCTGCTCCGGAAGTCAATATAGAGTTCAGCACGGGATACTGTCCATGTGGTAACTTATTTAAGATTTCTTCCAGTGAACAAAGTGATCCACGTTGCAACAGAGCGCCATTATCTGTTGTTGTGTGTAAAATTGTCCAACAGGTGGCGCTGAATGCACATTCTGACGCTGGAGCCAAACAACCCGAAAAAACAAAACAAGGGTCACAATGTTGAATAATAACAAATCACATATTATATGATTTCCAGCAAATGCTGTGTGTTTGACTTTAAGTTTCAGACTTGGGCTGGTGAATCTGAGCTCAACCAACAGTGGACACAACTGCTGTCCAGCTTTTATATCCCAGGTTTTCTTCAAGCTTTGCCTTTTCTCTTCCTTAGATCCTGTAATTTGTCAGCCGTGTCTGCCAGAGCAGTGGGCACCCCTGAGCAGTGAGCAGTGCCTGAACAGGACTGTCCTGCTGCTGGAATGGGACACCCCTCTCTCCATTGCCCTGCTCTTCTTTTTCGCCACCTGCCTTCTCATGATCTTTGGCACTGCAATAATCCTCCTGCTCAACCTGAACACACCCGTGGCCAAGTCTGCCGGGGGCCGCACCTGCCTCCTGATGCTGGCAGCCCTGACTGCAGCCACCATAAGCTCTTTGTGCCACTTTGGCCAGCCATCGCCTCTGGCCTGCATCTTCAAGCAGTCTCTATTCATGGACAGCTTCACTGTGTGCCTGGCCTGCATCACTGTGCGCGCCCTTCAGGTTGTCTGCATTTTTAAATTTGCATCCAAGCTGCCGCCAGCCTATGACAAGTGGGCAAAAAAACACGGGCCAGAGTTCACAATTTTCCTAGTGTCTGCCATCATCCTGATCATTTCCGTGCTCCGTGTGGCCCTCAACACCCCCAGGCCTTCCATGGATCTTGAATTCTACGAAGATCGCATCGTGCTCGAGTGCAGCAACACCCTCTCGGTCGGCTCTGGTGTTGAACTTGCTTATGTGTCCCTGGTCAGCGTTCTCTGCTTCACTTTCAGTTACATGGGCAAAGACCTGCCAGCCAATTACAACGAGGCCAAGTGCGTGACCTTCAGCCTCATGGTGTACATGATCTCCTGGATCAGCTTCTTCACCCTCTACCTCATCAGCAGAGATTCGTTCACCATGGCCGCACAAGTGTTCGCCACACTCTTCAGTGTCCTAGCCTTCCTCGGCGGATACTTTGTACCCAAAATTTATATTATTGTGCTGAGACCGCAAATGAACACAACTGCACATTTCCAGAATTGTATTCAAATGTATACCATGAAAAAATGAGTAGTGTGGTGATTTCATTACATTAACAGCACTTATATTCAAGGCAGCGCAAAATAATAGCTTTAAATGCGTTTTATTTAAAGAATGCTTATCTTGTGAGTGTATTTGTGTGTTATTAGATTGTGCATTCTTTTGCTTAGATGTCCTATAATTTCATTTCAGTGTAATTTAATTGTCAAGTTCAAGTTTCAAGTGAGTCAATAACAAAAAGCAGCTGGTTACAGAATAAAAGTTTGTTACAGCAAGTTGCAGAATGATACAACAACTCATTGCATGTCAAAGAAATCCCTAGCTGCTTTGTCTGTCTCTCTCTGTCTTTCTCTCTCTCTCACACACACACGCTGCTGCTGTTAGCTGTTGTTTGAGAGGATAGATGAAAAGGCCTTTTGTGGCTGGGAGGTCAGCTCTATTGACCAGTAGATGTGTGAGTAGAGTCGGAGGTTGGCTTTCCCACAGTCTCTCTGTCCACTCACAGGCTAATACCCTCGGTCAACAATCAAAGTGTGCCATGGGTGAACAAGCAGGAGTTTTATTGTCTGTACACAAAGAAGAGGCGCGAGAATAAAAATTCAGGAATTTCATTTCAACATCGCCCAACATACAAACTATCCGTTTGAATCCATGCAAAGGCACGTTTACACCTGTACCTGCAAACTGCTGTGGCCAACGTTTCACTGTGCTCTTGGCCGTGTTTGTCTTTCGTTACACTAAAATCAACAAACCATTAAAGTCACCCGAATACCAGCAGAGTCAAGGTTCCATTTGGGATGTGGCTATCCACACATTAATGATATTTTGCCATGAAGTCAAAGGGACAAAAATGTGCACAAAAAAACTATGTAAATCATTGTGGTGTGAAAACTAAGAAATTGCCTTTTCCACACTAGCAATTAAATCTATAATAACATGTTTTCTTTCAGCATCTTTTCCCCTGACACCACCAGTGCAATGATGCATCCTGTTTAATTATTCCCTGGGTGCATATCAGGAGCTTCTGCCCACGTTCCCCAGAGTAAATGCAGGCTGAGATAAGCAGCAGCTCCTGATAAGAGATGGATGGCACTCCATTCTCAGTCTGGAATGGTTTTATCTCCACTGAGCCAGCCTCTGATTGCTTCACTTCTCAGTTATTGATACATCTTCATCTGACACAAACCCCGATATGGCCTAATTAACGTGCCTTTGTCATGCTAATGACACGCTATAAAGTGAAGAGCAGTTCCAGAGCGTCAGAGCTGATAGTGTCATCCAAAATGAATCTGATCGCTTCACCTACACACCCACGTCTCCATGCATCACCAACCACGCCTCCTTTCACCACATCACGACCTGTGAGGGGAGATAACAAAGTTAGCACCTCTTGAGATTTAAACAGAGAGATGTAAATGAAATGCTTGAACAACAAAACCACCAATACTAAAAATCATCCACAGTTAAAATAAAATGTTCACATAAGAATATAAGCGTCCTTTTTTTATTTTAGGGAAAAAATTATTTGATAAAATACTAAGAGGTAGCAGCAAGCAGTGGCTTTGATTTTTCATTTCCAAGCATGCTGTTAGGAATACTGAGTGTTGGAAGCATGAATTTACAGTAAAACACAAGCTAGGAAAATGCTATTACGATCTATACTTGATTATAAGTATATGTGTACACGTGTGAGTAATTGTGAATACAATATGTAGGCCATAAATCTGGGCACTGTGGAGAATGTGTGATTGTTTTACTTAGTAGCATGGGGGACTGCTTTAGTTTTTAACATGCCAAGGTCAGCTGATTGTTTTTTGTGCCTTTGCATTGCAAATAAAATACATCTTGTCGTGTGTAGCTGACAAGATGCTGGCTGCAAATGCCAGCATCTAGATGCAATTTGCTGGATTTTTTAATGTGTTTTTCTGTTCACGTTGATTAGCATAAATCGAAGAAATCCTATCACATTTCCTGATTATGAAATCTACAAACCAAATGAGGAAAATGTGTGTACAGCAGTGTTGTCAAAACCCATTTTAAGTTTGCTGTTTAGATATGTACAGACCCAAACATCCTTATATCTGTTGCCTTGTAGATCAAACCATTAATGACCATCCCTACATTCATTGTTGAAAAGAGGTGTTAAAATAAAAATGCACTAAAAGAGGCAAAAAAATAAAGTGGTATTTTTTAATATATATATAGTACCAATGTGGACTTTTTTCATGAAATATATATAAATGTAAAAGAAGTCAGCAAGCATTTTTAATGATTGTTTCTTTTTATTTTTAATTGTCATACAAATGTTAGGAATGAGTTTTAAGAACTTTTACACGATAGCAGAACAGCAATATAAACATCTCAGTACAACATGTTAAAAATGTAAACCCATCTACACGCAAAACACACGCTTTGTAATCATACTGACACATCAAGTTTGGCATAGATACATCAAAACAGATGAGAAATATTCTCCACAGCAGCTGTCCATAAACACAGCATGGCAGACACATATACAGTAACATCGAGTAGTCCAAAGATAAAACTCCACTGGAGTAAACAACAAAACTATCAATACTCAAAATCAAAATCAACCTCCAGCTTTAAACGCAAAGGGAAAGTACGTATTAAGAGTCACAGCGGGATCTTCAGCTATGTGAGAGCTGTTGCTTTTACTTGTCCATCAATGTGATGAGACGCTAAGGAAACCCATCAGGAATGAGCAGGCTGGAAAAATATATTTCCTACATGGTGAGGGAGAGTTCAGCACCCCTCATGTCTCAGTCTCTGCCTCTACCAAGGCCTCCACACGGGGCCTCTGCTCCCGCTGTCCTGCACTGTGGTGGGCCTGAGTGTGAAGCAGACTGGGGAGGAGCTGCTGGCTGTCTGGGCTTGAAGGAGTTTCTGGTCCTGCTGCTGCTGGAGTCCCTGCAGAGGGGCGAGAGAAGCCTCTGAGCCAGCTGAAAGGAAGTGCACAGGGTCCCTCCAGCACTGAGAGTAGGCCTGGTTGTAGTCGCTCTGACAGAGGCCTGTCTGCAGCTGCTGCCTCAGGAAGCTCACAGTCATCTCCAAGATGTCAGCCTTCTCTAGCTTGGAGTTGGGCTCTTGCTTGTGAAACTCCTTCTCCAGAATGACTTTCAGCTGCTCGATGCAGCTGTTGATGCGATCCCTGCGCATTTTCTCCACAATGGGTTTCCTCATCTGAGAAGGAGAAGGCAGACAAGTAAGTTCACGTTTCAAGTCAGCAATGCACAAGCCGATCTAAAAATCTCCTGTGGTACTCACTTTAATGTTATCCTTCTCAGAGATCCTGATGTGGTGAACAGAGGAGTAGTTTGTTGAGTAAGGAGCCATGTCTCTGCAGAGGTGAAGTGAGCAGCTTCTTCTGGGCAAGCAGTGTTAGCTCTGATGTCTCTGGAGGAGCCACTCCTCATTTTATACTGGGAGATTAGCATAACAAAGTCATGTGGCTGAGGCAGGGCTGGGGTTCCCACACTCTGACCAGTGGGACTCCCAACAACAACAATGGAGGAGACGTCAATAACTCAGAGAGCATTTATCTGTGCTGGGCATGTTTCCCAAGATAAGCAACAGGTAATTAAGAGTTAATCAGAGGTGCTATCTCAGAATTTATATCAGCTGGATTGATCAGAATTTTTTTTCTGTTTTTTAATTCTGATCAGAGGTAGTAAAATACACAAAAGAGAGAATCTCTCCAGGGGGAGGGGGTGACTGCAGTTAAGGACCAAATGCGTTACTGCAATAAAACAATATAAATCCCGCTTCAAAGAACACTTGAGCACTTTACTGCTCAGACAGCAAAGTGTGGAGAGGACAGAAAATGTTGTTTTTGGAATAATAAAGGCCTCGGGTATGACTCCAGGCAGTCCCATCAAAGTTAGGCTGAAGGAAGTTTAAAATGAGGGAGTAAAACGAGGTGAGAGGACAGGACAATCAAAGAAGTCTTAGATGAAACTTATTCGTCTACCACCTGTTGCTTTTCCAACTCCGCCCCACTCAAGCCTTGACATTAAGGTTTCCCACGGGGATCGCGAGTAAGGGAAAGCTTCAGCAGTGTATCTCGCGCATATTCAAAGCTACAGACGACCCAGGTGTGAAAGGAGGTGAGTGGTGTAAGTTGTCTGGCCCGAGCCGGGCCGACCAACGCGTGCGCTTCAAAATGCCCAACAAGCGATTTTTTTGCGCTTGTGTTGACGCACAGCGTGAGGCGTTTACTCAGCCTCTTGTTCCTCTTATTAAAGACAAACAGGGGCGGGAGCGCATATTAGCCATGTTTATATTTGCCCTCATATAGAAAGACAAACAAAGAAAGACCCAAAAGTGCCACCCTGCTGGAGAGAGTCACCGAATCATGAATTTATTACAAAACTAATAAATTTAGCATATTTTGCAGATATCTTTATTACTGGTCATGACTTCTTCTGAAAAATTGTTGGCAGCCTTTAATCAAAAGTCCTTGCCTCGCTTCCTCCGAGGGTCTGCAGACTCTGCTGTAAATGAACTGTGTCAAATTAGTGTCAAGTTAATGGCATTATGAGCGGGGCTGGCAGTGTGCCTCTGAGGGTCTCCATCATTGGCTGGCCCCAGATGTGAAGCTGGCCCAGTGTGAGTAGTCCCATCTCCCCAGTTTCCCACCAGCCCCCAACATCAGGCTAAATGGGCTACAAAAGCCATGCGGCTCCTCCACGCTCCGAGGAATGTTAATTGATCTTTTGTTGCAGCTCAAACAGAAACTCTGTGTCCTGGTCCATCTGGGAAAAATCAAGTCAACTGGCTTCACTGCCTGTCTGTATGGAGGTTTTGGTCTGTGCTTTCAGTTACCCATCTATAGTGCTGAGAGAAGAACTAAAGGTTTCATCACAAAGGAAGAACTACAGAGATGCAGTACTGTTAAAAGTCTTGGGCCGCCCCTTGATTTCTTTAGACTTTGCTTCCAAGGAGCCAGACCTTTTCTTTGTAATATTTCAAAGTGTCAATAGTTCTCTCTGAAGGTTTTGGGACGTGCATCTTTGTAACCAATTTTGTTTTTGATTCTTGTTTGTTTGTTAAGCTAAACTATGAGTCATTCAATAATAAAAAAGCCCCTAATTCAAGTGATGAACCAGTGTTGTGTCTACACATAAAAGACACAACACTGGCACATAGGCACTTTGTTACTACTAGTCTGTTGCAAAAACATATAATATAATATAATTTAAACCTACTTCTTTATTGAAATGTATGAAAATTGCTAAAAATAACACAGCTTGAGAGTCATAAAATAGTATATTTACACGAACAAGGTGATTCCCAAAGAGGTCTTAGTAGCGAACTTGGCATATCTCTGCCCAGTTTGAAGTGTGTCTCTACAGTGTCTTTACATCTATTTACATCAGATGTACAGTATCTGAAAGTCATGTCTTTAAGAAATAGGAAAAATTAAAGAAAAGCTTTAACACCAGATCTGATGGATGTATCTGTCCCTTCAGTTGATTCATCTACTATTCATAAGCCTCATCAGAAGTGGTCTCAGTGGAAGGGTGGTTTTTAAGAAGCCGTTCATAAAGAGGGGAAACAGAGAGAAGGCTGAGGTATGAAAAATTACACCAGAACTGGACTTAAAGTCAGACACAACAGGTCTGGTAGAGTGATGAATTCAAAGTCGACATTTATGGTTTGAGTCATCATCAATGTGTACAGAGGAGGTAAGGAGAGAGGTAAAGCTGGGTGTGCGTACAGCCATCTGTGCAGTCAGCTGGTGGTGTTTGAGAGCTTGTCAAAATTGATGAAATTATGAACACAGAAAAGTTCAGGCTGTTGTCACACCAAATATTGGAACTCACTAGATTATACGATTGTCTGTTTTTGTCTTATACACTATATTTCCATTTCTTCTTGCACATTTTTCAATGCCCATATTTCCAATTTTCATAGAAAAATCTAAAATAAATAAATGAGGGGAGTCTCAAAACTTTTGTACAGCAGTGAGTCCAGTCAGTGGCAGCATCCCCACCACAAGTCATGTAAAAGCAGCATCTGAACAGTAGAAAATGCTCAAAAAGTGCTACAGGTATTGAACAATAATTCACAATAAATCTGATATGAGAGAGATTAAAGCAGGTAAAAGGTAAATCTCTAATCTCTGGAGGTAATGAGATAATTAAAATTCACTGTAATGGAGCCCTGTTTTGTTTTTTTTCTCTCTTTCTCTTCTTACATCTGTGTGGCCCATATCAGCAGTACTACTTAAAACTGTTGTCATTACTGAAAAATCAAAAAAATCCAGTAACTTTCAATGAGCCCAGTGCTTTTTAAATCTCTTTTTTTCTCTTTGTCATCATGTCAGTGCGAAGTTCTCCTCCTTTGGAAGTTGGTGTGCACTACATGGCTGCTGGGGGTCTTTGTCTACAAGTGTGTGGGAAGACGAGTCCCCCTCCCACCAGCCGCCTGAGAGCGCTGAATTCATGCCATAAAGTCTCGGCCATTGCTCAGACCTGCGGCGGCACAGAGCTGCTTCCCGTCAGCCATCTCTCTGTGAGTGTGGTATCTCCCGTTTCCCACACTCTGCGCCTATTCACTGGTCCCAAGATGGGAACAATAGAAGTGTGTCTTGTTACACATCACATTAGCTACGGTGTTTGATCTCCTGTTAGGGGGGGGGGGCAGCTTCAGCCAGACCATCTGGCCTGGCAAACTAGACCCTGAGAAAGTCCCACATTCTCCACAACTTCAGCGTACACAAATAATTGTGAAAGACTTTTGTGGCACTTAAGAGATAATTCAAGCACTGCATAACATACAAAGACAATCACAAGAGAGAAAAGCGGCATATGTGGCCTGCTGGGGTGTCTACATACTGATTTTTGATTTTTTTTTAAGCACCTGTTGATGATTACCAGGTTGGATAAGATGACATGTTAATGATACCTGTGGTAAATGTTAGGCACAAGAAAGCAGAGACTGATTCAAAATCACCTTTAGCTAAACAAGACACTCTCCTGAATCAGTAAATTAACATTAACGATTCAAACTCTTTAGTTGCATTCTGTTCAAATTACTGTCACTTAAAATGACTTGAAAATGTAGTCATTTCGTAAGAATTATCATTTAATTTAAGCACTTGTAGAGTGCCACCATTCAGCTCCACCAGACCTGTGCAAACAGATGTATTATACACCTGGCACTATGGCAGCAAAAAAAGACAGACTTGTACTTTTTAATTGGCATCACTCTTTAAATGGTAAAAACTTGCATCTAGTTGGAGTTTCTGTTATATCTCCATTTTATTTTCCCCATTTCCTAAGTCTTTACAATGTTTAGAAGGTTTGTAGTGATGTAAGTGACTAATTACTGGAGCCATAGATGCATAAATGGTGATCAAACCACCAAATATTTAGTACTAACCTAACGAATCTTTACAAGAACCAGGGCTCAATTCTTACACTGAACTAAAGCTGCTGTCAGTTCTAGTATGACTGGATTTAAGTTTTTAGTCCCCCACTCCACCAGCTCCCCTCTCTCTCTCTCACTCTGGTGTACAGAAATGAATCGATCAGTAATAAATCAAGACATATTTAGCACTGTAGTTTTCTTTAAAAGAAAGCACATTGCGATTACTTATATTTGCAGAACTTCATCAGAAGTTTCTCATTTATTTTTTTTTCAATATCAAACTCCGCAAGGAAGCAATAAATCAGATTCTTTTTACAAAGATTGATTTCAGCACAAAAGGCCTTTATAAAAGGCATTGTTATGAAGATTTTAAAAATCCATTATGAACATTACAAGTGGACAGGTAACGGTTACAGTATCAGTATCCTTCATACACAGGCCAAATGATGGTTACAAATAGAACAAAGTATAATCGTTATAAGATTTACAATACAGGTGGATCCATGGGATCTCTCTATGGCTTGTTTTTGATTCATCAACAGCAAACTGATGAAACACGTCAATCAGTGACACTCAGCATCAGGGACAGACAGTAAACACATCGATCAGTGTCTCGGACACTTAAATAGTTTCAAACCAATGTGGTTAATATAATTCAATGATGTTTGCAAAACAAACAAAAAGTCAGGAGCAGTTTTCCCACAGGGACAATTAACGCATTCACAGAATGAGCACTCCAAATAATAAAGCGCGTATCATATATAATACACTAAATAATTTCAGTCCTTCCAAAGGAGTACTGGCACATCGTGCTGATTTCACCACAAAATAAAACACTTGACAGTATTGAATCTTCTGCTAAAGCAGAAAAAAGCAGACTTCTCTATAAGTCCTTAACTCTCTGTCCATGACGTTCACAGACGTAGTTCTCTCTCGGTTCACAGGTGATCCCGCCTCCATGTTACCAGGGCCTCCACAGAGCACAGCTGACCTGGCTTACGCCCTTGCTGGAGCTGACCTGATGGAGTGGGGAGCCAGGAGGGGAGGGGAGGTTGCAGGGACTGTGGCTGGTCCCGCTGGACGCCTGCAGGCCATGAAAGTGGCTGAGTAGCAGCCTGTGGGCTTGAGTCTGGACCTGGCAGTGGGACAGGAAGCTGACAGCCTCCTGCACGCAGTGGGAGTAACCGTCGCTAGCCGCCACCGGGCTAGAGGTCAAGCCGGCCTGCTTCTGCTGCTGGTGCCAGTTTCTCAGATATGACACAGCCATCTCCAGGATGTCAGCCTTCTCCTGCTTGGAGTCAGGCTGCTGCCTGAGGAACTCGGGCCCCAGCAGGGATTTCAGCTGCTCGATGCTGGTGTTGATGCGGTCTCTGCGTAGTTTCTCTACCATTGGCTTTCTCAGCTGAAGAAAAGAAGAGGAAAAAAAAGGTATTTTAGTCAAATTGAACATTGCTTTTAATTGAATTATTTGTACCAACACAAATCCAGTTATGAGACTTTTCTGAAAAAAGTATTTACCTTGTGAGCAGGGGTCAGGTGTTCCTTGTTTACTTGTCCAAAAACAGAGGGAGCCATTGCTGTGGAGTCAGGGTCTCTACTCGGGTTGAAGAGCTGGTTGGATCTGAGCTGCGTTCTCCTCTCCTCTGCCACTGCCCTGTATTTATACACCCAAATCTCCATATGAATGTGTGAGTCTTAGGCTTGATGGAGTTTCTCACAGTCCCCGGGCCAATGGGAGTGCTGGGAAGGGCTTTGAGGAACGCAGGGCTGCCACATGCTCAATGAAGTGTTTATAGCCGTGGGGACAATGAGTGTGTCTCTGGGGAGCAGGTGGAGGAATAGACTGCAAGAGAAAGAGCCCGGAGTGGAGTGGGCAGAGGGAGGGGGGCTGAGTGGGGGTAGATGGGAGACTGACCCGGTGCTTGTGCTGATATGGGAAAGTGGTGACCCCAGAGGGAAGCATGCCGCTGTCTCATGTCATCTTCGCCGCCATGTAATTGAAGACAAAGTGCCTCTGCCACCAGGCACACGTGGGTGTTACAGCGGGCCAAGCATTAGAGAAAGACCAACATGCAGCCACTTCCACCAGTGTGAAATGGCAGACTTTCCTCGCAGAGCTGTGCAACAGGTTGAGGTGCCTCGAAGATTCAAAGAGAAAGAAAGCAACAGATTTGCAACTTAAAAATATTCAGCTGAAAAAGAAAAGAGAATATTTAGACTATGAATATTTAACCCTTTTTTCAGATAATCTGATTAAACTGTTATATGTTTATAAGGTGTTTCTTAATTCAAGGTTTAGTACAATCCTTGAGAGACAGCTGCATAATCTGACCAAATCACTCACACAATATCCAGCCCTGATGAAGCTGAAGTCATTTTTTCATTACATTCACCAATCTCAAGCCTTTTTATAGAGATTTGTGTGACATCTAAAGACTGTAGAGCTGATGCAAAGTGTACTCTCTCAGTTACAAAAAAGTACTGCCATTCAAAATTTGCCTGTTGTAATGACTCATTAGTGATCCCTTTGATGTTCAGTTTGTCAGCTTTAATCTGATGAACGTGATTAGAGCCGTGTGTGAATTGTAAAGTGCTTCAGCTTTAAGCTTTCACGCTCCCAGCGCATGCTGACACATCAGGCAACCCCCCCACAAACTCATGCAGACAGCCACACTCTCATTCACTTTCCCTACCCCACACACACACTCACACACCCACACAGCTGGCTGACCTGCATGCCGCTGGCCACGTCTCAGTCACACGCTCCCTTCCTGCCTGTGTGGAACGTGGGAGCCGCTGTGGTCCCAGGCTTCCCACACTTCAGTGTTTAATGACTCTGAGGCCGCCTGCACAAAGGAAGTGTGCCCCATCACACAAAGATTGAGTGACCAACCCCCCCTTCGAGCCCCACTAACAACACATGCACGCACACACTCAGGAAAACGGGGCTGTCAACAGGGCTTCCAGGCACACCATCTGGATGGATTGTATGCCATTGTCGGCCGATCAAGCGCGGGAGATGTTTACCGTGAGAATTGGAGAGGCTGAAATAGAGACAGAAAGTTAAATAAGAAGAATAGGGAGTGTGTGTGTGTGTGTGTGTGGAGGGTGGGAAACTTTCTGGATAGGATGATGAACTTTTTTTTAAGAATCTGTGAATAAAAAGGTGCAAAACTCTTACATTGTTTGACATGAAAAGTTGAGAAAAAAGTGAAAACCACTTCACTTTCTCAGGTTGTTGCAACAGAAAAGGGATTATTCTATATTAAAGACTAATATAACAGGTACTAACAACACTTAGATTGTCTGTGATGATGCTTTTTGTTGCCCTCACATAGATCACATTTCCAAAAATGTATCTAAATATTTAGGTTGCCTATCTGGAAACTCTGCCCACCAATGGACGTATTTCTCATCCAGGAGGCACGTCCTCAGACAGATGTTGTCCTCCACGTTCCCACCACATATCACTCCCAGTGGATACAATAACAAGGATATCTCCCTCAACAAGGGGCAAGCAATGGGCCCCTCCCACCTGTTTGTTTGGATTCGGGCCATTGTACCCCAATGAATTCAACTAATTCATTCACATCCTATTGTATTAATGCTGCTTTGTGATTGGCCAAACACTGTGAGAACCAACATCACATTAAATCAGTGGGAAAGTTGGCATAAGTATATAAATGAGGGAGGTCTTTGTGGGTAAAATCATAACCCTGAACGTTTTCTTGTAACCCACACGGGCCTGGACTCGCGGGACGCCATCCGACTGCATATCCGCCATGAGGGATCAACACACAACGTAAGCTCGAATACAAGAAACTTAATGATAGAAGTAGATCATCCTAGGCTTGATCCTAGTTTTGAATAGGCGTCACAGCAATGTTTTTTTCCACTATCTGTGAATTTGACTCAAAAGTGATTGAAAGTTTTGTTTTTTTCCTTTTTTTTTAATGTTGAATGAATGTTACCAAAACCATTTCTACATGTGCTGTCATTATTTAAGCATGCTGGTAGTTTTCTCTTGGAAACGACTCAATTCTCTGCATCTACCACTAATCTGATGTTTCTCCATCTCCTTCCACAGCCTGTGTAAGATGATGAATTTGGAAAGGAAGTGCACAGACAGAGCAGTGAGGCTCCGCTCCACGTTAGAGAGCCATCTAAGCACTGGAATGATCAGCTCTGACGTGTGGGACAAGACGGTCTCCTTTTTCACAGTGAAGAAGGCCTTCATTTTCCATAATGGCTACACCAAATCCTCCAGAGAGGCCATGAGGCTGTTCCCCTCACCTTCTGAGGATGTGTCGCCTTTGTGTTGCCAGTAAGAAGTGCACCGAAAGAGGGTTGAAATACGAAGAGGAATACAAAATCTAGGGATTTTTATAAACTTTTTTCTCCAAATGTCTTCTTAAGCACAAATGGTGGAAAAGATGGGAGTTCTCATTATCTGACTACCTGCACCATGATCCTATTGGTCATTGTACAGGCCCTAGAAATGTGCATGTTATGCCTTAAACCTAAGTACTTCTTAGAACTTTAAGACCATGTTATTACAGTTTTATTAAACTGAAAGTCATATTCCTTTGTATAAAGGGTAAAAGTTATTTTTATGCCAATGCATAC
The DNA here is from genome assembly GCF_036321145.2 of Pelmatolapia mariae. Classification (NCBI taxonomy): domain Eukaryota; kingdom Metazoa; phylum Chordata; class Actinopteri; order Cichliformes; family Cichlidae; genus Pelmatolapia; species Pelmatolapia mariae. The sequence goes on along the minus strand of NC_086244.1, from coordinate 31,078,587 downwards.
TTTTTGTAAATGTTTAAGATATTGTCAGTCATGTATAAAATTTGTTGCTGAAAGCCATAAGTGAAAAGTGCAATGTGCTTTCCTGTGCAATTTTAAGTAAAATGACATGTTTTCCCATCATGTGCTGCTTGTTTTGCTTTCTAACAAAATGGATTTAAAAATATATATATGTATTTCTTTATTTTGTTTGCTCCGGCGCTTTCAAAATGTAAATGCTTAAATTATGATTCTGTGTTGAGCCCAGAAAGGTTCGACTTCCATATCTTGCACTTTAGTGTCATACTCAATGTCACCCTCTAGTGTGCATTAATGCAACAACACTTCACATGTGATCCACAATTATTCAACCATGAATTCTCAGAGCTCTGCTTTAAAGCTGCAAACTTAAAAGTGCTCTTAAATACATTTCTGGAGTTTTAACCCTCTGTGCATGAAAAGAGGAAGTAATCAGACTGGGGACTTACCATCTTACACCACTACGCACATGCCTACATTTTTAATGAAAAGTATACTGATTGATGTAAAGTGCTGCGCAAAAGGTCTCTAGCCACCCTTCATTTCTTTACATTTTGCTTGAAAAACTTGGAAGTAGGTGCAGCAGTTAGTTGAAATGTGCAAATATATAAAGGGGAAAAACAGATTGTGCAGTTGTAAGTCTTCCTATTCTTCATCTAAACTATCAGGGAGCATTCTTGTGATATACTTTAAGTAGTCTTCAGGAATAGCTCTCCAGGCTTCTTGAAGCACCCAGGATCCAGACCTTCAGAGAGCCTGGGGAACTATTCCTCAAGACCACCTAAAGAAGTTGTAAGAAAATATGCCGCCTTTGAAGCAAAATATAAAGAAATTAATTTTAATGAATCCGTCAAAGACTAAATCAATCCAGCAGATATGAGATCCAATTTAAACTACACTTTCCACATTATTTAGAGTTCATTTGTATTCTGTGCATGTTTACAGACAGCAGTGTTATGAGCACTGTCATACGATTAAAGGAAACAAAGGTGCAGGTTTTAATATTTTTTTTCCCCAAATGTAGAAACCAGCTGGAACAGAAGAGGTTACCCTGAATCAGATTTGGAATTATTACGGCTTTATTAATCATAGGCTAAATTCAAAAAGCAGACATTCAGCAACAGTTAAACATCGTATAGCAGCGGGAATAGGTGAATTGACAAGAAACTGGGTGAACTCCACACCATGCATTCAGCTCTTGAGTACAAGGGTGCTGTATTAACTGTAAGTTGAAAGTTTGCTCAACTGTTGAGGGTAAAAGTGAGACTTTGCTTTCCAGAAATCTGTTCTGGAAACTGACGTGTGTTTCCAGAAATTTTGAGGAAAACCAAAACCTAAATTAAAGAGTGCAGAGAGGCTCGAGAGGAAAAAAAAAAGTCAAAACAATTAGTCAAAAGAGAAAAAGTGTAAAGGATATAATGTAGGTCTATGTTTATTATTCATTTAGACAAGTCTGGTGTTTCATTGCAACAGATGGAAATGTTTTCATCAATCCAAAGTTTACTTCATCACCAAGGCATAGCTTTATGGAAGAAAATAAAACACTTCATTGTTCTTTCCCCCTCTTTGCTTCCAAGGTTGATAAAAGAAAAAAAAAACCCAAACTGCTTTTTTGTTTCCCTGTCCGTCACTCAAATTCCAGTTAGACCCTACATGAAGATCAAACAGCAAAAGCCCAGAAGGACAGGTTAGCTTGCAACCATGTGACAGTGAAACCTTCTGCCATTTTAAAAAACCCTGACCAAAAACAAACTTAAAGCAAAACAAAAATGGAAAGAAAAAACAAAACAAAAAAGGAAAATGAGATAAAATCAAATGCCACTCTTCATAGGTGGTGGGTCAAATACCCAAAACATTTTAGTTATTGTACCCCAAAGAGAGGGGGAGGAGTTTAAAGCCAAAAGATAGGATCACAACAAAACAGAATTCGTAAGCTGTTCCCATCAACAAAAAAAACTATTATTTCTTCTTTTCACATGAATCATTAAATTCAGCTGGCCTTTTTTTTGATAATCTACGGCATCATAAAGAGACAGATGCCTTGATGGTGACAGCTGTGAAGGGTTGTGGCTGGGTGGTCGGCAGAGCCCTGCTTCTTTTTTCTCAAGCTTCCTGAAACAAAACAAGTTGTGATCTCAACTCTAGTCTGAAAGAGTTTGAATCAAAGTGTAAATTTTGTGTGCCCTCCCCAACCTTTGACAGCACAGTGTTTCTGTGTTAAACTTTACAGAGATGGATCTTTTCTCTTTTTCTTTGTTGTTTTTTTTTTAAACTACACATAGTTTCTGCTTAAAGATAATTTGAAGATGTCATATGGGAGTGGGAGTTAAGTAGGAAGCGTGGTGTATACACTGTGTGAATATCAGTGTGTAAAAAGTAAATTTTTGTTCAGCTGGTAGGTGTCCAGATGATAATTGCAGGGGCGTTTTGTGTTTGAGGGGTTGTGGTTTGAGGTTGACCATTAGGGCAAAGAGTTCAACAAATCCTGCAGGAAGAGGTCCGGGTCTGGAATTTCAGAGAGGAGACCTGAAAAACAAAGAGTTTAATAGTAACATTCGACCAACACCACAGTTTATTATTCACACCAGAAAAGAAAGGTCATAAATTCAAAGAAAAATGGCATCAGAGAAGACGAAAATCCACTGTGAAGCTTGTTTATACTTCTGCACTGAATAATGCAAATCCTCTGATTCACTGACGGCATTTATTTGGGATGGATTTCACTGAAATTTCACTACCAAAACTTTCTTTTTTTGTGGGCTTTCTCTATCTGAGATGATTTATCTTGTCTAAAAAGAAGTAGTATCAGAATAGTATCAGCCAGAAACATAGGTGTGTGTGCATACTGACCTACAACATCAAAGAACTCTGACAGGGATTCAGCGGGCATGAGTTCATCCTGGAAAGCCCTGAGCACACGCTCTGAGGCCTCATAGATGGGCATGTCATTGTGACGGACATATTCTGCCAGTGAGAAGGACCAGCCGCCCTCTGTGTTGCTGGTTGGTACCTTCTGTAAAAACAAAATCAAGAGCAGAAGAGGGAGTTACAGTATATTATCTAATTATCTAATGTCAGTGTTCCCATTAGATTGAAAATGTCCCTAAAAAACCCCCAAAACAAACAAACAATATTCTGAATTCTGTTTTTACAGGTAATGATTCCTATCCCCAAAATTGAAAGAGCATAATACCATCGTTTTACAGTATTGACAGGCAAAATACTTTACCCTGAACATGTCGTAGACCAGGTCCACCAGGCCCCAGAAGAGAAGAGGTGAGCGATACACTGCATATTCCTTTGGTGTTTTATCTGTGAGCCTGAGAATAGATAAGAGAAGATGTGGATGAAGACCGTCTGAGATAAATAATGGACACAACATTCAATGTTTGTTCCTTTTTCTTTTTAAATTTATAAACACCTGCTTTACTGGTCAATACTCACGTCTTAGATGTATTCAAAATAACATTACACTAGTGAAAAAGTTTCCTGTTGGAATTATTGGCAAACAAATTAATAATTTGGCACTGAACTTGCTCCCTGCTTGAAGGATTTAATTAATATCACAGACAAAGGTGCCCTGCATTGAGTGTAAAACAAATGGAGACAGGAAAGGAAAGGTCTCATACTTGTTTGCACAGGCTGCCGAGACTTTACGGGCATGCGCAGTGACCAGAAGTCTCCGCAGGAAGTACAGACGAGAACTTCTCCACCGTTCGGGTGGCATGATGTGCATGGCCAGGATGGTGTAATAGTGGGGCCCTTCAACTTCATATGAGCTTTCAACCCATTTCTCACATGGTTGCTCCTGGAAACTCTGCAGGTTCTTCTCCTCTCGGGACGTAGCCCTTGTACTACAGTGACAGAATTTGCAAAGTGAAATAAGGTGAGATGGGAATGAGAACTATCAGCTGTAAAGTCAAACTTTGGATTTGTGTTTTATTTTAAGCCTCATCAGTCCCACACATGTATCAACTCAGCATTGATATTGAGTAAATGTCTGCAAGTGTTTTCTGTGCACATCAAAAATGTACATACGTGTTGAGGACATAGAGAACAGTGTGGATGATGTAGGGGATGAGGTGGATGTTGCTCTCTCGACCTCCACCTCCTGTGTCCACGCTGAATGACTGCTCAGTAGCAAAGCGGAGGAACAGCAGTTTGGTATCGTGGATGTTGAGTTGGTATGTGGGCTCTCGCTGGCCTGTGCACTCCTGAAGATATGTGTTGTGCCTGTGCAGTAAAAGAATTTGGCTGAAGAAATTGTGCCACATGAAGAAAATGTTCTCTCTAATTTATGCTGATTTTTTCTTTTAACCTTGCTAGGCATGTAGCAAAGGCTGATTCTGGCACATGTGGCCCCCACACAGGAAGCAGACCATTGCACTTGGTGTTAGCATTCTGGAGAGCAGCACTGTCCCATTCCTCTCGCCCACGAGCCAGCCTAAAATAAGTAAAAATAACAGGCATATATTACAAAAAAATGAAAAGTGGGGCTACAGAAAGAATGTAAGGGGTACTCTAAACATCACCACAGAGTAAATGCTGGTGTTTGTAGCTACCTGACTGCTGCCAGATGGCAGTCATAGTGGACTATGTTAAAGTGCGACACAGTGCTGTAACCCTGCTGCTTGCGAGGCTTGTTTTCAAATTCCTCCAAGGCCACACGCTTTGTGAAAGTGTAAATACCCAGGACTTTGGTTGGCTAGTGAAAGAGAAACAAGAATGAAAATGAGAACTGAAAACAACACAACAAATTTCAGCATGCCAAGAAAACCAGCAAATCAGACTGATAAGAGTGTCATTTTAATTATCTACAATTTGGCTACTGATACTTTAAATAAGGATTCCAAAATCAGACGTCTTCAGTGTTAAATAATGTCAAACTTCCCTCAATCCTGGATGTGCTTTTATACCTGGAACTTGTAACCTTCTCTACAGATACAGCAGGTCAAGCCTGGTTCCTCTATCAGCTCTTCCATTTGCTTCAAGAGTGAAGTCTTTGTCACCACCTGGCCCTTTTCATTGGTCTGAAAGGCAAACACATAAAGCTTACAATAAAATCCACATTTCAATTCAAGTCTGTGGTAATAAAAAAAAATAAATACCGTCATGCCAAGAGTTCCCAGAGCCTTCTGCCTCATAGCCATAGCCATACGCTTTTTCTCAGCTCTGGTTTCTCTGCGGGCTGCTTCAATCTTCAAGTTGACGTCACTGTGTTCCCTCAGAGCCTCTAGAAGGTTCTCTGCTAGAGTTCCTATGCCTTCATCACTGGATACCTGCTCCAGCTTGTGCAAGTTTGTTATTGAATCTGTGCCTATGAGCACCTAGACAAAAGAAGATGACACTCAGTTATATTAGGGAGACAGGTTCATGTGTTTACAAAAAGAACTGTCTGAGTTGACTCCAGTTTAGTCTAATATTCAAAGCATCCTGTACCTGTGTGGGGGGATGCTGGGTAGCCAAACCACGGAGAAGTCTGAGAATAAAGGGTAGAGCAGGTCTAGAGAGGAATTTCTTCCAGACATCAGCATCCAGACTGATGAGAGATTTCAGAAAAACAAAAAAGAGGTTTAAAAACAAAAAATTCTTGCATCTGTACTTGTATACAAAATATTTACCTACAAGAGACCTACTTTTTGGCATTTGGGATATGCTTCTTCATGTAGTCCAGTGCACTCTGTGTGATTCCTATTTGCAGAATAAGATCTTTCAGTTGATGGCCGTTGCTGTTATTTTTGATTCCAGCAGCGATTTTACAGAAGCAGTCCAAAAACACTTTGTCATCAGCACTATGCTCCTCGTCGTACCTTAAAGAAACAAAACACAAACACAAAAACAAGAGTCAATTTCACTAAATTAATTATAAAAGTGCCCATAGGAGCATGGCTCTCCTACAAAGATTAGCCCGATTTATCCACTAAAACATAAAATAATAGCCCCTTTAAAGTCTTCATGTGCTTATTAGTAAGTAAAAGCTGAGTGCTCACTTGTCAAAGTTGCAACACGGTTTGAAGCGTTCCACCAAAATCCTCATCTTCTCCAGTTCGCCAAATGACAGGTATGGAATAATGCGCAGAAGACCCTGGAGCACGCTGGGGTTGGAGCGCACAAACAACGTGTTGATCTGGTCTAACAACATGACAAGCTGATCTTTGTCTCCTGTAAGCAGAAGGTTACCCTGCAAAGGAGAAGACAGTTTCTAATTAAAAAAACAAAACAAACCACAAAACCGCAATTAAAAGGTCTTTTTCAGGGTATGATTTTATGATTGTGGCAGAAGATACAATTTGCTTCAGATTGTTACCTTGTCCTCTGAAATCTCAGCATTGGCCTCATCCAGAATGATCTCCATGATGCTCAGGACTTGCTCTGCTATGGAGGCTCCACCACTATCCTTACTCTCTTGTTCTGCCACTAAGGCCTGAAGGAAAAATAACATAAAAAAAAAAAATCTCTCTCTCTCTCTCTATATATATATATCTCTCTCTATATATCTATATCTATCTATATCTATATATCTATATCTATATATACATATTTATTTATTAGGGGTGCAACGATACACAAAATTCACGGTTCGGCTCGATACTTTGGTGTCACGGTTCGATATTTTTTCGATACAAAAAAATGTTCATGCCTTTTTAATTTGTCATTTAATAAAATTATAAATATATATTTTAACTCAAAAGTACAGTTTTTAAATTTAATGTTGCTGAAACAACAAAGTAATAAATCTATTTGATCGAGAAATCCCTCATCTTTGGAAAAGAGAGTTTATTACAGAGAAATGGCTCTTTCCAAAATAAAAGCTATACTATACGCTTCTTCTGGGCTATATTCTCAGCAGCATATTAAACATATCAGGTCCCCATAAGGAGAATCATGTGCTAACGGCTGTCTAAATGACTCGGGTAAAGTTTGTAGCATGCGTGCTTGTTGTTTTTGTCTGCTTCCACTTGTCTTTGTACTAGGATGATGTCGGCGTAAATGTGCAGTCATATTCATTGTGTTCCCACTAGTGCTGTCAGCGTTAATCTCGTTGAAATGACGTTAACGCCACAACACGGCAAATCTCCGTTAACGAGCTACCGCGGATCACCCCGTGCGTAGGGGTGGACGGCGTCAACACGTTAACAAGCTAACTGCGCTAACGCACTAGTTCCCACCAATGTAATTGAGCATTGCGTGGCACATCCGACATACTGTTTTACTTTTGTCCATGACGCGCTTACCTTCAGGGTCATACTTCACATGAAGACCAAAATAGTTCCAAACGCCAGATCTGAATGAGGGTGGGGGAGGTTCAATTTGCCATGTTGCAACGAGCTTAACTTCTGTCTTGCTAGCTTGCGCTGCGCTCAGTGGATCTGCGCTCGACAGTGCAGCCTAGGCGGAGTAGTCGAACGCAGATCCACTGAGCGCTCAACACAGACAGCATCGTCAGAAGAAAAGTTGATAAAATAAATAAAAAATTTTGTATTGTTCGATACACATGCGTACCGAACCGAAAGCACTGTATCGAACGGTTCAATATCGATACGAGTATTGTTGCACCCCTAATATATATATATGTATATACACACACATACATATATATACACAATCTGGAAACTGAATCACAACAATCAGCATAAGACTCACCAAGTTTAGAGTTCCCAGCATGACGTTGAGTGTGTTCATCTCTGGTTTGACAAGCTGTTGCCTATTGATCTTCACTTTCACACAGTAACTGAACAACTTCAGCAAAACCTGGGGGAGAAAAAAAAAAGTTTTAATTCTAATTTAGGGCACTATATGAATTTAATTCTAAATGATAATGACATATATATTCTAGATAACCAGCATTTGTTTTTACTAATTCAAAAAAGAGTTCAAAATTACAAATAAATTACAGTTTGCATTGATGATTGGAGAATAAAGAATGGTATTATTTCAAAATGCTTTCTGACACAAAAATACTGTCTTACAGTGAGCAGATGTCTTCCTTGTTTAAAGTCTTTGATTCCAGACAGCCGGTTGAGCATACACTCGAGTCCTCCACACTGTGCCATCACTCCTGCCATCTTGTACACTTCTTCATCATCCTCCTCCTCATCTGTAACGAGGTCAATTAAAACATTTGCATCTCATTCTGTGCATACAGGTACATATAATGGCCAAGAAATACATACAGCAATAATTATATTAAGGGCAAAACCTGGTAGATCTCACATAAACGAGAACAAGCTTGACCCTAATTATGAAGATACACCAAGTTAAAAGCAAATCAAACCTGTAGTTGAATCCAGTGACTCTATGAACTCCTCAGTAGCATCTCCAAGTAGTCCTCTCATACGATAGATGATTCTCATTGGCTCACCCTTTTTTGGGGGGGTGGGGAGACAAGGTCAGTGGGTTCTCAGTACCATTAATTCTTTAAAGGACTGTAAGCATTTCATGACAATTTGTATGATTCCAAATGTTTGTAAAAGTGTAACTAATTCATAGAAAATGTGAGTCTCACCTCATTTGTAGGACACCACACCTTCTTATAGACCTCTGCCACTGACAAATCCAAACTAATGATTTTGTTGTTTACCAGAAGCTGAAAAACAAAAACAAAAAAAAACAAAAACAACAAAAACAAAACAAAACAAAAAACACATCTGGTAAATTTTTCTTGACCTGTGTCACCTTTTATAATTTCACAAGAAAAGGAAACCTTCAAAGCAACTCAAATGTAAGGTTACTTTACCTCCATGCCACTGTCATCTTCAAGAAGAGCCACCAGGTCGCAGTCTTGGCAGATCTTGTTTTTGATGTCCCTCATCAGAGGACCGATGCCGGGCTCGTTGCTGCTGTAGGGGTTTCCTGGCATGCGACCCTGCAAGAAGTCCTCTTGCTGAGGATCCTTTTCCAGCGTCACAAAGAACTCTGTCACCTCATTCTCTTCCTAGATAGTGAATGAAACAAATGCTCCAGATTAGGGCAGGGCAATATGGCCAAAAATATTTATCACGATATATATTTGAAAATTTGCGATAACGATATAATTGACACTAGACAAAATACTTTACAACTCCAAAACTTTATTAGCGCAAAAAGAAAAAAAAAGAAAGAAAGTATTTTCACTTAAACAAGCAGCTGTTTTTTTATGTGCATTAAAGTTATATAAAAATTTAACAGTGCAAATGCAAATTCCTTGCTGATGATTAACCAAAAGGCATTTCCAGTGGAAATTGGCTGACATATCCTCAGCATAACCATGTATAATATCCACAAAACTTAAAAAGAGGTTATACACACAATACGGTAATATTATGTTGAAGCACAGTACGTATCACTCCGTGAGGCTCCTGACTACGGTAGCCGTAATGCTCCGACAATCCGTCAAGCGGTGCAGCTCCGTAGCTTAGCAAAGTCGTACTAAAACATTTTTTGACAGATTTTCGAGCGCCGTGTACCACATAAATCAGTTCGAGGTCAGTAAGCACAACCAGAATTCATACATAAGAATTATAAGGGGCACTGTCAATTTTTCAGAAAAATCAAAGGATTTTAAGAGCGACTTATTTTCCGAAAAACACGTTAATAACAACGGCCTGCTTGCACGCTCTACAAAATTGTGCTTTGGTGTGCATCTGACAGACGAAAGCCAAACCAGTTCCACACCACTGAAGTTGCACCATTTCTATAAACCAATTCTGGTTCATCTGTCATTCAACGATCCGCTTTCGCCCTTCTCATTCTCCGTCGCCGCCATGATTTTTCTGCCATGTGCGTATGAAAACAAAGGCACTGCGCGTGCGCGTTTTACCCGTATTCTATTGCGATATTTCATTTTCTTATCATTGCCTAACATTATACCGGTATTACCGTGAACGGTATGATATGGCCCAGCCCTACTCCAGATGAAAACAAATTCTGCTTCAAAACAGTTTCCAAAATTACACAAACACGTCACTTCTTCGTCTTTACTCACAACTCAAAGAATGAATGTTAAAACACAAACTACACTCAATCTAAATATATTTGTATATAATACAAATATTTGTATATTTGTATATAATATAACAATTTGTATATAATTACTTCTTATTACTTGATCATTAATCTCAAATGTCAAGAAAGCAGCAGGATGTTGCACTTGAAAGCCTTCAGTCAAATGAAAATTACTTGAATGACTTAGTGAAAATTAGTGAACATTATATTAAAATTTAAGAAATTATTTGTTGCAGCTCTAATCGAGGTAAAGGCAACTCACAGGGTAGATGATGCTGCAAAGTCTCTCAAAAATGAACACAGGTGTTCTGTAGTCATCCAGGTTGTACCGCTTTGCAGTCTCTATGCACACTGCCATGAAAGCTTTGGTTTCAGACTCAGTTCCTATGAACAATACAAGACATACATTTAAAAAAAAATATTAAGCACAATATGTACAATATTCAGTTGACCAAATAAGAATATTATTATCTTTTTAAAAACATAATTAAATTTATAATTATTGTCAATGCTCACCTGTCGTCATGTCTTCCAGCATCTCAAGTAGCATATCCTGAGTTTCATCAATGAGTTTGGTTCGCTGAACCACCAACTTCCTCAGGCACAGATAACCATTAAGCACCGTGCCGACCAACCTACTTTTGAAATGCCGCTTAATGGACTCCACTTCCACAAAAGATGACAGCAATCCTAAAAAACACACACAGAACCAAAAAAAGAAGATTCGGGAAAGTCTGAATTAGCTGCAACTTTACTTGTGGTATAAAAGTAATGTGTACCACTCAATCTGTATATATGCTGAAAATCTAAAGATGGAAACTAACATACCAGTCAAGCTCTTGAGGGCGTAGCCTTGCTGCAAGTCTGTGCTCAGTGTAGCCTCCTCTAGAGCCAACAGATTGGCTATTTCCTGATCATAGCAATAAACAAGATAAGATACTGAAATAGGAGCACTTCTAATGGATCTAGTGACACTTTAGTTGGTTCAAATTGGGAAAGGAAGAGGACTATGAAGATGCTAAATTAAAAACACCAGTGTTTATCTGACTATAAAATTACATTCTTTGAACGTTAAAATAATACCTTGGTGATCAGGTTGCCAATGTAGGGCAGGACTCCCCGGGCAGCCAGATAAATCTTCCAGTGTGTTGGCTTAATCAGTTTCTGGTACAGACCCAGATACTCCACTGCACACTCTCCAGCGACACTCAGTTCATCCAGATAACTTAAAGAAGGACAGTTGTTTTAATCACTTTAACAGTTTTCATCCTTTTGCTTGAGAAACTATGCAACAAGTGAGCTGCCTGAGATGCATTTTCTTTCATTTACAATATTAAGCATAGAATTATGTTCTTCTTTAACACTTTATCTGTAAAGTATTTAAAATAATATTATTTTTCTGCCCGATAATTCATTTTCCAGCAAATATAAAATCATGGAAATACATGATAAGAGCTATTCATCTTTAATTAGTTATGCTATATTGCTAAGTATATCCAAATTCATTGGAATTATCAACCTAATTTATGTATATGAAATTCAAAATACAGCATGTCATGTCTGTTAGACTTGCTGGCTTTCTGTTGAGACTCGTACCTGGTGAGCAGGTCCAGGACCTGTTGCTTGCGGCTGGGAATTGTGGTAAGTGCCTCCACAATAGTGCAAGCTGCCTGTCTTGCAGCCTGGGTGGCAGGTGTGAAAAGAACCTGCAAAAAGTAGCGCTAAAGTTAGCATTTTTTAAGAAATTGCATTTACCGGTTTGTGAACTAACCAACAAAGCAAACAACATTTTCCTGATATTTTTTTTTTTTAATTATTACCTGTCGCAGCCAGTTGTTGTGGCTCAGTTTAAGCAGGCGCGGGAAAAGGCCTTCTCCTTTTCTAGACCTCATGAACTGCTTCCACTTCCACACATACTTCTCAAGTAGATACTGTTTCCGTAACTCAGCCTTCCCCTGAGGTTTTGACATCGTTTCCTGACCTGCGATAGACAACAATGAGAAGTTTATCGAGTGCTCCTATTTCATTAAATACAATAAATGAATAAGCCTGTGACACTCAGATAATGTAAACTGTTCAGACACGATACTTACATCTTGCTGGAAGACACTTTTTCCAGGCCTCATAAGATGCTTTGGGATCTTTTTTGAGCCAGAGTTGGGCCTGGGCATGGATTTCATTACTGTAGGGCCTGACTGTAGTCAGAGACTCAATAGCAGCATCCTTTAAACAGAAAACACACATAACTTTGTTAGGTGGCATGATACAACCAAGTGGTAACCGACACAACAGATATGCTTATATTTATCTATTTTAAACATGCAGCAAAAATTTTTTTTACCTTGTTCTTCTTGCTAGTGGGAGCAGGGGGCTTAATCAGCTTTTGCAGGATTCTCAGGCACATCAGTGTGATGTTTTCCACCACTACTGGTGTCTTTATGTTGACAGACATGAGGAACAGGCTGAGGGCTACATATGGGGAAGGAGTGAGGAAAAAACAAAACAAAAGATACAACACTATTAGTCGAAGACTCTTAACTGCTTTAATCCAACAAAACCTCTTTCAAAATAATATTAGAGGAAAAAAGAAGAAGAAGAGCGATAGTTCCAGGTGTCTAATCAACACCACCCTATCTAGACCGAGACTGATTTGGTCAGACAAAAATAACCAAACCAAAAAAAATAAATAAATAAATAAATTGTTCTCTCTCAAAATTTCTGGCCAGGATTGACCGAGCTGCATGAACTGTTTATAAATTTAGAGCATTTATGGCACCTGCTGGGTGTCCCTTAGCCCAGTGGTCCCCAACCCCCGGGTCATCGACCGGTCATTTGGTACTGAGAGTTGAGGCTCGGGTGTGAAATTTATAGTTTTCAGGGTTTCTATCTGTTTTTAGCGTTCCCTGGGTCTTTTTCTGTGTGTTATGAATAAATCTTCTTTTATTTTGGTACTGGTACTGGTTTTATTTTGTTGTATTTATCCGCGACACCTTAAAGGCCGGTCCGTGAAAATATTGTCGGAGATAAACTGGTCCGTGGCGCAAAAAAGGCTGGGGACCGCTGCCTTAGCCATACAAATGATCCATCAATAGAATACATCATATACATATTTTATTTATTTAATTTAATTTATTAATTAATTGTTATAGACAAACAATGCACAACATAATTGAAGTATATTATTAAGGCTTACCACAACGCAACCGTAATTCCCAGCATCCACCCTCTTTTGAAATAGAGTCCGTTAGCAGCAGCATTTCATACTGCAAATTACTAACCTGATGGGGGAAAAACAAAAAAACATAGTGTGTGTATTTTAAAATCTGATCTCTTTATAGTAAAGTTCATAGTCACAGTGACTCTGAAGAAAAACAAAAACAAAAAAAAAACAAAACACAAAAACAATGTGTCTTGGGTTTAAATTATTTTCAGTATGACCTCTGAGACCTACCAAATCAGGATTGGCCCAGTGACCTTTGAGGGCAGCTGACACCTTGGCAATGATCAGATCGTTCATCTGCTGAGTGGCTTCTGGGTGATCTCTGAAGCAAAGGATAGAGAGAGAAGGGAAAAAAAACAAACATGTAAGGATACAGGAGACCAAATGACAACGGAACACCATTATATACAGCGTGTATTAACATAGAAAGTTAAAAAGCAAAAAGCTGAGATTTCAATGTTATGGTTCCAACAACTTACAATACTATCATTGCTTATATGTGGAACTGAAGTCAGGCAATTAATTGTAACATGAAAATATGTGAAGGAAAGGACATACCTAGTAAGGAGACAGACCAGCTGGCGCACCTCCTCCCTCATGGCTGCTGTACCTCGACGCAAGTTATACTCAAACAGCTCACGGATGAGACCCTGAAGGACTAGGATCTGCCGAAGGGCTGGATTGGTGGCCAGTGCGCGGAGCAGTGTGATGCAGTGACCTGTAACAGCTGAGGCACAGCCGTAACACTTGGTTGAGGATGTATGGCCGCAGCCCAGCACAGAGAGAGCGCGGTACTGACTGGCGGTGAAGGTGGGCTGGTGGCTACTGCTGCTCCGAGATGACTTAGTGGCAGCCTCTCTTTGTTGTAGGTCATACTCCAAGAGCTCTTTACGAGATGCAAGCACTTTCTGTAAACAAAGAAGGAAGGGGCACAATTGTATGAGAGCAGGAAGAAAACAAGCGTACAAATATCAGGAAAGTTAACTGCGTTTTCTTCCTAACCTGTATAATCTTGGAGAGTTCATCAAATGAGGTCTTGCAATCTCCACTGTATTCCTGAGCCAGCTGCTGAATGTATCTGTTCACATTAGCAGAGGATGTACCAAGTCCTGCTCCTGCTCCAGTGTCATCCTGAAAGAAATAAAAGACAAGAGAAAATACTGTTAGATAAAACTGTAGAAATAGAGCTAAAATAGAGACTGAAGAAAAACATAAATGATCTCTGCAGCATGTGCAGGTTGCATTAGTACAAGGTGTGCTTATTTAGGTCAAGTGCTCTTTCAGTCCCTCTTGACTGACCTGGGGCTTCTCCGGTGCTGCCTCATTGACTTTAGACAAGAGACTCTCCAACTGAGGCCGGTGACCCATCAGCTGGTGGTAGACCCGGTCAGCTTTGTCCAACAGGGTGTTAATGTTGGTCACAGCCTATGCAAAAAGGGACAAAACATTTTGCAGTCTGACTTTTAGGAATGGTAAGCCTATTTTTAACCAATTCCTTTAAATGCTTTTCTTGTCCTAGAAGAGGCTTCTTTTTTTTTTTTTTTTACCTTTTTCCTGTCTTCCTCATTTTCAATAGGATCCACAGCACAGCATGGTTTAGCATACAGCATGAAGTCAAATCGGGCATATTTGCAGAAACCACAGGCGTTGCACAGGAAGGGGTCTTTTTCGTCATAATTGATAGACCTGAAAAGTGTCAACCATATAGTAAAAATCCAATAAATCTAAAAGTGTCTTCAATTCTTTAAGAACCGCAGAGGAAACATGGGGCTCACCTGCACTTGTGGCACTGATACACATTCTCACCACAGTTGCCACACACACCGGGGTTGGCCGGTACAGAAGCACTGCAGCGTGGACACTGCAGGGTCTCAGTGGAAGCCTGGTAGTTCTCGTAGAAATCGGAAAACTCAATCATCAAGTTGGAAGCGACGATAGGTAAGGGAAGGTCAATCTTCACTTCTGTTTGTCCCGGGGTGAGCTGAACTTTCTTGGCTTTGTGCCAACGAGCAGGCCTAAAAAAAAAAAAAAAAAAAAAAAAAAAAAAAAAAAAAATGACAGTAAAGTTAAGAACTCCTAATTAATGCCAAAAAAGTAAATTAAAATGAAACTTCTGAGTTGATACTACATCTTTGCACCTTAAAATTTTAGTATACCATAATAATATGAAAACTAAAAGCAAGAAAGAACAGAAGCTCTTTGCTGACATACTTATTCTTCAGCTCCACGATCGCCTGGACTGTCCTGTTGTTGTAATAGAGATTGATGGTGCGGACCATTTTGGTGCGTTTGAGGTCACCAATCTTCACTGTGACTTTGCTGATGGTGTGGCTACCAATGAGCTTGACAACCTGTTGTGTGGTCGTATAGCGGGTATCTACTTTGATGGATGACAGTTTTATATTCTGGTGGATGAAAATAAAATTAAAATTAAAACTATGCTTAAAACAATACTGAGAACTGTTTATACCTACGTTTAGAGGATCTTTCTATCAACATAACTGTATTTCATCATTGTTTAACTAACCAGCTCTGTTACACAGTTAATACTAAGAGTTTTACATTTGGCAGTGGGTTTTCAAATTCTGAAACCAATACCATCTCTCTTTAAGCCTTCCCCTCTGAAATTTACTAGTATGTAAAAATTATTTTAATTAGCTTGACTGTCTGTGTACTTTTTAAAAGAATATGCCTGTTCTGTGAGGGTGTGTTTCACTCACGGAGAAGGGAACTTCTGGATTGTTGCACACCAAGCAGGGGTCACTTTCCAGATAAAAGCCATCAAACTCCACTAATCCAGAGAGTGTGCTGCAGAAAAACCACATGTAATTTTATGTAGATGATGCCCAATAGTTGCATTCTCACTGTTATAAGATTGAATGTTTCGATTTCAGTATCTATCGACATACTTGTATATATTGGAGTTGGGGTGATTTGTCAGGATATGGTTCTGTGCTCTCAGGATTTCCACAGCCTTCTGGGAATACTCCTTCAGCTGGAGAAAAAGAAATAAATAAATAAGAGAAACAAAACAATTTCATCTTCTATCATAATCAAAGTGGTGTCTATGGTCTGTAGAGACAAATAAAAACACAAGCATCAGGATATGAACCCTTGTGTAATACTTTAAGGACAAAAACTAACCGTTTAATTGTAAATACTGAATTATTCCTCTTTGAAATGATATAGAAAATAGCCAAACTATAATTTTATTAAAAAAACTGCATGAAATACAGAAAAGGATTTTAAAAAAAGAAAAAAATCTAACCTTTTTCTCAGTTTGAGGGGTTTTGAGTGAGAAGTAACCAAGTAGGTCGACAAACTGGGCAGCTTTACGGCCATATGCAGGAAGCTCTGGCCAGATGGCCCAAGTCAGTTCAAGCAGCAGCTCCTGCTGAGATTTGCTAGAGTTCCTGTGGAAGTACAAACAATATCAGGTTTTCCATACATGTATTCAATGGTTAAAAAAGTGATGCAATAAGCCTTTTAAAGCTTTTGTTAAATAGACTAATTTTTAGACCAAACTACCCATGGTACTAGGTGTATGTTTCTACAATACCTGTAGATATGCAGCGCCAAGCAGTGGGCTTGCCAGCGCACAGCAGATGAGTTCGACTCCAGCAAGAAACAGCGTAGGAACTGAATGAGCGTCTCCTTGTCTGCAAATTTGTTAAGCTGACTGACCAGAGCCATACAAAGCTGATCCTCCTGGCTACCAACACCATCCCCTGTGGTCAGTCGACAAGATACAATTAAATTCAGGATAATCTCATTGACCAATCATTTTACACCACTTTTATATCTTGTTCAGGTTCAAAGGAGCACTGGAGCCAATTTCAGTACCCAATATGTGCTTCTACGCAAGTTGAATTTCTAAGAAGTACAACTAGTCATTTTTTATTTTCTCACCATCTTTTTCTTTCTCTTTGTCTTCTTTTTTGCTCTTTTTACTAGAAGACTTGCTCTGAGAGGACTGAGAGGCTCCTGTCTGTCCAGCACTACCAGACCCTCCGCCTGAGAATGAGGATGAGGTAGAGGAGGAGCTGGCCAGCACCTTGCTGCCACACAGAGCACAGGAGAGGAGCTGCAGCAAAACTGGGGAAACGCCCTCATCCACTAAGAAACTGACTTGGAGCAAGAAGTACAAGACAGCTGTATGGCAAAAAAAGAAAAGCAAAGACACAGAGACATAAATAGTTAGTACTTGTGTAAAACATTTGTTGCTTCAAAAATAAATAAGTAATCACAAACAACTTACAGTCATCCTTCATGCAGAACTTCTGCCAGTTGATTGTCCTTTGAGTGGCAATTTCAGCACAAGCTTTCAGGTGTTCCATCTACAAAAATAAATAAAGCAATTTACAGCAAAGCGTAGCAAAGAAAACAAAAAAATATATATAAACACAAACCAAACAGATTCTAAAACCAATAAATTCAACACAGCACTGCAGCTTACCAAGACACAAAAAAAGGATAAAAATACAAACAAACAAGTTCTAAGTAAACCTGTTTTATACATAATGGATCCAGAGTAATGCAGGAGTGGTACATTGTCTTATCAAGACACTCACCAGATTGATGAGTGTGTCATACTGTAGGGCTGAGCCAGATGAGGCAGTGACCACACCAGCCCGGAGGAAGATGCCCTGTTCCTCTAGAAGCTTTTTGATGCTGCGCACATGAGAGTCAAGAGTGTGCAGGTCTCGTAGCTGACGATATTTTTCCTTTGAGCCGCAAATGAACAGCAACAGTTTTCTGACTTGCCTCCTGACGAATGGTGTCTGTTGTATCATCAGATACTGGGAAAAATTGGTAAAAAAAAATTGAAGAGATCAAATTCTCTCTTTTGGAAAGACAAAAGAACAAAAAAAATAACATTTATATGATGGCTTACTTCAGACAGATAGTAGAACCAGGAATGATCAAATACAGGAGGTGGGATACGTGGGTTGGCGTCAGCAATTTTCTTTATCTGATATGGCAGCCGGAGCACCATTTCAGTCAACAACTGGGAGTAGGCTTCAAACACATCAGCAGCATGCCCCTGATTGCAAAAACAATATATTGAGTTAATGTTAAAATTTGAGAGATATAAATAGTCTTTTCCATTTTTTATGTTGAGATTATCTTACCTTCACATATTGGCGAAGGAAGAAGGGACTCATGTCAGGGGGAGAGGAAGCTGTGTGTGTGCGGAGGAGCTGGCTGGCAGTCACTGGCTCTTCTTCACCCTGTTGGCTCTTCCAAAACTCCAGGAGTGACTTGAGCACTTGGAGGCAGTAATCAATAGAACCCAGGCTGAGCAAGGCGGTTGCTGTGGCATTGGAAATGAGGGAGGATGACTAGAAGACAAAAAGAGGGAAAACAGCTGACTTCAAAATTCATGATGTACAAAGTATAATCAAGTTGTGTGATAGCCATGAAACTGTGAGCTTCATGGCACAAATTATGTTACAGAGAATATTAAACTTGAGCAAAAATGAGATGTGGTGAATGACTGCAATCAATTTTGAGCAGTTGTTGAGAGAGGTGCAAACCAAAAATGTCTGGCTACACACTACATAGTGATTATAGTACAACTGCACCTCAGAGGAAGATTTGGATCCAGACTTTGTTCGAGACATGAAGACACTGAGCAGCCTCATGATGACCAAATGAACTTCATTTATGGAACTACGCTCATTCTTCTTGGAAACATCCTGCAGAGATATAACACGATTCAGTAAAACAAAAATATTCTGAGCCTGATACAAAATGAGGAAAGGACAAAACAGTAGTTACCTTCTTGTGCATGCCAAGCTCGGCAATGAGCTGTGCAAGCAGGTCATCCAAAGCACCTTTATCCTTTTCATCCTCACCGTCAAGGTCAGAGGTCAACATGAGGATAACTTGCATGTAAGGGATAGCTTGGACTCCACCTACATTGTGGAGCTGAGAAAGGTGCTGAAGCAAACGCTCCAGTAGCATAAGACGAACCATGTGCAACCTAATGAAAAACATAATGACATTTTTTACTGGTTAAACTATTAAGCATAAATCACTTTTCATGACAACGTAATAAAAACTATCCATAGATAGTATAAATGAGTCTTCAGCACTCCACATGGCAGATGTTCATTATCATGGAGCCTTAAGTTAACCTAAAATAATCCAAATTCATGAATCTGACCTGTTGCTTGTGTGAATGTCTCCTTCAGTCTCTCCTTCACCTTCTGAGCCTTCACATTCCTGCTGGGCTGTGGTGGTACTAATGGCTCCAGTGCTGGAACTCACGCTGCCTGGACCAGCGGGGTGGCCTTCCGCTGTTGTGTCTCCATACGCACTGCTGCGACCTGACACTGTACAAATGCATGAATGAAAGCAACTAAGCCATATGGAAATCTGGCAATGTAACACAGGGAAGGATTAGGTTTTATTTTAAACGTGAAGAGTCACGTGTGCCCCTCAGGACTTTAAAGCGCAACAAAATGAGGCATGGGAAAAGGGAAGGATAGGAAAGGTGACACACTATATTATAATCCGTAAACTTAGAGCTACCTTTCTCAGAAGGTTATTGGGAATTAGAGAAAATTAATGTCTAAAGAAGTTTAAAGTACTTACTACGGGGCTGAAAAGAATTGGATATAGAAGTTCCTACATATTTGAGATACTACCGCTAATTCGGGGCATGCATATATAATGTTTTTAATATTAAACTGGCCTGTTTTACTTAAATCACCCACCACTGTGCTCCCCTGCTACAGAGTCGATAGCAGAACCTCCACTCTCTGAGCCCACGCTGCCGCCGTGCTCAGCTGGGGAGGTCCGCAATGTGGAACCATCAGTAGCAGCTGTGCTGCCCTCATCATCTGATGCCGGGGCTGAAATCATAGCAATAGCTGTAACAGTAAATACACCGCGGTCATCTGGCCAGGATACATGATCTTAGTTTATACTTGTGCACCAACAATGCAAAGAGCATGCAGTACAATCAAAAATAAGTGCTACTGAACCCATTGTGACCAGTGTGGCATTAAATTACAGGGGTTAATTTGACATTGGCCATCTTACAGATATGAGCAGTACAACTACATGCTGTATCACTGATGAGCTTATGAGCTTCAAGTTAGGATAAAATTATTTAATGATAATAATTTCCTTTTATTTAATTTAAAAATAAAAAGTTATTTTATTTTTGGAACTTTTAAAAAAAGGTTTGTTTAACTGACTTGCAACAGTGACTTTGCAAGCATTAAAACTAGCTTCCAGTTGATCATGAAGATGGTCTTATTACCTGATGCAGTGGTGTCTGACAGGGTGCCAGCATCAAGTGAAGAGGAGCTTGGGGCCTGGCCAGACAGACCTAGACTCTGAAGCCCAAGAGCACTGCTGCTACTGCCTAAAAACGTCAAAAATTGTGTTTAAGGACGGACTTCTAGGAGTGCCCAAACTTCCATTAAAATGTGTCAGGGTAAAACATTAAGTTTTGCAGATCAGAACAATTCCAATAACGTTATCTGGGAAAAAAATTTGTATTTTGTTGAGTAACTTATGAGGGTTTAAATCACTCTGAAGGGTGGCAACTGATATAGCCACCCACACACACACACACACACACACACACACACACACACACACACACACACACACACACACACACACACACACACACACACACACACACACACAGAACAGAAAAGCTTCAAAACAATTATGTAAAAGAAAAATTGTAAGGCTCTATGAATTTCAAGGTTTAAAGAAATTTAGAATAGTTTCAGCATAGACAGGAAAGACTGTAATGCTGAGTAGGACTAGTAATAAGTCACAGTCACACTAGTCACAAAATTATTACTTTATTTAGGATTTTCTGGTCACTTACCCTGTTGATCCTGCTGCAGGCTTAGAGCAATTGCCAACTCTACCATGGTTTCATCATCTGCATCAGGAGGTATGTCAAGCATGGGGGGGAAACCTTCGGCTCCAGCAAGCAGAGCCTCGAGGGGAGATGGATTTCCATTGTTGACATTTTCTGCTGTCTCCAGGACCATAGACTCGGACTGTGAAGCACAAAAAAGGCATGTTTTACCAAATTTTCAACATGCATATGTAATTTATAGATAGCTAAGATTTAAATTTGAAGATGGTCATAAATGCCAAAGAAATGAATATAAGTGGCTTTTAAAAAAAATGTTACTACAGTTTATATTTATTGTCTATGTAGTGTGAGCTCAGAAAAACAATTTAGTCATAATATAAATGAACAGAAGTGAATTAGAAACTTTTTGACATCGTCAGAGCTAGTTAGTTACTTTAAATATATCTTTGCGATGTTACAACATTATTCTCTGCATCCAGAATAATTCAGGAACAGGTAGATCATTTATACTTTTGCGATGAGTGTCTCTAAAACAGTCTAAAAAAATGCTAGTCCAATGTCAGAAACAGCCTACAGCAGGGGTGTCCAACTCCAGGCCTCAAGGGCCGGTATTCTGCAAGTTTTAGATCTCAATCTGGGTCAACACACTTGAATCAAATGATTAGTTCATTACCAGGCCTCTAGAGAACTTCAAGACATGCTGAGGAGGTAATTTAGCCATTTAAATCAGCTGTATTGGATCAAGGACACATCTAAAACCTTCAGGACACTGGCCCTCGAGGCCTGGAGTTGGACACCCCTGGCCTACAGACTGTTGCTCTTTGTCTCACCACCATCTCAAAGTCGCCATGGTCCACTTCATTTTGTTCTTGGCTCTCCTGTCGACCCTCTTCTCCACCAGTCAACACTGATGACTGCATTTTGTCATCTGCATCGTCATCGTCATCATCATCCTTGTCTCCTGATAAAGGAGATCAACCGCAAACATTTAGAGGATCCCTAAAGCCTTGTTAAAATGATAACTAATATGTGAAATCATAATTAATATTGCCCCCAAAAACTATCAAATATTCATGTACATCTAGTAACATTCAATTAATACTTTGAATTAATTAATAAACATACCCATAGGTGTGTTGGAACGTGGGGGAGATGGAAGGGTCACATGGCGTCGCTTGTTTCTTGGTCTAAGCACTCTGATCAGAGCCTGCTTGCAAGAAAAGCTGACAGCAGTGTCCTGTGAATTGTTAAATATAGACTGGTTACCTCATGACTTTGACAGTGATCCATGCAAGAGCTCCTTCTAATTGCCTAAAATCTTTAATATAAGCATGCTGCCTATTATTACCCTTGTAAAGCCATGTAAAAACAAATCTACTGACAAGGTACAAACTACAGTAGTTAAAATGCTGTTCAAGGAGAAGAAGACAAATAAAAATGACTGATCAATAAAACTGATATACTTACAGGACACAGTAACATCTGCATGTAGATTTTGGAGGCTACATTGATGTAATCCAGCTCACATGTGCAGTATGCATGGATGATGTCTACCAAGGCATTTACTGTAGCTTCCACATGAGTTAGACCTTAAATTTAAAATAAATAACTCATTTCCAGACTAGGGTTTCAGAACAGAACACAAATGTACTCGTGCTGTTGGGCATTACAATACGTGTAAATGGTTTACATAAGATTTAAGTGAATCAACATTACTCACAACACATATGTATAAATGCATATACATTTAACAGTAAATGTTATTGCAAAATGTTGGGGACCCACAGGGTGGAACTTACCAGGCAAGCAAGCAGGAGCAAGAAAGGCATTCTTTGGTTTTAGGGCATGGAGCTTCCAGAAGTTATTCATCAGTTGTGCAATAAAATTACAGTTCTCACTATCCACATGCTTTTGTCCATCCTCTGTCACCTCTGAGTTAGTAAGAGAAGAAC
The DNA here is from genome assembly GCF_036321145.2 of Pelmatolapia mariae. Taxonomy (NCBI): domain Eukaryota; kingdom Metazoa; phylum Chordata; class Actinopteri; order Cichliformes; family Cichlidae; genus Pelmatolapia; species Pelmatolapia mariae. The sequence continues at coordinate 31,055,561 of NC_086244.1, read as the reverse complement.
ACCAGTAAGTGTGAGAATTATAAGTCAGTAAACTTCCAAGCTGTTTCATTGTAAGTGAAAAGTATCTTCTTCTGACTTTGACTCCAAATGACAAAAATCAAGTTTATTTGTTATATGCTCACACAAGAATACATAAAAAACATTCTATTCTATGCCAACATTCTTCATAACAAGAAAAGCTTCTTACCCGAGTCATGGTGCAATGATTTTGTTTCTGTGAAATGCACCAAGTTGTTGGGTCTCATGATTGCAATGGAGCGGGCAGTGATCACAAGTCTTTGGAAGACATCAGGGTCTAGCTCTTTCCCTTCCCGGCTGCAACTATTCAGACACTGCACAGCATTGCTCAGCAAGGACTGGTCCTGAGGAGAGCAGAGGGAGGGATAGTGGTTCAAGAGAGTATTAAGGTGTTTGGCTGTTAATGAAAATCAATACAACATTTTTCAGATTATAATGAGCTAAACCAGACCTTCCCAAAGTGGGGGGCGCAAAGCCACTGCAGGGGGGGCGCGACATGTAAAGGAAAAAACAAAACAAAACAAAAAAAACAAAACGCTTGGACACTGCTAGCATGGGGCGCCTCCACAAACGCAAATCAGGAGATCAAGCATTGCTGAATATGTTTCCAAACCAACTTCATTCTAAGTCAAAGACTAGAAAATATGGTGACGCATATCTTCCCTTTGGTTTCACCTGCACAAGTGCCGAGGTAGGTCTCCCCTGCAGAATTGGTTTCCCCTGCGTCGAGAGCACGCGCTGGGCTCTTCAAATCACGGACAAACAGTATCCCACATTCTTGATTTTTAGTTCACAAACACTTGTTGTAATGACTAACTACTCCTGACATGTTGGAGATGTTAGCTCTTTATACAGTAAAGTTACAGTGGGATACAAATAATATCAGGCTGATCCTGCCACGATTTGTTCCCCCTGTTCAAATCACGGACAAACAACATCCAACAGTTGTTTATGTTTTTGAACCCATTTTGCAGAGGGATTGAAAAATGTATTGATAGCAATGTTGAATATTATTACACAGGAAAAAAAACAACTACATGTAAAATAATCACACTGTGACGCCTCTGCCTTTCTAAATGGAGGGACAGTAACTGTGTGTGTATATGTAAGCGTGTAAAACCTGAAGATAGTCAGATTGACAGTATTTTGTCTCTACCTGCTATTCTGCAATTCATCTCATGTAAACAATAACGTGCGCACAGCGTGACGTGAAAAAAGGCACATACCTTTGACGTTGCGTGATTTTAAAAAAATCTCCGTTTTCGGTGATTTGAAACGCCGTTTACGTGTGGACGAAACAGCTGCGTTTTCAAAAATACCCGTGTAGTTTATTTTCTTACTACCTGTAATTTATTGCAGATTACTTGTATTTGCTTAATTGTTTACTAAATGTTTGAGGTGTGAAATAAACCGCAATGGAGCAAAATATGGGTGTGTGTGGTTGGAGGATGTGCGTGCGCGTTCGTATGCGCGCGCGAGGGGGGGGGGGGGGGGGGGCGCGAACATTTTTCTTATAAACAAAGGGGGGCCCAGCAAAAAAAGTTTGGGAACCACTGAGCTAAACATTGTATGAATTTGGCCTCTTTTATTACCTTGTGATTGTGGTAGGCAGTACGGCTTGTGTGCAGACTGGCAAGAAGCCCCTTTGTCTGCTGCTGCACACCTACAGGTGTTGGCATCGACAGAAGTAAAGTTGCCAACTCCAGTGCTGCAGCCTTGTTTTTCTCCTATAGAGTTGACATTAATTAAAAATGCATCCTGAACACAAGCATGTAGATAACAGGGATTCATTTATACAGAACTATGCTTTTAAAAGTCAATAAAAAAATAAAGTCTTCACAGGTTTACCTTTTCACTGGATGAACCAACTGCAAAACAGCTTTCCAAAGCTTCAAGGGAGCTGACCACCAACCTGAAATAGAGAAAGAACATCAATTCTGCATCTCCTGTGAATTATTCTTTAAATAACCAATCATACAGGGGAAAAAGCACTATTATTCTGCTGCTACTCTAAACGCCAAACAAAACTGAGTGCAAGAATAAATGTCAGGGGAAAAATGTTTCTGTTGCTGCACAGGTGTGGAAATGGTGCATGGCATGTTCGGTTGCAGGCAAAGACAAACAAGCTGGCACACATGCACAAAACCATACAAACAAGCAGAGAAAAGGCAGTTACTAACCGGTCCAATGTTGATAAGGACTCAGTTTCACAACTTTTTATTGTAATTTTGGGAGCAAAAGAAAAAGAACAAAAATAAGTGTGAGGATCACGGAAAGAAACAAGTGGAAATAAATGATTCAGTTAAACAAAAGACACATGCAAGAAAAGATGATCACAAGAGCCATGCACTAAAACACACTAAAGAGAGCTCACTGCTGCTGCTCAAATTTCAGGGTTGTGTCCAACAACCCATACTACACAGCTGTATTCAATACATGCTTAGAAAGTGCAGTATGAGTTTAAATAATTAAAAAAAAACCCCATCACATCTATGGTAATATATGTAATGCGCTTTTCACAAAATATACATCTTCACACAAAACTGAGGAACTGTAGATAAAACAATGTTTTAGCAAAATATTTAGTTGTCAAATGAATGGACCAAAAAACAGTTATGATGAAACACTGAACCCGACAAATCTACCGAGAGGTTTTATATAAAAGGTACTTAATAGATGATGGTCAAACTTGCTCATCAGTTCATTAGGAGTGGTTTATTAAACCCTGGGGATTAAAAAGTGTGAATGCCAACAACTTGGGTTGACCTTTTCGCAGCCCAAATTGAAAAGCTCATACCTCTCTAATACAGTGCCACTAGTTGTAGTTGGGGTGGCTATGTCTCCATCAGAGGTCCCATTGCCCTGGTTGAGGCTGGGACTGCAGACATTGTTAACTGAGGCAGATGAGAAGTCTTCTGGTGGATCCTCAGGCCAGCCAAACTGCTCCTTGGTTTTTCCATAGATCTTAATCGAATCAAGCATGGTGACTCCAGCTGGGTCAACGGATGCTCCAACTTAAAAATTAACAAGACAGTGTATTAGAAGATGTATCTAAACAGACTGCAGAATATGACCATATGACCAAATAATATGAACAGGTCAGCTCAAATTATTTAAACACATGTATTGGAATATCAATACAGGTAACAAGAAAAACCATTAAGTAGGAAAAAAAAAAAAGTATAACCACTGCACAGTCTTGATCTTACTAAATATAGACAGCTTCTTGTCAGCCTGCAGGGCCTCCTCTCTCGTGAAGGGGAAGTCAAACCAGCGAGCTCTTGTCAGATTTATCTGCATGGTGCGTCCAAAGACCTCCACATAAGAAGGAGCCCTTTCAATGGCCTGGGTGCCCACCTGAACCCGCATGCCTGTCATCACCATTGAACTGTTGTTGTTTACTGCCTCTACAGTGAACCCTCCAGGCTAGGATGAAGGAAAAGAGAAAGGAAAGCAAAAAGAAACATGACATTTGTTATTTTACATCTTTGTTTCTAGACTACAGCTGAAAAACATGTTCAGAGTAGGTGTCCTCACTGTTTTTATTTAAAGCAGGGTCACTTGGATTTAGACTGGACGTATACTAATGTACTCTGGTATATTAAACTGCACAAATGTAGAAGGCAAAGACAGCAAAGTCTCAACACAAGTGATGGCAGATAACATTAAACTACATTTACATAAAATTAAATTAACAAAGATCCCTCTGCTGCACCATGGTTACCAACTCAAGCACTGCTGACGCAGCAATAACCTGCATTGCAAGAGAGAAGCAGAGCAATGTTTTTACACCTTTTCTAACACAGAACATTAAGGTAAAATGCCTCTACCTTTGTGTTGGCCACATACATCCCTGTGGAGTTGAGCCTGTGTTTGATCTGCTGTCCGTTGTAGACCTGCAGCAAGTCATTACCCCCAAACTCCACCTCTGTCAGTTGCTGGTTGTGTTCAAAGAAATCCACTGGGAATGTCACCTGACTGGAAGTCCGGGTGGCTTAAAGTAAAATCATAACATTCAAATTAGCTCCCCAAAATTTTAGATTAGTTGCTTTTATTATTGTGTATGTCTGGCTACATGGAGAATGAACACAAGAAACATGATCTGAAAATGTGAATGAATTACACTTTGAATTTAAGAAAAATTTAAAATACTTAAATCAGAAAACATAAGGGCATTTATGGAAAAGGTTACAAATCGGTGTCATCAGTAACGTATCAGCAAATATTAAGTAAGCAATAAACAGGTTAGCACAAGCTGTCCATTCATCATACATAACTGGCATTTACAAAATAACCATTGTCCACAAACTTACTGGCAGCAGCGGCCTTGCGCTTGCGGACCGGCTTCATGATGCTTATGCCACAGCTGGGCTGCAATGAGGGCTGGAGCCAGTAGGAGGTGTTGTCCACATTTGCCATGTAGATTCGCAAGCTGCCATCCTCACAGAGAAGAATCATGGTAGTGCGCTGCTGCTCATTACTGGCAGTGTGTCGGATAGCTACCATATCTTGAATCTGACAGAAACAGACAAATAAATGTTAACCTTAGAAAACAGTAAAATTAGTTAAACTCATGGGAAATAACAGGAAAAGCTTTCTGTGTTTATACAGTTCTGCACTCCAAAATGGAATTTCCTTTTTTTCTCCAATTACTGTTTTCATGGTATCCTAACCAGTTTCATGTCACAATAGTAAATGGTACTTGCCTTAGCTTTGGCTGGCAGGGTTTTAATCTCTTGAATGAGGAAGGTGTCAGGTTTGACCATGATAACCAGAGGTATGCCTGTTGTCTGTTGCACACAGCACACAAGGCCTGGATGGTTCATGACCTCAGACCACTGGCACAGTGCAGGAGACATCTTACTGCTGCCACCATTGGAGCTTTAAAGACAAAATAGAAAAAAAAAAATTTCTGTTCATAATTTTCTTTTCCAGTTACGATTATATTTGATAGACTTTTACAGACTATTTTATTGTGTTACCCTTTCACATTGATGGCAAAGAGCCTCTGCACATCAGTTGTGCTGCGGCTCACTGTGGCAGCGAATGACTTCCCCTGGCTGTAGCTGAAGAAAAGCATCTGAAGGACATGGGAGTAATAGACAGAAACACCACCGCCAGCTACCTGTCCATTGCTATCCTGTGTTTACAAAGAAAGAATTTACCTCAAAACCGCTTTCTTTAATGTAGTTTCAAAAACACCTGAACACTGAATAAAGGTATGATGTACACATCAACCAAACATTCCCCCCAAAAGAAAGTATGACAGAAACACTGTAGACCAGGGGTGTCAAACTCATTTTACATCGTGGGCCACATACAGCCCACTTTGATCTTAAGCAGGCCGGACCAGTGAAACTCCCCTTTTTGTCAGTGTAAAGAAGTTACAAAATTAGCCTGTAGCCCCCCCGCCCGATATTTCTATAGCAGAAAGTGAAAAACAGAAACATTTCTATTTTTCACAAAGTTACAGAGGTTTTATTAGAGACATAGCTAAGCATTTTTTGTACTTTGGCATGATTTGGCACACCACTAAACTTGCTGCTTTTGGAACTTCTGCCCCCTTTTCCTTTTTTCACATAATGGTCTGATCCCAGTCTGTCTTTGCATGTGATTGGCCGCATGGTGTGCCCATCAAAATAAAGTCCCACCCCTGCTTGCATGGATTCTCAGCAGGGCTGAAGATTCAGCTCCCCCATGCCGACGAGCCATTAATAACAGACGTATGAAAATACCTTGCAGGCCAGATATAATTGTATTGTGGGCCGAATGTGGACCGAAGGTCGTACATTTGACACCCCTGTTGGAGACCATTAAGATAGCAACCTTGTCACAACATCAACTCATGTCAAATCCTAGTTACCTTCAAGTCTTCGTGGGTTATCTCCAATACATTTGTAACATAAAAAGGGCCATGCTGAGCACTGCTAGATTCATCCATGACCTGGGTGTACATGTAACCTGCTGATGACATGATGACAATAATGTTCTTCCCCTCTTCATTGAAAAGGAATGTAGCATCACGAATCTTGGAACTTGGGAGCAGGAAATAGTACATTGGACTCAGGGCATCCACTGACAAGTCATAGATCTGTTTTCCAAAGGGAACAAACATTAAAAGGTAGTATTAAGCAATCGTTTGTTTTCCTAGGGCAGAAAGGTATATGTATAGTATCTATGGTTGTTTTCATAAAGAAATTGCAGAAACAAAATCAATTATGTTGCTTTAAGTACAAAATATGTTTATTATGTTAATATATACCTTGACAAAGTCAGCAGTGATGATGGCAAGTTCAGTCTGTGAGCCTGGTAACCAGATAGCTTTGATGATAAAGTTGCCAGTGGCCAGTTGTGGATGCAACACCAGGTGGTCAGACACAGAACCTGTGCTGCTGAAAGTTAGTACATGGCAGTCCTGGGAAGAGATGAAAGGAAAAAAAACAAGATTGTTAAATTTAACAAATTCCTACAGCAACTGTTCATTTAACTATACAAGTTGTTTTATAAGAAGCAGCTCGTTTCTGACCTTAAGGCCACACACAGCCAGGTAATCTTCATTACAGGGGTTTCCTGTGAGACTAAGGACAGTGAACGGGACTGGGGCCGAAGCCAAACGGGTCAGTGTCAACTTCCTTTTGCTTGAGTCAGCTTGTTTCAGGAGAGTAGACAGCTGAAGGACTGTTATCTGTCAGATAGGAGATGAAGAAAAAGTCAGGTTGAGACATTTTAACAGTGAAAACACAGATTTCCCTGTCTGTTCTTATTTCATAGTTTGCAAAGTATCTTGATGACATATAAAACAACTTAAAGAAAAAAGTCAAAGAGAAAAAACACAAAAACATAATAACGTAGAAAGAGGAACTTTTTTTATTCTATTATTCATTTGAGTGTAATTTTTTTTTCCTTGTCATGAAGTCTGAATCAATAACAATGCATATATTTTAAATAAGAATTCAATCAAAGCCCTTCTAATTGGACAAAGGAACTTAAATTGTTTAGCTTACCTTCCCCTTTTCATGGCTGACTGCCAGGTGCTGACGCCGTCCATGGGGGGAAGACAGAACACACATAGCAACACGGCGCAGGACATGTGCACTGATGAGCTGGCGTATAGTTTGCCCCTGGTCACCGCTGTAGTTCATTCGCACATTCTCAAAAGCTCCTTCCTGGGAGCCAAGTGTGGGGACCTGAAGGGAAAAAGTAGCCGTTAACACTGAAATGCAGCAGCTAAATAATAGAATTCTATTTTAATTAAGTTTTAATAACTTATCAATGAATTAAGTGTTTTATTGGAACAGGCTAATCTATTTGGGTCATGATACCATTAACTGGTCCGTCATCTCCACAATTTTGTCCTGAGTATGCAGTTCATTAAGGGCTTGCTGTGCCCGGCTGCTGCTTCCCACTGCTGATGCTTGCTGGAAGTTGGTCTGGATAGCTTCCATGAGAAACATGAGCATTTCCAGTATGACTGCAGCAGTAGATGACCCCATCTAGCATGATAAAAGAGGGGCAAAACCATAAGTCTCACAACATCTTTTCACATGTAAAAGAACTCTTAAAGGTTTTAGGAGATGACAGATAAAAATAAATTAATATGTTCTCTCTAACCACTTGTGCTAGCAGCTCTTCTTGACAGCCTTCGATGCTCTTGCACACGCTGCTCTTCTTAGGTCTGTCTTCATCACTGGATTTGCCATCACAGATGGTGACCTTGCCCTTGTCAGACGGTGAGGAATTTTGGTGGCGAATAGCACTCTCAGGCATACGCAGCTCACTCTGGAAAGCTGAAGACTCTTTAAGAGTCGAGCCCATGCCGCTGCTGGGACTGCGTTTGACCAGGGCCTGTGAATGATGCAACACACAAAGTAAGAAGTGGAGAAAATTGATATTAACATAAATTTATACTTAAATGATTCTTTATGCTCCCCTTTATGCATTATAAATGTCAACCGGTAATGCGTATAAGTGCAGAAGTGGAACAAACATTTATAAAAAAGTGAACCAAACTGTTATGAGCAAATGTTATCACAACACTGACAGTGAGGAAAACATCGCATTAACAAAAAAAAAGAAGAAGCTAAAAGCCTAATGTACTTATTACACCGTAAACTAAAGGAAAGATGTAATTGATGGCTTGCTCATCACATGCACTTCAAAAAAAAATTAAAAAAAATTATTGTTAAAGTCCGTGTAAAGTGGTTATAAACATGTTTGTCACATCATAGAAAATATTTTATAAACCACACAGATAAAATAAATTTATATGACACCTACAAAATTCAGTAAAAGATGGTTCAAAGACAAAGTAATCCCTGAATTATCTCTTTACACAGACTTTAAGATTAACTAGGGAAGCTGACCTGTTCAGTACACAAAAAGTTGACAAAAAGACATTACTAACATGATTTTGCTCATTTTCTGGCCAAATGTGTGGGCTAGCTATAACCCTAATCAAATGAAATGACTGGATGGAGGTCAATGGGGGAATGACTTGCAAGCTAAAGTTACCGCTGTTGTTCTCTTCCCATGATGACCTGAGGTATTCGGTCTCACCTGGCAGCTGCCATCCTCTTTGGCACCGCAGTCACAGAAGAAAGAGCCATATTTGGCATAGGAGATCTCATGGTCTTTGTGACAGACCTTGGCGCACACTGTGCACACACCTACCCCATCCACCATCTTACAGGTGTGACAGTGGTACCTGCAGAATGAAAAGTATAGGCAATACTATATATAGCATGGCACATCACATCATGTGAGAAACTAAAGAATGACACTGTATTTCTACATGTCTACATGGATATGTCACAAGAGAAGGCTATTTGATCATGCTACCACCTAAATCTATCTTCCCAGATAAATGAATTAAAAATTACCCATAATCCAGAGCTAACCAAGGGGATTATTTTCCAAAAGATTAACTCAGCTCAGACAAGCTTTAAATATGTTGCTGCCCGGTTAGATTTACACACCACAGAGGCTCTAGATGAATTAAGGCATTTGTAACCTTTTATAGCTGCCCTCTGTGTCCTTAAATATTCACAGTAAGTCAAAAAACAAAAGTCAAAAAAAAAAAAAAAAAAAATTCACATAGAAAATATTACATGTTGCTAACACACTGTTACTTTTTCCAGGTACATAACACTAATTACATTGCATACATTTGTAATTTTGTTTTGCATCTTAATTCAGCAGTGTGGAGTCCTCCTGTTTCCACAGATTCGAGAAACACCATAAGCTTTTCTGATTCATAAAGGCAATCTACTAAATATATGATTTTCTGTTTTTTGTTTATTCTTAGTAAAAAATGAATAATAACAAATGAAATAATCAAACGTGTACTGTATGACAAATCCATTTTTAGGTGTAATGGGGATGTATTTGGAACCAAAGGCCGCACTTAAGATTAGAACAAAATCACAATAAACAAACTTTTCTTTACCAGTGCTGGTTCATGAATTCCTTCTGAGTGATGGTGAAAGTGCAAAGTTTGTTGCAAAGTGAGTCTTCATCCTGTCAAACAATGATATACATGTTAAAAAGGATTGTTTCATATAGCAAACTGACAGAGATAAAACTAAGCCCAAAAACAGCACTGATGTATGTCTGTAAATCCATACACACAGAGACAGACACATATTTGGAAAATACAGCCCGATGGATGAGAATAAAATAACAACTTCTTACAGAGTCCTCTGCCTGGGAATCATCCTCCTCTACTACAAGTTCCTCCACCCAGTCTGAGTCTACTTCCATGGCCTTTTCCTCTCCCTCCATCAGCACTGTTGAGTTGCCTTGACCGCTGCTTTGACGCAAAGCGTTCATCACATCAGCTAGATAGGAGATGATGTGACATGAGCATTCCAGCATGCTGGCATGCTGAAATCAAAGAAGAGGTGCATATCAGTTGACATTTAGATATGTTAATATCTGAACTGCCAGATAGGAGACACATTTTGGGCCATTTTCAAAATGTAATATATCACAGAAAAATACTTTGGCAAATTGGTACTTTTACAGTGTTTTCCTTTAATTGCCTAAAGCCAGTTTCATTATCATTCATTCTGACTGTCCAATATGGGGTATGAGAAGCACACAGACAACCAGAGGACATGATGTACAACTATGTGGTAGCAAATTCGTAATCAAATCAGAATAGTATGATTTACACTTGACTTTAACCTTGAAGAGATTTTACATTTTCTTAATATAAAATGTAACAAAGAAGGACATCCTTTCTTTTTCCACAGAGAAAGTCCACAGATTGCAATACACTCCCAAAACAAAGAATACGTAAGGTCTTTAACCTTTAGAGAGGTGACGATATTATTCTCAAATAACAAGGCTGATCATAGGTCTACAACAAGTGTGGCGTAATTAAAATCTAATTCTGCAGAAATGTCCAAAATGCACTTAAGTGTGTGAGAAACCCACCTTTCCATGAGACAAGTTTGTGCTCACTTTTTCCACGACATTCTTCTGTGTTAAATACTTTTTGCTACAAAATAAAAGATAAGCTTTTAGATCACAAGTTCTCCATTTAAATTTCTACCTAGATTTATACTCCCACACTGAATCTACAGACAGCTTTCACTGTAACATGTAATAACACAGCCAAAATGCTACTTGAGGCTCAGATTTCTATGCTACTGAGCTAAATTTATTTGAACACTCCTACCAATGGAAATTGAACAAGATCAGCTTTGAGCTTAAATAATTTAAAAAAATACAGTTACAAAAAGAAGATGACATTGCAATCAGCAGGAAAACCAATCAGACATCTGGAGATGTGTACATAAGGCCACATCCTAGGGTGTAGCTGCTGTCATAGCTGCTGGATAGATTCATAGCAGAAGTATAAACTGAGCTTAAACCAAGCAATTTTTCCTAGCGAGTTTGGCTGTAGCAACTACATAATTCCACAATTTAGATTTCTTTAGTGATGCGACTGAAACTCAGATCTCCACGCCTGTAAAATTCATTTCTTACCATCTAGTCAGCCAGTCTATAGCTGCCCTGTGCAGCTGGAGGTGGCCTGCACCCTGTCCCGCACTGGCAAGTGTGGCCATAATGACCATGAGCTCAGGAAAACCTGTTCCATCACCATTGGCCAGCATGTCTGTTGCCATGGGAATAAGTGTGCTGAGGAGTACAGTGCACACTCCTTCGCCCACCTGGCTATTGTCACGCACAATATGAGTGGTTAGCAGCTGCAGAAGCTGTCTGTTTTCTTGCACAATTTCCAGTTGTTCTGAGTCCTTTGGTGGGGTAGCAGTCATACGTGTCAGCCAGGACTGCAGACGAGAGGGCTCCACACAGGCCAGCTGGGCCAAAGAGCCACACAGGCCTAACAGGCTTGGGTTTGGGTTCTTCTCCGCTGGAGAAAAATGCATGATGAAACTTAGAGGGATCTACTCCAGCTTTAGCTCAAAGAGCTCTGCCTTGAAAAACTTGAATATAACCAAACTTGGACGGTATAGTTTTAAAATTATTACAGACTTACTGAGCTGGAAAAGCTTGGTGAAGAATTTCAGCACTCTGTTACAAAACTTTGGAGACAGGTTTTCATTGGCCGTTGCCATCATAATTTGGACAAGCTCACCACTGAAAAAGAAGAAACCCAAAATATGTGAGGTGACTGAATGAATGAGAAGCCAGATTGTGTTATCAGCAGAGACAATACCTGAATGAAAAGAATTCTTCCATTGCCTTTCGGACCTGACTGCTTTCAAGTTGTTTTTCAAGGTACTGAAGGCATTCCTCAAGGATGGACTCATCCAAACCACTAAGAAACATAAATAAAAAAAATAATGGGATATATAAATGTTGAAGAGCAGCCCACAAAACAAAAATAATAAGTATAAAAAGTAGTGTTTTGATTGAATTTTAATATTTAACATGGTTCATTAAAGGTTAATGAAATCTGATACATATTAAAAATACCTGTTGGGATCTGAGTGATTGGCAATAATGTTGTAACATCCAGTCACCAAACGCTCGTAGATGCGGGCTAGAAAGGCATCAGACTCTGATGGGCCAAGGATGCGCTCCAGTGAAGTGGTGCTGATCTCAGCTACACTCTCCGTGCTGCTCTCCAAGAGCAGAGGCAGCAGGGTGCTCACAACCTGTGAGGGGTTCAGCTCCTCAGTACTGAAGAGACAATAATGCAGCATTAGTCACAAGACAATAACAGGTTTTTCGTGAGTAAAATCTATGCAAGAAAAAGAGTTTATCAGCAGACTTTTTTTAACTTACACAATGAGGTCTCCAATCAGGCGAACCAGTGAGAGAAGGATGTGTTTAAGAGAAGAGGCCAGAGGCAAGGACTGACAACTCAGTGTGCCCAGGTGAGCTGCTTGGATGGCACTGATGTAGCTCTCTGATGGAATGGTATCGTTTGCAAATGCATTGCGCTGAGAAAGAGAAGATACCACCAGTTTTATTATTTATGATTTTATATATACACACATACATATACACACACATACATATATATAGAGAGATTTTTTTTTAAATAACTGAAATGCCATGTAGGGTGGGAAAATACAGGCAAAAGCCAAGTCTTCAATGTTTTTTTAAATTATGCCATGTGTAACAAATGTTTTAATAATTTCCAACTTTAACCACATACCCATGAGCCAATGTTGGGAAATTCAGTGGTGTGGACACCATTCCAAGTCTCACAAACTGTCTGCACAGCTGTTGGCAAGTTCTGCATAATATTATGACCTGTAGGAATTTAAAGTCTTGTTAGACCACTGCATAAAAGCTATTAAAGTAATCATATTCACTGCACTGTAAATAATATTTTTCAGTATTTCATTTGGATACCAAGTATGTTGGCCTTGCATCGGGTGGAACCTATGGCCAGAACTGCAGCATAACCTTGGAGCTTGGCATCGGTCAGTTTGTTCTCCCCTTCCTCTGGGATGTTCATTAATAGGTAAGATCTGTTCAAGACAAGTTTCGTTTAATGATTAGATCAGGATAAGTTGTCATAAAGAACATCATCCACAAGTCTTATTTCTTAGACATGAAGTGGGCTACATTCCAAATCTAAACAAATAATTAGCAAAACTGTCAAAGTGTTAGGATTTAGAAATATTTAAAAACATGTTATGATACATAAATTAAAGAAGGAATATTTAAGGTTCCTTAAGTTGTATTCCTTAAATTGAAGCATGCATGCATTCTGAAGGTAATGGAGGGTTTTGTTTTTTTGGGGTTTTTTTTTTTTTACTAAAGCTTTCACTAAAACTAAACTTAAAAAACAGCTTACATTAGCAATTACATTAGCAATTACAGTAAATTCAACATTTAAATAGTAGATGTGCTTTGCAAAATGTTGGCTGTGACGAATATGGTGGAATTAAAAAAATAATAATAATAATAATAGTAATAATTTAAATTTAACCTAAGTCACCAAAGCTATGGCCTCTGGATTTTGTCAATATTTTGAGTGTATCTGTAACCAACGAACTGGCCATGTGATTGGCCACATGATCATGTGACCTATCATGCATTTCAATCACATTATTGTATTCCAGTCTACTAGATATAACAAGAGCTTATAACAACATTACCCTCTCACCTTGTGAAAGCTGAGTAAATGTCAGTGAGCTGTAGTGTGGCAGGCAGCAGATTTTTTGCGATCTCAGAGGATTTGTGGGTGTCAGCCTCAATGGCAACCTTGGACAAATGCTCATCTAAAGAAACCTGAATTTTAGAGATGACTGCATCCAGCGTATAGATGGCTTGTAGAGAGGGCAACTGATGAAGTGGTAGGATGACATGTGGGTCTACACTTGAGAATGTGGAAATCTGCAACAAAATAAAGTTTTCAGGAGGTGTCAATTGATTTCAAAACTCTGAACACCACCAACACAAGTTACTAATGTATCTGTCATAACCATTACCTGTCTGGCAATGTACTCTTCTGCTAGCTCCACATCGTATTTCACAGTGCTGCATTTAGCAGCGGTCACTTCAACCAGAGAAGCAGCTTGGTCTGTTTTCATTCCTTGCTTTACCAAGTGTTCCTGTGAGTGATGACACACAAAAAACACCCATCAAAGACTTGAAATTACAGAATTAATACAAAATATTAATTTTTCTGAAAAAGCAAACAATTTCCAGACCAAAAAAAAAAAAAACCCTATGAATTAATCAAGTACATTATTCTAAGGTTTGACCAACAACAACAAACCCATCACACTGATAATACATTTGTAGGACTTTCAAGCATCAACTGACCTTGATCCAGTTCACATACGTAGATACGCGGAGACGTGATGACCATCGCAGTGTGTGTAGGATGTCGCTCTCACTGGGGTCACTGCAGCCAGTCTTTAGCTGCTCCATGAAGCCTTTGGAAGGTGGTAAAACGCCAAGGATCCTCCACAGTATCAGGAAGTAGTACTGAAGGGAGCAGGCCTCCTGTATGGGGCCCAACAGTTTGCTGCTATTAAGCTAGTATCATTATGTAAAGAAGTCTCTAATGTTTCAGGAACTGAAGCTCAGCTCTTCAAATTACTTACACAACAATATAGCAGTTCAGAATAACGTTTATTATAGGTCCTGCCTTACTGCAGTGATGATATTCACTTCGTTTTTGGCCAATATTGTTAGCATGTGCTTATCATTTTATTTGTCTCTAGAATTGCAGATAAACATTTCCAATGTGGCTTATTCTTGTTTATTTTGTTTTATTCTTATTGGTCCATTTTCAAAAATGTAATATGCATTTTCTCTATCACCTGAACCAACTAAACCAGTCACTGAAGTCGTCAGTAGCAGTGAACAATTAGAAAGAGGACTGCATCATTATAGAAAGGGTTTTTGTACCACGTTTCTGTTTGCAGATCAATTTCTAAGTTAACCAGAAAGATGCACCAAAACAAGCCCTGCAGCAGACGGGTGTTTAATGCCTTTTAGATAAACCACTAAATCCACATGCTCAGTGGGCTTATTTCAGCTGTTCTATTTCTTCATTTGGTGCTCTCACCATAGGAGTGATGGACTTGTTCTCTTGTCTTCTTGCTGTGTCAAACTGAGAGCCCGCAGCCAGGAGTGAGATGAGCCATACATACAGCTCATCATATTTCACTGCTCCATTAAATAGCTTTGGAAAGACCTATGAGGACATGTTTAACGGTTAGGCATGGCAATAATTTTAATATTGTGATAAAAACAGAAATACTGGTATATACATACAAAAAAAATAAAATAAAAAGCATGTTTTAAAACACATTTAAACTGTATTGTCAAAAATTAATTTAAGACCACATAAAACAGAGTCCATGCCTCACCTTGCTATCTAGTCTGCTGATATCATCTTCAGACACCTCAGGAGACAGAACGCAGTAGAACTTGGGCTGGACATTCGAATCTAAAACAGTTTGCATTTAATCAAATAAAATTTAATTTTCATATACTACAAACAAATTAAACTAAAATTTAGTTAAAAAAATTATTTGGGTTTACCTGTCGAACAGTGTTTAGCCCAGTTCTCCTCCACCTCTTTGAATCCATAGTAAAGTGGGACGTTGCTGCGTTTTCCACCTTCCTGAACAGAACTTGCCCCAGTAGATGGTGGGGTAAGAAGGTTGTACTGCACCTATTTACAGCACACAGAGTAAACACTGTTATCGAGTCCCAAACACAATACTGTGTTATTAGAATGTTTAGCACAAATTTACTAGGTATAGGACTTGGTATGTTTTTATACTAAACTAGCCTTATATTACAATCATAATGACATCTTTATGTTGCTCTGAACCCAGATTAATGCACTTGCAGGACGATATTTTACCTAATGAATGGAAATCAAGTAACAAAGAAAAAAAAGAAAAAGCTTTATTGTTTAATTTACCATATAAATAACAATTTGAAAGAAAGCATTAACCTGTTCAAAAAGATATAAAGGAGCCTTGGAGTAGTGGCGCAGCAGGTAGTCAAAAACCAGCAACAGGCGGGCCAAATTGAGGGGCACAGCTTTCAGCTGGGAGTCTCTGCTCTGTGCCACCTCTGTAATGGCCTGTGTGACTAAGGTCAGGACTGATCGACGACCACGCTCTGACAGATTGTGGAAAAGGAGCAGCAGCAGCTGGAGGTGTTCCACATTAAGGTCATCTTCGCCATGAATAGAACCCTGGATGGCGTGTTGCTTTAAGGTTCCCAAAAATCTGAGAAAGTACAGGCAGCAAAAAGGAAAAATCCAGATTAAAGAGAAATGTATGGACGACTAAGCCAGACTACAACTCTGATGTTTTTGCAAACAATAATTCCATTGTTATTGACTACAATATTGGATATTCATACAAGTCCCCCCATCAAACCACCACGATTTTTTTCATAAATGTCAACAACCATACTATCTAAGCTCGATTGCAGCATCAAGGCATTTAAAAAATTTGATCATAATAATAAATATTCAGATAAGAAAAACTGAATTTTTCTACCTTTCCCAAACTTTCATACACTCAGGAACATCCGGTTCTCCCTGCACAGTAGCTTTGTGCTGCCATATGAGGAGAAGTCTGGAGAGCACTGATAATGATTGAGGGTGAATGTACAGAGGCCATGGACCCTCCGAAAAGGGTGCAACACCTAATTGCTGTAGAAGGGTGCTCTGCAAATAGTTAAGGGAAACAATATGAGACTTGAGATAATAAAATAATCAATTATAAGTTTGTTGTATAAAGTAGTTGTTAAAAGATTTTCACATAGTGGCAAAGAAACGAAAGCAAAGCAAAGCCTCTTACCTGCAATGCTGGGGAGGGAAGATCTGAGGTCACTAGGGTGTGGTTGAAGTGATACAGTGCTAAAGAAAAGACTTCATCTGAAGACCCTGTGGGGTAAAAGAAACAACAACACATAACTATAGATGTTCACTGTTGTCAAAATACTCAAGTCTGCAGGGCTGCAAAGCAAATTATTATGAATTTAGGTAAATATTCTTATATTTGAATAACTGCAATTTTTTTTGTTTGTTTTGGGGGTTTTTTTGTTAAGCATACCTTTGATATCTTTGTCCACATCTTTGATGATACTGGCAAGCGTAGCCATGTGTTGTTCTGTGAGAGACACACTCAGGTAGTTACGGATAAAGTTGTTCCTGGATTTTAGCATCGAGGTGGTGATGAAATTCAGAATACTGGATGCTAAGCTGAGGAACTGCAGAAACAAAGATTTGAGATGATACAATGTCATAAGCCCTATTAAAAAAGAAAAAAAGAAAAAAAAGAAGTAGTATTGTATGCATTGTAACAGCAACAATCTATATGTTGTCTTCACCAGTTCGGGATCTTTACGGCCAGCTAAAATGTTGCCGTTCTCGCTTGGATTTTGCTTGCTGGGGCTCTTCAGTCTGGGAGAAGTCTCCAAAGGTGGTGGAGGGGGAGGGGGTGGAGGAGCCACTTTGTCCTTGCTTGGTGAAATTGTCTCTTCAAACCAAAGCCCCAGGATAGGTTCACTGTCATCATCTGTAAAGAATAGTTAATTATTTACATAAACATCTCGAGGTAAAATGCTCACACATTCATGAAAGTATTTGTGATGTAGCAGTGGTGTCACCAATAAAGGGAAAACATAAAGCTTCACAATAGTTCATGGCAACTACACTCACTGGACACTGGCCATCAGTTACCATTTGTTTAAACAAACTTCAACCGCTCACACGGTAGAACTTAAAACGCATTTCAGTATTACCCCGAGGTTGACTGCTTTAGGTCAACTTGAGTAACACCATCCTCTCCCCATGGCCAATTTGCTAGTGTGCTCTCAGCGTATTTATTGACCATTTGGTCCTTTTGTGGTGGTATAATGGCCTTCTTTTAGCCACACTATGAGCCCCTGTGTACTTGGAATTGTCATGATCTTAAAAATATGCTGCCTGACAACAATGTCATTTTGTTTGCCTGTTGCTTTAAAAACAAACAAACAAAACATTACTACCCTGCAAAGAAGCAGTAAAACATGTGTAGCCAGGCATGAAAAAGTTATGTGGAATTACATGATGCCATGTCAATATGGACTAAAATTTTAAGCAAGTTGCTGCTTCCATGTCACAAAAATGAGGAAATTTTCAACTTATTAATAGCAAGACGTAACTAATAAAGTGGCCAGTGAGTGTACAACACAGTGAAGGTGGTGAACAAGATCCAAAGACTGCAGTAAGAAGCGAACAATAACCAATTTCCTCTTGAAGAATATCTACATAAGGATGTTACACAATTTATCTTCAAAGACATGCACTTTTCATTGCGGTCACTGAGAATACATCAACATATTAATTTGGATTGATTTATATTTTTATCTTTGTATAAGACAAGTGCAATCCAAAGTGGAAGTAAATCTGCTAGTAACAAAAGACATGCTGCAGTTTGTCAGCTACCATAGATGGTGGAGAGGAAAGCCACAATCATTCCTTTAAATGAGCTTATATTATTATGAGCTCTAAGTTGTGCTGCATTAGAATTTTTACATTTTATACATTCTTGTGTGCTTCTGGTAAAAATAAGAAACAATGCTAGAATTAGCACACGTTATTCTCAGATTGCTTAGAATCTGAATGTGCAACAGAGCGTGAGGATGCATTATTACACCTTCTGCAGAAAACACTGCTGCAATCAACATGTCAGTCAGTCAAAAATATGATAAAATATAAAATGTGCACACTTCTCTTTAAATGTTTTGGTGCAAAAATATAAGACTGACTGTCACACAGCCAAGAACTACATAATACTTTACATTAATTTACAGTGATAGCTTGAAAAATTCATATTCTACCAAATAAAAATTCACAGTAAGAATTTAGAAAAAAAAAAAAAAGCACATATATAACAAAACATTGAATTTAAATATGAGGGGAAAAAACTAATTTAAATCTTGTGTTTCTAATAGGTCGCCAACTCAAGCTCAACTGCTTCCCTCACCTGCTGAGCCATGACATTTTCTACACTGAAAAATTGTTTCACAGGCATTTTGATTCTGTGTGCTCAGCCTGCAGTACGATACAGGAGGAATTTCTTTGAAAGCAGGTTTTTAAGACCTATTGATAATAGTTTCAGTCCAATGCTTTCAGCTTAACCACAAAGAAAGTTAGAGTCTCTATGGCTTCCTTACTCGCCATCTGATTTAACTCAGGTGACAGCTATGTTATTCCTTGTAGGATATGTAGACAGATGTGATCTGTTGATGACAAATGCAATCATCTCTTCTTTTTTTAAGTGCACTGCTGTCATGTTTGTGGCTCTTATTTATTCATACAGCATGCTTGTCAAGGACAAACCACAACTAACAGATGTCACAAGGTTCCACTCAGGTTCAGAATAGGAACGGCATTGCATAGTCCCCACTGGGTTTTCATTCCACTTTGTCAATGTGCGTTTAAGTTAACAAAACAAATTACAAATTTGACCAGTCTCTCCTAGACCCTGCCTTGGAGGAAAAAATTAGTTCACGAGTAGAATAAGACGCATTCATCTTTGTAAAACTCATCTGCTTAGATATGGAGAAGAAAAAAAAAAAACAATCCTAACAGAGCAGCATTGACCTGGCTGGTTTCAGTGAACAGTAATAGGTGCCTGACACCAACCAGCTCTAGCTAGGAGACAAATTAATAGCACCAATCTAGAGAGATGGTACTGCCTGGTTTAGTTTACATGGGTGTAATAGCTCTGGATCCTTCCCCATAACGTTTTTAAATTTATAGCCACAAATTTCATTGATTCATTGTGCTCTGTGCACTTACCATGCACAAAACATTCATATTCTTTAAAAAGGTGATATCACTCAACTACACTGAAAGTTTTCAAATACAAAAACAAGACAACTTTTGTGTTTCAAAAGAATATCACAATAATTTGATATTCACATCTGCATGCAACATACAAAAATTAACTTTTCAGGTGACAGCAAGATGTAGCATTGCGTGTTTAAGCTCATTAAGCACAACTTGAATTTATTGTATTTAAGAATGATACCACTGCTTTGATGTGGGTCTTGATTATTTTTGCATCAAGAGTTTTTCACTTGTTTTGTTTTTTTAAGTTTTCTAACAATTTTATCCTCATTTGTGTTAAAATAGTTTCAAGAGCAGGGGGGGGAAACGGATTTTATCATTTTGTAGTATCACAGCCAATTTCAAAATAATTTTCTACCATACTGAAAATTGTTTAATTTTAATTTCAACCACGACCTGAAAAGTCATTAGGCCAGCAATAAATGTTATACTTTCAAAGCATTACTATTAGCAGCTATCTTATAACAAACTTCTTCCTTTGGAGTCGCTGTTGAAAAAGGAAAGAGGCAGAAACTGGAAGACAAAAGGATGATAAAGTAATAGAGGTAAAATAAAATAAATCACTGAGAAATGTTTTATGACTTCTGTCAGTAACTGTTAGTTTAAGTATTCAGATAATTAATTAGTTTTAATGAAAGCTTCAGTAGTTAACAGTTTAAATAATATCCCACATATCAACACCACTGGTATTATTCTTTAAAACAACAAGCCACAGATGAACGTCTTTGACAAAACAAGTTTAATTTAGTTCATATGAATTATAAGGCAGAGCAACTCTGATAACAGGGAGTATTTTGTCAAAGACTTCATCTGTGGCTTTATCATTTTCTAGGCCGTTAGGATCAAGGCTCAGAGTCTAAATTGTGAGACATACAATAACAAAAATGAATTTAGGACAGCGGACACCAAGTCTTTGACCTGAGGACAGAAAACTGCTAACCTGAGACACAAGCTGCACTTGTCTTCTCCTGTCTTCTCTCTGCTGAAATAGTAGACACTGTCAACTACACTGGTATTATTGTGATGGACAATTTTTTTTTTAAATCACATCACTGTGAGCGTATGTATGAGTTTACCCTTTGCACTGCTGTCATTACCTCACTGACTTAACCACTGACAGCACACTTGTTTCGCTCCTTTGATTATACCAATTTAAAAAATTTCCCAAACACTGCATTTGTTATCTTATCCAGCTCAGCACTGACAGAAACTCAGAGATCAAATGGAAATGTGTAAAAATATATGTGACTTTGTTTTCACCAATTAAATCCCCACTGTGATGCAGAGAAACCTGAAGCATACCTTGTAGGAATGAAACAACACTTCTTGGCCATTACGTTAAAACTGAATTGAGTCCTTAAATGGTGAGTTCATGTGTCTCCCCTTTACCTTTAAAGCTAGATGACAACATCTTTGTTTTTAATTGTCAATAAATGCAAGAAAGGTTTACCTTAAATTATCGATATATTTTAATAAATCCATTTTTGTATATATTAATTGCAAAAGTAGAGTACTTCATAATTACAATATAGGTACATATTGTCATGTTAATGCAATCCCCTGCTTTTCAGTGGAATGTCTGTATTTTTTTACGTTGTTGCTTTTTTAATGATCAATCCAGGAGTAGCATAACAATGTCTGAATTGTTGAGTGTATCATCTGCATTCCTAAACCCAGGATTTAAGAAAAAACTGTCTGCAGCACACAGGGAACAGTATGTATTTTTATTTGCATAATTGAGCTGCTATGTAAATGCATACTTTATGTAACAAACAATTGTTTGAATCCAAAGAAAATAAATACCCTGGCTGCTGTCCTCCTCTGTACTGCTGAAATCATCCTCATAGTAGGTGTTTGAATCTGTAGAAGCACTGGCATCACTGCTGACTGAGCCCTTTCTCTGGCGCTGGAGAACACAAGCCTAACAGCAGATAAATAAAATCAAAGTCAAAGTTTAAAAGTTTGGTTGGGACACAGAAAGTTTCCAGGATTCACCCCAGAAGTCAGCCGCAGTATACCATAGGGCTGCACAATTAATCGTTAGAAAATCGCGATCTCAATTCATACTTATGTGCGATCTAATTTCGAAATGACAACGATTAAAAAAAAGAAAAAAAAAGACGATTGTACCGCATTTTGATCCGGGACATAAGCTGCATGAAAACAAGCGCTCACTCTTCCAGCTCAACAAATGACAAGGGTGGAGGCTTATACCACGTGATACAGAAGTCAGCTGGCAGGGAAAAAACAACGGAGAGCACATGAGAGATGACGAAGCTGTAAAGGCCAAGAGAGTGACAGGAGAAAATCCGTCCCGGTGTTCTGGGAATCCATCCTACCTGAAAAAACATCCTACCCAATGTTTCTGCACATGCGCCATGCGCATGCGCACAACACCAACGCCGTATTAACTTCTTTTTCCTCTCACCCATCCGGAATACACCATCCCGCAACTATTTTAAAAATGTTGCACTACCTGCTCTATACACGCAGTGTCAAGCAACGGTGGAGACGGAATTACAAGCAGTACAACATTTTGCGGCAATGACAAAACATGAGACATTTATTGTTTTTATGTTCAGTCTCAACTGTTACGAAGTTGATGTGCAGTTAATAAGTGCAATAAATATTTATATTGGAAAAGAAAATCGTGAGAGAATCGTGATCTCAATTCTAAGCAAAAAGAAATCGTGATTCTCATTTTATGCAAAATCGTGCAGCCCTAGTATACGTACATTTGAAAATGGCTGGTTTCAATAAATAATCATCTAGACATCCACTAATTTTGTAAGGGAAAAAAAAGGATAAACTACAAAGATAAAAATGCACCAGACAAAATCTGTTGCTCGTTTCTTTTGTTCAATGTTTTGTATCACAATATCACAATTAATGTTCAAATCAATAAAATAGCATAACTGCAAATGCAAATTACAAATACAACTGACAGCACCTTTTTGTAGGAGGTGGAGAGAAGTGTGAAGAGCAGATTTGTCAAGGGAACAGAGTCAATGAGTCTTTGAACCCTCTGGCTGGAAGTGCTCTGTGCCATGATGTTGAGCTCAGCTGGTGGTCCATCACTTGCCCAACCCTTTAGATTTAGCAGAAGGGGGGAAACGGCTTTTAAGGAACACAAAGTACTTTCAGTAATTACTGAAGCATACTTGGATGCTTTTGAATTTTTTATTAATTGAATTCATTTCCTACCCTGAAAGGGTAACAAAGAATGAAAATGCTAAAAACAAACAAACAAAAAAAAAAAAAAACAACTTTCAAATCTGTGTGTCTAATTTTAAATAAACATGCATCTTGTAAAACTACAAAGAACTTATACTAAATATGAAGCCATGAAGATTTAACTGAAGCACAGTAATTAAAAAAACTCTTTTGGTTCCTGAAACAAGAGATGAAGGCTTGAATGTGACTAGCTACATTAGTATTTACTGCAATTTTACAGTAGAGGGTTTAAACCTACAAAAGATTGTGACATCTGAAACCAGCGATAGCGGTGGCAAGTACAGTATGGCTACAATGGCAGTTTTGTTTTAATGCAGCTACGTTTTTTGTTGCTTCACTTACTCTGTGCAGAGCTTCAACCTGCAGATCCTGGAAAAGTGAAGTCAAAAGTTTGATTGCATGGTTGGCCAGGATAACAGACAAAACCCCAAAGCCTTGGTGTCTTGAGAGAGAAAAAAAAAAAAAAAACAGACCAAAACAGAAAAAGGCAAAACATTAATGCACACAAATGACCTCTGATGCATAAGCATACCTACTGAACTAAAATTGTCTTTATTAGGATTTAAAAATACCCTTTGCCAGGACCAAGTTTAGGTGACCCTGCGCCATCCTTGGTGCGACTTGCAATATCACGGACACGCAAAGCAGCCAGGGGATCCTTCTCTTTTCCTTTATCTGCCAACGCTGTCGGGCTCAGGTTAAGAATCAGGTACAGGCTGTTTAAGAGGCACCAGGCTCCAAGCAGTTGGAAGTTCTGATAATGCTGCAGAACAGAGAAGAGAATTTTAAAAAATATCAGTCATAATACTTAAATTATAACTGACAGTCTAGGACTGTCAATTATAAATATATATTTATTCTTCTATTTGCACAATATAGCAATCAAAATTGGTACTCACCTCTCCTCCAGCTCTGCGAGAGTTGCTGATGGCTTGCCCAATCATTTCATAAATCTCCAGCTGTTGTGAAGACAAATGTATTTGTCATCTTTTTAAATCTATATATCTTGTTAAAATATACACGTTAGTAAGACAGTAATTAAAGACTTTTTAAAAGTGATTAGTTATAATACTTACACATTTCTGGACAATTGTGGCTGCATCATTTTCATAGTCCTCTTCTTTGGTGCCAGTGGAGGCAGAGCGAAGTTGCAAGCCACTACCCACCTGTAGAATGGCCATGCAAGTGGCCACACTTACACCTAAACAAGTAAAAATGCATTGTAGATGTATTTTTCTTTTCCTCAGTTTGGTTTTTGAATGTTATAGCAGCCTGAATCACTTGGTATGTTTTATTTGAACCAAAAATGTCACCACCTACCAGCATAGAGACAGCTTAGCGCCAGCACAGTCATATCCAGTAGTCTTCCTGGTGTCAAGGGCTCCAGTACAGGCAAGGAAAGTGTGTCCAAAGCCATGGTCACATCTATCACCAGTGAGTGAAATCTATGCATTTTAAGTACAAGATAACAACTTAATGTTGGGGCCAGTGGTGAAAATTAAACACAATTTCTTATTAGCCCAGTAGATTTTTAAAAAAAAAGAAAGAAAAGAAAAGAAAAAGGAAAAAAAAAAAAAGAATACCCGTTGCGAACAGCAGTGGCATCAGCCACTGTGGCTGGCATGATAAAGAATGAGTTGGCTGATACAGCATCCTGGAAGCGGTTGATGTAGCGTAGAAAGTAGGGCAGGTTGAGGCACACTCGTAACAACTTCTCAGACCCACCTGGAAAAATTACATTAAATCAAAAAATTTAATCAAATAATAACTCATTAAGTTTCATTTTAAATTAATTAATGGCAGGATTACTAAAGAAACTAAATTTTCATTGCAATTTGTAAAGGAAAAAGTGCTTTTACAAGGTTATGTATAATTTAGAGTTCCAGAGTGCTTTCAAGAGTGAAAAGTAAACAAGGGACTATCTGACATTTTGAATCAACAGGGGAAAAAAAAACCTGTAAATTTTCCACATGGATGTGTGGGGAAAAAGAACAAACTCAATTCTGGATTAAAGCCCCTCACAATGTATATATACACTCCTGTATGGAAAATCAATTACTGAAGTATATTCATCACAGTGTGACTTAATGGTGACATTTACTAAACAGATATTTTTCAAAAAAAGCAAGATTTCTAGTCTCCCATCTTTCAACAGCTGTGATAAAACTTTTAAACCCTGACCTGTATATAGTAGTGTCAAAGCTCCAGTCTCTTGGAACAACTACTTACCTAGTTCCTGTAAGCTTGACACATTCTGGGACACAAAGGCATTTTTCATTTTGGTCTGAACAGCTTGATCTGTATTTTGTTCATCGCAATCACTTTCAGCCTGTAATTAACAAGAGATGCAAAAATTACAACAGATATTTATCAACAATGCAGTGACAGAATATTATTTTAAATGCAGCTAACAAAATTAATTTAAAAGGGGAACAAAAGCAGAAGCTGAGTAACTTCTGCTAATAGCAATCGAGAGAGTAGCTGAGTCATTAATACTTGCCTGCATGTGTGCTGCTGATGGAGAGGCCAAGATGGTGGTAAGGTCAGGGTTAAAAACTGATGTCAGCTGATTAAAGAAGTTCATTTGTACTTCTTTTTGTCGAAGCTCTGGGTTCACAGCACTGGGTAACTCCTTCTGATCTTCCACTATTAAATGAAAAAAAAAAATGGCACAAGAGTTTCACCACATGTCAAGGCTGTTAATCAAAAGGGCCCGGGCATTGATAAATACTCACAGCTTCATTGAATAATTATAGTATATAGAAAACTAATAGACCAAAAATGTCCAAATCCTTCCAGTGAATGCAGTGAATTTCCAGTTTTCTCCAAATAACTTATTCATTTTGTCTACCAGGACAGTGAAGCATTTTTCAGTTTTGTCCTTTATGGAGTCTTACCATCTGAAAGTGTCTTGACGGTTTGAGGCAACTTGGCAGATTTCATCATAGCAGTGAAAGTAATGATTTCTGTGCGGTCTAGTCTGCTGCAGCCAGTGCACAGTCCCTTTATTAAAAGGATCAGGTGTTTCTAAAGAAAAACAAATTGCAGCATAGTTTTATTTAAATTATTATTTTTTTAATTTCAATACATAATTCCATACAAATAGAAAGCAGAAAACCACCAGAAAATGCAAATCACTGATAAGTAGAAATGACTACGCTAATGTATTACAATTGACTACACCCACCCTGCTGACTGTCTCACTTACCTGTGAAACTGCACATGCCTCATCGGGGTTCTCCAAGCGCAGCAATGAGAATTCGATCAATACTTTGCACGCTGCAGCAACTGACAGCAATTGATTTCTTGGTACTGGGGAAACAGAGAAAAGAACAAAAATAACATCTAGCAACAATACAGTTTTCACTGAAAGATCTTGGCTCATTGTCAGTGAGTGGCAGTAATTTGTCTATTACTCTTAGGAGAAAATGAAATACACATACTTTGTCCACATACTGTGGTGATGTAATGTGCTGAGAGTGCCACGAATGATGAGTAGAAAGGTTCATACTGCTTGTCGTGGTGAAGAATGTCTGATTCACTGCAAACAAAGGAAATATGACTTTTTACACAACATTTATAGTGGGTTGTTTTCGTTTGTTTGGGGGGAGGGGGTAGAGAATACAGACAGGACAGTGACACAGAGTGGATTTGATTTGTCTAACTCCTCCTCCTTTCCTCAACTGGTGTCTTAATTCTCCCACGCAAATAAGAGTAAGAGGTGCAAAGATGGGAGTTAAAGTGTTCACGGGGCAATCTCATGTTCTGCTGTGTCACATTAAACAGATGGCAACCTCTCATGATGTACATCAAATCAACTGCCATACTGAATGTCCAAGTAACAATAAAGAAAACAGCTGCTGACTGCAGCCTTACTTTTAAAATATAGACAGAATCAGCTCCATCTGTTGCTATGGTGACATTACATTGTGAATTGTGAAATTGATCCCTCTGAGGCACTGCAATTATGTAAACTTTACTTACCTACAGTTTGTCCAATGTGTTTGTGCAAGAATTCAGTCTTAAAAATTAATTAAACTTTTTAAAACAGACTTCTTATAATTATAATTCATCCATCCATCTGCACACTGCAAACTCATGTTTGCTTTCATGCAACTGTCTGATATTTCTTACACATTTTGTCAAAACAACCATTCAATAAAATTAAAGACTAAAATGCTTAATGGTTTATAACCTGGTTAAAAGTTAGCATCAAAATAATTACTGTTCTTCAGTATACACCACCTCAGTGACTTAACTAATTAACATTTCTGGTACATCTCCCAGGAGCATTAGTTTGTCTCAGTTAAAAAAAAAATTAAAAAAAGATAAATTTAATATATCAAACCACAATCAATTGCAATATATATGCAACAAACAACAATTAATTGAACCCACCCCCAAGAAACAATCATGACCTTCACAAAAAAGCATTAAAATAATAATAAAATGAATGCTATTGCTAACAAACAAGCTGCAATAGCATGGCCATTCTGGTATATGTGCTACAGTGTGGCTACAGTGAAAGAACACAAAATTTATAAACCTATCACCCAGCTTGACCATACTCAGTGTGGTCAAACTCCGTGGTATGCCATTTAAGCTTTAGGAATTCAAGCCTACTTCTTCAATGTCGTCTTCACAGAATGAAATACTTCTTTAGGACTTGAGATGTAAGGAAACACGGTGTGTTTATGCTGATGGTATTGAAACTGGCTTTTGGTGTGGTTGGAATTTTTTAAGTACTTTTACATAAGCACCTGGGGCCTCTAATAAACAGGCTTGTTACAATTACACAACTAAAAGAAAGAAACATTTTATCCAATACTTACAAAGATAATTGAGTCTTATTTTATTTTTTATTATAGTTAAACTGCACAATAGGATAATTCAACTATACAACACTACTTTCAATCCTCGTAACAGTTATGTTCGCATACAGCCTGTTGCACTGGAAAACGAAACCGACAGACATACTAGGAAGCTTTTTATTTCAGTGTACTAGCTTATGTTACGCCACAAACAGAGAATCAAGGGAAAACTACGGAATCAAATAAATCACTCAACAATACTTGCAAAGCACTAATATCACATATTCCTACTTTTATGAGAACATAAATAGGTGGGAATGTTGTAACGAGATAACAAGTTCATTGTGCACCAGCATCTTTGTGGTTAAGCAGAACCATTCAGCATTACCTAAAGTACAAGTCTTAGAAGCAATAACCCTAAGTAACAATTTTACTAACAACAAGTTGACGATAACCCACCATCACCCGATCAAAAATGAGTGGAGAGATAAGGTCCCCCGCCTACTTCCAGCCTAACCACAAGCAGATGACGTTAGGCAGACTGGCTATTTTTGCCACCCATATAATGCGTGATTTGGCTAATGACATGCCCAGATTACGCCTCATAATGCAAGTGTTGCTGAATTTAGCCCAATTAAGTCAGTTGACGTAGTCAAATATTACTCTGGCTGGGGCGTTTGAGGGTTAGCCAGTCCAGTTGGAAGGCCCCCCGAGTTAGCCTGCCGGCTAATGTTTGTGTTAGCTAGCTAATGATGAAGCAATTTTGTTAAAGCTTACACTGCGACACCGTTTAACGTTTGCACAGCGCTGACATTACGTTAAAGATAAATGTCCATCAGTCATAAGACGTGCGTTGTTTCAAACTCTGTAGTCAGCAGAAAGGAAACGCTAAATAGCATTTTGAGTAAGTTAGCTGTCATTAGCATATCAGCTAATGTCTGGAGCTGACTCCATGCCAGTGCAAGTTAAGCTTAAATAGCTTGCTAGCCGCTAACGTTAGCAAAATGGGTATCGTTTCCCATCCAACTATACTAACCAAGCTAGGGTTAGCAATTTAGCTAGCTAGCCTACGCCTAGGTGGACACAGGCAGTATTCAAGCAAATATGAACCTGTAATTTATTGACAATTAACCGGTTACCTGTTGATTATAGACCCAATAAGCTGAGGTAGCTCCTTCGTCTCAAAAGCAGTGTACGAAGCTGATAAAAGCGGCCGAACTGCCGCTGTCCATTCGTGTTCCCCATCGCCTCCGCTCGACGCCATCTTGAAATCCTAACAGAAAAAACTAGCTACTGGAAGAAGAAACTGTGGTGTAAGTAAATCTTGGGGGCGCTCTCACTCTGATACCAGCCCTGCCAACATTTCACTCGAAATGTTTACTGGTTTACTGTTTCTAAACCCATTTTTAAATTATGTATAATAATATAGTTCCCAATTTACAGGAACGAATAAAGCGGTGTTTTTCCCTTCATTCATTTGTGATATAATTACATATACAAGTAGTAAAACTTACATATTGGTTATTATTATCTTTTTTTTTCTTTTTCTTTTTTTTTACCGAGTTTAACTTATCTTTTTATTGTTTTAATATTAACTTCATCAACAAACCAAGAATCAAGTTTTTGACTTTATGTGACTTTCATCCACATATGTTAATATTCTTGTATAACGATAGATAGATATAGTAATACGATACCTTTTGATTCCAAAAAAGCCCACAATAACAACAGGACTTTATCCAAGATCATCAAGTAAGTAAAAAAATAAATAAATAAAGTAAATATTAATTCATATAACAAACAAAATAAAGAAAATAAATATTTTTATTGTCTAATTTCTGACTGCAGCACACAAGGCCTAGAATGCACTGCTAAATAGATAATAGAATATTAAATACACAAATCTTCTTCGTTTTTCTTTATTTAATTGGTTTTTATTTCGCTTTTTTAACGTGTCGGGGTGCAGCCTATGTCTTCCACCTGAATCCTGTTATTATCCCCTGTGGTACCATTATTTTTAAATTTTATCATTGGTGTTTCTGTCACATGATCCCATCACACATTTTCCCACACATGAATTAATCTCGGTCTTACACTATTTTTTTCAATGGTGATCTGCTTTCATTTTTTTCTTTCAGTTTAGGATTTGGTTCAATCCATGAATATTTGTTAATCTGAAAGGTCACCGCTGTCTACCTTTACAACCTTTAGGGGGCAGCACTTCTCCTTCGCAGAACAAAAAGGAAGTCGTTCGGCTTCCGACTTCCTCCTCCCTTTGAAGAGCAAGTCAGAGCTGCTGCAGCAATGGCAAAGCTAATTTTGCTTTGGCTTAAGTGTGTCATATTATACAATGCTGTCGATGCTGTGTTTGAGGACCAAGTAGGAAAATTTGATTGGTAAGAGGAGTCAAGCGAACGATCAAATGTGTGCCGATTATGTTTTAATGTGGAAATGCTAATGTTAGCACCTGTCACAGCAGCTAACTGCTAATCGGTGGACTTTGAATGAGAGAACAGGTGAAAACACATCAGACAATGAATACAAACAAATGTAAATTTGGTAGTTAATTTCAGGAGGTGTACATATGTCCATGGTTTATAGAGTAAGTGAATCATTGGTCCCACTAAATTCAGCAAGTGAAACGCGATAGAAAGTGATTTAAAGGCAATAGGAAAACGTTGTAGCCAATCTGATAATAATCAATAAACCAGTGTCATGTAGTTTCGGCTTTTCAGTTTGAGAAATATGTCTTTGCACCGGGATTGGATCCATGTGGTCATTAAAACAATGGTGTCACTATGATCATGGGTGAGCTGGATGACAGTCTGAGTGCTTGTGCTTTCTCTTCATGTTTCACAGGAGGCAGCAGTATGTAGGCAAGGTTCGTTTTTCTCATTTTGACACACATGTGCAGTCATCCAAAAAGGTTCTTGTAGCAACAGAGAATAATGTTTTTGCCGCACTCAATACAAGGACCGGGGAACTCTGTGAGTATGTTGTTCGTTTGAAAGACGAAGTTCTCATATATTAGGTATAGTCTTTTATTGTCACTTTGTTATCAATGTCTGTTACAGTCTGGCGACATGTTGATAAGTCTGGACCCGAAGGAAACATTGATGCTCTTTTGCACCATGGACAAGGTGATTTATTTTTTTGTAATGAATCTGATCATGTATTTGAATTGCAGTAAAGTTTAAAGATTTTTTTAAAGTTCCTCCAGTTGATGAAACTGTGTTTGTGTCCAAGATGCGATCCTAGTGGTTGGCAATGGCCGCCTGCTGCGATCCTGGGATGTCAATGTTGGTGGTTTGAACTGGGAAATTGTGCTCGACTCTGGAAGGTGATTATTACCTTGAGGTTAAGAATGGTCTTTATTTATTCATTTATTTGATTAAATCTTAACTCGCTGCTTTTTATATGTTCAAGTTTCCAGAAAGCATGTCTAGTGGGACAGCAAGGCACAGTGAAACATGTGGCTGTTTTGAAAAAAAACATTATCTCTCTCCATTACCTTTCTAATGGCCATCAAAAATGGATAGAAAATCTACCAGAAAGGTATGTTTTTATAGTAATGTTAACTTTGTGTACTGATGTTCTCTGTTTCAATGAACATAATTCTACACAGGAATTCATTTACCACCTTGAAGGCTTTTTTTGTAGAAAATACCACACAGTGTTGCAAAAACAGTAGTTTTATTATGAAACGTTTGTCACCTTCTGTTTCTCTCCACAGTGAGACTGTGGATTACCAGACTGTTTATTCTGGAGGAAATGGTGAAGTTTATGCTTTGGGAATTGTTCCCCGTTCCCACATTGTTATTATTGCTTACAGCACTGATGATGGAGAGATAATCAAGCAGGTAATCCTGTTTATTAATGATAGTATTAAAAAAATCAGCCTATGCTCTGTAAATTTAACGTATATAAAATGGGTAATTTGTTAAAGAACAAACTAACTTAAACACTGAACCAGTGGTCAGTATATAGAATGATTTTTGTGAGTTTTTTTGTTTGTGATGTTTTCAGATCTCAGTTGAAGCTCCGTGGCTGTCCAATATAGTGGCCAGCTGTGCAGTGATTGGTCAGGGGGTGCTGATTTGTGTAGACTCTGCAACTCCATCGCTGTACATGTACGACTTAAAACCAAATATGGATGATTTACAGATGACCCAGATCCCCCTGCAGGTATGATTCTAACAAAAACCTTTCTAATGTACAAAATTACCATGTATGTCCTCTGCTTTAGATTGGGTAAGTTTTAAATTCTGCCTCTCTCTTTCTCAGCTCTCCACTTCTGTGTTCTTATATGTTCCTTTGTAAATGCACAGTTTTTCTTTTACAGTCTTCTCCTATTTGTCTTCTCACAGTCACTGGGACTTGAAGTAGCTCCAGACTTTCAACCGCTCCTGGTGTCTCACCAGCCCAACTCAGCCCATCAGCCTCTGTCTGAGTTCTTCCTTCAGCTCGGCCCTGATAACTTCCTGCTTCTCCAGTTCAACAATGGTCAGATAGTTACACTCAGGGATTTCAAGCCAGTACGTAAGCTTTTCTCTATATTTTTGTTTCATATTCAAAAACATTAGCCTGTCCTGGTATTGC
The DNA here is from genome assembly GCF_036321145.2 of Pelmatolapia mariae. Taxonomy (NCBI): domain Eukaryota; kingdom Metazoa; phylum Chordata; class Actinopteri; order Cichliformes; family Cichlidae; genus Pelmatolapia; species Pelmatolapia mariae. The sequence continues at coordinate 31,023,092 of NC_086244.1, read as the reverse complement.
AGTTGTTCTGCTATAACAGCCAACATCAGTAAATATCTGCCAAAATGTAAATGCGGCTCGGCATCCTTGCCAAAATATTTTATTGCCCTGGGAAAATGTCAAACATAATAACTGTTAAAAACGGCCAAATACGATCCTTTTTTCTTTTCTTTTTTTCCCAACCTGTGACATTTTGTAGAATGTATTGTTTTTCTACAGAAACATGATGTCTTTTGTTGTATTATACAGAGCTATATCCTTTGTTTGTTGTAGGCCTTGCTGGTTTCCTTTGCAACTACTGGAGAGAAGACCATTGCTGCTGTTATGTCCCCCAAGAATAAAACTGTGAGTTAAAGTAATATTTCACCTTTAGATTTATTTGTGGGTTTTGATGTCTTTTAGCTGTTTTCTTAGTTTTAAATTCATTTGATTTTAGAAAGCAGATGTGTAATACACCTATTGATTTACTTAATGTAAAGGTTAGACTTGTTACTTTAAGTTTTTTTTTTTTTTTTTTCATGTCTTTCAGGAAACTGTCTTATAAGTGTGTTTTGGGGTTTGTTTGTTTTTTTTTTTTTTAAATAAAGTTCTTTATTGGGAGATTACTATTTGTTTCTTTCCCATAGGCTTGCAGTATTAACCTCTTTAGTGCTGAAACTGGACGAAGACTTCTAGACACAACACTGATTTTCGTTATGGATCCTAACGGTGGCAAACCAGAGAAAGTGAGTCAGTTTTCTTTCCTGAGGTACTGTGGGAACTATGGCCTTTCAGAGCAGGCAGAGTTTTCTAAACACAGGTGCAGTCAGTTCATTTCAGTATGATGTGGAAAAATAAGACATGCTGGTTTCTGGGCTCTCTTTGAAAATATAGACAGTACTTCTTTTTCTTTTTTTTTCTTTTTTAATGCCAACTTTAGTAAATGTGGCCCGTAGTGTGTTAATAATGGCTTTACAATAGAAGTAAATTATATTCTCTCTTTCAGATCTACATACAGCCATTCTTGAAAAAAGATGACTCTGTAGGCTACAGGGCCATGGTGCAAACAGAGGACCACACACTCACTTTCATACAACAGCCAGGTATGAGCGGCAAAAACAGGAAGCAAGGAATGAGTGCTCTTTCAGGCTGTACTGATGTTAATGTTAGCAGAGCTATTGATGCTGCAGGACTTTTTAAATTATATTTTTACTAAAGCTAACCAAAGTAAAATCCTCATTGTACTCAAAAGAACAAAAAAGAATAGACACCCTATTTTTTCTGGAATGTGTTTTAGCAAGGTCAGACAGAGGCATGAAAACTTCATGAATACTCATACTGTGGTCTGACTGCGGTGGGTTTCTGTCAATCAGTAGGCAAATTAAATGTAAGTGAGGAGTCTGCGTGTTTGTTTAGTGTTGAGAACTTGGACATTTTTCCCAAAGCGCATAGACTTGTAAGCTGTGCAGTGCCTCGTGATAATATTTTTGGTTTATCCCACCTCTTAATCATCGTAGTTGCTGCCAACATCTGACCACGGTGTGGACAGATTTCATAATGTACCTACAGTCTTGTCTTTTCCACAAGAATGACGGGAAAACGCGTCTCATGACGTAATTAATGGAAAGCGTCAACACAAACTGCATACAGCCGCAGGGTGTGGGAAATGGAATGAATAAACGATTGCAGAACAATAATGATTCTTGCTTTCCAGGGCGTGTGATGTGGACTAGAGAGGAGGCCTTGTCAGATGTGGTGACAATGGAAATGGTGGATCTGCCCCTCACTGGAACGCAGGCTGAGCTGGAGGGAGAGTTCGGCAAAAAGGCCGGTAAATGTCAAACCGAAATTTTTGCTGTATTTGAATGGAGTCATGTAAATCTCCTTTACAAAGCGTAAACTCAGCAGAACTGGATGGTGTCTCCATTGATGGTTCCATAACTTAGAATTTCTAATCATTTCTGAGTGTTGTTGCATTTGCTTTTGTCCTTACTTAAACAGCTCAGCTGCTTTATCAAATCGGCGGCTTTGCTATATTCCAGTTTCAAACATATCTTTCGCGTGTGTGTTGATATTATTGCTTTAATTTCTTTTGTTTTTGTCCTGTTTTTTGTTATTGCTGCTTATGGATTCAGCCATTCAAGGTAACAAATCTGTGCTTTTTTTCAGCAAAACTTGATTCCTTGTCTTACGGTTAGGACTTCCTCACATTCAGTGAACCATTCCTCTGTTGAACCCTTTGCTTCATTTTATTTCACTCTTGAAATAAATCCTGTATCCCTGTCCTTGTTATTTCTCGCAACGTTTGTTGTATTTAAGATATGAAACATGACGCGGATCAGATGTTAAAAATTTGAGTCAAGTCCCCTGAAGGTCACTTAGCGGCATCTGTGCTCTTGTTTACGTTTGTCCAGATGGGCTGATGTCTATGGTGTTCAAGAGGCTGTCCTCTCAGCTCATCTTGCTGCAGGCCTGGATCTCTCACCTCTGGAAGCTGTTCTATGACGCACGCAAGCCTCGTAGTCAAGTTAAAAATGAGGTCACCATCGAAAACCTGTCCAGAGATGAGTTCAACTTGCAGAAGATGATGGTTATGGTCACTGCATCTGGAAAAGTATGAAACTAAAGCTTATCCTGTCATTTAGAAATGGTTTGTTAGTGTTTCGGGGAGGATGACCAGTGCCGCACAGTTGTGGTCAAACTAGATTTGGTTTATTTTGTCTAAAATCAGGCAGGCTTGAAGGGAATTGAAACACTGATAAATAAACTCGGATTAGTCATCTCACTTTTTCCTGCAAGGTTCATTCTTTTCTTCTTCTCTTTTTTTCAGCTCTTTGGGATTGACAGTAAGACTGGCAGTATTTTATGGAGGCACTACCTCGATGATGTCCCATCGAATGCGGTGTTCAAACTGATGGTACAGCGAACGACAGCGCACTTCCCTCATCCTCCGCAGTGCACTTTGCTCATCAAAGATAAGGTAACTTATTGCAAAGGCTCTGTGTTTGGAGATTCAGGTTTGGTGTCAAAGCTCTTATCTTGCAGGCTGACAATATGGATAAAGCTCAGATAGTTGTCAGGGGAAAAAACTGACCAAATGGTACCTACAGTTTCCAACTTTAAAGACAAGACAGGCTCAGTAAAAGATAAAAGTAATCTTAAAGATACCCACTTGACAGATAAAGTACTGGCCTGACCTGTAAAATGTGATTAAGGTTTATTTTCTTTGTTCTATTTTTGGTCATCAGGACACAGGGCTCACCACACTGCATGTGTTTAACCCCATCTTTGGAAAGAAGAGTCATGTGACTCCACCTGCTCTACCTCAGCCAATACTTCAGTCACTCCTGCTGCCACTCATGGACCAGGATTATGCTAAAGTTTTGCTTCTAGTTGATGATCAGTACAAGGTTTGTAGCAAACTGTATACATTTACACATTCACTGCATTGCATCTCGAAGCCATTTCTATATGAATACTCATCATGCTGCCTCATAACTGCTCTATGTCCCATTAATTATACTGTTTACATATTGTGCATGAGCACCAGGCAGTAGTACACTGTTTAACACTGGCATTGTGTGATCTGTCGGTTACCTGTAAACAAATGATATTCATCTTGCTCGCTTTTTCCCAGGTTTCTGCATTTCCTTCTACGAAGAACGTACTGCAGCAACTCCAGGAAATGGCCTCATCCATATTCTTTTATCTTGTTGACTCCAGCCAGGGAAGACTTTCTGGTTACAGACTTAGGACGGCAAGTGAAACTTTTTGAACGCATCATTTCCTGATTCTCACAGGAAACCGTCATGAAACTATACCCAAGTCACAGACAGAAAAAGTTCATGTGTATCATTTTGTGTTCTCAGGACTTGTCCACTGAGCAGATCTGGGAAGTTGTCATTCCAATGGAGATACAAAGGATTGTCTCTGTCAAAGGGAAAAGGCCTAATGAGCATGTCCACTCGCAAGGAAGAGTAATGGGAGACCGCAGTGTTCTCTATAAGGTACCGTAACATCCTTTTTAAAGCACATTTTTTAAAATTTATTTTTATTTAACTTTTATTTATACAGGTAGTCCCATTGCGACGCAGTGTCTCATTTACAAGACAGATCTGTTCTAGACAAACATATTAAAATTACAACAATAAAAGAAACAGTAAAATAGCTAAATTTGTCTAATGTACACAGTCATACCAAAGATAGGAACAAGTTCCCAGTGATGATTTCACAAAAACACTTGTATGTCTTTGAAGTATGCAAGTGAAAACAACTGAGAAAGCTTCAAATCCTTCTGGTTAAGATTATATTATTGACTTTATTCTGGCTCGATTTTGGTTTGTTTTGGCTCAGTTTTCCCTCTTTGCTCTAAAAGACAGTAACGCCCCGTCTTGTGACGTAAACTAAAAACTCATCTTTCCAAGAAATCTTGTAACCCATGTCACTGTTTTCCCAGTGAATCACATTCTCCCTTCGACTGCCCTCTTTTAGTAAGAATTCACTGCTAGTACTCCTTACTGTTGCCTTTGTTGTGATTTATGAATCACCTGTGAAGTGTGCTCTTGCATTCATTATTTCAGAGAGTAGCACAAGAAGATAAGGATAAAAACACATTAGAAATCATTCACTAGGACAGTTTATAGCGGTACATCGAGTAGTGCTTGAGGTTTCCTAGAATTGTTGATCTGGATAGGCTGATGGCCAGCTGACTGCCATATTTGAGACCTTGTTGCAAGTATTTCCGGTCATATTTTTTGTAAGCTAGATTCCTGAGAAGGCAAATGTAGCTTAACATAGTCAAGAACCCTCCTTTATGGACTGAAAAATAAATTTTCCAACCTTTTTTCATAAATGAAACCAGGTACAAAAAACTTATTTCCCTGCTACAAAGAAAAAGTCAATGCGTTAATGTGGTCCTACTTGGTTGTAGTGGTTTGCACTTTACACATTTGCTTGGCAAGCAAATGTCGTTGGTTGGACTCCAGCCGGAGACACAAATCCCAGTTTGGGTTTGCATCAGGAAGGGGATCTGGCGTAAAACTCTGCCAAATCAAACATCCGGAGCGGCCCAAAAGTAGCTTGAGTGAGGCTCTACTTCATTTGACAACAAATTTATCTTAATTAACGAGATATGTACTTTTGTGCTATTATATTAATTTAAATGTCCAATTGTGTTTTAACTAATTTTTATAGTACCTGAACCCCAATCTACTGGCTGTAGTGACTGAGAGCACAGACACGCATCAGGAGCGCAGCTTTGTCGGGATCATCCTGATTGACGGTGTGACCGGCCGCATCATCCACGAGGCTGTTCAGAGAAAAGCCAGAGGACCGGTGCATATTGTGCACTCTGAAAACTGGGTGGTGGTGAGCACGCTTGTTTGCTACAGTCATGTGTAGGGATTGAAATAATTACAACCACCTTTTGTTGTCTTGCTTTTTGCATCGTTACAGTTTGAAGGCCATTTGTTCAAAGCACATAACTAAATGGAGGAAAAAAGGGAAAATACTGAGGGTTATATTTATTGTGTCCCCTTCCCCTGTGTGACTCCGCAGTATGAATACTGGAGCACCAAGTCACGTAGGAACGAGTTCTCTGTAATTGAACTGTATGAAGGAATGGAGCTCTACAACAGCACCGTGTTCAGCTCGCTGGATCGGCCACACGCTCCTCAGGTTCTCCAGCAGTCTTACATTTTCCCCTCTGCCATTTCTACCATGGAGGCCACGCTGACTGAAAAGGGCATCACCAGCCGCCATCTGCTCAGTAAGTGCCACTTGGTTATATTGCTGTTTTCTGTGTTTTTTTGGCTTTTAGTTATTAGAGAATATGTTAGAAATAAAAAGTATTTTCAGCACCGGGCTGCCCTTTTGTAATATGTTTGTTTGAATTTGCTTTGTCATAGTTGGCTTGCCGTCTGGAGGGATTTTGTCATTACCAAAGATGTTCCTCGACCCACGAAGGCCAGAAATAGTATCTGAACAAAGCCGGTCAGTCCTCAAGTCAGGCTTGTGAAAATGAAACTCTGATTTTTCTTTACTGTTATGTATCTGACTTGTTAACTTGATCTTCAGTGAGGAGAACCTGATACCCTATGCTCCAGAGCTAATGATCCGTACAGAGTGGTTTATCAACTACAATCAGAGTATATCAAGAGTGCGAGGTATTCACACTTCCCCGTCTGGACTGGAGTCAACCTGCCTGGTGAGTCTGCCTTCAAAGTAATGAAAAGCACATGACAGCGCAGTGTAAGATTAAAATAAAATGGTTTAAAAACCATTTACATCACATATATTTAGTTTAAAATGGTACAAAGACAACCTATCAAATGTTGAAATGGAGAAATTTTATTGGTTGAACAACACACTCATCGGCCACCGCACTGGGTCACCCGTTCAACTACTTGTTTACATAAATATTTAATAAGCCAATCACATGGCAGCATTGTAATGCTCAAACTAAGCATCTTAATGGGGTAGAAAGGTGGTTTAAGTGGCTTTGAATGTGGCATGGTTACAGATAATAATCTGAAAAACAAAATCAAAATATCCAGTGATCAGGAGCTCTCTATGTGAAAATGTCTCATTGATGTCAGAGGTCAGAGGAGAATGGCCAGAGTGGTTTAAGCTGATAGGAAAGCAACAGTAACTCAACAAATCGAACTTTAAAGGAGATGGACTAAAGCAGGAGTAGATCACACCAGGTGCCACTTGGACTAGAATCTCTGAGCAATGTTTCTGGCACCTTGTTGAATCTGTGCCATGAAGAATTAAGCCAGTTCTGAAGGCAAAATGAGGTCCAACATCGTACTAGCAAGGTGTAACTAATGAAGTGGTCAGTGAGTGGATATAAGATGTAACTGTGGCAATCGGAGCATGTTTAATATTGTGTTGCATCATTTCTTCTATGGGGTTCACAACTGAGGGGAAACAAACGCTGTTGTTTTAAAAGTGAAGTGTTTTCCCATCCTTGGTAGATATATTGATTTCAGCTGCTCAAAAGTTAATGGTGTACTTTACTAGAGTTGTGATCCTGAAATAATTGATACATTCTCTGGAAAAAAAAAAGACTCTGGGTGGATGAAAGCATGTTGCTCTGAGATTTTTATATCGTTTAGTGCACAAGCTCTGTGCACATTTTCTCCAACCGTATTACCAAGCTGTGAGCCACGCACTAAGAACAAACCCACTGGTCCCTTTTTAAGCCTGTGGTATTCCAGGTTCATGGTTTCCAAAAATAATTTCATATTTTGATTTTTCATTCCACTGAGCAGTTTTTTTCCACTCTGCCTCAGTCCATCTTACATGAGCAAATGTCCTGGCTTGTTTATGTTTTGTTTTGTTTTTTGTTTTTTGCACATAGTGGAGTTTTAACTTGTTTTTGTGGACGCAGCAATGAACTATGTTCAGTAGAGCTCATGCGCCATTTTCCACAATGGAATATTGTCTTGTTTTTTTAACCAAAGCTTGGCTATTCAGTATCTGCTTCTGACTTTCTTCCCCACTTAGAAGGAATTATTTGGATCCTTTAATATCATCTGCCATAGATGAGAAATTCCCCCAGTTTAATTTAAATTGACAGTGGTTTAAATAAACTGTTTGCCCAGTCAGTCTCTCAGTCTTTCACAAATGGTGAAATCCTCCTTGGTTTTACTTCTGTGAGGCTCAGCTTCTCTGGGATGTTTTTTTTGTATAGCAAATCATGTTACTCAGTAACCTAATTAGCTGTGAGAATGTTCCACCGGGTCTTTTTTTTTTCCTGGTATAGCATTACGCAACTTTTCCAGTCTTTTTTTTTTTTTTTTTTGCCCCTTCCCCGTGTTGCTGACGTCAAATTCAAACTGAGTTCTGAACATTTTTTTTCTTGTTTAACGTCCAGTTAAATTTTTGATTTAAAGCATCTTCAAATCATTGCATGTACATTTTACATCGCATCACAACTATTTGGAAACAGGGCTGTAGATGATTCCTTATTTGGAAATGTATTGCCACCACTTGGTTTTCCTCCTCACTTAAATAAAATCTTAATATGACATTTTTATTTTTTAGGTTGTGGCATATGGTCTTGACATCTACCAGACACGTGTGTATCCCTCGAAGCAGTTCGACGTACTAAAAGATGACTACGACTACATGCTGATCAGTAGCGTGCTTCTTGCCCTTTTCTTTGCCACCATGATCAGTAAACGCCTGGCAGAAGTCAAACTGCTCAACCGGGCTTGGCGGTAAGGCAACGGTTAAAATCCTACATCTGCCAGCTCTGTGGCTGCACGAAGGACCTCGGCTCCAAGAGATGAGACCGCTGAGGCCGTGCCTGTCCAAGAACACAGGTCAAAGTTCAATAAGGCCCATAAGGAACTGCAGGGGTGAGGGGACAGTGGGGAGGGGGTGAAATGAGGGGTTAGTAAAAGTTTTTGTGTTTATTTTTTAACTTATTTTGCAAAAATGAATTATTTCATAGTAGAATAATTGTTCTTTTGTGAAATGTCATTTTCGATTAAATGTTTAACACATAGCTAATTATGAACCGATAAAACCGGCCGATTTATTAAACTGTGGAGCTTGAAAACTTCTGCTCATGTGAAAGTTATTTTAGTTTTCCTGGGCTTTTTTTGTTTTGGTTTTTTGAGACATTTCTGCATCACTGGACTGATCTAATATAAAGCGATAACAAATGTGGAGCTGAGGGAATAGTCAGGAGAAATGCGTGAATGTGAGCATGAACTCAAACAGTACCATAGTGGAATGGTTTGTTGTTTTTTTTAGCCTGCTGAATCACCTTGATACTCCAGTCCCATTTGGATTGTTGGCAAATGAGCTGTGAATATGAGCTGTGAGGTGATAATGTAGCATGTACAAGAAATGGTTTTTTTGAGATGTCTGAAAACCACCAAATGAACTGTTACACTGTTGCCACCATCACATGATGAACCAAGGGAATGGGAAGAGACAGTAGCCTTTCTTTTATGTACATCCCTCATCTTGTAGCTCATACTTTTATGAGAAATTTTCCACACAGCTACTGTTGATGCTCCATTAAAATTTCTCCCAAAACTCCATTCTGAGCGCTTTATTTTGTTGTTGTTGTTCTTCTTCTTCTTCATCTTCTTCTGTCAGCTGCTCCTTTTAGGGTTCTTCACAGCGGATCATCTGCCCCCATCCACCTATATTCTGTCACACCAACTCTCTGCTTTTGATTATTATTATTGTTATTAGTAGTAGTGTTATTATTATTATTATTATTAGTTCATTATTCCAGGTGCTGGTGACATGGTCCACCTAAATACCAACATGTGCTTTTTTATTATGTAGTGCCTGAAAGTTCAATTAGACATAGGATGGCAGCCTGGTTTCACCCTAATGCCATAAAAATATATATGTTCATAGGTTTCTCAGTTCCTCCATAACAGATCCAGGACTCATGGGAGAGATATATTCCCCACCTGGCTTGGGATGAACTCCATATGAACTGCAAGAGGTGACCAGGGTGAGGTAAGTCTGGGCTACCCCTGTGACCTGAACCCAGATTATAGATGGATGAGACAATAAAGTTTATCTTATCTTGAAAAAAGGAGGTCAAACTTAAAGAAAGCTCTCTATATCATAGCTTGAGTGTGGAGAATGAGGCAATCCTAGAATGAATAAGTTATTTATTTCTATAAATAGATTAAAGACAATTTTTACAATTGACACAAAATTATGAACTTACAAACAGCCTTTGAATGGGCCAAATCCGATAGAGAACCTTCATGAGAACTTCATAGAGGTTGGTGTAACAAAGGTAAATGTGGGCCTGCACCTCAGCAGTGTAAACGTAACATGACTTCCATGCCCACACAGTAAAAAAAAAAGTATAAACATCAGATTTACATCATTAAAAATTTTCATGAGGATCAGCTAATGACAATTTTTCAGCTCTATTTACAAATGCAACAAGTAAAAACTTCTGACTTGTTCTTCATATGTTTAAAGACCTGTGAACATAAGTGTGACTGCAGGTTTTCAACAAAGTTTCTAATGAAAATGAATTAGAATTTAGCTTTAAATACACACTGATTAAAATGAACAAATTGACACTTTAAATGCAGATGCTGAATTTTCTGTAGTTAATGTAGTTTGATGTAAATTTCTAAAAGCGCAAACACCCAATATTAGCTGCATCGAGTGTGTGTGTGTGTGTGTGTGTGTGTGGGGGTGATCTAACATGTTCATTTGCAAATTTACTATAAAATTTGTCAAGAATTTTTAGACTTGCACTTGACTAACTCTTTATAATCTGGTATTTTTTAATGAAGCACTTTATTAAGTTTACCTGAAAAGATGCTAAAATATTCAAATAGTGCTTTAATTATTTGGAAAAACATCAAATCTATCAATACATTATATTTTTCAAGCAGCATTGTGATAAAAATAACAGACGTGGAACAGTTTGGCACAAGCCCAGCTTGTACATTTATAAAGACGCGCTCTCTTGTAAGGTATATGTTGCATAGCTAAGGCTGTTTTTAGTGGTATGAGCATACGACTGTCAGACTTTAAAAATTTATAAGTGATCATACTTTTTTTTTAGTAAGAAAACGGCAGTATCTTAGTTATCGAAAACCGACAAATGGTGATAGAAAATAAATATCTGTTCTCTATTTGTGAAAATACTATATTATTGTGTATTGTCGTTGTGGTCGAAGTAGAAGAGACGTCTCTAAAATACTGATTGGTAAAATGTTCAGTCAAAAAAACCTCGTGGATATTACACCAAACACATGTCAGTCAATGAAAATACCAATACGTTACACATGTGAGCAGATATTATCGCACACTGTACAGTCGTGTATCACAGAGTGATTAATAACGTCAGTCACCGTTTTGTACTCGTCTAGTTTCAGACATGGTGAGATGATTTCTACCTTTTCTGCCAGAAGCTGCTGTTCCCTGTCTTAGCAGGTTCACTCAGGAGTCTTTCTCTTCTCTCTGTGTTTGGCGGTCGGCCCGGCGGCAGCAGGATGTAGTGCGTCCCGCTGGCCTTTCTGCCATCCTTCAAAATCGGAACGATGCAGGGAGAAAACTGGGTTGCAGGTGGCTCACCTGTCATCTGTCTCAGTAACGCCTTACTGACATATTTGGGGTTAGCAGCAAAACTCTGAGTGGCAGGCATCACTCCATTGATATAAATTGGAAGACTTTTAGGGCTTGGGGTGCGTGGTGGACAGGGTGGGACTAAAGGCACCCTAGGAGGGATTTTGGGAGGTTTGTCTTCATCGGTCCCAGTCTTTGATTTTGGTGGGATGGGGATACGAGGAGGGATTTGTGGCCTGTCAGTGGACCATGATGAGGTGCTGGCGTGTGGCTGGGTGGAATGATCCCAGCCAGAAAATTGGATTCTAGGTAATAGGTTCTGGTCTGGCCGTTTGGCTCCAAAGGTATCCTCAGCTTCCGACAACACAGGCTGGTTTTCATCTCTCTGGTGACCAAGGCACCAAATGTTGGCCGCAAACCTGCCTCCTCCAAATGTTGGCCGGTCCTCTCTGCTTGGCCAAGAGAAAGCCATGGATCCAACGCCAGCATCTCCAGCCCTCAATGAACTCTCTTGGTAGGCATAATTTACTTGGCCAAAGTCTTTGCTGCTGTTCCTGCAGATAGGCTTAGGGCAGCTTTTGGGCAAAAGGGGCCGTCGGTCACTGGTAAAGAACTCAACCTCACTATCAGCTGCTTCATCTGACATAAGCTCCTCGTGGTCTGGCAGAGGTGGCAAGGGTTTGGCCTCCCTCTGATCAACCCCGAACACTGCCTGTCTCTGGGAAGAAGGAACCACCTGGTCTCCCTCAATGGGCAGCAGCATGTTGTCTGATGCTAGGCGGTAGGAATCAGGAAAAAATGGAGGCTGGGAGAGAGAGGGGTTGGCTGCGGAGAGAAAAAAGGGCAAAAAAGGAAATGTGTTAAAACAGCTGGCACAAAATGCTACGTTTGCTTTTATACTGAGAAAGCAAATTGTTATGTAAGGCTTTGCTATCGCTGTTGTCTCCTCCAGTGCAGAAACAACTCTCAGAGGAAGAAACATGGAAAACAAATTGCTGCCCAACCGCCTTATAAAAACGTACTTTACTGAAGATACTGTACAGGAAACGGGAGTAAAAACATCCTGAAAACACCAGCTTAACCTATCGCCTTCTTCGTCAAACATCAGCCACAACACCCTGATTAACACGGGAATCGTCATTATCTGCAGGGCAGGCCACAATCTTAACTGAGCTTCCCATAACCTTCTCTGTGGAAACATCCGACGTGCCCCAGACTGCAGGAACAGCTGGTGACTGGGGAGCGATAGCTTCCCCTCCTCCTACACCCTGATCTCTTTCCTCTGGTACACAGCTTAGTACTGTGATGGCAAACTCACTTGCATTCTGTCTAAATACTGTTCTACTAGACAAATGAGGTTTAAAGGGTTTTTTTTCTCTAATAAAAAAAGTTCAAAAAGTTAAATTTCAAAACAATGAAAAATAATTGCCAGAATTTCTACAATTTACAGTAATAGCAGATACATACTGATACTGTTCCTGATACATACGAATTCAAAGCAGTGGAGCTATGATAAAGTTCATGCATCCAAGCTAAATCAGTTTCCTTCCTACATGTAACACTAATATCTGAAAAAGACTCACAGTTAAACTCGTTGGCCATTTGCTGTTGCTGTTGAAGCTCCTTCAGGGTTTGCTCTGTGTCAGCACTCAGGCCAAAGCTCTGCACTCTGCAAAGCAGGACAGGTTGAGAAATCCATACAGAGCTGTGCACGATGGTAAATCATTCCAAATCAGTCATTATAAGACGAGCCTAACAAATGCATTAACAGGACATATGTTCAGTTGTCCTTTTTCTATTTGCATTATGAAACAGTAGCAAGTTACTGGATTTCTTTCCTGAGCCAGACTCTGTGTCTATGTTTGCCAGACACTGTTATTTAGTTTCATATTATCTTGCTATATACATATATTATAATCCTGCATGACTACATGTAGTTGCTCATGCTAACATTTATCCCTTTTCTTATATTTCTCCTTTTTTCCTGCTCAGATTTACATGCTCAACATTTTGCAAAGCTGCCACAGATTCACAGATAATAATAATAACAGATTATTTACATTTTTTAAAAATTAGTACTAGGACTTGTGTAGTGTTAATTGTACCTGTTCAGGTCATGCTGTCTCCACAAATTATTCTGACTCCTGGCCATGATGTAGAAGAGATCGTGTTCTTATAAGAAGCTCTATTTGATATCGATCTGAAGCTCCAACACAAGTCAGCTCCGTCAAACCCATCACAGCCTCATTCTAGCCAGTGGTAAGCTGTTGAAGAAACACTGACATTAGAGTGCAAGGGGATTCATCTGGCTATCTTTTACATTCACATCTGGCTTTTGCATTACATCACATCATTCAGGTCACACCTTTGCTGGTGTGAAATGCCCATAAGCAGGGTACAGCTGGATCTCATCACCGTCCATCACACTCAGCTGCACGTTCTTATCTTACCAGGCAAGGAAAAAGGCAGCAAACAATACAAGATAACTGCACATACACAAGCATACAGCATATATTACAGACAGATGGACTACTTCATGAAAATTGTATAAGCTAAGTATTTTACTTTGAATGAGTAACATATAACAAAGTTCAGAGGATGTAACATTTCATGACATTCTTTATGTTTAGTATGTAGATTTGCAGGATTGTGAAGAACATTCATATCATTCACATTTCAGTGTAGTAAAAGTATCATTACACAACTATATCCAATAGCTTTTTCCTATTCTCAAAAAGGTTATGAAAGCAGTGCAAAAGAAACGTTTACATTTTGAACATATGCCACTTTTCACTAGACGCAGTAAACAAACGACTTGCGATACCCCGCATGTTTTAGGTGAGCCTTGAGGAAACAAGAGTAACAACAAAAGCCAAGAAAATTGCTTCAGCCTGCTCTCTCAGCCACCATATGTATCCAGTTTAAAGCTATTTGTCTGATGAGCAGGGTATTACACAACCTCTGGGTCAGATGTGGGAGGGCGACAGTACTCCTGCACCCTCCTTCATCTCTGTGCAACGCTCCAGTATCTGCCCTCAGAAAAGGGGCTTATTGTCCAGAATTCCTGTGATGCTGAATGACAAACTCCACCGCTGAGACGGCCCCAAAGCACCGCGATTATAGACGCACTTGAAGGAAAATTCAGTTTGAGTCTGACGGGGTCACAAGCCCTAACCTTGTTAGCCTACTGGCTGAGAACAAAGTGCGCTTAAAAAGCAGCACACTGCGAATGACTAGGAAATGCCTTACTGTTAAAATCTTTTAAGGGGTTAAGGTGAGAGAGAATTTTGTGCAGACAGGCAAAGGAATGAAATAAGTACAAAGACTGTACGTGACATCCATGTTGATGATTAAGATTCTCAACTAGCACATATCTATAAAGATGATGACTGTTTCTCCTGATATGATGCACAGCAACTGATATCATTCCAGGGCGGTGGACACTTGTATCAGGGCGAAGGTGAAGGTCATCCTGTTTTTTTTTTTTATATGATAGATGATGATGTCAACCTTGCTGTTGCGGTTTTGGCTTACGGTCAGATGTGCAGCTCAGATTGAGCAGACCATCAGACAACTGAAGGAGTTTAAAACTGAGTGGTGCCCCTGTGTCTTCCCAGCACTGACGCAGCAAAGCACCCAGCAGCGTTGACTCAATGACATACCTCTAAATCTTTGTTCTCCCCATATATTGTACTTTACATATTTGTGCTTCTTCTTGCATTGAAAGCAACATTTAGAATTAAAATACAATAAGGCGGACACATACTGTGCTTATGCAATGAAATAAAAAGACCCATTTCACATTAAAATGAAAGCACCACACTGCCTGGAGGGCAATCCAAGGTCTCCATTCTACTATCACTGCAATCTTTTGCTTCAAAGACCTGCTTTGTTTCCTGTCCATGATAACTCCACCGCCGAAGTGGGAAGCAAACAATGCAGAGAATGCAAAGGAAACCCAACTACAAACAAAACAGTGACTCAAGCGTGGATTTGAATATTAATGCTATCCTTAAAACAACCAACTGTGGCGTCATTTCCACCCGTGAGCCTTGGAGATGGAAGACACAGACTAATTATGAATTCTACCGGCAATTACTCAGTGTCCATGAATGGAGCCACTCTCGGGCATGAATGGGCCTTTGTGCCACTTTGGTGCACAGCGAAGCAAGCCTGAAAATACAAGTAAACTCTCCCATGAGGTTAGGACTAGAGATACGCCATGGAGACAAGCTGCCACGGCCAAGGTATGAGTCTGTGCCACAAAAAGTCCCCTGCGGGGGGGACTGCGTGTGTTGGCACAGTTGGAAGGACAAGCCAGAGGCTGAAGAAAACAGTTTGTTTAGTACACGCAGGGTCCTTGGTGTGTTGTCCTTGGCAGTCCCCACCTCAACTTTTTTTCAGGCAATAGACCATTCAGTGACCGGGCCTTCTTTGCACACGAGTTGATTATCCTGATGGCGTGAAGTTTGCACCTTACACACACATACATACACACTAATTAAGTCTGCTAAGCTGTGGGACTAACTACAACACTGCGCGCCACAAAACTAAACAATAAAGCATTTGATTCAATGAGAGAAACAGTTTTAACAACAAGATCTGCAGCCCAAATACAAGTTTATTCACCAAACTAATCTAGGTTCAATGTGTGACTGTGGCTTTCAAAAAAAATTTACATTGCACTAACAAACCACACCTTTAGGTTTATCCGCATGTACTGATTTTTAATGGGTCACCAGGCGAAGCCCATGCTGTAAATGTGACAGTTTAATGCAGTTCATTAGATCCTGACATTTCCACAGTTTAACTTCATTCACCTGGGGAATAAAAGAGGCATATGAAAAGATGTTTGTGATGATATTTAACAGAAAAAATGCAGTTTTAGTACTTGCTTTTTATTTACAAAAAATATAAAAAAAATAATTAAATAAACGTGTTAAAAATGCTTTTGTTGTTACATATCTAATATTGTTACATAATTTTATATATGTAACAACCTATCTAATATTGTTACATATCTAATATGTAACAAGAGGGTAGGTAGACTTTATAGTCTACTTGCGTGTCCGAAATGTTTTTCCTCTAATAAACTAAAGTCTAGATAGTGTGCAGAAAATCAAGATTTTCACATTTTTATAGTTTGAAAAAAGCACAACTCCACCTGGTCATGGGCCACATCGGCATGCAGTACATTTTCACATCATATGTAACTATTAAACTATATATTCATAGTTCATTTTATTATTATAATTAATTTTCATAACCCTTATTGTCACTTTATGTTATTGGCCTTTATCGCACTATATTCTTGATAACACAGCCCACCTTATGTTTAACTCTGGGTCATGCGCTTTTTACTGTAAATTATTTTACATTATATTACTGAAGTCACTTTTTTTTACACTTTTTGAATGATAGTTGTAAACCAATTTTGACTCCCTCATTTTATTTTATTTTTGTGCTTTAAATTATACAAAAAACTTCAGACAGACATAGGATTACTGGTTTACTCTTTATCGCCTACTAGTGGGTGAAAATGGAAGTGCCGAGCAGTCCAAGACCTATCCCGCCTCGACGTGACTTCCCTCGGCGGACGCGAGTGAAATCCCTCAGTGGGTCAGAAGTACAGTGCGTTCCACTAGATAAATAACTTCCTCTAGCTGGTCTACTCACACAAATGTCCAGCTTACAAAATGCTGTCCACACACATCTGAATTATACAGGCTCTACTCAGAGAACAGACTAGAGTGATTTCTGACCGGCTCTTTTTCTTTTTTTTCGTGACGTCCCAGTGTAGAAAACACTCGTATACACTTAGTAACAGAGTAACATTCACATCACATACAACACAGCATCTGACCGTCCCGTGGTAAAGGCAAAGGCAACAAATAATATTCATCAAGCAACTTTTATGAGAACGTGATAAGCCTCACCATGAAAATGCTGCTTATCCGTCACGTACAGCTGGTTTCGCTCGATCGCCCTCAGTCCCAAGCGAGAAATGACACTCGTGAAGCTAAAATCCAGTCTGTCAGTCAACCCTGACCCATGTGCATCGACCCTCCTCTGTCAACAACACTGGGAGGTGAAACTCATTTTGTCAGAGTGACGCGGGTTTCCACATCTCCTTATAAAAGAACTCAACACCCAGAACACGTTACTGTAACTCCACCCATGGCTGCCTTAAAGGGGAAAAAATGCCTGTAATTTTTTTTACATCACTCTACTAGGAAATGCACTGAATACTTCACAAAAAAAATTACTATTTGATCTTCTTTTTTTTTTTTTAATTTAATTAAATTTATTTTTTTGAGTTTGTAGTTAGAACCCAATTCTGTCCAACATAGTTTTGACTCTATTAAATGTAACTGATAATCTGTAATTACTTTTCATATTACATTTTTACATACACATGATAATATAAAATATGATTATTTGTTCTCAATTAAACTATACAAATCATCTCCCTTTGACCAGGAATAACATTGAAATTGTACTTGCGCATTATGATATCAGCAGTAATTCACGTTTCGCTTACGTTTCATCTCTATACTCCTCTGTACGCTTTTACTTACTTTCCTGAACTCTTCCGTCAACTGCAGTGTGAATTTAACAAGATGTTGTTAACCTGTCTGCGCAACTTTCAGGTTTCAGGACACCATTCATAAAATCTATTTCCTTACTGTCAGTGGAACTAAGACTCTGTAGAGCTTAAGGATCTATGCTTAAATCTATTGAGCATTTCCCCTCCCATTTTATTACATCGTTTACCCTACACTGAGTATGCCTCAGCAGGTCAAAAAAGCAAAAATGTCCTTTATTTTATTTGTTCCCTGTAATGCGTGTACAGGAAATTGCATTTCAAGCAATTGTGGCCTGACTTGTGTGGGAGTCAGAAAGTGTGTGGGTGGATATTGGCGTGTGTACAACATAAGACTGATAAAGAGTTACAAGCACTAGATTGGCAGACCAGAGATGAAGGATGAGGACTTGTTTTGAAGCCTGCATGTCACAAAAGAGTTGACTGTGTGTGTGTGTTTGTCCTGTGTTTGTCCTCACCCACGCTGAGAGAGGCAGAAGGACAATATGAGAGGCCATTTACCAGAAAATAACAAGGAAGTGAGTGCAGGCTATTCTTGTTTTTACCACAGGGTCCAGACCACACTGGGCTTACAGTCTTCCCCCAGACTGCCATCTGATCTTTTTACTGCAGTAACAACACAAATAAATCCTTAGGCAAAATGACCCATCAAATATTGTACACTGTATAACCAAGTCGTAAAATTGTAAGCCAAGTGACCCTGTAACCTTTCTTTCTTCCCTTGGTGCACATTGTTCAGTAGTTCCTCTGCTTGTACTACTCCAATAAAGCCCACATACAGTCATATGCGGATTAAGGAGTGCCTTATACCTATATACTGACTGTAAATCACAAACCCATAAAATAAATACGCCACATGTAATGTGCTTACATTGCTGCAATCATCAACCGTCCCTCTCCCACTAACGTTAACTTGTTTGCTTAAAGGAATACTCATAGTTTCAACAAATAAGCTGTTATGTATCAACTTTACATTGTGCAATGTGGAATTTCAAAGTGACACAGAGAAGTACAGTCACACCACTGTCATTCTGCTATAAACCAAGTTCAAGTTTTGTGTTACAGTTAAGACTGTAAGACTAACAATACCGAACTATATAGAAATTAAATATACCACCTGCTGTCCCTTCAAAATCAAAATCTTAGTCTAATCATTTTTTATTAAATTACATAAATTGCATGGCCATGCAAAATTCAAAGTTTTTGCCACTTTTACCAGCAGCTCTGCTCTTGCTTTGCAGTCCTCTGTGGGCGCTTGTGGTGACCCAGGATGCTCAGGGCTGTGGGGGTTTTTGTCGGGGTGGGCCAGTCTCCCACAGGGGAGGTCAAGTCATTTCCTGCTCTGAGAGACCTCCGTCCCTCACAGATGTCAGTGCAGTCAGAAGCCCACCTTCCACATCTGCAGCACTCCACCTCCCAACCCCCCACACCCTTATCAAAAAAGATAAAGAAGACTGCTTATTTTTAATGTTGCAAACATACATATATGTCAGAGTTCGAGAGCTGGCCTGACTCAAATGCAGACTGGCAAAAAATTAGCAGGAATACCAGGAGGACTATGACACACATATGTGTGTGTGTATGTATAAAAATCAGTTGTTCTGTGGAAAAGAACAGGATTAATGCAAGAATGAGTAGAAAGTACAAGATCATAATAAAACTCATCAAGACTTATGGCTATATCAAACTGATCTATCAGTTTCATCTATCCGAGAATAGAAAACTAAAATGATGAGTGTGTGCAGCACAGCGCTTAACAGTGTCTCAAGTTGGAAAAGGAAATGAAGTAGGTAGGTGTTAACATATGTTTTCTATGGTAAATACACTTGTGTAGGTTGATGTGCTGACACGGTGACACAGGGAATTCTCTTATAGAGGAACCAGCTGTGTACAAACATGTAATAGCAATTAGAGCGCCGCTACAGGGCTGCTGTTTTCAAAGTCGCGGTGGACGTGTCTTGTGTTTAGGTTTCGCATTCCTTGTTCCAGCGAATCTGTGTTAGAGGTTGTGATAACTACAGGCGCATATGGCGGCCATATTTATGAGCTGTATGCTTTAAATACGTGAATGCATAAAACAATGTCCACTTGCTGCTGCCACATGTGTAAGAGGTTAAAAATCAAGATTGTTCAGAGATGAGTAAACGATGGGTTACCAGAACTGAAAGAGCGTCGTCATCCAACTCGATTCGAGTTGCTGTAATTGAGAAAAACCAGAAAGATATTTTTATGAAATTCTCATATCTAGTTCATTGCACCCCTCTCTTGCCACCTACTACTTCCTCCAGCCTGATTTGTAATATTTATGTTTGATGCTTTACTTCAAAGTAGATGGACAGTGATTAAGTCCTGAATGTTGTGCTGCTGCTAGGCTGTGTGTGATTTGAAACACACACCCCACACCTAGTCCTTGTTTCATTTAATGGCTTTACGGGTAGATCTGACAAGTTGGGAGCTGGGCTCCTCAAATGTCTGTGTGGGCTCACCACCACAGCCTTTGACCACATCTTAGCTCAGTTATCAAAGGAACAACAGTCATCAGGAAGAAGAGGAGGACAGATGGAAGAATTATGCCTCTGCTACCTTTTAATAAAGGACAAATCTGGATGTGCACAAAGACTTCTGTGTAATCTAATCTGATGCTAAAGTGCTTTTTTAAATAATAAGAGCAACTAATATTTTCTATGAATAAAATCCAGCTACAATGGAGCTTAATGGAGAGAGAAATGACACACAAACACACATAAATGAACACAGATTTCTTTAAAACACAGAACAAACAAACAATGAAGCAGCATAGCTTTTCCCAGAGTACCAGCAGAGGAAAACAAAGCACAGTAAGCAGGCAAACCGATGGAGGAAGTACACCAAGGGATCAAGGGTTAAAGTGATTTAAATGCTGCAACATCAGATTTCATGGGGACAGTTTCAATGAATGGCAGAGATTTGAGCATGAAAAAAGAGCAATTCTTTGCCTAGGATACTGAACTGGACGCCTGGCCAGCTTTTCTACCCATTACATCAGGCCTCAGTGTGGGCAGAGGCTCTGCAAACCCAGCAGGAGGACTTCCGCAGCCCTGTGAAGTCCATCTCCAGTTCATTAAGAGCTTCAGTTGAAATGAGAAAAGGGAACAGAAGGCCGGAGGAGGCTCTGTGTAGAATCCAGATAAAAAAGAATACAGATAGTGCCTTGGACTGATCTTTGCACGTTATTTAACTCATGCGTGGCAGCTTTTCTTGATAAATCACACTTTTGCCGGAGTGGAAAAAAGCATTTGCAGGCATCAATGGAAATTAGCTAACAAGGACATTTTGGGTAAAGAGAGGAGACACGAAGGCGCTGTCAATATTTGAATGTTTGCACAGTTTTCGCAACTTGTTCTGAGGTCAAAGTCTTTTTGCACAACTGCGTCATCCCGGGTCATCTTTAGGAGGACGGTGGAAACTAGTCAAATTTGGTCAAATTGTTGTTCTGATTATTTAATGAGTGTGCGTGTGTGTGTTTGTCCACGTCATGGCTCTATTGACTAGCAAGGCTGAGAAATGATATACGTACACAACCCACAGTTTTCCCCAGAAAGGCATGGTATGCTCTCTTATAGTCTGTTTCTTTCCCGAAAAATAACTTGGAGTCCTGAGGCAGTTTTCCTTTTTTTTCCCCCTCCTCCTCACTGTGTCTCTCCTCCCACTCCAGACCTTCTCCTTTCTTCTCTCACCTTACTTACGCGCACTCCATCATTTCCTGTTGAGTCACAGAGTCAGGCTGCACCATGTTTTACATTTTATTAGTCCCCCCTTTTTTTAAACTTTCCTCCTCCACTTCCTTGTTCACAAGATGGCTATCGTTTAAAACTGAGGGGAACGAAACACAACGTCGGCCCACAACAGCCTTCCAAGCAGCATTTTGGAAAAGTCAAAGCAAATGTACAAGTTTCTTCCTGGCAACTTGACTGATTCATACAGTAAATGACTCGGGGGATCAAAGGATTATTAGCTCTACAGATAATTCACCACCTCACTTGCCACAACATGTCATCAGTATACAGCATTAATGCTTAAAAAAAAGTTTCCAGCAGCAATGAAAAACAAAAGATGTAGCCTTAAGAAATGACCTTAAAGCATCAAACTGTCTGTTAATATTGATCACTGAGATGAATTACCTCCTTGGAAATTAAGTCCATATTGTGCCTGGGTATTTGAGTACTTACCCTGGTCATTTGGGAGGAAGTGATGCTGTAGTGAGGTCAGCACTAGTGTTTAACATATTCAGTGAATGCCTGTGTGTTAGGCAGGGTTGAAGGCAGGGCTCTGAGAAATGAAAGGGCTCTGTGGTGGACCGGTTGAGTCATTCAGAAATACAGCTGCTGACTCAGTTTGCAAACTCGTCTCCAGAAGCACGTCGCCAGCCTATGTGGTATTGTGTGTGTATGTGTGTGCGTCCACCCTGTTCCTTTGAGGGACTAATATCTTGACTACGACATGACGACAACTCCTCCCAGGTGATCATTGTCATTGTGAAAAAGAGAAGAGGAAAAGGTTATAGTACTAATAAAGGCTTCATTCTTAAAAAACTACAATTGTACTCCTTTGCTCACAAACTGCTCAAAGAAAGCAGATTGCATCAAATGGAAAATGAGGCTTTGCTCGAAGGAGTGCCCATCACAGCGCTGCTGTAATCCCGTTCCTGGCACGAGGTCAAAGTTTTTCTGTGATTCAAGCATGTCGTCATCTCTTGAGTTTACTCTACACACCCTTCTTACCACACTAGTCTTACAACTGCCATCGACACAACGTGATCCACTGGAAGTATGGACTGTGGGACATGCTCCAGGATTAGTCATCTTGGATGTGTTGCAAGACCCAGAGCTGGGATGCTGCTGTTGACATTATTATGTTGAGAGGACAATTAAGGACACCTCGCTCCTTAATGGAATGCAATTTCCTGATAACAACTGGAGAGCTATTTTATCTACTTTTGGATAATCTATCTATCTATCTATCTATCTATCTATCTATCTATCTATCTATCTATCTATCTATCTATCTATCTATCTATCTATCTATATATATTATTATTATTATTATTATTATTTATTATTATTCCACCATGTTGTCCTTTTCTTTACTGTTGTGTTGATTTTGTATATAAGGGTCCAAATTACAACAGATAAAGCTGGATATACTTTAAGGCACAGGTGTCAAACTCCAGGCCTCGAGGGCCGGTGTCCTGCAGGTTTTAGATGTGTCCTTGATCCAACACACCTGATTTAAATGGCTAAATTACCTGAGTCTCTGGACTCCGTGGTTTTGTTTTGATTATTATAAATTATCTTTGGTTTTGGTTCTGTACTCCCTCTGTTCCAGTTCTGTCATGTCTCTGTGTAATGTCTAGTTTTTCTGGATCTAGGTTCATGCTTTCTGGCTTTCTGGTTGTTTCCTCCTAGTAATGTTCATTAGGTTCAGCTGTGTCTCCCTCCTGTGTCTAGTTCCCTCGTTACCTTGTGTCTGTACAGATATGTGTGTCATATTGTGCAGGCACAAAATGCAGTTGCAAGCAAAATGCCACTACTAAAGCTTAGTAAAAAATGATGTATTTCCCATAATATATATATAGTGTGTTGCCTATGCTGGTTGTCACTCCATCTGCATTTCATGGTATTCTTTTCATTCGTCCTGTGTCTCTCCGGTCTTCGTCCTGCTTTGTTATTATTTCAGGTCTCCTTATTAGTTTTCCCAGTTTAGGTTTTAAGTAGTTTTCTCGTGCTTCATTTCCTGTTTTCCATTTTGTAAATAAACGCTCACCTGCATCTTGCTGTTTCCTGCATATTGGGTCCTTTCTCAACAAACACCACATGGCTTGCCCCGGTAGCCGTGACACAAATCAAAACTCTAAAACTGAGACTGAAGTCAAACAAGAACAAGGAATATCTGAAAATGATACACAGATATTTCAAGAATTACAAGAGGAAAGAAAAACTTGAAAACATTATATTTTCATGAATATTTCTATGTCTACACAATGTTTATGCTCAAAAAGAAGTACAATGAAGTTTCACATTTTCTGTTCCTACCCCCTTATTTCAAATTCCATTGTTTACAAATCAATATTCCAAATTCGACATTATATGATCCATACATTTTTAACTGTATACAAGTCTACACTCATATACAATACACACATGAAACAATTTAAGGTCATAAACCAAAACAATTATGTCTATGTCACAAACACCTTAATGAATACTTTAAGTTTGGGTTACGCTTTGCTTAATCAATAAAAATCAGGACAAAGCTTTATTATAACACAATAGGACATCTCAATCATTAAGAGGAACATTTCCTATATTCATACAATTTATTGTTTTTAAACAATTGTGTACATTTTTGTATAGATGTACCTTTCTTAACTTCATATGTACAGGTGTTCCACACACTAATGCCTGTGGCTGTAATGCATGATATTCAACATGAATCCTTAGTACTGGCTTACTGAACACAAGGACTCCTCTCAGGTCATGAGTATTTGGTCTTATTTGGAACAAGTTCTGAATGTTGTGGGGCAAATATTTATTTGAATTGAATTATTGAATTATGAATTGAATTGTTTAAAGACTTTTAAAGTCATACAAGAACTCCATGTGCGTGGCCCGGGTGAGAGGATGGTAGGCCTGCCCTGAGATCCACACAGGCCACACCCAGCTGCTCACACGGACCATGACACCGGGTGTCAGCAGGAGGATAGAGGGCGAATTAGTTACTGTATTTTTGGTTGATCGTCACCTTTTTTGTGAGTTTTGGATTGTTTTTGTGCACTTTACATTAAGTTTGCTTCCTTTTCTTATTTAATTTAAATTAGTTTTTCTTTTTCTGTAAATCATTATTTTTTGGAGAACACATCACACAGGTATGCAGCTCCAGCTTTTGTTCTTCAAGTGTCTATGCTTGTAAGTTAACTGAGAATAAAAATACATTTGTTTTTCCTTAAATAATTTTAGTTGAAAGCTGCTTGTAAGATGCAACATAAAATAATAACCAGTAAATCCTGATTACACAGACATCTTTCACATATCAGCGATCACAATTCATTACACTGTAATTATGAAAAGACTCATTGCTGAAGTATACTTTTAATGTGGCTGAAGCAGACCTGAAAAACCTGCAGTGGCAGCATCACAAAGCCAAGGCAGCCAAGCAGCCATGCATTGAGAAATTCAGATATCACCAGCAGAGACTAGTAAGTTGTTTTTTTGTTTTGTTTTTTCACAGTATCAGTCAAAGGTTTGGACACACGCAGTCAAAATGGAGTACTTCTTGGGTGCCGGTTTAGCTCACTTGGATGAGCAGGCGACCATATGCTGCATGGCTGAAAGTGGGTACTAGTCCAACCTGTGGCCCTTTGCCGCATGCCTTTCCTGTCGATCTTCACTGTTTCTGTCAAATAAAGCTGTTAAAAGGATAACAAATATATTTTAAAAAGGAGTATTTCTTTATTTTTCATTATTTCCCATATTTTATGATGAAACACTCAACAAAAGAACATCAACTGAGTTCCCCTGCAGTAAGCTTCCTGCACTGACTTCATGTTCATTGTGTAAACAGTCAAAGAGTTTCGTGTTGGTTTTTAATGTGACCTGTCTCGGATAATGAGAAACTTCCCTGCCCTCGGGTGTGTGCATATATTTGACTGGGGCTGTACCTGTTTACCTGCTCTAGAGACATTTTACAGAGGCTGGATGATATTTTGACCCCTTACATTAAAATTCTAAATATGATAGAAACTGATTTCACATATTGAGTTAAAAACCTCGAGACCTGGCTCTGGATACGGAGAAGAAGATGGATGGATGGATGATTGATGGATGGATGGATGATTGATGGATGGATGGGTGGATGGATGATGAATGGATGGATGGATGGATGGATGGAGTTAAAAACCTGTCAGTTACAGAGACTTTTGTTTTTTCATGGAAAGATTTAGTTTTTTTTAAATAATTTTTTTCTCAAATTTAAAAGTTGGCATCTTTTGTGAATCCTTTGCTGCTTTTGTCCCCTCAGTCATAAACGGTTGATAGCGTATTGTTGTCACCCCACCAGGCAGGTGGTGGATGGCCACACGTTCGTCATGGACATCCAACTTTGTGATGACTCAAGAATGAGAAGATGTAGGATTTTCAAATTAATACCATAGGTACATCTACTAAAGATCTAAGTACAATTTGCTGACCTTGATCTCAAGGTTTAAAATCAGAGATCAAGTTTTCTTGTAGTGAATCACGCAAGAAGGAAGCCACTAAGGATTTTTAAATTCATCTACTAAGAGACTGAACTAGTACTATCAGCGGTCATTACTTTGTCCATTATATTTTTCTTTTAAATGCACATTTAAGTCCACCTTTCTTAATAAAATTGTCCCTCATTGTTGATTTGGTTTTCAGATCCTTGAATGGGAGAGAAGTTAGCAGAATTGAGGACTATCAGGGCAACCACACCTGACAAATCTGATAAATTTGATAACAGGAAATTACCAAAAACTATGCAGCATACTGAAGACAAGCGTTTGAGGGTTAGTGTTGCACAGAGAATCCACTTTACTGTCAGTTTCACTGTAATTTTGCCAACTTCTAAAGTAATAGATGTCTGTTGTGCTTGGTATTAGGTCCCCTTGGTGTTGGAGTCCTTTTAAAAACAAACGCTAAGATGTTTTTTTTAACTTAAGGCTTGCCAGTGCTTAAATAGCCTGATAACCAAGAATGGTGAGTTGAAAGGGGAGCTGTATGCACTACCGATGGAGAAGAAACAGTTTCTACATGTGAAATCTTTGCTGGAAAATATGAGTTCAGTTTTCCAGCAGAGTTATTAAAGGGTCCAACACTGCATGTCATTCAATATACTCAGGGTGTCTCTCTGTTATCTGGATTCACTTACCCTAACATCTGCAACCAAAAAAAGTGATCACAAAGCTAGTTAACAACTTGTTGAGTAAATCCAGGGTTTCCTCTGCACGTTTCCATGTAAGGAGTGGCATTGGCAGCATCTGACCAATCACAAACATGAAAGAGTGTAGTGGCAGCAGAGCGGTTGATTTTTCAAAGGAAGATAAAACTATACTACCGGAAAAATATGAAGAGATTAAACTCACAATACAGGCGGAAAACACTAAAGCTGCTGCAGACAAAGTAGTGACATGAGCGTGTGTGTGAAAGGAAAAGGGCTCTACAGTAGTTTAGTAATAAAAGAGGTGTGTGAATTTCTGAGTGTGTTTAAGGACTTTGGTCAGAGAGACTGGAAATATATGGATAGCCAGGAAAGCAAGCTGGCAAAAATGCTGTTTAAGTTAGCAGACTTAATATCACTGCTCTGTGTTTAAGGCACAGGGCAATTAGAAGGATTATTATCAAGTATTTCATTAAATCAATCTTTAAGAGACAGTTTTATCTGTTGAGCTGTGTAATGATCTGAAAACAAAATTGTTTGCAGGAGGTCAAAGGGATCTTCCAGGAATGGTGACACTATTTTCCAAAGAACTGAATGGTCAGTGGGCGGTGATTTTATACCTGCTGATCTCTAATTTCAGTATCAAATTTGGAACAACATTCAGTGCTTTGAGTGCTTCACACTAGATGGCTCCATCTAGTGTGAAGTGTGGATCAGCACATCAAAGAGAAGCTCGATCTGAAACAAAACAATCTCCCATTACTGCAATATTCAGGCTTTCCATACCCAAAGGATACTGCACACATCAATGAGAGTATTGTCCACAGAAAAGGTAATGGTAATAAAGTTAATCTCATGACTTCAGCAGTTGGACATTTTCAGTGCTACTTGTCTGACTGTACAAAGTTGTATCATTCTGCTATCCCCGCAAATGGTGGAACTTCTGTACTAGCTGCTATACCAAAGCTACTTGGCTAAATTTATTGACTTTTCCTGTTTGATTTTATACCCTTTTCCACTTTGTTATATGTGTTTCACTATTAATGTTGCATTATGTTGTTTTTCAAATGTTATGGTTCTGAATCACATGTTAATATATATATCCTACCGCAGGAATTGATTTCACTGATTTTCAGTCCAATTCTTGTGTTTGGCATACCTCAGCCTTTACTCACTGTTTCCCTTCCTTAAAATTGGCTCCTCGAACTTTGAAACAAAGGACATTTATGATAAGGATTTTAGCTAAAACAGATAGGCCTTTGCTGGATTTTTTTAAGGATACACTCTACACCATCCCCTCTGCGAATAGTTACCTTATAGTAGTGGAGGGGTTTCTGTGTCCCAGGGATCCCAGGGGCTATGTTGTCCGGGGTGCTTTTGTACCCCGGCAGGGTCTCCCATGGCCAATTTGTCCTGGGTGAGGAACCAGACAAAGGTTCAGAAGACCCCTATGAGTACAATATCAAGGGAACAGTTCATCCTGCCCGGGATAGCGTTACTGGGGCTCTGCCCTGGAGCCAGGCCCAGGGAGGGTGGCCGAGGGCGAGCGTCTGGTGCCCGGGCCTTAGTCCTGGAGACCTGGCCGGGCACAGCCTGAAAATGTCATGGTCATGCCACCCAGTGTTTCTGAGTTTCATGTTATTTTGTTATTTCATCTGTATTCTTTTCAGTTATCTAGTTATTTGGTCAGGCCTAGTTCGCAGTTTAGTTCATGGTTTATCAGATTTCCTTGTGTCATGTCTACGTCTCCATGCTTCCTGTTTTATTTTGTAAGTGTCTGGTGTTCTTTGTTCATTGCATTTAGTTTTACACTGACCTGTGATGCCATTATGTTTCATTCTAGTCAGCTGTGTCCTCATGTGTCTCCACTTCCCCTGGTGTGTGTGTGTGTGTGTGTGTGTGTGTGTGTGTGTGTGTGTGTGTGTGTGTGTGTGTGTGTGTGTGTGTGTGTGTGTGTGTGTGTGTCTTCCTGTGTTCGTCGTCGCGTCGTCTGTTCATGCACCCTGTTATTCTAGCTGCACATCATGATTCTAGCCTGCAAGATTCGGTATTGGACATGTTCATAGTCACCTTCTCCAGTCATGTTTCCCTGCACCTTCATGTGCCAGTACCGAGATCTTGTTCACAGTTTTTCATGTCGTGTTCATAGTCTGTCCACAGTACTTCGTCATAGTTCAGTCCTGGTCTTCGTTCATGGTCTTCGTTCATAGCCTTTAGTTTCTCCCTGTTTAGGTTCTTAGTTTTGTCATTCCCAGAGGTTATGGTTTGTTATTTTGCCTTCTGTATCAGCCCTGATTAAAGGCTCGCTTTGAGTTTAGCAAAAGTTTTGCCTCCTGCGTCTGTGTCCGCACCTGGGTCCTCAAAACACTCTCCACACGGTCTGCCCTCGCAGACCGTGAAAGAAAAAGGGACATGGGCCCATCCTCCTGCAGGCATACCACCTACAGGAGGCGCCATAGGGGTCGGGTGCAATGTGTACCAGGCGGCAGCATTCTCTACTTTGTACACTCGTCAATGAATGACCGCACACCATTGTGAGAGTGAGAGAAAAATGAACTAGTAATAAAACAATACTCATCAATAAACCGTAATGGTTTGTGCATGAGTTTTCTTTCATTAGTGGCAGTTTACAGATTGATAAAGAAGTGAAAGCATATTCAAATTCAAAAATTTATTGTAAATGAAGGATTATGACAGAATTGACAGAACATCAAAATCTAAACTTATCACTACTGTATCTTAAACACTACAAGATATTTTTTAAAGTTAAAAAAAGAGATGGTGAGATATTCTGAACGTACTATTAGTACATTTCTAATAACTTATCATTACTACTCTATATCTTAAACTTAGCAGTAACTATGTAGGTAGGAAGGAAAAGAAATGTGTAAAGAAATGTGTGGCCGATGGATTTGCCACTTAAAGACTCTCTAATGGAGACTGCCCTTGAGTGAGTGAGAAATATTACATGTGATGTATATGAAGAGCTGTTCCACCACCCCGACACCATACCCAGTACATGCAACATTAACATTAACAATTTTTGGTAGAAAACAATAAGGGAAGCACACGGTGGGGCGGGACCCATCGGTATCAGTCTGGACTCCGTAGTACCCGCTCCGGGATCTTTGGCGTTCCTGCTGCAGTAACGGAAAGGGAGAAACAGGTTAAAAATGCTCGAGTCATTAGAGATCAGACAACAAACATTTCAAAGCTGAAGTGAATACATAACGGTATTTTTTTTTCTTGACATATTCACCACTGATGCCTACAGGAACGTGATTACTCACCTCTTCCTGGTCAGCCTCCTCTCTCTTACGCTTGAAACCAGAGGTGGAGGGCTGAGGGCTGGATCTCCTCGCTCGCCGACTAGGGGGTAGCTGTGAGATATCACTTGATGTTAAGCACCTAAGATACTGACTATTATTCTTACATTAGCAATTTCTTTTACTTTTTCAAAAATACTACAGATAGCTTCAACAGAAGTCAGTTCTGTATGCACACTGGGGATGGTAATTAGTTTGTGAATATTGAAACAGTCATCAAACTGCAACAAAATGTACCTTTATGTGACCAACATGAGTTCAAATATACTGTGCTGCTACATGCTGCCAGGCCCAGAAGGTGGCAGTAATGTGCATAGAAGGTGTCAGAAATAGAGACTGTATAAGCCACTAATGACTGCCGGTAAAGTGTGTGTGCAGCACAGTGAGATCAGACAACAAACATTTAAAGCTGAAGTGAACACAGTGAATACATAACAGTATTGTTTTTTCTTGAAATATCCACCACTGATGCCTACAGGATTGTGATTACTCACCTCTTCCTGGTCAGCCTCCTCTCTCTTACGCTTGAAACCAGAGATGGAGGGATGGGGGCTGGATCTCCTCGTTCTCCAGTCAGGGTTCAAGTGTAAACCAGAGATGGAGGGATGGGGGCTTGATGCTCTCACTGGCTGGGCAGTGTTTACCTGTTAGAGATGGAGTAATGTGTGGGTAAAAACTCTTGGCTTGTCTACAATGCCAATTTGTAGTTTTTCACCACCCAGTTCTTGTTTTTGTAAGATTTAGAAGATGTCAAAACATTTACGTTCTCTATCAGCTTATGAATATACTTTCTACTCACCTCTTGATTGGCAGCCTTCGGTCGTCTATGCTGGAAACCAAAGGTGGAGGGCTGAGGGTTGCACCACATCACTGGCTGGGCAGTGTTTACCTGTTAGAGGAACTTGTGGTTAGACTGGCTTCGCTTGTCTAAAAATGCCAGTTTTAGAAACAAGTGTTCTTTTATCACTCACATCTTGTATTTGTAGAATTTAGAAAATGTTAAAACATGTACTTCTCTGTGAGCGTACAATATACTTTCTATTCACCTCCTGATGGGCACCCGCCTGTCGTCCATGCTGGAAGCGAGAGCTGGAGGGCTGAGGGTTGGATCTCCTCGCTCTCCGACTAGGGGGTAGCTGTGAAATATCACTTGATGTTAAGCACCTAAGATGCTGACTATTATTCTTATGTTAGCAATTTCTTTCATTTTTTCAAAAATACTACAGATAACTTCAACAGAAGTCAGTTCTGTATGCACACTGGGGATGGTAATGAGTTTGTGAATATTGAAATAGTCATCAAACTGCAACAAAATGTACCTTTATGTGACCAACATGAGTTCAAATATACTGTGCTGCTACATGCTGCCAGGCCCAGAAGGTGGCAGTAATGTGCATAGAAGGTGTCAGAAATAGAGACTGTAGAAGCCACTAATGACTGCCGGTAAAGTGTGTGTGCAGCACAGTGAGATCAGACAACAAACATTTAAAGCTGAAGTGAATACAGTGAATACATAACAGTATTGTTTTTTCTTGAAATATCCACCACTGATGCCTACAGGATTGTGATTACTCACCTCTTCCTGGTCAGCCTCCTCTCTCTTACGCTTGAAACCAGAGGTGGAGGACTGGGGGCTTGATGCTCTCACTGGCTGGGCAGTGTTTACCTGTTAGAGGAACTTGTGGTTAGACTGGCTTCGCTTGTCTAAAAATGACAGTTTTAGAAACAAGTGTTTATTTCACTTTTAGACATTTTCTTAAAGAACTAAAAGAAGTTTTGTGGATTAAAACAATAATGAAATGAAAAATATATTTTAGAAACCACTGTTCCGTTATTAAAATGTTAACTGTAGAGAAATATATATTGTAGGTTTATGTTTTCTGTTTCAATGCACATGTTAATTTATTTTTATTATGAGATTTTATGACACCACATTTAAAGGAAAAAGCAGAGCATTAGAACTATTTCATTTTTACATACATTTAAACAAAATGAAAACAGTTCATTTTATCTGAGGATTTAAGTTTTGTAATGCGTTTTTTGGTTATCATTATTATTATTATTTTTGGGTTTTTTTGCTTTTTTAAATTTGGTCAGTGGTTATTATTTTGTTTACCTTTAAAAAATTTTAATGAGTCAAATTCAGTAACTGTGTGTGTAAAGGCTACAGCTGTGTGGAAGGAAGGAGATAGTGGCCAAATGCAGGACTTGCAGGACACCGAGGGATGAATTAAACAAGCTTGTGCTGTAGAGAGCTCGAATAGGGGTAACAAGAAAATAAAGCATAATAACTAGAAGCTAGAAACTAAGGTCTCAGGAAACTGGAAAACAAGAAATTTGTGTCCCACAGTAAAGGCACAGAGTAGACAAGACAGTGAACAGAGGAAAGGCACTTTAACAAAACCTAAAGACTGGAAATAAGGAAATACTAAGGAACTTACAGAACTAGAAATACAGAAACAAAAACCAAGAGACTAGCAATGAAAAATCATAACAAATTTTAGTTCAATTCATAACAATAATAATACAAAACACAAAACACTGGGTCACCGACAGGGGACCATGACAGAGTGTCTGTTATATTTACCACAAACTGCTTTAAAGGTTCAAAATAAATACAATAACTAAAAGATGCTTTTCACTCGTTACAACAAAACAGTGACTCAAAAGGTTTCATTTCAAAGGACTGCCCTTTCAAATTTGAAGAATTTTTTTTTAAATGGTAAAATCTTCACATTTGCAAATATGAATTTTCAGTTTAAAGACCTGATTCAAAAATAAATGACATATTCAAGCAATTTATACATTTAAATGTCTTTCTTAAAATAGCTAATCCTAACTTGAAGAACTTATTCATTCATGCACTTACTTTTCCCATGCTGCCCATTCGATGGTCAGTGGTTTTGCAATCCAATAAATTTTTGCTTGCTAGCAAATCCTTGCTTTACAACCGCTGTGATAGTCAATTTCTCTCCAAGCTCAGGATTGAAATGGTGAGGACCTTTCCTTGTTATGTTTCATATTTGCATTTACTTTAAACAGTAACGATAGCAACCATGGAATCATAACATATTTTGTTACATAGAAACCTGCTGCCATGTGCCACTTTAAAATGTCTTTTTGTTTTCATTTTATAGTATATAAATACTTTTTTATCATACAGCCTCCATTTAAAAACATTTATTTTTATTTAAAAAATATCACTTTTTACTGCACTTGGTGTTCTGTATCCCCAAAAGTTGATTCTGTTCATCTGGATGTAGCATTTTCATTGGAAGAAATGTTTCATCACTCATCCAAGTGACTTCTTCAGTCTCTTGGTGTTGTGTAAATAAACTTTCTTGGTACATAAAGATCTTACAGAGTCCTGCGCTTGTGTCCGTTCGTTCACCCAATATTTCCCTACCTATTTGCCTCAATGAGCAGTTGGAAAGTGGTGTGAGAAGTTGTGAAATTCATGTTTTCATTAATAACTGAGCTCTCATGTACTCCATTAGTCCTAATGTCAAAATGTAATAAATTATTGGGACCAAAAAAAAAAAAGATTACAGGTTTTAGAGCATCATACGCTTTCATCCAAACATCTTTTTCATGGAAATGGTTTCACATTTCAGCAAAGTGATGGTAAACAGTATGTCTTACAATAGCATGGCTTTGGAGCAGAAGAGTCCAGGTGCTGAAGACTGGATGTGACACACTGTCTCAAAATTTAAGGTGTGACTTCTTTCCATGTCCTACTGTGTCAAGACTAGTGTCAGGTTTTGTAGTGTGATAGTCTGTGGAAGAAAAAAAACAACAAAAAAAAAACGTGGAAACTAAAGACACAAGACTAAAAACAGATTTTATTTAGCATTTATTAAACCAGGTAGTCCCTTGAGATTAATATTTCTTTTTCTGACATGAATCAGTTATGTAATCATTTTAGGAAGTGAGTGTCATTGTCATTAATCATCATACTTTCTCAGGACATCTTTGCTTCACTAGAAAAAAGTCCTTGTTGCAAAAACATCTGGTAAACTACACATATATGTCCGCGTTTGTATATAAATCTAGTAATTGACAAATTACTAGAGTAAAGTTAAGTTTAATTGTTTTGTTCAATAACTAACAATATAGGTATTACTACACTGATTTATTAAGAAGCTATAACAAAATATGCTAAAAAAATGTTGTAGGTGTTTTCTTTTAGCTTTGTTTAGTGTCCCCACAGTGCAGCACTCTGCTCTCCAGTCGTGAGCGCTCAGCTTCAAACACCAGCAAATGACTCTGCAGTGTCTCCACAGGACCAGACCGTATCAGTGATGGATCATTGTTCTGTATGCATATAAAGATATATCAAAACAAAAATTAGCCATCACAGAGCAGATACACATAGATACGACACATGCATCCTTTAAGTCCTGCATCACAGGTACAAGAAAAGCAAATACAGATAATTTCAAGTGGAAGTAGAACACAGCAACAACAAATCTTATCTAAAATTAGATATTTGAAAAATAAAAAAGAGGAATGAGCACTCACTGCCACAGCAGAAATGAAGGCATGCATAAGGCAGTAGTCTGCTCCACCATGTCCACTCATACCGAACTGCCTGGGAGTGTTATAGTCTGCTGTGTGCTTTGTGGATTTCTGGGTCAGGAAGTTGAACACATGGATCTCATGGCCATTGCATGAGAGCTCGCCCTGAGAAGATCCAGTTCATTATGTAGGAAAGAGCTGAATTTTAGTAACAAACTCTATGTTTATCAAATCCAAATACTAAAGATTCAAGGAGATATCATTTCATCAGCCGCACATCAGTAGTATGGATGATAGCTCATCGAACTGGTTTTATCAAAAAGGTTTTTGTCTGAATATTGAAACTTTGGACACCCTCAAAAACAGGACAAAGCAAATTTGAAAGTATTGTAAAACAACTGAATCAGTTTGATCAAATAAGGAATTACTAAAATATAATAGTTTTTACTCAAATGGTCATAAAAAAAAAACATGAAAATACACAGATTTCTGTGAAAGTATGACGAGGCAGGAAATCCCTAATTATAATAACATATCATTGTCAAACCATATTTCAACATATTATGGAATGGGTGACTTTGGTCTGCGGTTCTGCTTTATGATGCAGAAGAGTGCCTTCGTCCTATGAAGTAAATAACATGCTTCTAACAGTTTGGCGAATGAAAGAGCATAATGAGCTGAACGAACTGTTACAGGGTCTATAAGGATTGACAGTGCTGTGATATATAATGTTTCTCACCTGCTCTGTCTGTAAGCATTCACACTTTTACTTTTATATAATTTATTTGCTAATTAATGTGTTTCTATGGGATTTTCTCCAGTCTGTCTTTCTCATCTTTCCCAGAGACATTAATTACAGTCCTACCTTGCTGCCGTAAATGGTTGTTTTTCGCTTGCAAATCTCCTCGGTGAATGCCACCATGGAAAAGGCTGCCGTCACACCCCCTTCAAACTCCATGTTGACAACCTGCTCAAGAGATCAGAAAAATTAAAAGAGATAAAAGGAAAGAATCACAGACCAAATAAATAAATAAATAAATAAATAAATAAATAAAGTGCAGTTTGGGAATTTGTATGTTAGTCAGCTGACTTAAGCTATGGGGACAATGTCCAATATTTTGGGCAAATGCACATAAATACAAAACAAAAACTCATCTCAGCAACAACTAATGGTTCTGTGATTACAGTCCTCCAAATTCAACCTGTCTTTTAGTCTCACACACACCATCTTCCAGCTTGTAACAAAGCCTGCTCAAATATGAGAGGTACAGTATAGAACTGCAAAATGGCGGAAACCAGAAAACTTCTTGTGCTAAAAAAAAAAAAAATAATAATAATAAATTTCACTGTGTTTAAGTTATTTAAACTCATATGCAGATAACTGTTTGTTGAGATTAAAGAAAAAAGAAAGTATACATAATGAAAGCGGTGCAGGTAGAAGTACAATATATTCTGTATATTCTAAATGCATCTTTGATGCCTGATAGGAACCTAATACTGCATAACTGAGTCAGAAAGGGTCAGTGCTGCAGATTTCACAGTGTTTTCTAACCTGGTTACTGCAGACGTCATTGTCACACTCATAGACACAGCGGCCATACGGTCCAGTCTTCAATGCCTCTGTTACTGACTCAATGTCTGGGAGTGAATTGGGGCATATAACTGATACTGGCCAGCCAGTGTGACCCTAGCACACAAACATATAACACAAAAATTATTTATAAGAAGTATATAAAAAGTACATAAATGATGAAAGTAAATTGGTGAAATGTTTACCTTCTTCACACTGTCTAAGTAGATTTTGCATGCTGAGTACGGGCAGTCTTTTTCTACTGAACAGTTAAGGCAGCGATCTGCAGCCCCTGCTGGCTGACACAAAACTAGTAACATCACATTTTATATTCATGCTTAGTACAGAGATTTCTACCCGTCATGGCTACTGATTAACTTCATTTGATCACTGAACAGACAACATACCTTGTTGTCTTTATTGAAGTGGCTCACGGATCCAAATGACGACACTTTCACACACCTGCCAAGAACAAACTGCCAGAGTAAATAATCAAACTACACAAAAAAACATCCCCATTTACCTCTAGTCCAACAAAACTGGGGTAAACATGTAGTTTTCTAGCTGTTTTAGGCCAAAATAAATGAGGAAAAAAAATCTTACTTTTGAACATTAAGCCTGGAGTTTAATCACTGACTACTGTCTAAGGATTTACCTGCGCCCTCCAGCCCAGTGATGTATGAGGTCAATGTCATGGCAAGATTTAGCGAGAAGAGCAAAAGAGCTCTCTGCTTCGTTTCTCCAGTTCCCTCTAACAAACGAGTGAGCAAAGTGATAAAACCCAACCTGGAAGAAAGAGATCGATTCTGTTTTTAACCATGCTGCAGAAATGTTAACATTGAATAACACTTTAAAAACCCTGAAAAAACCCAAAACATAACAAAAACATACACTGCTGCAAATTTGTCCACAGGCCACAACTATGTGCAAATGTCTCCAAATTATGATTTTCTTAATGAATATGTTAGTTATGAAATTATGTCTTATATTGCAATATGATATTAACAACAAAAGAAAAATCAACATGTCACTGTTAAATTCAATTCAACAACAACAACAACAACAACAATAATAATAATAATAATAATAATAATTATTATTATTATTATTATTATCATCATTACTACTACTACTACTACTACTACTACTATGTTTCTATCATATCTGCCTGCTCACCGGTTCCAGGTGCTGAATATGGATCACATCACCTATGACTCCAGCGTCTATGAGCTTCTGTAAAAGACCATTAATTTTTATTAATAAAAAAAAAAAAAGAAAACAGCAAAACCCTCATACAGATTTTGTACATTTTCTTTACCACTCTCCCAAGTATGAGAAAATTGTAGTTTTGACTTCATCAAGTCAAAAAACCTCAGCACTCTTTATTAAAATGCTGTTTTTGATGGGGTTTTTGTGCACTTTCACAAACACAAAAGAGTGCTCTGTTTGCTTATTTTTCCTCAATCCTGCTGATTCTGGAAATGTGTGGCTGTTTCGAATGAGAAAGAGTTCCTATAGATTTTAGGCAGATGAAGTTTAAGTGTTTGAACCCACAATAGATTCCACTGCCTGCCGAAGAAAACTGTCACAGCTGGATAAAGTGCACTAGAAAATGCTCACCTTTATCTTGTGGATGACTGGATCGTACCGGAGAACGTGACCCACGGACAGCATCACGCCGCTCTGAATGCAAGCCTCCACGATCGCCGTGCAGTCTTCTGCAGTTGTCTGAAGTCATGTGGGGACATTAAAAGAAGGACGTTGTGCTTCAGTTTGATGTAAAATACTGAGGGTGTGTGGTTTTGTTAAAGCTTTTACTCAGAATAGTGAATCGTGAAAGCAACTAAAACAAACAACTGTTGGGTCATTCTAGCTCAAATCAGCAGATTTTAAAGCTTTAAAGTTTGGACACGTAGAATAATTGCTGTAAAAATTTAGCTTCATGTATCAAATACTTTTCGAGATGTCCTTTCTTTGAAAAAAATCTGTCGACCCACTTTCAGAAGTTTTTTTTGGTACATTGAAGACCTGTTTGAACGTAATTAATATTTAAAACACTATTCAAGACAAGCCTGAAATTTTCACTGGTCTTTCTTGCCATCTGTAATTTTGAACAGATACATAAAAAATGTCTAAGTGTTAGCCAGTTAAAGGTGTCCTGTAAATTCCATATTTGAGCACACACTAATAATAAAGTTCACATTGCCACAAAGCAACAATTATGATCATTTCTAAAGAATAATTCACAGCAGTGTAAAAGAAAACACAGACTACTTTTAACATTACATTTTAGACTGCCCTGTCCAAATACAAATTTCAAGATAGTGCTCTAAGAAAATATCTTTGTTTGATGTTGATACTCTTGTTCAAACACTGCCTCAGATTTTAGAATGCTAAAATAAATGGTCTGAGAGAGGTTTCTAAACCATACAAGTTAAATTTTAGCTTCCTTTTAAAAATTAAAAGTAAACTAAAATTTCACAGCATTCTGTGTGTCCAAACTTCAGACAATAAAACTTTTGGTGCAAATCAGAGATAAATTATTACTTCAAAATCAGTTCATCAATAACACCCATAAACACTCACTGCCATTGGTTTCTCCAGAAGAACATGGTATCCCTTCTTTGCAAAGGCCACAGCAGGTTCCTAGGAAGCATAAATGTGATCACCATAACAATTAAAGAAAAAACATCTCAAAGTAATTTAAACCAATAAATATTTGCTGCAGACAATGTTTACCTTATGGAGGCGATCTGGGGTGCAAATTAACACAGCATCTGCAAACTTGTCTCTTTCAACTACAGCCTGCCAGTCTGGATAAACGAGGACTCAGTAAGGACAAGGCAGATAATTATAAGGATTTGATACTTTTTCTCTCTTCCTCTCACCTTCAAATACGTTTTCCTCCACGATTTTGTGTTGTTTTTGAAGTTTGGTCCTTGCAAATTTCCGTGGATCAGCCACTGCAACAACCTGAGGAGCTCAAATTCAATAAATCAAGGTACGCCCTGTTAAACATTACAACTTACTACGTGACATTGGTAGGAACAGCTTACATCAATGACTTGAGCAAAGAAGGGTTATAATTAGGAGACTAATTTCACATTTCAGGCATTTCCTTTCGACAGACGAAGACATGCTGACGTTTTGACAAATGTTTCCCTCAGAAACACAAGCCTCTCCTAACCTTCATTCGTTCGGGATGAATAGACGCATACTGGGAGTAGACTTCACCCCGACATCCTCCTCCCACCACGATGACACGGACAGGAGCAGTCATTTTGCCAGCCTGTGAACTTTGACACATATTAATGCTTGTAGGTACACCGCCACCGAAGAGAATAAATAATCGTGAGATTACAGGTTGAGCAGTCCTCTACAGATGCATTATAGTCCCCTTAATACGGCGATATGTAAACACGTTAAACCTACAGAGATAGGCACAAAATTGCCAATCATTTAAAAGTGGACTAAACTAACAATTCAAGCCCTGAGTGATTATTGAACAGGGGATGAGAGGAAGCTTGTGAAAGTCGTTAATCGGCGTTTGTGGAGAATTTAACTTGCACGTTTATAAAGGCTGTCAGTACCTGTTTTGTCCCATACAACTGCCACAAACGTCCGTCTCCCGCGTTGGTCAGACGAATACGGGACTACAATTTGTCCAGAGCCCAGCATACAGTCCACTCCAGTGAAAGACTGACTACAAAAACGGAGACTCACTTCTTCGAACAAGAATATCAACCGACAAAATGTCCGACACTCCCTTAACGCCCCCTGCAGTGTGCACGAGATCGCTCTGCTGTATTCAGTGCACCTCGTAAACTACCACTTCGCACCTCCAGTAGAGGTGAATCTCTGTTTAAAGGTTTAGTGTGTAAAATCTCACCGCTAGATGTCAAAAGATTGCAGACTGCAATCAATTGAATGCTGATTTCTTATAGGAATTTTCTGACAGGGCAACATGGTTGCTTATTCAAGCCAGAGCCTGATCCTATGTCTTCATAATGGATTAATTTTAAGTTTATGAGAATGTATCAATTTATTGGAAGACATAATTACACACTAATCGTTGTATATTTGTGAGTACAATATAATTTTGAACAAATCTGAATTAAATTCTTTAAATATCATGAAGAAAGTGTATTAATTTATAACCTACAGTCTCCGCTACGGCAGGGGGCGTAGGGGGCGGTGTGCAGTCAGCAATAAAACACATAGAAGAAGAGGACGACCATAGGTCACGTGAAGCGATCTACTTCACAGTAGTGGCTCAGCGTTTTACTGCAAAGGTCTTAGAAACACTTCTGCTACGAGTTATAGTTTTGGTCACTTATTTTGTTGAATTAAAGGGTAGAGTTATACTAAAACAGAATTTTGTAGAATATTTGTCTTACAGCTATAAATCGCGGATTTGTGGTGTTTTGCATATTTCCGTGCTAGTTAACCACGGTTAGCTCGTTAGCTAACGCCAACATGAACATGGAGAACTTAAATCAGTCTGTAACAACAGGAGTGCCTTCTACCACATCGTCAACGGCAAGTAATTGCATTGCCAATGATAATACGACAACCAACGTGAGCAGCATCCCGTCGGTCACAAGTAATGGTAACGTAACGTAGCTTTGTTATTGTCTTTGTTATTATTCTGAGAGCATTTGCTGATTTCATCTCACACTGGAAGTAGGAATTTTCCACGATGTACATTGACTATTGACAACATTACCAAGCCTCACTGAGAGAAACGCGTACTAACCTGGCTGCCGTCTTACACTTTAAAGTGATTTAAACATATTTATTACAAAACCTACCAAGTACCATGTTTCAGGTTAAGTCCGTATCACTAAGTTAACCACTGTAGCAATTTTTATATTGTTAGTACAGTACTTTGCAAAAGTCTCAAGCCATCCGTGATTTCTTTATATTTTGCCAGGGAAGATTGGGAATGGGTGCAGTGTACTGAAAAGTGTTAGTATATAAGGTAAAAACAGAGTTTGTGCAATTCTAACAAGCTTGAAAATAAACTGAATATTTGATATGATCACCTTTATTATTTAAAAGAGCTTGAATTCTCTCAGGCAAGCTTTCTTGTAGGTTCTTTAAGTCGTCACAGAAAGTTGATTCTATTTATCTGACTGTTGAGATATGTTTTATCACTCATTCAAGTGACTTCTTCAGTTTCAGCTGACTGTGGGGTCCCCAACCTTGTAAACATTACATTTGCATAAAGACTGAAACTAACACAACTGACTAACTGTTAGGTCAGTTTCCTGAGTACTAATATACAAATTGTCATGATCTTTAATTAATGGCCATGGGTACCGTTCAGTTGGGGAATTGGTGCAGTCACAGCATTGTGAGATGGTGAAAGACCCTTAGGCCCCATCCTTGAGATAGATTTAATTTTCATGTAAAAATGGGAGACTACTTCTCCAAGTAGTCTTTAGCAATAGTTCTCCAGGCTTCTTGAAGGACATCTAAAGCTTCTTTGGATGTTGGCTGCCTTTTGCTATGTTGTCTGTCAAGATGGTCAAACTATTCTTCAGTAAAGTTGAAGTTTGTTCTTTGGGATCCTGATCCATGAGTGATAGTGCTTAATTGTATATTTTTTCTTTCCAGGTATTTTTTTTAAATGCATTAGCAGTGTGTTTAGCGTCACTGT
Source organism: Pelmatolapia mariae (assembly GCF_036321145.2). Classification (NCBI taxonomy): domain Eukaryota; kingdom Metazoa; phylum Chordata; class Actinopteri; order Cichliformes; family Cichlidae; genus Pelmatolapia; species Pelmatolapia mariae. The sequence goes on along the minus strand of NC_086244.1, from coordinate 30,981,447 downwards.
CATGCTGAAAAATGGAACTGTGTCCAGTTGGTATTTTGTCATGGATATCAAAATCTGAACCTATTCATGTGTGTTTATAATTTCATCAAGTTTACCTAAATCCTAAACACCACTGGCCAAATAACCAGGTGCAACTTATCCTTTAGGTGCAAATGCACAGCTATACTCTTTTGAGGATACAAATGTTCACATTTTGGACCGACAAAACAGATGGTTTGAAAGAGGAGTAAAATAGGCCATCTTTGCCCAGTGTCAACAAACATCATTGAACACAGGCCGTCACCTTCAATGCTATCTTGAGATCCCTTTCCAGACACTTCAACCTACATTCAACCCTTGCCTTAGGTAACCTCAATAGGTCATGATAGGGAGGGGCAAGGTCTCACTGTAATTTCACTTGAAACCTCTGGTTTAATGACTCATTCCCTTTTTTAACTCCTTGGCTCATGTCATGTCACACATGATTAATAGTAGGTCAACGACTATCTCCAAAGGTGACATTCTGCATATATCTGGGACTCTCCACCTTCGTTATTTGAACTGAAGAAGCTTTTGGATAAGACGTGAAAAGTCTTCACAAACTTAAAGAAGTCCAGTTGCCCTCTTTTTGCCTAATTTTCCAGAGAGGTAAAGCCTCCCTTTTTCCAAGCGTTTAATAGACCCTTCTTGATGTCTCTTTTTATAGCTTCATCCTCATCGGCTGTGGTGACACCGTCTGCAGACACATCTGTTTCCAATGGAGTGTACGTTCCTGGTGGCATCACCAATGGAGATGTGAAGCCTGCTGTTTCCACCACGCCACTGGCTGATTTCCTTATGCAGCTGGAAGAGTACACTCCCACGGTAAGTCAGTTAGCCCTGCTACATCATACTTTCACACGTTTTTGACAGTAATGTTTCTTAATCAGTGCTTGATTGGCATATACATAAGTAGTTCTTTCTTTTTTTCCCCCCCCATCAGATTCCTGATGCAGTCACAGGTTACTACCTCAACCGGGCTGGCTTTGAGGCTTCTGATCCAAGGATGTGAGTACATGCAGTGTAGTCTTTATATTTTTTGGCATCTGCAGGGATACATCGATCTAAGTGACTAAAAAAAAAAATTGTCATCAGAGCCAATTGTGAGGGGGAAATTCACTCAATTCTGGTCTAATGTCATGTCTTGTCAGTTTAGACATTAAATACAGTAAAAAGGCTCCATCTGTGCATGTGTCCTTTAAGTAGACTGGGAAATTGTATACTAAGAACAGCTTTGTGTCTGTCAGTGTGCACGCATGGAGGAGTACATAATCCTGATATGAGTGTGACTAATAAATCAAACAGCACAAATCATAAGGCTGCTCAGTTGGTACATTCAGAGATTTGATTGATAGCCACCAATTCACTTAACAAACAGCTGACTTAAAAGCCTTTATATAATATGAGTTCACCATTAAAAACCCGAGTTCAAGGCACTGAATGAGTCGGAAATTCATGTAATCTGGCATTGGGAACATGTTGAAGTCACAAATAGATGACTATATTGTCAAATATAAGCTCCTGCTTAAAGAATTTCCCAATGGTATACAGCATTTCTTGTCTTAATACTGTATTAGTTAGGTAGCACTGTGCTTTCTGATATTAAAGGGGGGTGTTGGCTGATTAGATTTGCTTAAAACAATCTGGCTTTAACCTTTTAACCAAAATGCAACATCTCTAACCTTGTAAGACTCTTTAATGTCAGCTTTGTGATCACTCCAAACAAGATCAGAGAAAATCTGAGGTTTATGTGTGTGGTGTTTTTCAAAATAAGGATACAGGTGGGCTGTAAACCATCAAGGGAAGAAGTCATTAATTATTGTCTTTTTTCCATGCATAGAATTCGTCTGATCTCCCTCGCATCTCAGAAGTTTATCTCAGACATTGCCAATGATGCGCTGCAGTACTGCAAAATGAAAGGCACTGCCTCAGGAAGCTCAAGAAGTAAGACAAAGGTAAGCTTGTCTAATTTTAACAGGCACTTTAAATATGATGTACAATATTTAGAGAGCGCTGTGTGAGTGTTGCTAGAAGAGGAAGGTTTCATCTGCTTTCAGTTATTTTTGCTCCTGATAATTTTTTTCCTTCTCCCGTGTATAGGATAAGAAGTACACATTGACTATGGAGGACCTGACTCCTGCCCTCACAGAATATGGTGTGAATGTGAAGAAACCTTATTACTTTACATAAAACACTTTCTTTAGAGCTTTTTGCTATTGCTAGTACTTATCTGCCTGCTTTCACAGCAGAGTTTGTGACAACCTGTATTGCTATTTTTTTTTTTCTCACCTTGAGTTAGTACAACTTTGAGAAATCTTTCGCAGTTAATTTGCATTTGGTTTGTTTTGTGGCGCAGTCTTTGCAATTTGTTAATTTGTAAAAATGTTTTATTGTGAAAATAAAACCTTTGAGGTGTCAAAATTAGTATAGCTAATCTTTTCTGTATGACTTTTGTTCCTCTGCCTTACAGTTCAAATTACTTCAAATGTATTTTGCTGGATTCAGATCAGGGACATACTTTGTCGTAACTTTCTCCTTTTTCTTCTTTAAAACAACTTTGGTAATTGTCGGTCTGTCTGGGATCATTTTCATTTTGGAAACTTCCCCACTTCCAAAGCTTCTTCAGACTGGGAGCTTCGCTTAAGTATATAAGGTTTCATTTATAATGCTGTCTTAGAATATTGTCTGAACTGCACATCTGGTAGTCATGCAGCTACATCTCTATACATCCTGGCCGACACAGTTCCTCTTAGCCCTTGCTAGATCCACATGAAACCTACTGCACCCATCAGATAAAGCTTTATGTTTTTTGGTGAAGGTCAGATTCTCAGCTTTGCTGCAGTTTTGTGAACAGTGATTTTTTTTTTTCTTTCTTTCTTTCTTTCTTTATGGATGCGGCCCATGACAGCTTTATGTGATGTTCTTCACAAATGTCAGATACCAGAGCAGGACTGATACTCTGGAATTCAAGTGATTTACACCCCCAACATTTTCATTTTGTATTGTATAATTAGTCTAAATTGGAAATTTTACGTGTAAAAGATTTTTGCTGCTGTATTTATAAGCATAGATTTCAGATTATAGATGGTATAGATTTTAATAAAAAAACAAAAAAAAACAAACAAGTGCCACACCCTTACCTTACCAGTTGATACATGCTTAATGAATTTGACATGGAAAGGACTGTGCTATAACCAATACTTGTAAATGCAATAACTTTGACAGTTTTTTAGGTAGAAGTAAAGACAAATTCAATTTTTTTTTTTTTTACTGTTCATTTGTCACGCTGCTATCAGTTGTCACATCGCCATGATCATTTATTTCCGTACAATCGCGCTTTTGGTGACGAAAGTCTTTTGTCCGCAGAAGGGATTCGTAGCACGTCTCTCGCGAGACGCCGTAGTTCCGACAGCGCAGATCGTGGTTCAAATGATTGCTGTGTAAATAGCCAAACGTCGCATTTTTTTTGTCTCAGAAAGCGGGTAAATCACAAAAATGTCGATTCAAGCCTCAAACCCCAACAACCCGGTTGTGTTCTTCGACATTACCATTGGAGGGCAGGTGAGTAGCATCATAAAGACACTTTGAAGCTAACCGGGCAACGTTACCGCGTCACATCAGTGGCAACAATAAAGTTCATAGTCTGGTTAAACCCTGTTAAACGACCTTGTTGTAGAACATACACACCTGATGTACATTATATACAATAAGGCTGGCAAAACCTTTATACTCCTTTTCATTATATACGGGTGAGTTTGTTGAAGTAATGTTGACGCGGACAGAGAAAGCACGTTGACTTTAAATCGAAGATATCCCGATGTTGTTCAAAAGAATAACTCCCGCAACTAAATGCATATCAGTATGGTACGATAAATTAGTTATGTGACTGTTATTCATCTATTGACACCGTGGAACAAGCTGCATTTGGAGAAATGACTTTTTGAAAACTTTAGTTGTCTCTCACACGCACACTTATATAGACTTGGTGTGTATATAAACTTGGGGATTATCCTGTAACAATGCTTTTTAGTCCATTTATTTTCACTTAAATGGTACCACATTTGTGATCTGAGAAGGAGAATTGTGTATGTGGGTTGTGCCCATTAAAATCTTTTCCAATCCCAAATATCTTATTCTGCTTTTCACTTTTATTTAGTGTCATTTATCAGATTGGATGATTAAAATCTGAAGAATCAATACATCCTGGCAATTTAACAATTTATTCATTGAACAAACAGCGGCCTCAGTAGCATGTGGAAGAACCATATGCAGCCACACCAACCTGGCACCTCCACCTCATGGTGGTCACATACTGCTGTGGGATGGCATACTATTCTTCAACCAGCATTTGTTGCAAGTCAGCCAGTGTGGTTGTGTTGGTCACTTTGACACTAATGGCACGCCCAAGCCACAAGTGTTCAATAGGGTTGAGGTCAGGACTGCAGGCGGGCTGTTCTGTCCTCTCCACACCCACCCGATCACACTGCCTCCGCCAAAAGCTGGTATCCTATTGGTGCAGCAATCAACAAAATGTTCTTCGAGTCTTCTCCACAAGTTGATCCTATGATCCAGCTGACGTAGGAAGAAGTTATTCATAGCTCAACATAATGTTCCTTATGCCAGGTTCCACTGCACATGTTGCTGACGCCAGTGCAAATACGCCTGATGGTGAAGAGCAGTCATTGCAGGCCTCCAGGCAGCCCTATGAGAATAGGGACCGGCTGTGTGCTGTAGAAAGTGGTCGGCTATATTGTCCTGAAAAGCTTGACTGCAAATCCGTAAATGACTGTCTATGCTATGGTGACAGGTAAGGAAACTGTCTTCGTGTGGTCTTGTTGCCCTCAGATGCACACTTCGCGACCGTCTCTGTCATACTGATCTTGGCCTTTAACTTGGAGATGGTAGGGGGCTAGGGCTCACTCCAGGTATTGCTTGTTTTGCAAAACGCCATCTTGAAGTTGCCATATCTAGAGCAGTCAAACATGGCATGCTTGGAAAAGACAACATCTGATCACTGTTCTTGCTTATGGGTGCTTCTAATCGCTTGCCCATGGCACCTGAGTGCCAGCACCTCCTTTATCTGAGAATGAAAACTAGAATCAGTAGCAGAATAAGCTGTTTGGCATTGAAAAAGAAGACATACTCTACCTGGTGCTCAACCCACAAATGCATTTTCCTTATAGATGTGGCACCATTTAAGGGGAAATAAACAGTATTTCTGACAGTTTAAGATTTAGTGCCAAAAAGTAATGTAATTGACCAAACACAAATACTTTTTGTGCAAAGTTTATATATGTATGCGAGTGTGTGTGTGTGTGTGTGTGTGTATTGAAATACAAGTATTTATGCAACAAATTATTTATAAATTAATATGTATTTTACTTCTTACTTCGAGTGTTATTGGCATTTCCATTTAAGCTTACGTTATGTATTAATGTATTTTAGACAGATTTATTTAATATATTTTTAGAGTTTTAAAAAAAAAGTAAATAGTCCTGAAAGTCAGTATTATTTTTAGCTTTTTTCTCTGGTCCTTTGTTATGAGCCTGCCCTTTAATAACTAATAGGTGGAAATTTGATCCCATGAGCTGCTTTAAAGACACCGCCCCCAGTTGCATAATGAAGCAGGAACAATGTAAAAAGAAATTAGAGAAAAGTATATAGGGAATTTTAAACAGATAAAATAATAAGTAAAAAACAGATAAAAGCTATTTAAAACAGAGAGACCAAGAATTACTTTCTATGTTTATCTTTAAGATTTCATTTTGGTTAATGATGGATTATTGTCTCAGACTCTTGCATTGATTAGTCATATTTTTTTTTCTTTTTTTAATGAAAGTGACAGAAGTTCCCTTTAACATTAAAAATGAAGCCCTATTATCATAACTTGCCTTTGAAAGCATTAAAATAATACACAGACTCTAAGTACCATAATTATGTTAACATGTTAGTTGAGTCCTCTTTTTTTTTTTTTTTACTTCATTTTCCTGAATTTTCTAGTTGAAGATTGTTCCTTATTTAGGTTTGCTTAAGACTTTGACAAAAAAAAAAATGTTAGCCTAAGAAAGGGGAATGTCAGTGGTGCTAGTAGCGACTGTTTTTACATAGAATGGTGGTGGTATGAACTTTATGTTCTACATGTACCAGCATATTGTAGTTTTCAGGACACATCTCTCATCTAAAATAATTACAACAAAAGAAAAAAGTCTTTATGAGACCCCTTTACTCATAATAAACAGATTTATTATTATGATATGGTTAAGCAAGAAAAGATGTTTTTTAGTTACAGCCAATTACAAAATGCCACTGTGAGATCAGTGTTGGTGTTGCAGTGCGTTCAGTTGTGTTATCTGAACTTCGTCAGCAGATGGCGTCAGTGTCGGATTAAAAGCTTAGTTTTAAGTCAAGTTTATTCATCAAATTGGAAATAACATATGATGGAAAAAAAAAGATTACATCCATTGTAGCTGCTGATCATATTTAATGACATTCATGAACATCTAGAAGAAACTTTGTACCTTTTTGATTTGTGCAAAAAAGTCAAGCGGTAGGAGTGGTAGGAGGAAAAAGAAGGAAAAAGAAGGTATTGTAAAATAAATATCTTAAATTTTATGATGCTACCTGATTCTAACAGAAGACGGAATAAATTTGAATCAATCATTCAGTCATAACATCAGGTGTGTAACTTAGAGTAGAGTAGACATTTACTGCAGCATTCACGCAGGTGAAACTTTCTTAGTGGCTCATCACATCACGTTTCTTTTAGTGTAGACCAGGGGTGAGGGGTAAGACCTCCCTAATTGCCATTCATACTACACCAATTTACTAATAGATAAAGAAGAAAAAAAAATTACAATTACAACAACTATTACAAAGGGGCCACGGTTACATAAAATAAAAAAGAAAAAAATCCAAATACAAAAACCAAAAAAACCCCAATAAACCAAGAAGCACTCAGCGTGCAAACCGTCACCAAGGCAGCTCACACTCTGAGCAGTATTTACTTTTATTAGAATAGTATTGTATTTTGTGTATTATATTATTATTTATTTTTTTATTCTTTTTAAAAAAATTCTTAAAGTACTTGCTTTAAAACATAGTATAGTAAATATAATATAAACTTATGGTAACCTATATCGCTTATGCTGGCAATGCAAACAGTGGCTGTAAGATATTTTAAAATGCCCTTTTATTAGCACTTTGACCTTCAGATTAATCTATTTACCTTGAAGATGATGTCAGAGGTCAAATGTGAGTTATTTTTAACCTTTTTTGTTGTTTGTATATGTTGGCAATACACATCACAACTTTAACAGTCATAGTTATAAGTCTGTTTGGCAATTTTCAACCAATAAAACATTAAGCTGACCTTGAATAGCTTGATGGATATAAGTCAGATTTGAATAGATTGTTAATAGGAATCCGTTCTAGACCCCTACAAAGTTTGTTATTCAAAGCTTTTTCAGCCAGCGTGTTTAAAGACAGAATGATGCTTACACATACAAACATTATCAAAAACACAACCTCTTAGATGCGGGTAAAAATGACATTTTCTTTGAATTAACATAAACTCTGTTTATAATTACAGGACAGTCTGACCAATGAGCTGCCAAAACCTTTTCTGTAATGTTATACATTTCTTACACTTTAAGTCCAGCTGTGTTGACAGATGTGTTTTATTTACTACAGCAATATTTCTTTATCATGTAGAAAAACTTGTCCCATGTATAGGGATTCGATGCACTTATCTGCTCCACTTAGCATCAAAGTCTGCTGTATGTGGCCCACATTGTAAAATGAGTTTGACATTCCATCTAGGCTTGTGATGTCTGTTACTTTCAGGTTTTTTCTTACACATCATAAGTATTTCTCTTCTCTTTTGATGGGTTGAGCTCAGGAACCATCAGTTCGGGTTGCATTTCTGTGCTTATATGCCAGTAAATGTGCCATGAGCATAGATTTTCTGGTAAATTGGTGTGTGGCCCTAGAGTCTTGCTCTTTACCCAGAATAGCACACCCAGCAGTAAACTGTTGGTGCATTCCAGCCACAACAGGTTAACAGATATGTATGCAGGTACTCCAAGGCCAAAAACCAAACAGGCCAGAGACACAGCAAGAAAAGGCATCCAGAATGTGGCGAAGCCCAGTATTAGACTGATCCAGAGAGGCGGTCGATGGTGGATTGTATCTGTCAGGTAACTCTTTTCATCACCTTTTGTCTCTGGGCAGAGGGTTGAAGTGAGTAGCAAGTTGTTCCCCACCTTCTCTTGTTCTTCCTCTGCTTCACAGAACTTGTCAGCATCTCGTACCCACTGGGGAATATGTGAGCAAAATGGTAGCAGTGTTAAAAGGATTGCAGTGAAAATCCCAGCAATGAAGTTGATCACCAGTTTTGACTCCTCCACTTCACACACCAGAGCTTTCTTCAACCTTTTGCTGCAACTCATATCCATCAGTTTAGCATCAGCATGGCTAAAAGAGCACATAAAAGCTAGCAGCCACATGAGAAGTGTCAGGAGTATATTTCCGAGGGTTTTTAAGAAGGCTCTGCCTTTGCTAAGAGCTTTGTCTCTTAAAAGGTAGTCCGTTAAACTCAGGCATATCATGGGCAGTGGTAATGCTGCATATGTTGCTGAGGCATTAGTCAAAAGGAGGCAGGGTGTAAATGAGTGGACAGGACCCAGTAACCACACAGCTGCCATTAAAATGGTCATCACCCAGTCAGCTACTATGATGGACAGGCTGCACACACTCATAAAGATGGTGTACCGTTTTTGACACCATAAATAAAAGATCGCTGTTTCCAGGCCTGCTTTGGAAAGTAAAAGTGAAACATACTTTCCAGTGTTGTCTGTGTGACTGGCAGACATGCCCTCCCATTCATGTATAATGGCCAGCATTCTGAAAGTGTGGCTTGTGTCAAACAAAGATGGCAACTCTGGCAGCATTTGACTTGGACTGCAGTGTTCAGACGTTCCAGGAAATTCTGTGAAAGACAGCAGAAATTGTATAGACATGATGAAAGCTTATACGGGAGAAAAAACCACAAAACAGCTTTTAGCTGTGAGTGCAAGGTGTGAAACCACCTATTTTCTGACTCTTCTAGGGCTTTTGTTCTAGGGCTACAGCTATTGATTATTGTAGTTATTGAGTATTCTATTGATTAATCAAGTCATCTCATAAGAAGTACTTTTGCCTTTATTAATGAGCAATAGTAAATATTCACAAGAGAAAAAAACACTACTTTGATTTATCTCATGTTGATGTCTTTTTTGTTTTTGTTTTTTTGTTAAGCTTATCATGTCTGACAGGTTTTATAATCAGAGTTACGATCTGAATGCGAAGTTGTGACAAACACATTAGCTTTTCCAAGGTGAGCTCTGTAAGTCCTCTATAGGCTCCTCTTGTTTGACAAGAGACAAGAAAACAAACGGGGAGAAAATATAATAAAAGATAAATATAAAAATAAAATAACATGGTAATTAACAAAAAAGGAAAAACATTTTTTTCATGCCATTGTATTTTTACTTATTTATCACAACCTAAACCACACACTTGGTATTTGGCAGGGGGAGCTGTGATGTCTGCCTTTTACTAACCAGCAAGCCTACTGCCTTAAGCCCATGCGGCCCCCAGATAGGACACGACAGCAGAAATGATGACAATGCTGTCATAGTTTAACGCAAAGAGTCGCGGTCGTTAGCGAGATGGTGAGCTCACGTGGAATGAAAGAAAACATTTTTCTGCCTTGCAAAACAGCAGCGCCTATTCCTGTAATCACCATTACACCTTTACTAGGAAAAAGCTGGTGGGACTCTTTTCTGAAACCACCTGATAAACAGGTTTCAACATGAATAAAAGCGAACTTGGCCATGCTTTCTTCAGTAAAAATCTACAGTAGAGCTACAGAACATAAAATAAAATATGGAGATGAACTGTAAAGTTAGTTTGATATAATCTTTAAACCAGGAAGCTTGCTGAAGGCTTTTGGCAGCTGTTCTACTTTATATGGCAGCAATACCTGCAACAACCAGTGTGAGTCTAAAGGGCGGTGTGGGGTTGGATCATATTTATTTCACGGTTTGAGTAGGATTATTTTTCTGGATTATACTAATATAAATATGTGCCAGTAATACACTGAGCCACTGACCCAGTGCTGCTAGGTTGGACACTGAAATATTTTTGTTAATTATTAACATCTATAGCATCAAAACTTCAGTTTTGTACAGGAGGAAGAGCTGCATTGAAGCACAGGGCACACCTCAGTTCTGAGAATGTCGATAAACTCGTTTATCTTCATTGCAGTCATGCATATTCATTAGATCGCTGAAACATAGGTTAACGTGCACACATGCACAAAAACACAGACACACACCAAGTTTACCGTATCCAAATTATATGATACTATTATGACTCGTTTCTTGTCTCCCACTAATATAAGCAAAACTTCCATGATGCTAGAATAAAGGCTATTTTAAGCCATAGTTTAGGATGCATGTATGACTTATTTTATTTGACAGTACTGTATTGTGCTTATTTATTTTTGCATTGAAGAAAGTATTTTCTTTAAAAAATGATTTTAATATGACATGTAAATACAATTAAAGGGTTTTGTTTTGCAGTTAAACAATTAAGAACATTGGTTTCCATTTTAGAAATCGCAATGAGCATTTCATTTGAAACACCTGTTTTTTTTCCTGTGTTGAATATTTATTATTGCTCATTAATAAAACAGAAGTATTTTTTTATCATATTACCTGATTAACCCTTTCATGCATGAATTATGACAACCTTAATCAGGATTTTTTTTCTTAAATATTTTTATTCATCTTTAGGCATGAAAAGATGAATAAAAAATACTTGAGAAAAAAATCCTGATTTAGGTTGTCATAATTCATGCATGACAGGGTTAAATAACGATAATTACAATGAAACACGCCATACATCTATAGTAATATTAAACAAACAGTGGGTGGCAGGGTATGGAGTGACACATCAGTGTCCAATGTAGTGGTTTATGTGCAAGTATACCATCAACACTGACACAAACACAATAAAACAGCCTTTGAGTAGCTGTCCACTGTAGTAACCACTATGCATGAAAGGGTTAATTGAAGGAATAATAGATAGAATAATCAGTAGCTGCAATCTTTCCTGCTACAGATGATCTCCTGGTGTAGTTGTTAATAATTAATTGTAAAACATATTAAAAAATATTGCCTTCAGGATATTTTATAATTGAGTTACTGAGTAAATTGTTGCAGACCTATTTTATTGAATACCTTTGCTCCTGCCCCTATTCAGATTACCGTTGTATTTCTAAACTTTGATCATTATATGAAGAGGGTATTTTAGAGGTTTGCTTTAAGACTCCACCAAAGGAAATACATATACATTGTATGAATCTTAAGTTCATTAAACTATAAAGATATTTTTCTCCTGCAAGTTATAAAATGTCTTTTCTTGTTTACATTTAATTTCATTTTAGAAAACGTTCTCCTGATAATTACAGTATGCACCGCACTTGTAAAGTCCGAACAGTTAAGAGGTCACAGTGGAATGGCAAAATGCATTCATGTAGTACTATAGATATGTATCATTATCAAATTTGGTGTAGTCGTAGCCTAAAAGCTGTGTTACCCTGCTTACAGGTCGCTAAAACTGAGATGATGACAAACCATACACCCTGAAAATAAATTGGGGTGTATCCGTTTGATGCACTGTTAAATTATTAATATTAAAATGTTAGATTAAAAGAGGAAATGAGAAACCATTGATTAACTTGACCAGTCTGCTTATCTTGTATGTACCTACATACCTAAGAAAGTGGGAAATCGCTAATGAAAATAAGCATCAGTTGTTATTTTGGTATGGTAAACTCCTTTTATTGTAATTTTAAGACATGCTAAAGTGTTGTATTCAAACTGACCAATCAGTTTGCCACCGCAGAATCACTTCTGCACAATACAGCACACACATAAACTTTATGGTCCTTTAGATTTAAATTAAATCATGTTCTGCCATTGAAGAATCCTGTGTTTATCATGAAAACGAAATAATAAATGGCTCTGAATTTACCTTTCTATGCTGTGTTGTATTAGTCCCGTAAGCTTCAGCAGAGGTGGATAACTCTTGTTCAGTAATGTAAGTCCTGCTTCTGACCTGACTGTTGTGAGCAGGTAGGTAACTCTTCATGATCCTGCTTCCCCATTGTTGATGCACACACCTAATGAGACACACCTTCTATTTTTTTTTTCCAAGAACTCCGGCTTGTTTTCCCTCCCACATGTATTATGGAAGTGACGACTTCCTGGTGCATCAATTTGCATGTCCTGCAGCCAGGACAACCAGTGACTGCTCACAATGTGTGTTTGAAACTGCTCCCTTTAAATTATTTTGTTTGCCTACACCTCATGTATATCAAGTTACACTCGTTTCTTGGGAATCAAGATCCAGTGAATGGCCGGCTCACAGAAATGTCAACTTATCTGTCTTTGACCACAATAGACTGGTGATTATTCCTGTTGCAAAGTTGATATGTGGACTATGTCAACACTGTAGCCTCGGGTTTGGCTTGATTGGTTTGCTGTGTGGTTTTGTTCTCAGTTTTTGTATTATTATTATTTTCTTTTACTCCTCCTGATCAGTTAATATAGGTGTGGTGAATTTGCACGCTGTGGATTGGAAAATTTCAACACTGTTTGTTAGTTAAAGCCTTGGCCTTATGTCTAAGTCGGTGCACTTGAGACCTGGTTTTTCCAAGTAGCATGAAATGGTACTTTGAAATGGAAATAATCTTGGAAAGTTGATACTCTAGTAATAGGATGACAACAAAAGTAGTCCACTGTTAAGAAAAAAAGTTAAAAGCTGTCTTACCTATTGTTGGGTACAGAACGTCAGGGGAAACCAGACTCCAACAAGGGAAAACCCTTACCAGATAAAATGTGCTGTGCTTGTTTGTTCTTTATCAACACAATTTCTGATTTCATTTCTTTGTCTGGAAACCTTAAGCATACTGTTTTATCTCTTTTATCTGGCAAGCACAGGACATCCAGAAACCACTGTGGTTTGTCCACATGGAGTGGAGGACGAGTTGTGCAGTGATGTCATGAGGACAAACCGCTCCTTGTACGCCAAATGTTAGATTGTTCTCTCACACAGACTTGCACACATTGTTGTAACAGTGGGCCACTTACATGAATTCAACAGTATCAGAGAACTGGGCGGAGAGATGGCCACACTCACATACATGTGTATATGTAAATACAAGGCTAAGATGATTTATAGTCCAGTGACGTTTTGCATCAAGATTGTAGCATCTCATTATTTCTATTGTTACACCTGCATGACATCAAAACTGAGACACAGCAGAGCTTGTGTTGTTTAAACAACAGTAGCTATGTTCAACTTCGCTGAACACTTTACATATTCGGCGAAGTCGACACAAATTAAAAGCCAGAAGTAGAAGGTAGGAAGTGTAACTGCAGCTCCCTCTGAAAGAGTGTTAGTGAGTGTAACTGGCTAGTCCAGGTTACATTATCATTTAGACAAGAATAACCTGTTTCTGTGTTCTGGTGCCAAATCTCCGCGAGGTATTTTCTTTTGTGTGGTTACCCTTTGGTTGGTTAACCAGTAGTTTTCTTTACTGCAGTGTTGATTTTGACATGAAATTTAGATGTAGTTTAGATGTAGTTTTTTATGTATATTCTTTTGACTAGAACATTATTTAGTTTAAGTCATTAAATTAAACATCTAAATTCTTTGTTTTAGTCTAGTTTTTGTTGCCTAAATGTCATAAGATTTTAGTAGACTAATTATAAACTTGATTCAGTTGACTAAAATATACAGTATAAAAGTTGAAATTTGTCCATGTGTCTGCTCTTCTCTTCCTCCCAAGCACTGACATTTTGTTGTGTTTTCATGACAATTGGGACCACCCCATCAAACTTATTGTCTTGTTTTTGTTTTTAAAAAAAAGGTTTGCGAGAACTTTGATAATTCTGTTGATCAATTATTGTTAACTTTGCTTTACTGTTTGACAGGATGTTGGACGGATGAAGTTTGAGCTCTTTGCTGATGTGGTTCCAAAGACAGCTGAGAACTTCCGGTAGAGAACAAGTCACACAATCACAGACTGCTCACAGCCTTATATGATATAATCTTCTTTTTTGTTGTTGTTGTTGTTGTTTGATATACAGTATGTGTTAACAGAAATCAAACTTTAACAGTTTCATAATCTCTTACAGGCAGTTCTGTACTGGAGAGTTCAGGTAAGGCAATGTATGGTGGATGCATATTTGCAAATACCACATCACCAATCTGTACAGTTATTGACATAACATTCACATGCTCTTCTTGAAAGCACTTGTTAGCAGGGCCGCAGTTGTTGATTATTTTAGTAATCGAGTACTCCATCGATTATCGAGTAATCACATAAGAAATACTTTTGTCTTAATAATGAGCATAATATTCTTAAGAGAAAAGCAAAGGTTTTGCGAACTGAACTGCTCATTCGTTTGCCTTGATGCATGCTCAATCATCCGTTTAAGTAAATCCCAAAAAGTACCTTTGCACAATGACTGAAACTAGCCCACTGAATGAACAATGGGCTGAGGTCAGTTTCTTGATCATTAATATGCAAATTGAGAAACGCTTCTCCCACTGACATTGCTACGTCCAGATGAACAGAATTAACTTTTTGGGGTGCTCATTGGTTTGCATTTTACAAATTCCACTGTATTTTCGGGCTGAAATGTGTGCCTGCATGGTAAGTGTACTAGAGAAGGAGTAAGTATCTGGTGACTGAAGGGAAGAAAAAAGCGCATATCAACATTATCAGAACTGAGGTGTGTCCTGTGCTTTGATGCAGTGTTTCCTGCTGCAGAAAACTTTGGGTTACTTGCATAACCCCAGTTTTCAGAATAGCATGGGTGTGATGTCTCACAATGGGATGTGCCTCCCTGAGATGAGCATTTATCTCATTCCACTAATCTTGATTGGCTGGTGATTGTAACACCCACGTTGGGCAGAACCATCTACCCTTTAGTAACTTATGCTTGCGTAGCTGTTATTCAGGATAAGCACCTCTTCTTGCCTTTCCTTAGCAAGAAGGGCTTGTCTGGTGAGACATCTTACTCATGTTACTTTGAGAACACAGTAGCCTAAAGTTCTCATTCCTAGCATTTGTTTTGATGTCCCATTATGGAAAATGGAGATTCCAGACTCCACATAGGCCAGATTGGGCTTCAGTTACACCCAGGTCTGCCCTAGAGCAAACTGAGTGCACGAGGCCAGAAGACAGGCAGTAACTTGGAGTACTCTTTGATAAAATGGCAGGGGAATGTCAGGCCACACTCTTCTTTTTCCTGAGCTGCTGACTTGCCTGCTACGCGGGTTGTCCCGGTGGAACTGCTGTCTGAGTTGTGGCTTACCAGCCCTTGTTTTGGGATCTTGAACTGAGTGGGAAGCTGGGTGACTGCCTGAGCAAAGGTCTGTCATGGGGTCGGAGGTGGTGTCGGCTCAGTTTTCTGGGAAGATGGAGTTTGAGACCTCATCCTCCTGCTTCCCCGACTCACATCTATGCCTTATGGAACCCAGAACAGTCCTGAAATGTGGCTTGGATTGTGCAGCGTTGTATGCAAAGACAAATGTCTGTGATCACAGTGATCTCTTCCCACACATTAGAGTCAGTCCTAGTCGCATTGGCCTCACATAGATCTCTGCTTGGTAAGCAGCTAACATGGAGGTAATTTTCAGTGCTCTTACCGCTAAAGCCACCACTTTGTAGGCCCTTTCATTCACAATGAAAATGTGGAGCTCCTGGAGGAGCCCGTAGCCAGCTGTGGATGGAGGTGGGCTGCAACTTATCATAGGAAGTGAAAGTAAGCCATGCTTCTCTGTGCCCTCAAAATCCAGGGAAGAAGCCCCATGTTACATGAGTAACTGCTTTGCCGCCCTGGTGGCCTGGGGCAATTTCTTCCCTTCATAATGTGATCTGGTGGTCTGAGACCTGGTGTGTGTGTGTCTGTAATTGAAAATGTGTTGCCACAAACGAAGAGTAGAGCCCAGTTCAGTTTCTCTGCTTCCTCTGGTGTGAGGGGAAAAAAAGTGTATATCTTTGATTGCTGGGATGTTTACAACAAGGGCAATCAGTTAGCTGGTGTGCTAAACTGTACAAAAAACCCCCGCCTTACTGAAAAGTAAGTGGTATGATGCTCGATCAGTGATGAAGTCTTGGGTTCAGGACAGACAACCAGAAGGTAGCTAGCAGCCGGTGAGGAAAAGTTAGGAAATCACTCCTGTCTATGGACAGTTAAGATAGCTAGCCTAATGAGGGGTTGAGATATGTTAGCTTTGTACTTTGGGTTGTTGTTCTGTTGAAACGGGTTATCATCAAGGATGACTCTGTACAATGCTGCATTCGTCTTTCCTTCAAACCTGATTAGTCTCCCGGTTTGCCATAACAGTTTTGAGTGTTATGACAAAGGCTGAGAATACTTTTGTTTTGTTTTTGGGTTTTTTGGGGGTTTTTTCTAAATGAATTTTCAAGAATAATATTTGAAATAGGGCTGTATCATAAGAAAATGTGGAACAAGAGAAAGTGCTGTGAATACTTTCCAGATTTAGTCGTGTCTTCTGTCGTAGTAGTTGCTGGTTCGTCTGTGTTGTTCCCCTCCATTTTCCTGTGCATTCTCCCCTCGTTGTTCTCCCTGCATCTCTGTTTCACGTCTCAAGGTTTCAGGTTTGTTTTTGCTTAGTTTTTCCCAGTTTAGGTTACTCTTAGGTTTTGGTTTTGGACCAGTAAATGGACCAGTAAATGCTGGTCCATTTACTGTAAAAATCTGAATCACAAACATAGACAAATCTACTTCCTGTCAAGGAGACAGTTGACACAGTTTGTACATTAAAATATTTTACTGCTTACTTCATTTTCTTTTCTCACTGACTCCTGTCTTTTTAGGAAAGATGGCGTTCCTATTGGCTACAAAGGTTGCACATTCCACAGGTACTCACATGGCAGCTTGACTTCTGTAGCTTACATTAAACTCTGGTGTTTGACTTATGAAGTGTGTATACTACAGCAGCAAAGCCGAGATGATATTCTGTGCTATAGTTACAGAAGAAATGTACCGTGTTAACGAAGGGTCTACGATGACACGACTATCACATCTGTTATGTGATTCACAGTGTCATTTAGAAAACTTTTGCAATGCTACACTTCCTCTTTGCATTTTGCAATGACATGCAACTTGAGTCATTTTACTGTGGCGATTGTGTACACTGATTAACAGAAAATGGAAAAGAACATACATTTGTAATCTGCTGTCTATTACAGTTAGACTGTAATGCTTTTCATATATTTGTTAACTTTTGTGAGGTTTTCTTTAGCAGAATTGATATTTTCTTTTTCCATTGGTCATTGGCAGGGTGATCAAAGACTTCATGATACAGGGAGGAGACTTTGTAAATGTAAGTACATGGAAGACTGGATTGACAGCACAAATATCCATAGTTTAATGGTTGTCTTTTGACATTGTCTGGAAAATTTGCACAAACACTTTGTGAATTTGAGAATTTGTTGATTAAATCTTGCCATGGTAACTATTGACTTGAACTGAGCAGATTTATACCACATTGGTGTTTCCCCCTCTGGTGGTTATGCAGTGTATTACAACACATTTAAAGTTTCCTAATCTATTGCTTTCTTTATGAGCCCCTACTTATTACTGTATGTACTATTAATCTTTTGTGCAGGGTGATGGAACAGGTATCTGCAGCATCTATAGAGGTCCATTTGCAGATGAAAACTTCAGAATAAAGCATTCTGCTGCCGGTCTTCTTTCAATGGTACGTGTTTTGATAAATCTACTTACATTTTATCTTGCAGTATAGTGACTGAAAATGTTACCAATTGATTGGGTTAAATTCCTACTGGATGGGTTAATCTCCACGGATACACTTCAGGTAAATCACCCTAACCAAAATGTGTCTGTTTTAATATTGTATCATATTACAGGCAAACAGTGGTCCAGGAACAAATGGATGTCAGTTTTTCATTACCTGCACTAAATGTGACTGGCTAGATGGGAAACATGTTGTGTTTGGTGAGTAAATCAACAGTATTGCATTTTTTTACTGTATTGTCTGTGTCAGAGTTGAATTGTCTTACTTGTAATTATTACAGGAAAACTGGTTGATGGCCTACTGGTCATGAGAAAAATTGAGGTAAGAACTTATCTTCCCTATAAATCTACCATATTTGTTTAAATGGACAGATTTGTATTTGTGGTTCTTTTGGTAGGAGTAAATTGACAGAGACATTGTACACTAAGCTCAAAAATTTCAAAGGGGGAGAATAGCCATGAAAAAAAATTAAGCTAAAATGTAGCATTACCATTTAAATTTAAGAAATTCTCACAAGGCCCCCTCTCTTCTTCCGCTCTCTTTCTGCCCTTTCCTGTCTGCTTTCTGTTGTGCTTTCTAATAGAAGCAAAATGCTCAAATAATAATAGTAAAATGAATAAATTCTTACATAAAATTAATTTTGAAATGTCTTTTTGGGGAAATAAACGAACATAACCCAATAAAATGTTGACTTTTGTAAACACTCATCACTTTACATCTGTGATGTTTAAGGCTTCAAGACCTTTTTTATAGCAGGTATCCAGCCTAATACTAACACCTACAGTTTGATAATCTTTTATAACGTAATGTTTATGTAACAAATAATTAAACCTGTAACTCGTACAAGTCCATATAAATCACTGTAGTTGGATGTAGTGCTTAGATTACAGCTTTAGAGTGGCATTTTTGTTCTAAACATATGTCGCTTTCTTCCTACAGAATGTCCCAACAGGGCCCAACAACAAGCCTAAACTCCCCATTGTCATTGCACAGTGCGGAGAGATGTGAGCTGACACGTGCTAAACACCGTGTCAACATTACACAGCCTCTGTATACTTTTAATGTCTTAATTGTGACTTGTTACTCTTCAGAAAACATTAACACACTGATTCCTGCAATGACCAGTAGTGGATATTGATGTACTTATTTGGTTTCAGACTGCATTTGTTTTAAATTCATTGCTTCATTGCTGTTGTTCTGTCAAGTCCAAATTAAGACTGTTTGTGTACCTATTTTTTTAATTGAACAAAGAATTGGATGGTGGTCATACTTTGTATTATTTCCAATCAATAAATTTCTGTACATTTTTATAAATGCTGCAGATTTTTTTTTCTATATCAAATTATTCAAAAGGATTTCATTAAGTGTCAAAGGGCAGCATGTTGCAATACTGACCATTGGATATAGTCTAGAAAGTAGTGAAAGCCAACTATAAATAGTCCCTCTAATAATAATTCAATAATTCACATCTGTAATAATCAGATTTACCTGATGACTAAACTTTTTATCAACTTAATGTGTGTTTGAGAAACTGTGGCAGTGTCCAAACTTTGAAAGAACATTGTGTACCCAGAGTAATCTGAGCTGCTTTGGTAAGTGTTACTAGCTCTGTTTCCTTATAGTGCCTTTGATTAAAAATTGATCTTAACCTCAAAGTTATGGAGGAAATGAGAGGACCACTTTACAGTGAAACACATCTTCCATGGCAAGCACTCCAGTGCCAAGCACTCGTCTGCTGAACTTATGGCTACCTCTTCTATCTCAGCCATCTATACAAATCTAAGCCTCCACAGACCCCCTCCCCCATCCATGCTCTCCCTCCTCGGCCTTGGACATCGTTCCCTTGGCATAAAAGAAGCTTTTCAGATGGAGACGCTGTTCTTATGGAGGCAGGAAGGAGGCTTTTTTCCCCCATTTTTTTTGAAAGGGGGATCTCTGTTGGGAAGCTTTCTGGGGTCATTGCTAAAGCCCATCTTTGTGTATGGGAGAACGGTACTCAGACATTAACAGCAAGCTCTTCACACATCGGCCAGTGCTCGTAAACAGTGCCAGTGGAGCATTAACATGACAATGGAAGGGGGGAAGGTTGTGGTGGGGTTGTCCTACACTCAGTCTGGGCCCGGCTGCTCTGGAAGTGGGGTTTCTAAATTCACACAGGATGATGACTGGCTTTAACCAGTTAAAATAGAAAATTACCTGACTTGCTTTGTCAGTATTTCTGCTAAAATTTGGTTTAAGGTTAATAATTAAATGATTTACAGAAACAGCTTATTTAAACTGTGATGTAATTTTTGACAGTCAAATTATGGTGTGACTAAGGTAATTAAGATTTCCAGAAATGTTAAATGATTATTTTTTTTTAAATGCTTAGGTGTAATAAGTAACATTGATTACTTTATCAGTTACCCCTCTTTGTTATATATATATGTGTGTGTGTGTGTGTGTGTAGACACACACACGCACGCACCTTTTTATTTTTAATTTAACCAGCGTACACAATGAAACTGAAAATAGTTTAAACATTCAGGCATCGTTTTTCTCTTTAATGGGCCCGTGATTCTAGATCTCTTAAGCAGAATATTCAGCTGTTGACTTTCCTTTGCCCCGTGTGCGATTAACACACGATAATCACACTATTTTGGCCAAGTCTTTTGAAATATTTCCATGCAGTTTTATGTATTGCATAATGATAACTACAATTATATTTTAAACTATATGTATATTAGCTCCAGGTCCGTCAGCAGAACATGATTTTACCAAGTAGGCACTGTTCCAAAACTGTCACGGTTATGTGGTCTGATTCGTCTGGCTCTGACATCATGAAGGGGTGGTGAGAATGGACAGGTACGGTTTCCTTTACCCAATCATTTTACCCAACGCGTTTCCGAAGCGAAATTGACAGTTGCTCAGGCTAATTGGAACGCGAGTGTTTCCTGTTACACTTTCCAACCAATTAGAATGGCAGTTGGGCGGACCTCCGAGTAGGAACGTTCCCCGGCACCTCATCTCATTCTGCCCAGTTCGATCGGCAACGGGAGCGGAAAGAGGAAAGCAGAGAGCCCGAAGGCAGTAGCCCCCACCACCGCCGGCCCAGGTTACCATCTAGCACCGGGAAATATAGCAAAGAGCCGCCGCCGGCTGAAGCCATTACCAACAAGTAACAATGAGCAGCGAGGCCGAGACACAGCAACAACCGCCGCAGCCTGCTGCCGATGCGGAGAGCCCATCCAGCCCGGCAGCCGCAGCTTCCGCGGGGGATAAGAAGGTCATCGGTAAGACTGCTGGAGCTAGTTAAGCTAACTAGATAGCTAACGTGTTTTATGGCACAGGGGCAATGCGCAAAAGTGGTAGCTGGTAATGTCAACTCGATCCACAGCTCAGTATACTGTAAACTAAAAAACGTTCGTTAGACACGGCCGTTGAGCCGCACAACGTTAGCACATGTTAAATTACACTGTTACATTAACATTAGATAAATTTTTATTTGAGCCAACGGGACCCAGTATATTTTTGGGTCCCTTTGGCTAAAATTATTGAATTATTTCATGGGCTATGTTCTATTCAGTGTATTGGCTTTTACTAACGAGAAGCATTCTTAGAAAAGTTAAATTTTCTTTTGGTGCCTAAAAAAACGCTAAACGTTTACGTGCTGGCGATACAGAATTAAAGTATCGGTTGGAAGCTAGGCAGCGCAAGCTTTTTATAGTTTTTATAGACCGCTGCTTATTCATTCTTTAATAGCTAACACTTTGGTCTTCATATTAAAATAATTTTAGAAGACATGTGAGTATTTTTTTTAAAAATGAGGTATTTTAGACTGTTAATCCCTTATGTTCATCGGCCTCCTCGCGTCTAACGTACGCCATAGAATGCCCTGGTACCGGTCGGCCGTCACGTAAACGAAGAGGTTTCTGCCCGTTATCAGATCCTGTGTTTATATGGCAACGTCGGTGCTCCTTTTAAGCAGGCAGGAAATTGGAAATGATGTGTTAAAGTGAACTTTAATGCCATATTTGTGGAACACCGAGATATCAAATGGCTTAACCGGTTACAAATTATATCGAAATCAAGCTAGCGTTAGCGACTTGCCATCCTTTGTTCGCACGAGTCTTGCTCCCCGGTGAAATATTAAAAAAAAATCATCTGAAACAGTCGAAACTATATTCAAACTTTTCACTGTTACAATTAGCAGCGATTTATATTTGGATTTGATCGGAAAAGCACCATAGCACAACTGTCAATGGTCGACTATTTTCGGTGGAATTGATGAGGTCTCATTGGGGCCTAGTGATCGACCGACGGTTGCTCGCTTGTTTGCGAAGCTATATTAGCCTAGCCAGCTAGCTTGAGCTATTTACATGGCTAAAGAGGCCATCCAAAATGTCCGCCGTGTATTCCACTGATTTCTTTCGCCATTTCCTTGGTTGTTAATTGAAACCAGTATAACCGTGGCATTTTTTTATTTTTATTTTTTTAACGTCCTAAGCATTTGGTCACAATAGAAGCTGTCCGATGTGTTATGTTCATTTCCGCCTGCTGGCAGTAATCCAAGCACATGGTTCAGACCATCTCAGCTACATAGCTATGCTAACGAGCCAGCTGGGCTCGCTAACATATCCGGGCGCGACTCTACCACGTGTGAACGCTCAGTAGTGCGTCTAAAATGGGGCAGTAGGTCTGCTGTAGTTAAAAGTCAATGTGTTTAGCTACAGCGGCCTGCTATGACCACAGTAGACGGGGACATTATAAATCGGGGCAATAAAGTCTGGAAATTTACCCGAGAAGTAATCTAGTCGGTACTCGTTCGTGGTACTCTTTCGTGGTGCTCATGATGGTGCTTACCTCACACCAAATGCAGCTGGCACAAGACACTCCTAAGCGCCAGGATCTATAATAAGAATGACAGTTGGGAGTTATATTTAGCTTCCACATTAAATGTGTCACTTTCTCATGGTCTGTTCTTATTTTACACTTTGTCATTGTTAGAAGTCTTATTAAATACCGAGATGCATCTAAAATGATCAGTAATATATCATAATTTGTTTTCTTTACAGCAACAAAAGTCTTGGGTACAGTCAAATGGTTCAACGTCAGGAATGGATATGGGTTTATCAACAGGTAAGTTGACTCCACCCATCCCTTCTTTCCATAGTGTGAAACAACATTCCCAATCCTATTATGGCTATGATTTGCTTACAAAGCTGCCCAGATGAATTATCTACACGTCTCCAAACTCTGGTTGCATGCATCTGTTAATCCTTACACTCATTCGCTTTGTTGTAGTCTGCAGAGGCATCACTGCTTTTTGTGGCTCAGTAGGATACTTCTAATGGTGTTCTGCTTTTTTTCTTTTTCTTTTTAAATTCATAGGAATGATACAAAAGAGGACGTTTTTGTACACCAGGTAAGCTTTGCAATTTTTTTTTTTTTTTTCATAATTTAAAACAAAATCAGATGATTATGATGATTAGAAACATTTCAAATGTGAACCATTATGATTTCAGACAGCCATCAAAAAGAACAACCCGAGAAAATATCTTCGCAGTGTTGGAGATGGAGAAACTGTGGAGTTTGATGTAGTCGAGGGAGAGAAGGTAAGCTTTTCTTTGGTTAGTAATTCGGTTTTATAGTCTGGCAGCTTCTAAAGAAAACATCCCATGAATGTTCTCTAGTTTAAAAAAATAAATAAAAACATCTTACTGCGGACACAGGGAGCAGAGGCTGCAAATGTCACCGGCCCAGGAGGTGTTGCAGTCCAGGGAAGCAAGTATGCTGCTGACAGGAACCGCTATAGGCGGTACCCCCGAAGGAGGGGCCCTCCCCGTGGAGGAGACTATCCAGAGAACTACCAGAGTGATGGAGAGGGTGAGCAAGGCAGCGGAGGACGTGACAAAAGCAGAGAGGGTGGAGAGAATGCCCCTGAAGGAGACTCGCAGCAACAGCAGCGCAGACCCACGTACCCTGGCAGACGGCGCTACCCACCATACTTTGTACGTAGACGATACGGCCGCCGGCCCCCGTACACCAACGCACCACGCGGAGAGATGACTGAGGTACGCTGTCACAGGCTACTATCCTGAAACAGACACCCAGTTGTCCCTTAACTCGGGACCGTAATATGATTATGTCATACTCGGCTCTTAACCCTCTCCTAACCCTCACGTGGTTGTGACCAATAAATCTTGGTGTATCGGGGGCCTTGCCAGTATTTTACAAACTGACTCTAATAGGGCCCCATAATTGTTACGGTGAACTACCTGGTAATGCTCATTCATCATTTCAATATTAACTCTTTAAGCTTGCTAGTTTCATTAGAGTGGTGCATGTCACTACTGAACTATGGTTCAGAAGGCGTTTGACCAGTTTGATCCATTTGCTTTCAGGGAGGTGAGGGTGACGAGAGCCAGGGAGGTCAAGACCAGGGCAACAAACCAGCGAGGCAGAACTACTACAGAGGCTTCCGACCAAGGTTCAGACCAAGGTTTGCATGTTGGCTTCACTGATGTAGGACTGCAACAATAGGCGAATAAACATTTGGGCTGTTTCCATCCTGGTCTTGTGTCCAGCAACTAAGATTTCTCTATTTGATTCTTTTACTAGTAGTAATCTCCACATGTTTGGATAGATAATCTCTCCTTTTGTTGCAGCCTATCCACAAATTGCAGCTTTTCAGCAGCAATTTGTTAGTCACTTGAATCCTGCATCTTGTTTTAGATGTATTTTTCTGCATGGTATTTCTGCCTTGTAGTTAGTGCCCTCATTGTTTGCTTATAGCTTCTTCCTTCTTCCTTGTTTGTTAACTTTAGGGGTCCACCCCGTCCCAGACCGGTGCGGGACGTTGAGGAGGACAAGGAGAATCAGGGCGGTGAAGGTGGTCAGAATCAGCAGCCCCGCCAGCGCCGCTACCGCCGCAACTTCAATTACCGCCGCAGACGCCAACAGACTGGTGGCAAACCTGGCCAGGAAAACAAGGAGGCCAAGACAGGAGGTGACACATCGGCAGAGAAAACGTCCGCTCCCGAGGCCCAGCAGGGTGGGGCTGAGTAGGAAATTACCTGCCCACCGGCACCTACCATCTTTTACCATCGTCCGGGTGAGTCTGCTTTGACCATATTCATAATGTCGGATTTCACATGTGTTCATTAGATTCAGCATCTGGGACTGAAAGCAAAATAACTAGGCAGCATTACAGCAGTGTTTTGTAAAGCTGAATAGCTTGTCCTATACACTTTTTGGCTCTGTAGTGGACAGTCCGAAAGCCTGAGGTAATCTAGTGGATTTGATTAAGCAAACAGTCTGGCACCACTGAGCTCTATCACTTTTGTCTCACTGCTGTCTGAACAGCAGCTCTGAATAGTGTCTCTGGTGATGCACATTTTTAGGCATTTCATTATACACCATGCAAAATGTCTATATCCAAATGGCTGGGAATGTTTAATAAAAACATACAGTGGACTAATTGCTAATTTTCTTCTTTTACAGTTTTTTTGTCAACAAGAAGAAACATCAAATAAGATCTGAGCAATAAAGATTTGACTTGACGATCGTCACAAGCTTGCACCATGCATTTGACCAGATTACCACCGATGGCCTGCAGAATCTATGCAGACTTGTTTTTTTTCCATTATTTTTATGTGACAGCTACAAAAAGTTTTGGGGAAACAGCAAATGTTTTTCTAAATCTGTCCTAAGTTTTTACACCAAATGGTTTTTAAAGATAAAATGGAATTTGATATCTGGTCAGTTTGACATTTTTAAATAACTTTTTATGTATTCAAACATTTTAACAAAATGCAAGCTCAAATAAAAGTCCAGAACCCAGGAAAAATGTTTGGAGTGGTGGCTGTTTTTATTTCAAGTATACAGGATATGGAAAAAGACACATTCTAATCTTTCATTTACAGAAGACACAGTTTAAGGTTTTGTTTTTATTCCCCACTTCATATAAAGATGAGGGACTTGAGCAATGGTGTGGTTATCATCAACTATATTTACAGTGGTAAATGTTTAATCAGAACTTTGGTCACTTTTTCACAGCACAGTAATAAAACCCTTTAAAACATTTTATACATTGACAGTGTAGTACCAGTATTTATCCACAAATGTGTTCTACATCTAAAGATCATTTTACTGCAGCAAGTAAATTAAAATGCAGCTTAAAAACCAGCTAAACAGAATATGGCTGGAGTGAGCTGTACAAAGTGACTAAACTGTACACTTCGCCAGGAAGCCTTTGTGCTGCATATTCATACAGGTGGACAAAAATCCTTACTGTTCAATTGTTCCTGAAAGAGATCGACACAGTTTCAAATAATGTGTTTTGATAGCCTGATGGTAGAAATGGAAGGCACAAGGTAGAAATAGGAACCTGAATCATCGCATCTGAGACCAGAGCATAGCATTAATGATTGGTTATGGTTTTCTCTGTGCCCAGTCAATGTTTTTCAGTCTGTTGGTAATGGACTGCTGGACCACATCTACTATAATTGATAGTTTATGTTTAGTACGATTCATCAGCAGTGCAATGTCTCAGACGTTGGTCTCTTTGCGCAAACGCTTCATACGCTGTACGTTGCTCTCTATGGCGTCAGGATTGGTGATCTCTGTGGCACAGCTATCAGGAAACCAGCCCCTCACTCCATCTCGCATTCTCTCCCCATAGCACCATCCTAGGAGAAGATCGCTGTTAAGGTCAACTTTAAAGCACCTCACATTTTATTTTGTGCTTTTAACCAAAAGAACAGCGACACTCTTGTGTTTGATGGTGTGAAATTTGCATTGTATTACAGATTGGAAAGAAGTTAAAGTCTCACCCTCTTGTTTTTGTAGGACAATGACAAGCTCGGCCTCTTTCAGGCCCAGTTCATCTGGCTCCTTTGGCATGTAGGATTTGGTGGCCTCATACTGTGGCAGACCTGAAAAGCACAAGGCAGTGAAGTTCATAAAACTGAATGTTGAACATCTTACTGTCCTACAAAGGAGTAGGAAACTAACTTATATCCAACAGGGTGTAAAATGACACCAAAGTACATACCATAACTTCTTTTGAGTGGCACACCCTTTGATAACAAAACCAAATGTCAACAGCTATGCTTGCTATTAAACACTACACAAGCTGCAACACCACCTCTATAATAGTTTTGCTGTCGGTATGGTAAACGGACTGGTTCTCCTGGAACTTTTCATTTTTAAAATACCATTTTAATGTCTGTATCTATTCTGATCTTATAGCAGCAAAGACATTAGTCACGCCAGGCCAGGTAATCTTTGAATGATTCGGTTACATCTGTGTCGACAGAAAAACCAAAATACTTTTACTATTTGATGCTTTTGAGTCTAAATGGTAGGAAGTTTGAATTATTGGAAGCTTTTCTTACAATGTAGTTCTTTATGGATCAAAGGAAATCTAACAAGCTCAACTGAAGAAGAAAGAAACACTGCAGTTGTGTAAACAAATAAGACGGCAAAACTGAATGCAAATCATCTGTTTTCTGTGCTGCACTGTGCTGAGGGAGTTAATAACAAATGAATAACATCTCAAGAAAACAAACACTGTGGTTAAACTTATAATTCTTTATAATAATACAAGCTTACCATCAGTATTATTGGAGCCAGCTGTCTCCTTGTGTTCTGTAAGAGCAACTATCCATCGTTCCCGGTCCACCCTTGGTGATAGAAAATAAAAAATAAAGCACAATTTTAAAAAAAAAAGACTACAAACCAGTGTTTTATACAGTGAAATTCATAACACGGGAGGATCTTAGGCTGCCATTAAGATTCATGGCAGTAGAGAGCGCCAGACACAAACTATTAGATGTGGTCTTCGAGGTGGTAAATATAAATGTGATTTTGAATAAAGAACTACTATCAGTATTGAAAGAAAGCAATATTTTAGAATCACATTGTGATATAAAGCATTAGAAGTTGTTAGACCTCTGGGTAAGTAAACTCTTCTTTGAGAGATATATAGCTGAGCTTAAGAGGAGTCTGAAAGTCACAGTACCTGGACTCAGCCAGTAGGGAGATTTGCTCTGTTCTCCCTTCACTGTTCTTGCTCATCAGTAGTCTAAAAGAAAGGTAGCTGGAGTTGTTCTTGGGAGACGTAGGCACCCTTTTCTCTCCGTCCTCACCCATTTCCACCTCAATATTCTCTAAAGTAGCGTAATCCAACACCACAAAACTCTCTTCACTGGACAGACAATTGGGAGAAAACAAACAAACAAAAAAAACAAAAGAGAAAGTCCATCACATGGCAGTTTTAAGCTTATTGTGTTGTCTTGCCAAACTTGCTGTGAAACCTAGTTTATGCATGTGTCAATGTACCTAGATCCCAAGCAGCTAAAACTCCATCACTTGATTGATAATGGTCTCTCCTAGATACTATCACTTGACTTAAAAATGTGTCTAAATGACTCCAGTGTTGTGGGCGACTCCTTCCTCTGAGCTGACATTGTTTGCTTTCTCCTTAACTCAAAACAGAAAGCTGTAGTCAGTCGAGCTGACACGCTGAATGCAGGATCGAAGAATCTCAAGTATGCAAGCACCACATCCATACTCTCTCCTTGCTCTGTCCCTTTCCCTCCTCTTTTCTGTTTCTCATATTCTGTCAGCAGCTGGATCTACTTAGTATCCACTATAGTCACAAGGAAATAGCAAGCAAGTGGATTAAACTGTTTGTGGGTTTAAGTGTTCTCTTCTTTTGCCCACTTTAGCAGATGTCCAGGCAGGTTCTACTGTACTCTACCATTAATCTTTTAGGTGTCCACTACTTATGGTCCACCAGGAATCATCTTAAGATACATCATTTGAATATTTGTCATCAAAATCAATGAAAAAACTCAATCATTACACAGGGAAAGCCTTAAGCTAACTCTGACAGTCATCTTCATACTCAGCTTCAAAATTTCCCACTGTATCCAGATAATAGTATTTTAGGTGAATAAGATTGTTGGCACGCCATTCCCACTCACCTCTTCTTCTTGGTGACAATTAGTACATCGCTGAAGACAAACAGGTAGTAGCTTCTGGTGCTGAAAGCCTTCCATATGCTGAACTCTTCAAGTGAGAGGCGCAGCTCACCGCGCTTCTTCAGCCACCGCGATGATGACACCAGTGGGAATGCCTGTCAGCATCAACAGATTTATCATTCCAGGTTAGCAAAGTGGACTCAGAGGTTTTATTCATATGAATTTTTAAATGACATTATTATTTATTACTACAATCATTTATGATATTTTACTAATCAGTGTAACCATATGTATGTATCAGTGTATTCTTTCTTGACTGTGTGGAAGCACACCTTGATTTTACCAAAATCCATTTGTTTCTCGATGGTGTACATCTGCTCAGTTCGCTCCATCCGTCTAGCTCCATCATTGCAGCTAGTGACCAGCTGTTGGCATAATAATTTTAACAATAGCAGCATAAATGTCACAGTCTGCTCTCAGATGATAACTGTGAAGCTGCAGAGAACTTTACATGCATCCTAGCTGAGCTGTGCTCAGTACCTTGTTGATGGAGTTCAATGCCCACATAGCAGCAAAGTACTGCGCTGTTCCTTGTGTAGTTTTCTGGCTGATTGTCTGAGGAGCAAACAAATACCAGTTACTCTCTTGTGTATTAGTTAACACTTAGTACATAAGAGCCAGACTGATATACTGGCAGGGCTGATATACCAGTATCAGCATTTATAATTCAATAATAATGTAGTCAATAATTTAAATAAAAAAAATGTTTAAAAAAATGGATGGATGAACATAGAAACACCCTTCAAAAACGTTTGTCCACCAGAGGGCACTCTGCGACTATCTTGCAACACTACAAAAACAATCAGCTGATCTGAGCAGAGAAGGGCAGAGCATAAACAATTAATCCACAGCTTGTTGAAATAGTAAACCAGGATTATTTTTAAACTGCATTGTCAGGCTTCTGTTTATGTTTCATGTGTCTGAAAGAAAAAAATATCGGCCGATGTGTTGGATTTCTACCAAATCCTGTGTCGGTTGGGCTCTAATGAATGTATGATTCTGATTCACTAAAAGAGAAAATACACACAGAACCTGCTGACCATGAACCCATATTTTTTTAAACATCCATTTTAAGTTGCCTTGTATGTTCCACTCTAAAACAAAAAAAAAAAAAAAAAAGGAAAAAAGTGCAAATTATACATCTCCACCACAGGAGCTGTGAATATGAACTTTTACTCATATAGTAAAGCAAAGCTTAAACTGACATCCAGCAGTAGTGGCAGTCTGGTTACTCGCTGCATGGGAAGGATGAGAAAGGAGAGCATGGGGAGACCTCTGCATTCACTGTTCATTTCGATTTTCTTCAGGATCTCCTTGAACGCACTGTTACTTGACCTAAGAGATGCAGAAAGACACATGTTCAGCTCATTTAGCCATGTTACTGGAGAAACTCAACAGCTTGCTTGTTCTTCTACTCACAATAACTTCTGCAGGGTCCTCTGCTGAAAGGTCTCGTTGGAGCAGTAGCTAATGTACGGCTCAAAGTGGTTAGCAGCGTGGGTCTGAACAATGTCGCTAATGTCCATGATCACTGGGTTGTCAGAGTGACGTTGTTCAAGGTCCTCAAAAAACCTGAGGGAGAGTTCAGTAACAATTTAAAAGATATGTTATTTCTCCCACCTCTGTAGGACATATACAGAGGGTGTTCAGGCTGAACTGACTGTGACCACTGAACAGTTTACATTTCTGATGTGTAATACAAATCACTCAATGTACAGATGAAATTACTCTTCTGATTTTACAGTACTGTGCCAAAATCTTGAGTCAACCCCCACTTTCATATTTCTTTGACTCCAATGAGCCAAACTTCTTTGAAATTCTTTTTAAGTGGCCTTGAGAAGTAGTTAAATAGTTAATACCCCCCTCCCCCCAACACTGACCAATGATTTATTCAAGCACAAAAAAAAAAAAATCACCTAATTCACGGGTAGTACCAGTGTTTTATAACAGACACATAACAGACTACTTAGCAAAGAACCCATTTTAAACTCATTAGGCACTTTGTTACTAGGAGTCTGTTGCAAAAACACAAACTAAAACCCAGTTGTTACCATTTCTTTAGTTGAAGCAATGAAAAATACTGTGATGACACTGCTTGACAGAGATAAAAAATTTTCCCCAACAGTGCAATTAGGGAAAAATTAGATTAGCTGTGATTGTCAAGCTATTAGCTTGATGGAATTATGAACACAAAAGAATGCCATCAGATTTTGATCCACCATGCAATACTAGTTGGAAAGCATCTGATCAGCAACAACTTCATTTTTCAGCATGACAATGATCTCAAGCACACTGCCAGTGGAGTAAAAGCACATCTAGACAGACAAACCCACAATGAAACACGGTCTTGGATTGGACAGATGGAGTGTGGGATCATTTTGACAGAGAACGGAGCAAAAGGCAGCCAACATACAATTAATAGCTTTAAACATCCTTCAAACAGCCTGGCTAAATATTCCTGAACACTACTTAAAGAAATGAGAAGAAGAAAGTTCAGGTTATGTTGAAAAACTAAGGTGGCCATACTCAAGCTTTCCTTTCTAGCACACTAGAGTTGTACAAACGGTTTTTGCCGTGTATAATGTATTTCCATGTGTGCACATGTTTCAGGAAAGAACTGCACAAACGTCCAACTTTTCTAACAAAATAAGAAAGAAGTGTCTCAAGACTTTTGCACAGAACTGTATATTAGTAAAAAAAAAAAAAATCTATGACTTTGACACAACAATCTAAAATCAAAAATGACCTTTAAGTTACATCAAAGTATTTGGGATATAACTTCTATCACTGATCACAGAAATAGTTTGTGGCAATGTTAAGCAACTTTAGTAACAGGAAGAAACATCTTTTGACCTTTGCCTCACCGGTTTTGAACAGATAAATAACAAACATCAAAATGAAAAATGACTTTTAGCCCCGCTCTTGATAAGTGAATTTTAAAGAAACAAAAAAGGATGAAAATGAAACCTGAAAACCGCCCAGCCAACAAACCAACTACAGGACACACACACACACACACACACACACACACACACACACACACACACACACACACACACACACACACACACACACACACACACACACACACAGGTACTGTAACTGAGACAGCAGCTTCCAATACACGTTCACTAGTTTCACAGATACTGTTTTACTTGGAAACAGAAGAAGAGGCTCAAAGATGAAA
The DNA here is from genome assembly GCF_036321145.2 of Pelmatolapia mariae. Classification (NCBI taxonomy): domain Eukaryota; kingdom Metazoa; phylum Chordata; class Actinopteri; order Cichliformes; family Cichlidae; genus Pelmatolapia; species Pelmatolapia mariae. The sequence continues at coordinate 30,949,311 of NC_086244.1, read as the reverse complement.
GGGCATTTCTTTTTGTTAATAAAGTTGCTTGCATTACACACAGGCTGGTTTCAAACACATTATCATTATAAAGCCTGGGAATACCACTCTGAGCAGATAGGCAGCAGAACCAGTTTGACTAGCAAGTTTTAACATGTTTATGGGGCCTACAGGACACTACAGAAATGCTAATGGCAAATGCTCTACCTGAATTTTTGAATCAACCTTTTTCCTTACAAGTAATATGTTTCAGATGAATTCAACATCACTGCTTTCCCCAGAAAAAAAATAAAATAAAAATGAAGGTCTTTTTGAAATTAGCAAAATACAGTAATGATGACTATGAGATCCTTAAGAATCATGCGCTGACCTTTGACTAACGTCACGGATGACGGCAATATTGGAGAATAGGTGGTGGTGCTCTGTGGCCGTCATTGTCTTCCTCAGTGTTTCGCTTTCCTTGAAGTTGCGTACCAGGATACCCAGGCTGTGCAGGTATGAATGCTCTGAGGTGATGATCTCAAAAATGGCCTATCAAGTGAAGACAACAAGTTACACAACCAAGTAAATCGGAATGAGCCATTCACCCTGCAACATGTACTTGCTGCTGTCAAGTTCTTTCACTTTAATTCACCGTGTTCCTTATTTCGTGTGTGATGTAGTGAGTTCCTACATATCCCAGAATTCCTTTAGAGCGATAGGTTTTTGCTCCTTCCTTTCAGAGGCATAGCATCTTCTAACTGCATTCTGCTTTGTTAATTTTATCACTACATCACAGCCAGCCAGAAAACCCAGTGTGCAGCGGGTGACAACATTATAAAACATGAGCTTTTGCTGCTGTGCATTCTGGTTTATCAAGGCTGCTGTGGTTTAAAAAAAAAGGCAGCTCAAAGGGAGCAATGCCTAAATCCAGTTTTACTATTGCAGATACTCATCTTAAAATTCACAGAACACCGAAGTGTAATGAATGCAAAACCAGCAGACACTTCACCACTGCTTGATTAGTGGCAGTGTATTTTCAGCTGTATAACAGAATAAACACTATGTTTTACATTATCTTAGTTTACCACTATTGTTGCGGTTAGAACCTTGGAGGCACGAAGAGGTGGGAACGACACACCTTCCAGGAATGACCAAAGGGCATGAGCTGAGCTAAATCTAACAAGTTCTGACTTGAAGCTTGAAATGTCAATAAGTAACAGTAACACTGCTGCTGGACTGAGTAAAGATCTCTGTTGCAAGAATCTCAAATCTTCATTACACTACAGTCTATCCACAAGGAGTGCAGCATTTTTTGTTAACCTCAGCAATCCTGAACTTCAATAAAATGCCTTCATAGTTCCTAAAACATGATTTGAACGACTGCAGGAAACTGGTTCACCATTTAAAGTAGACCTATGAGTTGACCAAAAGTACAAAGGAGCATGATAAGCACCTGTGTAGGAGACTGCCAGAGAATGATTACATTCCCAGGGTGTGGCTTTATTCAGGGACTGTAGTGCATACAGGGTGGACCTTTGCTATTGACACAACAGCTGACATCTCAGACGGCTGGTGAGGGAAAAATCCACCCTGGGATAGTGTTACACTGCACAGATAGCATCAGTTTGTAATGTTTGTTGGCTTTTCAGAAGTTTCTGGAATGAAATATAACTGGATTTGTTGTTACATTAACTTCACCTGAACCCACCTTAGCGGGTTCCTAACCTGCCGAGAGAGCCTTTAGACAAATTCTCTGAGAACAGGTTTCCATTCAGGAAATTAATTCAGGATGAACTTTTTCCCCCTAAACAAAAACTCAGTGTAAACTACTGGGCTAAATCAGAGTTTTCTTACGACACCTTCAGTAATCATGTTGTGCTTGAATCCATTTAATCACCTTTTTTTTTAAAAAAACAAAACAATTTCCTGTATGTCCCCAATTCTACTAAACTATAAAATATGATAATAATTATTGCATTAATAAACTGCGATCCAGTATAAAAAAAACACTATTAATAGTCACTGTATGTGTGGGGGTTTCTTACTCTGGTATCAGTTTTTACTGAAACCACAGGCTGTGGCTGCTTTTCTCTTTATCTGAGTGAACAGAAGCAGCATATCATCATATCGTAGGTTTTTTTTCATTCTATCATCAAGAATATTCCTAAAACATTTTATATAGTGAAAAAAGTTGACATTCTTAATGTAAACATTTTGGCTGAAATGCTTTGAACTTGTCAAATGTTTTATGGTTGCATTTATGGTTTATCCACGGAGTTTTAGTGGTGTGCTGTTTTCTGAAGCACACCACAATCCCTCTCAGAAAAGGGGTCAGTAGTACTTGGAAGATGAGGGAACCGGTAAATCCAGTGTTGCAGTGTCGTGGAGAGTAATGACTCACATAAAAATAACCAAATTGGTTTGTATTGTAATCATCGTGGACTTGTTTTCTTCATGGCCAGGCTTTGTGATCACCTGATCTGTACTGCTGTGACACAGAGGTTTACTGGTCTCTCTGGATTCATCCAACTGCACCATCCACCATCAGCTCATATTGTGGCTGTCTTTCACCCATACCTCTACTACAAAGACTGAGTTTGTGAAGTGATCCTAAGGAGCAGCATCATCTTAAATTTAAGCTAATGATGATTGACCAAATTAGTTCACTAATCTTTACCACAAACTACTCAGTTCCACAGCCTGCAGTGCACATTTTATTCATTGCTAAAGAGATTTCATTACATGAACCAGATACCTTCAACAAGACAATATGCACCTACCCAGTGCGTGCCATATTAAACGAATAAACCTACTCATACAATTTTTACATTTCTTCTGGTCCTTAACCATGACCATAATCTGTCACCTTCCTCTGTGTCCTCTCTTGTTGACAACTTAATCTGAGATTTGTTACACAGTAAAGTTAACCTTACCAGGCCAACCTGATATAGTAAGCAGCTATGTAAGCACGCACACACTTACCTCCTGTCGCTTTCGCTCCTGAGGTGTGACTGAGTCCAGAATACCGGTGTCCTTCACCTTTAAAAGTGATATTAAAAAAATCAATAGTTTGAAACTAATATTTCTTTGAATAATTTTTTTGAGACTGTTATATAAAACATATTCAGTACAGTAAGAGTAAGCGTTTATATCAGATAACTTTAATTCAAATTGATTTGAAAAAAAGAAAATGGAAAAAAAAAAACCCAGAAGGCAGACAGTGCTCTCTGCTGAAGGAAGTGAGGACTGAAAATGATTTCTATACCAGCACGCTGGTTTATTGATAACTGGAGATTATTATAGACTGCTCTTAGCCTATACTTGATTCCCTCATTGCATTTGGACGTGTACCAGCTGGCTCCAGGTGAGCTGGGTTGGTCGGTAGCTCTTTATCACAATGCCCTGATCATTTGCAGCAGGCTCTGCCACCACAGACTCATCAAGGGACTCATCTTGGTTGGTGGACTGCAGCCCCCGCTCACGGATTTCCTGGTAGAGGTGCGGTGTAGCTGAGGACAACATCAACATCAAATTGAACTTGGAAAATTGTATAGTCATAGAGTCCTAAATGCACAGTTCTAAAAGTATCTACTATCGTGATCAGCTTACGTGTGGATTTTGCTGTTTTTCACTCACAAATGTTAAAAAAAAAATGCCAAAGCTGGTTTGTGACACCATATTAAGATGGATTATTTGAGAATGAAAACGAGGGAGGTGAGAATGCATCAGTTAGGTGGACAGCCGGTAGACAGAGAGTGTGTTAAATGTGCAGGTTAAAGATCGAAGAGCAGGTTAAACATCGAATGATCCTCGAGGACTTAAAAAGAAGCAAACAAGCAAACAGAAGTGTTGTTCAGGCTATTCTCTATCAGCTGCTTCAGAATCAGTTTTATAAACTGAGTTTTCTTCTCAATTCCACACAACTAGATCTGAGAGATGACTTTAAAAATCACATCTCAAAAAGGAGACGTCGCAGTGCCTGAAGGTTCGGGATAACCTTCAAGGCCCAGCAAGTATTTAACATGCCGGGAGTGTTCAGGGAGAACGATTTCCGTTTCAGTCCCCTCCTTTCCAAGCTATGGAATGGAAATTATAGCTTTCTCTGCATGAGGTTTTCATGACTGAGCATAAGATTCATTTGCAATATAGTTTCAAAATGTCAAACGTAATTAGTATTTTCTGAGTATTTGTAGCCCTTTAACCAAATTAAGAGACGCAGACAACGCGGCGCACGGGTGGACATACCATCTTTGAATGATCCACGTTGTCTCTGGTTCCTCTTTCTCCCCAGGGTTCCCTAGAGACAAAACAGCAGTGCAGCCTGAAGTTACTGTGGAATAAATGTGTGTCACTGATACTGATATTTTTTCCTTTCTTTCCTCATTCTGCCTTTAACAAACTTCCTGAACACTATTCTAGTCGATTGTGGAAACACGCCATCATCTTTATTACTAAAGTTGAATGTTGCTGACACTATTGGGTATTCCCCCTGTCACCTATTAAAAGGACAAGACTGTAGCAGCTCTGCTCACTTAAGAACTTTGGTAGCTACACCAGACTGAAACAGCTTGACAGACCCAGTCGAAGTGTATGTGTTTAAAGGTCACAACTACACAAAGAAAATGATGCTGCACATGCTCCAAGTAATTGGATAAGTTAAAGTATGATTAATTAGAAGGGCTAGCTTGGATGCCTGTTTTTCTAAGCAATTCATAAGCTAATATCAAACTGTGACATGCATACAAGTTCTCATCTAATTTACAATATATTTGTGGCAGATGGGCAGAGTAGAGCACTATCCTTAGACCCCCTGGCCTCAACTTATGTACCTTACGTCCATGGGTGCGAATTGGAGCAGGACTGGGTGCTCTGCCCTCTCTAACAGGTTTCAGTTCGGTTGCAGTTGCTTGTTCTGTCGCCAAGGTTTCAAAATTCAAGCTAATTATTGCCGCTCTGTATGACTGGTTCCTGCGGTTCCTCCTAATACCAGAACCATCTCCATCACTGTCGTAATCGTCCCAGGACAAATCCGACCTTGGGGTTGAGCGACGGCTTTGGTTCGCACTGCTGGAGTTCTCCAGTCCCACCGGGAATGTCACCACGGTGGTGTGGTGTCGGTTTTTAGGCCGGCTGGACACTGCTAACTTCTTGGGGATCATTTGCTCCTTGCCAACCTTCAGTGCAGCAGGACTTGTTGTGCTCAGCTGCTGAGGCACCACAAGCCTGTCCACTTTATCCTCATCCACATCCTCCGCTTGCTCCTTTGGTGTGGATGCTTCAGGCTCGGGTGTTGCAGAGCCTGGCGAAGGGCACTCATCACCCGACTCGTATATATGGAGTTCTGTGGCGAACTGATTCTCCACGATCTGAGGAACCTGGCAGTCCTCTGACTGGCTCTGAGACATGGCGTCCTCCTGTCCTAATGTTGGCTGGTCTGGGCTCTTCAGCAACTACAACAATGGACAAAGTACAGAATTGAAAGGAGGTATAGTGTATAAAGTAGGACCTTAAATAGAAACAAGGCAACAGTCTGGCCCTAAATAATCTCCAGTGACCCACCTTGTGATCCAGTTCCGCTCTCACACAAGCACTCAGAGTTTTGATACCCTTCAAATTCATATGAAGGGACTTAACCCATGAGTCACCACTTACTCCTACGCTGGCCTGTAAATCTGTGCGCTGCAGTAACCACAAGAAAACAAACTTTTTAATAAGCTGGCTACTCCTGTCCTGTTCTGTGAACAGTCCAGCGCAGACCCATAAGCCCGTTATAATACATGCGTACCTCTTATAAACACATCTCTATTATAAATAAGCCTGGTGAAAGTCTTTAAGTGGCATTCCTACCAGCCAGTGAGAAATCAGCTTTGCATGTGGGTTTCAAATATAAAATCCCGCTGCTGTAAATCCACTTTAAGTGTTTTGGGTTGTTTTTTCCGTGCATTTCGCCTTACATTCACTCGCAAATTGATTTCCAATAACATCGCTGCCTGTAAGACGGATTAGGGTGGGAGAGGGAAAAAATGTCTGCCTCGCATTCCCACAGTTCAAAACAGCGAGATGACACGCAGTGCAAGCAACACCGAGACTGGGAGAGGTCCCAACAAACTCCCTTACCTGAGTGAGCAGAGCTTCTGACAGCAGCCTCGTTTACTCGCTGACAGCACGGGTCAGTCCGCCGGTGCTCTCGGAGCTGCTGTCCGACGCGCAGAAAGAGTGCAGCTTTTATTGAGCAGCAGCTGTACTCCTCCGCCGCTTTCTGTCACATTCTCCGTCTTTACTCGCCCACTTCCTCCTCTGTTTGCAGGCGCCCATTAAAGCAAACCCTTTACGTCACTACAGGTGAGCGTCAATCAATCATTAATAAGCGACCGTTTCGATGAAAGCGGGACACAGCTCGCGAGAAAGCTTCTCACGGATAAGCAGCCTTATATTTAGCCATTAATATTTAACACCTGCCCCTGTGATGCTGGATTATCCTATTTACCAGTCTCGTCTCGGTCATACAAACCTTGACTTTGAAAAAAATATATATATTAATATAGAGCATCAAGTAGATTTTTGACATTTGAGTGGCTGAAATCCGTTTGCGCATACATAAAGACAAAGTGTTCCCTTTTGCTTAAACTTGTAATGACAAAAATAGTTTTTTCTGATTTTTACCTGATTGGCTACATAGCTCGTTGCCCCCCTCTAGTGACCAATAAGAGGCATGACACTGTGTTCGTCAAACATAAGTCCAGATTTTCACAAGCTTAACCAAAAATGAGTCATTAATAAGTAATACATTTGTTTTGTTTTTTAATGATTATTATTAGACTTCAGTCATTTTTTTGTGTGGTAATCTGTTTTTTGTACAAATAATTTAAAAATCATTAAAAAACCAACTCTTGTTTAAGCCTTGTTTGAACTTGCAATTTCCATTTCATTTTCCTTGTAGATTTTAAATATCACCAGCAAGTATCTCCACAAGTCACTAAAGCTGAGTCAGCCAATCTTAGACTCATGTTGCTCAGAAAGTAGAGCATAATCTGAAGGCCAGTGGTTTGATCCCTAGCTCCTTCACCCTTTATGTCAAAGTATCCTTGGGCAAGATACTGAATCCTGAATTTCCAGGATTGCACCCACTGGAGTGTTAGGGTAGGTTAAAAGAAGTGCTTGCATGAATTACTTCCAGCCTGGTGGGTGAATGAGTCTGGAAGTAAAGAAACACTAAACACTCAAATTCAGTAAAGTGCTATATACAGTGCTGTGAGAAAAAAAAACCACAAACACATTTAATATGATTCAAATGATGATTGATGATTTCATTCACTGAAGAAAAAAAATCTATTTTAACCTACCTGGTCCTATGTGAAAAAGTAATTGCCCCCCCTTGTTAAATCATTAATTAATCCTGTATAATCATGATGAATCAAACTGAGTTGAATTTTACTAGACACACTGAGGCCTGATTACTGCCAGATGTGTTTAATTAAAAAAAAAAATCACTTAAAGAGAACCTTACAGATAAAGTTTTGGTTTTGGTACTCTACAGTGAGAGCCATTATGAGAAACCTGAAACAGTGCACACTGACGACTCTACCAGGAGGTCACCAAAGAACCCACAGGAACATCTAAAGAACTGCAGGGCTCAATGTCTCAGTTAGTTAGAGTTAGAGTTCATGATTCAGCAATAAAAAAAGAGACTGGGCAAAAATGGCATCCATGAGAGAGTTCTGCTCTCTACTTGAAAATCCTGAAGGAGAATGCCTGGCTGTCAGTTCACGCCCCGTAGCTCAAGCATATGCAAAGCGACAACAGTCTGAAACACACCAGCAAGTCCACCTCTGAATGGCTCAAAAAACCCAAAATGAAGTGGCCCAATCGAAGTCAGAACTTAAATTGGATTGAATGCTCAACAAGTCTCTAATGTCGCTGAAACAAAAGTAAGTAGTTGCAAAGAGTAGTCCAAAAGCTTCACCAACAGTTATCACAAATGCTTGATTGCAGTTCTTGCAACCAGCAGTGGGACAACCAGTTTTTAGGTTTAGAGGGCAATTCATTTTTTGTGTAGAGCCAGTGTGTTCCCGTCCATGCATTCTTTAAAAAAAAGTATACATTACAAGTTTGTGTGGGAGTTAATTAGTGTTGCACAAGTATTATATTTTTTTGGGAAAGTAACACAAAAAACAAAGCACACATTTTCTCTTTTTTTGGTAATTTAAGATTTAATTTTTTCAACTTTAACAGTCTGAAAATATGATTACACATTAACAAATATTCTATTCAAGCAAGGCTGAGACATGTATTATAATGCAATGTGGAAACAATGAGGTGACAAAATGCTGAGGGTCACTATGTACACAGTTTATATATAAAGAAAATCAAATGGCAATGACATTTACACCATCCTCAATTTCAATATCATATGGCATCCGATGAAAGTGAATTAGAATATATCCAAGTGATCAAACAGTCCCATGATATTCATGTGACATCGTGTGCATACTTGTAAAAATGTCCATCCAACAAAAATGAAACATCATGTTTTTAACCACCGGACAAACACAGCATGATTTAATTTCATTTAAGAGCTTTACTCTCACTTAAATGCCACTGTGCAAATGCGTGAACTGGTAAAACTTGCAGTATGTATGTCTCCTCAGTTCTGCCGAAAGTATTCAACACAGATTTTCCAAATTTCTATTTGTTGGCCAAAACTGGCGAAACTGTGTCCAACAGATGTGCGAATCATTAAGAATACTTAAAAAGGAAAAGAAAAATCAGCTTTTTTGTAGTCACTGGGGTTGACTATTGAAACTGTCGTTTCACAAAATTTGTATCGTGACTATGTGTGTAAGCAGATCTGCTCATCAAAGATTTATAGTTCAGGTTAGTGGGACAAAGACCGGAACATGACACAGGACAAAATGTTGTCTTTTCTCTAACTTTTGAAATATTTAGTGTTCAGATGATGACTGCCGTAAGTTGCCGATGTGCATTTCTTTTAAAGGCTATGTTCACATAGAGGATGCCTAGACAAGACTTTGTGTGTCTTTTCTTTTCTTCCTTTACTTTGAGAATATCCAGGAACCCCTGGGTCAAGTATGCTTAACAAAACAACACAACTTGATACGCTTTATGCAACACATGCACACAACATGTAACATTCGTGCTCAGAACAGCTTAAAGTTTAAAGTTTAGGTCACACACTGAAAAATCTAATTTGGATCCTTTTATCCTTTTCCAGTGAAAATCAATCTATATCATTTTGCATTTTCTTTTTGAAAAATAGAATATTTTATCATCCTTTGAAATCCGCTGAGAAAGTACGACAAGCTTAACTACGAGACGCTGATAAGTTTGAGCAGAGATTTTGCTTTAAAAAATTGAAAAGAATTGCAACCGTGGCAGTACAATGAAGCCTAGAAAGCGCTTCTATGAGACTGATACAAAAATGTCATGACTAAGCCATGATGGAGATGTAACACTATCTACATATAGAATGCATTAGCTGCTTCATGAGTATTTTTTTCCCCATTCATTACATAAAGGTGAGTGAGTCTGGCATATAGGCTTAAAAGTAGTCTCTTTCTATTATAAGTCTGTTAAATGTTCTAACTTCAAGTCTAGTGATTTGCAGGAAAGCGGATAGATGCTAAGTTCAGGACACATACATTTATCGGGTCACAAGAATCAGTGCATCTCAGACCTGTTGTTAATGTTAAAAAAATGAAGAAAAAAACAAGGAAAAAAACAAGATTTTGTGTCAATAAAACAGGTGCAGGGTCATCCGAAGCTGAGCCTCAGAGCCCGTGTGGACAGCAGCAGCCACAGCATGGCCCTGTGTGTCTGGAGGCCAAAGAGTAACACACAGTTTAGAGGAAGACCAGCTCTTCCCCTGTGGACCTGTGCAGTGTGGGATGCAGGATCAGGGAGGGGGAGGCATTGGTATAAGTTGGGGTGGGGAGCGCTGCAGGGCAGAGGATGGGGAGATGATCCTGTTTACTATTTGGGCATATCCCCTTTCTTCAAAATGAGCTGCCGCTGCCAGGGCGCCAGTTTGGTCTCGTCATAGCCTAGGTTTCGTATTCGCTCCAACTCCGTCTTCTCCTCGATCTCCTTCACCTTTTTGGCCTGCTCCTCTTCTTTTCTACGTGCACCCATAAAGGATAATTCACAGTAGTTAGAGCTGTACAGTAAATCTTCAGTTTATAGTTGTTACTTCTAACATATGCAAATGACCACATCTCAAGACACGAAGCACTCAGAAGCACAAACCTCCACCAAGGCATCTCACCTTTTGGGCAGTATTTACTGTTAAAAGAATAGTACTGTATTTATTGTATATTTAATTTTATTTTCTTTGCTCTTTTTAAACATAATTAAAGAAGTTTTTAATCAATTGATCTCAGACTCACAGCACCTAACAAATTTCTCATTCAACACATTTTGTGTTACATGTTGTATAAAGCAGAATGAATAAAATTTTCTTACCTTTTCTGTTCCCTGTCACATCAGGAGATGGTGAGCACAAGAAGACAAGGTTTAAATATCTTAAACAGCAACAGCAGTTAATCCACAAGTTAAAGCAATTAAATGATAATTTTAACACATGCAAGTGACAAAATAGGAAGTACACTTTATACTCTAAACATCAAGTTCAAATTGTTCAACAATAAATGTCACAAAGAAGGCTAAAGATCGCACAAATCTTGAGGTAAAGCTGAATTAGTCAATATATTTTTGCTTCCACTGGAGGAAAAAAATGAATGAAACCTTTCACGTAAGGTTCTCGACTCCTTTACTTCTTCCGGGCTCTGATTTATGGATTTAAAAACAGATACAAAACTAGCCTTTTACTTTTAGTGCATATGACGCACCTGCAGTTTTGATTAGGTCCAACATTTTCCCAATGCAAACACAAAAAATACATTTAGTAAGCTGGGTATTTTTGAATATTTTTGAAATAGAGAAGTACAACATAGTTGTGCAGAAAAGCTTCTTGAAATGCAAATAAACAGTAAATTAATAAAGAAGGCCTGCAATGGCAAGAATTTAAAGCGCTTTCCTGTGAAAAAAACTCTCTAGTAACAAAAAACCCCCAATTGGTTGGATGTTTTGGTGGCATCACAGCCACTAAGTGTTTTCTGCCAACTTATTCCAGCCCAGAGTGACTTTATGTCATCCATTTGGGTTAAGCAGTACTAACCTGCCACCAAAAATGAGATGTGCTGAGTAACACTGGCTACTCACCTCTCTTCATCCATTTTCTTCTTCATCATGTCTCTCCTCCAGGCTGGCATTGACGCCAGGCGTGCCGCCTCCTCCTCAGCCTGTAAGGGGACAGAGGGGTCCGGGAAGAGACAGAGATAGGGGCCCACAGCAGTCAGCAATGAATTTGTACTTTTAAAGTATCTTCTGTTGTGAGGAGACTTGTGTCAAGTTTAAGAGAAATCGCGAGTGCAAAATATGTACTACATGTATTTGGTAAATGTGAGCAAGTTCTTCAGTCAGTTAAGTAGCTAACTCTGCTACAGACTTCACTTGCATCATCTTGTGTGCAACCTTCTTCATTAAAAAAGCAGTAATCTCAGTCTTTACCTTTAGGTTAGCACACAGTCATGAACAGATGTGCCCCATGAGATCATTTTTAAAATATCTAGTTATAATACACCTGGATATAATAATAGATGTGTTAACATTTGAAATATTTGAAAATTACTATTGAGTCTATTATATTAAATTAAAGGTGATATTGAGATGATTTATGTCGGAAGCACTGCATAAATCATCACTAAAGCAGGCAAGCACCTGCATAAAGAACAACTGTAATGAAATGTTAGTCCAGTCTGTTTGCGTGTGCAGATTCTCAAATGTCAGTTTTATACAAATGGCCTTTATGTAAGACTTAAGAACCTAAACAATGGTAACCCAATATAGTTGAAACTAATGTATGAACTCACAAAAGCAAACAGATCTCACAAAATGTCTGCGTCTGCTGTTTGTTTAAAATGAAACAAAGACTTTGAAAAGGACAGTGTTTTACAGGATATTCTCTGTGTACACATATGGTAACTGGATCCTTTTTTTCCCTTTCAGGCTGTAACTGGAGGTGGAGCGGGAGAGAAAGAGGGCAGCCATCTTGGATTTCTCATCTTCGCCCAACTAGACACATTACCCTTCTGCATTCATTTTACTGAAGGATTTCACTTGCCCTAGCCAGTGTGAATCCAGGTAAGATTATCTATGGAATTAATATTTAATGAGTCCCCTGGGAATTTTGCCTCAAAAAAAAAAAAAAAAGAAAAAAAGAAAAAGAAAAAACATGGAAAAAACAAACAAAAATAAACAAATTTACACCGCCCCCCACCAAAACCCTTCACCAAAAAGTAGCTGATAGTAGCTATTAAAGGTTTAAAAGTAAGTGTGATCAAGTCAACTAGCAGTTAAGTAAGAGCGATAGCTAAGCTAACCAATTAAAAAAGAAAAAGCTGCAAAATACGAATTAAGTGGCTCTCTTGATGGGCTCAATAAAGTTTTTTGGTTTTGTGGGCCATATTTGTTGTGTCAGTGGACATCCACAAGGGTCAGAACACACAACCCTTTGCTGTGCCTGCATACTGTTTGGGATTCTAACAATTGTAGGCTATTAGATCTATAAATTTGGAAGTGTGAAAATGAGATTGTATTATTAAGATGAAGTTATTGCCTAGACTTTGCTGTGCTAGCAGCTGTCTATTTCAATAATCAATAATAGTTTTAGGTAATTTTGTTGAATCTAGCGTTATTTTTTGTCTAATGAAAGAAAAATAAACAAATAAACTGTAGTTCAGTCAAGACTAATTCTGTTGAAACTGTAATTACTACAGCAACCTGACCTCTTTTGTTATTTGTGCTATTTTTATTATTGGCTTCGCAGCCAGTTCCATATATGCAAGAGCGCATTGTGCAAGCTCAGCAGATTACATCATAGTCTATTATAGTTTTGTCCATCTGTTAAGGCAGTGTTGTTACTAACATCACTCTTTACTGTATTGTGTACGTGCTCCAACTCTGCCTGAAATATTGTGCAAAGGGGAAAAAGTTTGATAGAAAGTGGCTTTAGGTTTACCAGCTGACTGCCTTCTCGTGCGAGCTGCGAGTTGATAAAGATTCACTGTAACCTCCTTATGGCTCCTGTAAGCCACAGATAGAAGGACAGCAGGGGGTGTTAAGAGGGTTATTCCAAGGTAATCTTGATGCAATAGAACAGACACCATGAGAATAGTTTGCAGTGTGCAGTTTATTGCATCGACAAGCATTGCACTTGAGGATTACACATTGAAGAGTGTGTGTTTGACAGTTGCTCTTTCATTGGTAAATCAGTGTCGTTATGTAAGTTCTCAAAAGGATGGAAACAATATCTTAGGTAATCTATTGTTTTGGCCTTTTTGCCACACAGGTGCATCAGTGCAAAAACTCCAAACGGTTAATTGCTGCTTAAATCTGCTAATCCCCAAAAATGACAGTTTTATTTACTTATAACACCAACCTAGAAACCAATAAATAGAAGAACATGAAATCAATTATGGAAACTCTGAGCCAATATTTGAAATATACTTATATAATAACAGAGTAACAAAACAATGGAATAAATGCCATAAAGCAGTTGTAACATTTTAATGTGATGTTTTATTTAAGTTAAAGCTTTGACTGGTGAATACTTTAAAATATGGTCAGAGAAAAGAAATTGTAACTTTTGAACCATTTTCACCATATTTCATCAATTCTGTAATGTTTATTAAAAGGCACACCTTATAAGTAAATAATCCACTCGGATTTAAACAAAGACAATTGTGAACCACTAAGTAGTTCTAAACTTCAAACCCACTAAAGACTGAGCTACTTTCTCTTTCAGTTCAAGCAAAAAGGAACCATTTAGACAGTAATGCCATTTTCCCCTTCACTAATTATCAAGAATGAAGGTAGAACAGAGGCCAGATGCTGCTCAACGTTTGTCACTTGCTGTTTTTGTGTGAGTTCACTGAGGCCAGTGTTTAACTGTCCTATAGCCAACTGGCTAAAAATGTGACAAAGAGGAGAAAAAGGGACACGTTTGATCATGTGCATAGAAAGAAAGATAAATGGAAATGTAACTTTTATGTAGCAAAAACTGTGTGCAATTCCATGTCATTTTTTAAAGTCAGTGGAATATATGAATGTTATCTATAGACCTGAGTCTGTCACTTAAAAGTGAGCCACAAGTTCTTATGCACGTTACATATACCACGCCAATTAATCACCTACTGTATGAAAATGAGATGGGATAAAACCCTCACATAAACGCAGTCTGAAATATTCAGTGTAAAACAACTATGCAGAGTTTTACTAATCATCCCCGTTACAAAGATGACCCAAAGAAACAAACAACATTGATTTTTATGGCAAATCTTTTCCTTTAAAACTTTTTTTTTCTTGTGTTTTGTGGCAATCAATCATACTTTTTCTGAAAAGCTCTTGGTTCCACGCAATATGTGCATCTTTTGTAATACAATGCATACTTTCCTCCACTTAAACATACAGAAGCGGTAATGTCAGCACAGCAGCATGGATGCTCTTTGCTGCAGTTAAGTCCATTATGTGACATGACCTAAACATTAACAAAGCAGATTAGGTTCTCTTGTCAGCATGTTGCACTGTGCGTGCTAGTTTTCCAGAATTGATCTCAGCAGTGAACTTTCAGCACAACCTTAGCCTACATAGCTGTTAGATATCAAAAAGTTCAGCTTCCTTTTCTTTCCAAAAAGCAAAGCTTCGGTCAATGTATTTGATGATTTCCTCATTGCTGAACTCTTTAAGCTCATAGATGACTTTAATTGAATCTTCATTGGGTTCTTCTTTGGGTGGAGGTTTATCAACGTGGGGTTCTTCTTTGACTTTAACAGTAACAGGTTGGGCATCTTTCACTGGACATGGTGTTGTTGTGTCTGGAAGTGTCTCAACTTTAGCTGTTGCTTCAACATGTTGCACGCTTGCCAAGTCCTGCATGTGGTCCTGCTCTGAACCTTTCCCATTAGAAATTGCAGGCTTATTTAAACTGACATTCCCCTGAACACTGTCCTCCACTAAGTCCTTGGGGGGTTCCTGCTCCACACACTGACCATCGTGAGCCACAGCAGGTGACGAACCTTCAGAAACCTCCGAATGTGAGACTGGTAAGGACGGTTGTTGTGATGGTGCAGGTGGTGCAGAGTGTGCATTCGAAAGTGGGAGTTCAGGAGGTGGTGGAGGTGGTGGGTGGGATGGTGGGGGAGGGAGTGTTTCCTGCATTGGCATTATGGACATGTCAGGAGACATGGAATGTAGCGATGCTGTCAGCATGCCTCCTCCCTCACCCGAGTCTCCAAAGTACTTGACTTTTATGTCCTCAAAACCATCCACCCAATCTCGCTTCTCGCACTCAATTTCCTCCATGACCTCCTTGTGAAACTGCCTTATGACCTCCCATTTATGGCTGCCAAGACGGTCAAACATCTCATAGCATAAAAGGTGTCGGAATTTCCGCTCACTTCGAGACATGTTCATTTCCAATAGCTGGAAATAGCCAAGCATGAAAAGGTCAAGAGTTAGGCTTTCATAGCTCACAGTTGACCCGCTGATGTGCGGCAGGAAATGCTGTGGCCAATAGATCATCTGAGCGCGACTCAGCCGGCGGATCTGGCGTGTGGGCACTTGACTCATGATTGCCCTCCAGTGGCCAATCAGATTCCCTACTACCTGCTTTGATTTCATAAATAGGAGGAGTTTATCGTCTTCACTGTGCATCTCTCCACCAATCTGTGCACTAAATTGGCTGTAGTCCTCCCAGTCCACGTCTAAATGATTTCGCCTCCTGCCAGTATATCTAGTCTGATAAGACTCAGAGACTGTATACTTCCGCCAATGTTCAAGGAACAGGAAGACAATTCTTTCTTTCCTCATTTCAATACATTCCTGGACATAGCTTAGATCTGTCTGCACCTCCAAGCTTCTTGTTAGTTGATCATTATTTAAAACAGGGTCTGCAGAAAGAACCTGGCTGAACTGTTCAATATTAGTTGGCGCCATTGCCTCAGAAGACATATATGTCTTAGGAGCATGAGATGCGGTGATAGCTGGTTCTTCAACAAGTGGCAAGACTGATTCCTCCACTGAAGTTAAACCACCATTGGTATTGGATTCCAGTATGGAAGCAGAGGAACAAGGGACCTCATCCTCACAGACTGTCTCTGGATGATAACTAGACTCACTTACCACAGGGAGTGACCTCTTTCGTTTGTAAACCCTATTTGCTTGGTTATCTGCAGACTGTGGCTGATTCTGAACTTCATAATTAGCCTTTAGGTTCTTCACTGAAACGCCGCACTGCTTTATTTCCTTTTCTACATCCTCTCTTGTTGAAAAGGATTGAGAGCGTCCCATAATTCCAGCTGATCCCACTGACTGACCTGTGCTCACATTTCTTGTGTCTTCTTGGGAATATCCAGGACATATAAGATCCAAGATGTCTATCTCTTTGCCTCCCAGAGTGGCAAGAAGGATAGCCATACTCTTTAGGAGGGTAGAAATCTTGCTGCACCAGGCTGGAAGATCTTCAGCTTTGCCATGCACCTGCTTTGGATTGACTGAGAAGTGCCCCTGATTGAGAGCAGCAGAAACTGGTAGAAGCTGGTGAAGCTCCTGCTCCAATTCACTCAGTTCCTTCTCAACTTCTGATACCTTATGCATAACCTGTAGGTTCTCAATTTGCTTCTCAATTCGGTTCAGGTCGGCCTCAGTCATCAGTTCACCAAATGGGCCCAAAATGGCATTGTGGGCGTGGGAGTAGTGCCATTCCAGAGGCTGGTAGTGCCCAGTTGATGCAAACTAAATCAGAGGTCAAAGGAGACCAATAGGACAAGGAAAAAAAAGGAGGAAGGAGGGAGGGATTCCTTCAGCTTGAATTTCCTGGTACGAACACACGCTTCAGTGCAAATCCATCCTAACACACAGGATTTACATGGATTTAGTGGTGAAATGGCACTGCCTGATTACAAGCACAAAGCTTTCCAATGGAATTTTGAGTCAAAGAACAGTGACTACTTTGTTGAGTTATATGCGAAATTATATGTTAGCTAGACCAATACTGGCATGCAAGAGTTACAACATGTTAGTATTTGTATTTTAGGCACTTAACACTGCAGATGTTTCACAACATTTGCGTAATGCCTCTTCAAAGGCTCTATTCTGTTTTTATGAGCCAGTGTTTACTTTTGTCTGATATTTTTTTTAATGCATCTACACAACACTTCTACTACAAGGACGCTGACACTGCAAACCATTGGCGTTACTCTTTATGAGATCATGATCTGCTCGCACCCTGCCAGCTTCTCCCCGAAAAAAAAAAGATGTTGGGGAAATTAAAAAAAAAGACTGCTACAATGATTAGATAGAGATGATTTAAATAAAAAAAATCCTCAATGGACACAAGTTTTCAGTATTGTTAATATGCTATTTGTGTTACTGTTGGTATCAATAATGGTTGACTTGTAGTGTGAATGGACCCGGCATCACACCACTGAATCAGCATGTAAGAACTTGGAACAGCAAAACTCCACCATCAAACACCAGCCCACACTGTGAACCCATTAGTCAAGTGTGCCAAATGCTGTGATGGTTGTTGTAGCCAAGTATTCAATTCAGTGCACTCCAAAAAGGTCTGTTATTGGCAAGAAGTACAAATACGAACAAGAAACATGTGAAGAAATGCAAAAGAAGTGGATAAATAATTGAAAAATGTGAGAACAAGGAGATGATCATTTTGTGGACGTGAACACGTTTTCATGTGTTATTAGCTTATGTGTTATCAGTTTAATGTTTTTATGAAAAAAATGGAACTAAACAATTAAAACACTGCACGTGAGCAGTGTGTTTAAGCTTGTTGTTTAGTGGTGCAACATTACAATTCCTTAGATAGCAGTAAATTATTAATCAGTCAAATTTAATCAAGCATGTTACATACTACTAGGGTCCTTCTTGTATTACACAGAATTAGCAAGTGTTCAGATTGTTCCAGTACAAACTGCGAATTAACATCTTGTCTAAATAGTCATAATATAGTGCTATGACTGTGCATCAGTGTATGCTGGCTGTAGTCCTTGAGAAAAATATGACCCCACTGAATGCTTAGCTTTAAACTAGCGACTTGTAAGAAAAGCCAACACAAAGAGCAAAAATGATCTCATGCAAAAATGGAACTAAATTATACATGCCTTCGCACAATGCCAGTGTTCAAAGCATAGACAGTATAAAACATGGATGTAGTTTCTGGCTAGGAAGAAGGAAGTGCTTTAAACCTGCTAAAAAGTCTATTTTTGCAAATCTTGTTCATACCATGTTTCAAAATGGCAAATTATCTGTGAAAATGTCTTGTGGTTGCCAGTGAGTGTGTGGTTTCACAGTCAAAACTCCTCATCACATCCTTTTTTTTCCGAAATCAAGACGGTGATGGGGAAAACGCTCATCTTGAGGTTTCAAAACAAGACTGCAGAAGCAGTGGGTGATGTCACAGTAGCTACCTCCATCTTTTATACTGTCTGTGGTTCAAAATCACAAACTTCCACGCTCAAATCCAAGCAACAGCTATCCCCTTTGCTTTGCTCATGATCTGAATCTGAAGTCATTTCTAGTCACTTTTACTGTACACTGTTAAATTTATAGGCCCACAAATGGGATAGCTAACAACACTCAGCCATTATGCCTACCTTGCGTTTGTGCTCTTCTTCCTCTTGCATCTTGACCTGAAGCTTGCGCACCATCACCTGCCTTTTCCATTCAGGGATGGCTTTCCCTTGTTCATCGTGAGTAGGCACTAGAGCCTCAACATCTGTGAGGCTCGTCTTCCGCCCTGAATCCGCTTTTGCTGTGCCTCCACCACTGTTCCCATTGATCACAGAGTTGGAGGACAGCTGCTCGTTGCTCCCAGATGTTGACACGGTCCTGCCAGAACCGGAGCCAGCAGGGCTGGGGCTGGGACTGGGGCTTGGGCTGGGACTGGGGCTGGGGCTCCGATTGGTGGGTTGTGAGGTCACTGGTGCGCTGGATGGCGGAGGGGATGGTGGTTTGGCTGGTGGGCTAGATGATCGACTCTCTGGAGATGTAGTGTTTTCCTGAAGAGAAATAAAGGCACAGATGGAAAAAAACCAAACAAACAGGAGTCACATAAATTTTAACACATGTGGCAAAAATAGAGTGAGATTTTGACTTTCATAAATCAGGCCAGAATGTGATTGGATTTGCATGTAGTTCATTTAAAATAGAGAGCGTGACATCAAATCCACAGTTGATGGTAAAAACTGTGAGTTAACTTTCAGAACGATCCCTTCTGCATGAGTCACTGTCTGTAGCTAAGGAAGCTAAGTGACCTACATTGTTTCCTGTGGGCCCGCTGTTGGAAAACACAGTGGTGTAGCCTTTACTGTGAGGTGTGGGCTTGAGGCTCTTCCCTGCCTTGATCTCTGCCAGCAGCTCCGAGTTGTCGCCGGTGGGGGACATCATGTTGAAAGATTTTGTGCCTGCGGACAAAAGGACGGAGCAGGCAAGTGAAACCAGGTAGAAAGATTGAGCAGAGAGAGATGGATACAGACAGACTGAGAGAGATAGACTGATGAGGAGAAGAAGGGCTTGTGTGGCATTTCACTGTTAAATATTTTATCCAATCAGCAAGGTAACAATGCTGACCTGGAGCATGTTGGACAATGATGGGAGGTCATAATGGTATTCTAAACCTCACTCATGGATAAGTTAGATAAGTTTCTTTTTAGATTTGATTACTCTGGTTGGCATCTGCCTTTATTCCTGCTGGGGTCGAATGTTTGCTGGAGACATAAATAT
This sequence comes from Pelmatolapia mariae, assembly GCF_036321145.2. Taxonomy (NCBI): domain Eukaryota; kingdom Metazoa; phylum Chordata; class Actinopteri; order Cichliformes; family Cichlidae; genus Pelmatolapia; species Pelmatolapia mariae. The sequence continues at coordinate 30,929,475 of NC_086244.1, read as the reverse complement.
CGTTGGGCAACTGTTAAATCGGCCAACAGCTGCTGTCAAACACCCTAAAAAGATATACATTCAGTTCCCGTTTACAATAATCTACTGAATGAATCCTTCAACAAATTTAACTACACTTCAACTTCAAACTCTGTTTCAGTGCAATTGAAAATTAACTTCAGTTTCACTTTTAAAGGAAAAATAAAATTGGTACTATGCCAATCAGGCAATGTCAAAATATGCTGCTAATTTATGCAATTATACATATAGATCAGCTTTTCAAAATGATTATACTAACCATAAAGAAAACCATAAAGTACTGCATGCAAACACCACTGCAGCTGTCATTTGAGTTCTTAAGCAAGAAAACATTTAAAGTGTAAATGGAAAAAGCTCAAAGATGATGCTGTAGTGCACAACTAACAGTTACGCATATCTTTTTACCAGGATTTAAATGTAGAATATTTTGAAGCAAATGCACAAAAGGACACCTCACCTGTTTTTGCGAATGTTTTTTTCTAGGAAAATAAATATCCTCAATCCTTCAATGTTTACTCATCCTCTATGTGCGGAATGCAAAAAAACAAAACAAAAAAAAGAGTCCTTCTGAAAAAGTGCTCCCTGTTGAGGCAACCGCAATGCCGGACACAAAGACTCGCTAGCGTGCCACCCCTCCTCACTCTCCCTGCTCTCTCTGTCTCTCTCGTGGGGAGGAGAGAACAGCTTTCCATTAAAGACCTATCATCACAGTTGGGGGAAATCTAAAGGAATCACCCGTAACTGGAAGTGACAGCCAGCCATTGGCAAGCCAGCTAGGAATTAACACACACAAACGCACACACACACACACACACACGCACACCGTGTTTCAATCCCCGGCTTCTCAGTGCCCACAGCCGGACCAAGATTCAGTTCGATCGACCTGATAAACTGTTTCGAGACACATACAGCTGCCCCTCATATTTTCTGCATCACATAGAGAGAGAAAGAGAGATAGAGAGAAAGAGAGAGAGAGAGCGAGTGAGAGAGCGAAAGAGAGAGAGAGATTTGCCTGTGTGTGACACCACTAAGCCTTTTACAATGTGTGCTTGATTGAAACTGTGGCCTGTGTAAAGCTTCAGCATAAAAAAGAAAGAGCTGAATAGATCTCTGAAACACCTTTGACAGCTATTTAAATTCATTTTAAAAAGCTCAGTACATCGCACGAGAGGTACAAATCTAAAATATCCTCGGCTAAAATGTAACTAGATCAGTTGCACATAAGCATGATTAAATGCTTTTTCAAACTTTTGGCAAATTAAACAGCTGTATCTTTCAAAAAAAGACACATTCTAAGTTGGTGTGCTTGCAACTTTTTGAAAAGAGACTAAAATGCGTGTTTTTGAGTCTTTGCTAGTAAGATTGTATTTAGCCTGGGGTGTGGGTGGAGAGGGTGGAGGTTTGACGAACTGACTCACACAGTGGGCAAACAGTGTGACATGTTCCTATGGTGTGTTGCTACATCTGTTAAGGTCAGCTGTGACCTATGATATAAAAAGCAGGATCCTTTGCACCCTTACAAACAGAAAACCACAGGGAGCTTCCACAGTGCTGCACAAACCTCTTCATTCAGCCGCCTGGTTTGTTGCTCCGAGATTAATAAAAGGCTTTTAATTTTATGGCCTGTTTATCACAACTGGTTAATTCTGTTGAACAAATCATTAGATTAAAATGTGTGCAGTACAATATAAAAGGTAAATGGTTGTTCTCAATAGAAGAGCAACAGGACAATAAAGGACTCGTAACCATCGCCACTGTTGCAGCAGCATTTGGAATTAGCCACTTGTTCTGCTGCTGTGGCGACAACGAGTGTTTGAGTTGTAAATTCATCTTAAGCTCTCAAACGAGTTGGTGGTGTTTAATTTTATGACCACTAAACAACTTGTTTAACAGTGTCACGCGACTCATGCCATTAGCGAGCACACACCACTCTTTAGCTTTAAGTCTTTTATTGCTCTCCTACCATTAGTCGGCAGAAGGAGCATGAACAGATAGGACAGTTGGATAATTGCTTAACAAAGCATACAGATAACATAAAGAGACTGTAAAAAGGTATAATTGTCACTTATTCTATAGCCAGGTTATACTTTAATGGTGCGTTTACTTACAGCTTTGTTTGAGGTAACAAAATGCCTCGCCTGCTGTACTTGTTACAAAATGTTTCTTAATTCGATTCTAATGTTGAATTTTCTGTTATTCTGTGTTTTATGTTTCCATTTCACTGATTCTGAAATCTTAGTAAAAATCTTTTTTTTTAATGTTGTTTTACCTGGAATACAGTCACTCTGCACTAATACTAGTCCTCACTGTATTGACATGAAAACCATACGGCATTGGGTAAAAATACATAAAAAAAAATGTAGGTAATCATTCAAACATTGCCTTTGTTAACAGCAATCACGGTCACATTGTACTTAGAAGTAAATTTCCTTCAGTTCAGTTTTCAAAGGGTGATAGAACAGCTGCTTTGATAAATTGGATACATATGGTTTGAAACAATATCTCATATAAAGTTATTTACATAAAATGCTATGGACAGGTTAAAATGCTCTAGAATTTAGACCAATATTATAAAATGTCATGTAAGTGGGAAGGACAACTGTGAACTCTGAATGTATCTAAACAGGATGAAGTGATTTAGCTTAAATGCAATTGATTCGCAGTCTGTACTTACTCTTCATCTGTCTAAGTGCTCCTCCCTCTGCCTGTGAGGCAGAGTTATCTCCGCCTTGACAGAACACATGGTGGCAGGCAAGAAGAGGGAAAAAACAAAAGAAACAAAACAGAGAGAAGTGCATGGAGAGCAAACAGGAGAGATAAAGAACATGTAAACAGAAACGTATAAAGCAGAAAAGCAACGCTGAATTGAAATTGACAGTTTTTGATCAATGTATTTAGAATTACAAGAGAAAAAAGTATTTTGTATGTCGTCACTCTTCATGTAATATCTTTATCAGGTAAAACTGATATCTGCCTATCATTAACAAGATTCTTTAAGCAAAGATTTTTGGTCAGTTTCCAGTTTGCTTTTGTAGTAGACTGACCAATTGTATAAGCAGGAAGTTATATATGTAGACATGTATGCAAAGAATGGCAGATGTCAGCTACAAGAACTGGATTCGTCATAATCAAATTTAGGACCTTCACTTTCACTGAATTTCCTTGTATATTAATGAGTTTCTAGATAAGGAAATGCATTAATCAACGTTAGAACAAGATAGATATTTTGTTTTTCCGATCATGAATCTTAAAACACTTATGTTTTTTAAAATTCCACATTTTTAGTACTTAAAAAACAACCTTATACATAAGTTAAAATTTCCCTGCAACTCGAGCGGCATGTGCACCGTCAGACTGCATCATCCAGTGCCTCCAGGGCACTTAAGGAAATGGCAGAACACTAAACCAGTTCTCAGGGTAATGCTAGCGCTACATCATTAATTTATAATCTCTTATTTAGAATGCTAGGGTCAGACTCAACTCATCTTTACCCAGGGTGATTACTTCGTACCCATTAATACACCAGTCTCTGCTTTCTAGGACTAATATAGCAGGAAACAAAGATGGGGAAAAAGTATTGAGATTAGGGAAAAAAGCAGGTTTGGTTGACTTACTTCCTGACGACGAAGATGGGCGTCGTTGATTGGTGGGCGTGACGTTGGCATTATTCTGAGGGGTTTGTGTCTCCGGAGGCAGAGGAGGAGGTGGCGGGGGTGTTGGCATCGGATTGCTTGGGGGAAGAGGTGGTGGTGGAGGAGGTGGTGGTTGAGGGACAGATTCCTCTGTAGTCCCATTTTCAGAGCTTTGGGCGGGATTTTCATTTGGCTCCTCCAATAACACAGAACCCTGAACCAACATAAGGGAGAGTAAAAAAAATGTCACTCATTCTGCATTCTGAGGTTTTGTCTTAAAAACTACATTGTAGTTAACTGGAAACACTGCTTTATCCTGAAAGAATTAAAATAACACTTATTTTTGCTCCACAAATTAAATATTTTTTGCATACTCTTGAGAGTTTCTTTGTGCCTTACAAAAAAAAGGTTTTTTTTTCAGTGTTGGAAATTTAAAAAAAAATTCACTGGTGAAAAAAAGATGCCACGACATTTATCTAAAATAATCTCAGAGATTGCTTGAGATTCCTGCGCTGAGGCAGTTGACAGGCACAGATGTATAGTGGCACAATACCTCAGCTTCCTCCTGTCTTTAATCAACTCGTAACAACACAATGCCTTTTGCTAATAACAGCTAATATGACATAATCTCAAGGGGGAAAAGTCTGAGGGGAAAACAGCCATCTGTCACTGCCCCGCCCCGCCCAGTGCATACGTCTGACACACTCTGAAAGTGTGCCGTACATCCTGTGGAGACAAATTAATAGGCCATGACATTTAACTCGACTCCACCGCTCCATTATTCCTCAGACGCGTGCTTGTCATTGTTGCCGCCTTTACTTTTCAAACCCCCCAGAGAGCTGGAAGGGGGTTGGCCATGTCCAGATGGGTCTTGGCAGCACGTGCCGCTTCTGCTGATTAGCCAGCCCATCTGCTAGGGTTCTGCTGAGACCAGGAGGGGCCCCGCTGAGGCCTTAATTGGCTCAATGAGGATTATAACCCATGTCACCCAAAACACCCCCACCCCTGATACCCATGAGATTATAAGAACACCTCTCTAGGGATGTTGGTGAGAGTCTGCCAGATTCTATTCATTCAGCTGCCTGTGAAGGTATGTGGCAACAAGCACACAGTTTATATTTAATACTGGGATTGACATGCAAACGCGAACAGAAATTTTCCTTGATCAACTTTTCAGGGCACCTACAATGGCACATAATTTTGGACTAACCTTTTGTCCTTTCTGGGGAAATTCTGTTGTGTAAGCACATTATGTCAATGGTGACCGAGTAGGGAAATAAATAGTGCCTAAGTCAATAAAAAAGCATTATCAAAATGTTTACATTGCAGTCTGATGTACATGTGGGGGATTTTATTACAGCCTAACACATACAAGCTGGCCACTTATCCAACAAATACATTCAGCTTCAGTGGGATTCTCCTTTTTGTGTCCCTTTCGTTGGTGATTTCTTGCTAAATGCTTTGTTGTCAGCGATTATACTGAGTTTGATCTACTGTAGCCTCTTGGACAGTTTGCACAATGGGGTGGAGACTCAAGAGGCAATGGAAATAAGGGGATAATTTGGATCAGGTGGCAAACAAAAGCTCAAGAGGACGCAACATTATATAACATGCTGAGTGGCAATGCTTAGGCAAATAGTGCAGCCAGTTTTGTAACCGAATGCCATCGTCAGCAAGCTAAACCTCAGACTGGAATGACCTTATAAGGAGTTAAGAAAGGAAAAAGGAGAAAAGGAGCCTTCATGGAAGAACCAGGGCACACTATGTCAACCCACTACTAACCTTACATCCATCAGACTTCCAGCTCATGTACTGACTTTCAATGTCACCAAAAATTTTGAGATAACTGAATTATAACAAAGTAATATTTATTTTATATTTTTGTATAATGCACACAATATTAAGCTGCCTTGTGTTAAAAAAGGTATGTCACATAAAGAAATAAAAGCAAACATACCAGGGCAAAAAAGCATTTTTCACACACATTTCCAGAAACATATAGACAAGCACATACATTAAAATAAGAACCTATAATACAACAAACATATTTAGAGGCAGACCTATTATTATCATTTTTAACCATGTATAGTTTGAATAAACGGCAGAGCTCGGGCTCACCTCCTCGTTGGGTGCCATGATTTTGCTCCCACAAGGCTCAGCCGTGTCGCTCCCCAGGGTTTTGTAGTAGTCCCCAGTGCTGGGCTGCTTGTTGAAACTCCTTGACTTCCTGTTTGAATCCACACGGCGCAATTTGTCGTGGCTCTCTCCAAGAGTCAACTGATTAAGAGATTCAAACAAGAGAGAGAAAGGAGAAATATAATTTATGTTGTTTAACCCACCGACTTCCACAGGAGTACGTTAATGTTCACTCACGTGAGTTTTTTTTTTAGTTTGAAGTGCATGTAAAACCAGTCAATGAATGATTGCTATCGATAGACTGATTATTGGATTTGGATGCAAAAATGTATAATCATTTATGTTGTGCTGAATTGCATTGAATTATTTTATTGTGACTTATTATCATTGTCAATGCTTTGGGAGTGAACCTTTCATTCTGCGATGCTGTGTACAAAATATTTACCATCTTTTATTCCCAGATTAGCCTTCTCTTGTGACCAAAGTGGCTTTATTCACTCACAACACTTCACAACAAGGCTTTAGTTTGGTTCAATAGGCATTGATATTTCATGCTAAATTTGTGGAGCTATAGGACATAATGGTCCACATGCAATGCAACTTTTACACCAGTGTAAGGGAGACCATTCTCTAAGAGCAAGGTCAGAGGTCACTAACTTGGACCTTTAGTTATGGACTCTCACTTTCCACTCCGACATCTATCTGACAATTGGAGCTGTAAAGCCAGGATATCAAAGCTGGTGTTAAAAGAAACTGTGTGGGTTAAAGCGTGCATATAGATGAGAGTTACCAGGTTACCGGACAGTAGCGATGGATGCGATCACGTTGCATTATGACTAACATGCTTTTCCAGTCTTTCTGTGGACAGATTTTACTAATGCAAAAAGCCTCAAATTTGCATTTACTCAACTCAAATCGAATTCAATTAAAACTTTTTAAAATTGAAATAATTGATTTTCAAAAGTGTGCACTACAAAATGTGTGTAAAAGACAACACAGCACATTTTTAATGTTTAATGTCAAAAATGAACCTTAAAAGCTTTCAGCTACAAGCGTGCGAGAGTCATTGACGGAAAAAAATACAATTACTTTGCCTTTCAAATCCAGGGCTAGGCAACAGACTTGCGGTCATTTACATTGTAATGCGTGCATAGGTCATGGCTTCGCACAAAATCCAGACAAGAGCACAGTGTTTAACATAACCAATAATTGACAGCTGACCCCTGACCTCTCCTCCTCTGTGGTGTCATGTTCTGAGTTTTTATAAGCCTATTTAACTTTGTTGACTCATGTCTGCTGTCACAGAAATGGTCCCTGAGCACTCATCAAGTAGGAAAGTAATGTGAGCTGGGGAGTGCTACAGATGGTTTGTCATCCTCCAGGGAGGTGGGTCAACAATAGCAATTGTACAAAGCATTATAGCTGCCCCCCGCTCCCATCAGCCACAGAGAAGCATACACACAGACAACCTTTCTTCCCATTATATAGATCTATCTCTCAGCATAAAGTCATATGTTTTATACACACGCATGCACGCACACACCCACAAATAGATAGATAGATAGATAGATAGATAGATAGATAGATAGATAGATCGATCGATCGATAGATAGATAGATAGATAGATAGATAGATAGATAGATAGATAGATAGATAGATAGATAGATAGATAGATAGATAGATAGATAGATAGATAACCTAACATACCTGTTTAAAGTGGTATGTTGGTCAGTATGCCTGACTACTGAAGGTTGTTTAACCTGTTTGTTGTTGAAGAGGTTCAGCACATTTGCATGTAGCCTTGCAAAAGGCACGGTCGTATTAAAATATTTTGACATCCTTTAAAAGTTAAAAGCAAACTATTGAAATAACCTTTTAAAAAGTAAAGTAAATCCAAGTCTAAAATTCAAGCATGACTTTTTATGCAACACACTCATCGTTCATACAGCGGCTTAAACCGCTCCAACCTGAACCTGGAGATAATATGTGAAACAATTTGTAGCATCTTTTTTCTTCATTTTTTCCACTACGTGACAGCACTTTTTCCTGTTAACACCTTACCTCAGCGCTGAGAGTCCTCTCTTATAGCTCTCCTCCAGTACAGACAGAGTCTCATCCACAAAAACCCAGCAGAGCAAAGAAGGTAGCTGTCACCAGATCCAGAGCTTCACCTCCTCTCTCCTCAGTGCTATGCCTGTCACTTTACCTGCCCTCTCACTTTACCTACAGGCCTCATCAATAACCTATTGGGCCGGCCACAATGCTGGCAGTGATGTCACCACTAACCCGTAGACCAACCACTCCTCAACTCTACCCGTTTCCTCTTATGCAAAACACCAACACCCATGTGTTTCCCTGACCGTGGTCAGTCACATGCAAATCTCCCAGGCTTTAGGATTATGAGAATTTTCTAGCTTTCAGGGCCCAGAATTAGCAGCAAAGATCTCATGTAAGTGAGAGTTCAAAGTCCAGATTTTTCCAGAAAGACTGCAGATGCACCCCCCCCCCCCCCCCCCAAAAAAAATGTTTTAGTAAGCTTTTAAAATAATTTTTTTGCACATGAAGTTCCTTTACTACATTATGAAATGGCACCATTCACTGTTTCAAGGTAATTTGTTTTCTTTCCGACGTATATTGCGCACAATGATCTTATGTGTGCTTTCATTGTTAAATGTTAATGATGGCCGCCCAGGGCCGGTCACCTGGGTACAAAGAAGGGAGGGAGAGGTGGGGGTACTAATTAAAAGCTCCACATGGCTGACGGCACATGCTCCTAGATACAAATACACACAGAACTCACCATGGAGATGATCTATGGCGAAAGGACACATTCACTAACTGTGGACTTGATGACAGCGAACAACAACCATACACACGGCCCCTGTCTGAACAATTGATTTTTTTGTTTAGTCAGCTGGTTCTGCTGCCTCCTGACCTTCATATATATATATATATATATATATAGATATATATATATATAGATATATATATATATGTTTGGTTTGAGTGTTTTGTGGCAGTTAAGTAAACTTGTAACTGGAGAGAGACTCATATATTAAATAAATTCACATGTACTGCAGTGTTCCCAGAACAGCTCTTTACGTTTCAATTATAATTACACCTACACAACCATTTTTAATACTAAACCAACAAAAGCATTACAGACACTAATGTTTATGCCAGTCCTAATGGCTGCTTCTTGTCAACTACAGTTTTGAGTGATCTTGGGCCAGATTAATTACTGGCATTAAGATCAAACCCATCACATCAACCATTGTTTGTGCGTCAAGCCAGAGCCCTGCTACGGTAATGAGCAGATTCTTTGCCCTCGTTAGCAATGCTAACACAATAACATCATTGTGGGTATAAGACAAGGCACATTGTTACATAAGAGTTATAGCTCACTGATTAGGCACAAGGGAAAATAACAGCTAATGGCCAGTTTATTACCCCCCCCCCCCCCCCCCCCCCCCCATCCCGCTCCTTCTGTTTCTCTAGTATTGGTCACATCATGTCACTTTTGGTGTCATGATGAAAATTAATGACATCTGAAGTTTAACTAAAAGTGAGCAAGTTGAAGCTGATGATGTGTGAAGTCACATTAAAGAAATCTTCTGCTGGTCTTGCGATATAAATAAGCCAGGCTGTGAAACCCACCTCCTATCCCTGCTGAAATAAATGCACAAACACAAATTTATATAAATATGATTGCTTTCATTTTTCTGTCAGATTTTCCTCTAGGAGAGAAAATATTTGCACAACCTCATGGCACTTCTGACAAACAGCTTTTCCTGAGCTGAACCGGGAGCTTACCGGCGTCTCTTTTTTTTGGGATTTGTTGTCCACACGGCGCAAGTTGCTTTTGACTTTAAGGAACTCGGCTGCCAATGGCTCTTGTGGAGGCTGTGGAGCTGGGTAGCTGGGGGGTGGAGGGGGTGTCGGAGGAGACTCTGGGGGAGGCGGTGGGGGAAAGGGCGGCGGTGGTGGCGGAAGCTTGGAGGCTCCATCATCAGGCTCCTCATTCTTCTTGTGCGTATCGGAGCTGATGTCTGGGTTTAGCATATCCATGTATGCCTGCATGTCTGAAATGGCTGTCTCTGGTGCACCTGTGAAAACAACAGCCTGTTACAGGAAGGAAAATGTGTGCATTTGTAAAACATTCCCTCCAGTCTACATCTGATTACACAACTGAGAGATGAATGAGAAACATGAATGTCACACTAATGACGTCTGCACACAGGCCACTAGGGTGCAGCACTAGTATGGCACCTTTGACATTAAGCAAACTGCTCCATGTTGTTTCCTGTGCTTTGCTGACTGTATTATTGCTGAAACACCATAATAGTAGAGTCAGGATAAAGACTGAAGATAGCAAGCCTTTCATGCAACATTCTTATTATGATGTGATTAAAAGTATATGTAGCTGTTGATCTGATCGGCATTTGTCATTCTGAAATTCTTCAAAAAGATACATATTATATCCTTAATGTGTAAAGAGCAGCAGACCTGTGTGTGCAACTGCGCTCAGCTGAGCAGGTGGGCCTCGTGACGTTGTCAAGCTGCTCCTCTTCTCCCCAGTGCTGGACTGACTGGAGTTGGCTGAGTCGTAGTTGGACAGGGAGCTGGATGGTGAACCGATGTCAAAGTGTGCTGCCTGGGTGGAAGGAGGCATGGTGGTGTTTGGGGAGGACAGGCCAGAGTCTGGCTGCTTGTACTCAAGGTCCGTCGAGGGATCCCGGGACAAAACGCGGTGCTCCACACTCTGCGAGGGGACGAGTTTTATGAACATTCAATTTTCACGATCGTTCAATTTATTCTACTTGGTTGTCTGATATATGGATATCATTTCCACATTACTAAAACAAAGCAAAACGCATTTGTACATTAATTAATTATTTATTAATCATTAATAAAACACATCTGGTTCATTAATTTTTACATTTAGAAAGACACAGGGTCATTGTGGTAGGCTCATAAATTGTCTCTTATTAAAATCTACATGTGCATTCATCAGCTGTTAAATCTCACTGCCACTCAGTCCCTGGTGACTTAACGAGGAGAAGAACAGCATTACAGGCACACTAATGAAACACCTCACAGCTAGTGAGAATGGCTCTGGGGATCTTTTTGCTTTTCCCACAATGCAGGACTCAATTGGCTGAATGCGCCCCATGAGAAAGAGCACAAGAAGAGAGAAATATGTCACCAATGCCAAACGAGCTCTGTGAGAAAGAATTATTCCCCTGGCCACTCAGGAACTTCAGAGGGTTAAGGCCATGGAGAGCACTGTGTGTCAGGTAGCTTGACTAATTATCTGAGTCTGAAGTCTGTCATGGGAGGCAGGTTCATAGAAAGCTAAACATTATTGAAATGTCTGCATTATTCTATCTATCTATCTATCTATCTATCTATCTATCTATCTATCTATCTATCTATCTATCTATCTATCTATCTATCTATCTATCTATCTATCTATCTATCTATCTATCTATCTATCTATCTATCTATCTATCTATCTATCTATCTATCTGACATTTACATTTTTTTAGACATGTTGTACTCTTACCATGTTCTCCACAGTGTGCAGATACTTGGCACACTGGGAGTGGCCATTGTATTCGGCCAAGTCTGCTGCAGTGAAGCCATCCTGGTCCCTTATGCCCAGGTCAACTCCATTAACAACAAGGATCTGACAGCACTGAAAAGCAGACAGAGAAAGTTCCAGAGTGGATTGATGTCAGTGTTTGTGAAACAAGCTGCTTAAACTCATCTTCAATCAGCGACGATAAAATTGTTTACACTCCACTCAGTTCAGTGTGACAGACTCTCAACATGTAAAATGTTTGACATATTGAGTGGATAAATGCAAGGCTTAGAGTACATGTTAACACAAACTGTGTTTTGTTTCACACTGCATCAGACCAGAAAAACACCATATTATATCACCACACTCCCTCACTGATCATCTAATTCACGGCCACGATCTTGCCCCCAAAATTAATGTAAATGTCCTAGCTAAAAGCAAAAATACTTCATGTAGCAGTATCATGCTTTTCTTTGATCTTCTCTTTGTTATCATTCATTTTTCTCTCTCTCACGAAAAAGTTTCTGTTTCAAAATCTACAGAAACTTGGAAATAGTTTAAAGCATGAATTTAACAAGCTTTCTACCAAACACCAGTGGAAGCTGGAATAAGCTTGTTGTTCTCAGACTGAGCAACCTTTGTTCTGCCCTATTGACTTGTGTTTCAGTGAGCTTCTTAAAAGTCCACACTGATCAACTCTTTTGTAAAAAAAAGGGAAAAAAACACATAATCATGAAAAACATAGTTTTCTCTATATACTTCAACACATTGAGCTGACTGGCACACCTGGATGCAGCTAAGTTTTTAGTCAAAGTGGTAGGTATTGAAAACCATAACCAAGATACCATTGATTCAAAACAGATGGCTGCCACATCCACTATGAGTATGTAAGGACAGAGAATCACAACACAACTACAGAAATGATTTGATTAACAATATGTGTTGTTGCACTATATGTCTTCTTTCAATATTTCCAGCTCTGGTAATATTAATGAAAGAGGAGAGGAAAGGCAACAAGAACACATATCAATATGCCAAATTCATCCCAGGAGAGGCACTTTATTGAACTTCTAGTATATATTTTAACTGGAGCGACTCTTTTTTTCAGTCTACTCTGATACAATTCTTGAAAGAGCGCTTCTTTACACGTATTCTGCTACTGCGTTGATCCTATAAGACCTAACACACACCTCAAGTTCACCATTCTCTGCAGCATCATGGAGGGGGGTCCCTCCCCAGTTGTCAGTGACGATCTCCCCACCATGCAGCAGAAGCCAGCTGAGGACCTTTGCGTGACCACGACTGGCTGCAAAATGCATCGCCGTGGCTCCGTCACCATCTCTGTCTGTCAGGCTGATCTCCGTGAAACTCATCTGCAGGAAACGAGATGGAGGTTAATGCTTAGCAGTCATCAGAAAGATTTCAGCTGCTTTTGGTCCAGTTTTTGTGACTCCAGTAGTAAACGGTGGCTTTGGCACATTTTTCAAGCAAATGATGAAGGAAGATTTTGGTTAAAAGTTCAATTATGATGTGACTTCTGGTGATATCACAAGCTATTTTAGATATCACAAGCATATTATACTAATACTACTAATATTAAGTAATTTGCTTAATCATAAATATCAGTATTGTACCTTCACTTGTTCCGTTTAAAAAAAAACCCCACATTTAGCGGGGAAAAATTATTCCATTATTAGGACATGATCTACAGTGTTCTGATAGTCCAACGCACCAGCCAGACAATGACAGTGTTGTGGCCCATCTGGGAAGCAGCATGCAGAGGTGTCATCCCATCATTGGCTCGAATGTTCGGATCCGCTCCACAGTCTTTGACCAGGTATTGGACAACCTCCAGATGGCCTTCCTGGCAGGCCAGGTAGAGTGGTGTGGCACCATTTTTGGTTTGGGAGTTGACAAGGCTGTAGGAAAGTGAATCAGTAAGGAAAATGAAAGACTTCTGCATAAATAGAAAAATAAAAACCAAATTGGTGATAATACAGACCTGTAAAACCCTGTTTCAATGTTATGCTTTAATGTATCATGAAAAAAAAAAAAAAATCTGGTCCATACCAGGTTCTAAATTGGTTTAAAACAACCGCTGAAGAGCAACAACATGTGATATTTGACGTTATTTGTGTAACAAAAAAAGTCCAAACTCCAGAAGCAGTGTGAGAAAAGCCAAGTACACCACATGATTCAGTAGCTTTTAGCAAAAATGACATGAAGTGATGGTTTTCTGACATTGTTGTGAAGGAACTTTGCCCCACTCTTATTTACAGTATTGCTTTAGTTCATTGAGATTTGTGGGTATTTGATTGTATGCAGCTCTCTTAAGGTCCCACCACCGTATTTCAGTCAGGTGTTAATGACTGACCAATACATTCTGTTGTAGATTTGCTGATTTTTCATTTTAAATTGTATTTCAATTGTCACAAAGGCAAAAAACAAAACAAAAAAAATCTCTTTGTGGCAATTCTGACAAAAGATGGCAGTCTTTATACTGAAGAGAAGAAACCTGGCTGTGTCTGCTCCTTACAAGATGATGGGTGTGCACGTTATTTGCCAGCCAAAACATCAGTTTCGTCATGTGTGCACAGAGCACTCTATGAAAATAACCTGAAACAACACAAGCCTTTTCCTTTTAAATCTTCACATGTAAGCAATGGTATTAATCTAAAAAATTGAAAGTGTAGGCTGTAGTTAACAATTAGCTGGGACAGGAAAAGATACACTTGTCAGCATCAACATGCAGCTATTTTGAGAGCAGACAGCAGTGATGCACAGCCAGATCCTGCTCACCTTTATTACCCTTGGCTCCGCCTTCAATGCAAAACCTCATCTGATGCTTGTATCCCTTCTTGTCCCAGATCTTTATAGTCACAACGGGAGGTCAGAGAGTGAACAAACATATCTCCACTAAATCCTATAAGGTAGTGCTTTATTTGGACTCTGACAAATGAGCAAGGAGTCTCTTAAGAGGATTATCACTCCACTGGCTTTACCTGGCTTGCTTTGTGCTCGTCCAACAGTGCAAGTAGAAAAGACAAACTGAGTAGCCAGAGAGCAACAGAAGTTGAGTAAACTGAGAGGCAGAGCTTAAGTGGATGGTTGGTTCCTGCAGAGTCAAACACAAACCTGTCGTGCTTTCCCTTAAAAGGATTTGCCTCACTTAACGCCACATGTGAATGACAATCAGTCAGGTCCTATTCTGAGACAGGAAAAGTATATGCTAAGGAATAACTTAACCTTTGAAGATCAAAAAAGGAGGGCCTATTGGGTGACTGAGAAAAAAGTTCCAAGTAGAAAAAGTACATACTAAATATTTCAAAATAAGAAGGGGAAGTAATCTGCATTCCTGTCATCAGGAAATGGGCAGTCAAATTATTTATTCATGAGTGTAACAAAAGTGGGAACAATTGTATCTGCACACAGCCGTCCGTGTAGAAGAAAATGTCTATTTATCATTAATCATAGCTGAAAATCTTGATGGTTACCAGGCTAACAAAGCACAGTCTCCCTTTGTCACAACTCTTCAAAGTGAAGAGGCTTGAATTCTCTCTACCAAAGAAGCGGAAAACTGGTGTAGATTTCAAAGAGCTAAGAAAGTGCTTAGCCTTGTGTGACAACACAGCTAGCAAGTGGCACAAGGGACGCTACCTCGTCAGCCACTCATGTACACGGTAACAAAGACCAAGGTTATCTTCATTACTAGTAAAGTAATTGGTGTCACACTAATGGCCTTCTTGCTTGATAAAGCTTGTTACCCGCTCAGTGGTTTTTCCCATCTGAATAATGAAGAATATTGTGGACGAATGCATATGATTTATTTAGCTTCCCAACCTGTGAGTTCTTTGTATGAAATTGTATGTTTTTACATATTTCACAATGGAAATCTGATGGCACAATACTTAGCTCTAATCTGCACCTTTTCTATATACAGTAATTGACAGCACAGCCACAAAGGTATAACTGAAACAGAGATATAAACCAGCGGGAACATACAGGGATGTCTGATGTGGTTCTAAATATAAACAACACTTCTGGCTTATATCTTTAACTGACACTGTGCATGATGAAAACTGAATAAAATATACTTTGTTTGGCTTTGTAACCAAACATTATTCATGTTGAAATCTGTGAAAGTATTTATTGATTCACTTTAAGAAACACACTGCACAGATGTTATCCTGATGGCAGGTGTGCTACCTGCTTGATAAAGAAAGAAGCCTGAGAAAGAAAGCTGTGGTTCAGTTGCCCACTAATCTGAAGGTTTGATCCCCAACTGCAGTCTGTGAGATGACGTGACACTGGGCACCTGATTTATTTTTATCATCTGTGAATGAGAAAGTGAGTGTGGGCTGTAATTTAAGTGCTTTGAGTGGTCACTAAGACTAGAAAAGCACTACAAAAATGCAGCCTATTTACACGACTGCCCCTCAGTTTAAACCTGTTTTTATTAACGAGAGCAGAAAGTGGGTCTACTCAACATGTACCAAGACGTTATTAAGAAGATTAAAACAAAAAAAAAAAGTGCAGCTAAGCCACAGGCTGACTAAAAAACTCCACTGGCCTGTTTACCCTTTACTTTCTGTGTATCTGATCACGAATTCAAACAACATTATATTTAAACAAGTCAGAGACAGAATAAACACCGGTTTTGAGCTGCTACACCTGTTGGATTATAACAAATATGTTTTTCAGAGAAAAATGAGAGCGCGTACACATCTTTAGAAAACACACTTAATGTTCAATAATCTTATTAAGTACTATGGTCTAAATAAATGTTTAAACTAGTTATAATGTTCTGTCTTTTCTTATGTTTTTCAGCAGGGAGGTTTTCCCGTGCTCTTGATGCTCAGATCATCAGATACATGAGCGACACCCGACCCAACACAAGGTTATTTCTTGGAGGGAGAGGACATGCTTTGTTAATAGAAATGGGTTTACATTCTGGATTTCGCTAACCATTTCAGTCATAACCACTCCTGTTTCAGCAACTGTTACGCAACACACCTGCGAAAAGCAAGAAATAAACAAGCTGATTTGATAAAAGGAATCAAATAATTGATGCTTGTTCCTTCTGCATGTTTCCAGAGGAGGTTAAGGCGGCCACTTTTCTGGATTATCTTAATGCAGAAGTGCAACCTTTTCGACTGCATGTAGAAACTGTGGCACGGCCAAAGATCTTAAGCTGCACTAATAGATTGCATAACCTGTCTGTAGCCTCTCACGCTCACTCCCTCCTTCACCATCTCACATTCATTCACTCTTTTGTGTACTGAGGCTATCAGCAGAGACACAGCCCAGGAGGGTTTTCGTTTTCGTTTACTGGGACGTGAGTGGGGGTGAACTACCAATTTAGATGTGTATTGTGATGTGTATCTGGAAGTAAAGACGCTAATGTGTCACGGTCTGATTGCGCACCCAAACAATGATGTTTGTTGCCATTCAAAGGGGTGTGTTCTTGCTTTCATGAGTTCACGAGTATCAAGCTGATTTTTTTAAAGATTTAAGCTACATGTTATATCTATAAGGATGAATAACCAAAAACACACTATTTGTCAAACCTTATCCACATCGCATCATTTGCTGATAATTTGTCTGTTTTTTGGGGGACACTACAGACAACTGATGAACAGTATTTTGTAGTTTGTAACTGGCGTTAGGCCCTTAAACTACCAAATGACCTCCATAAATACTGATGACGATTTTAAAAAAGAAATTCCAAATTTGGATTCATAAGACGTGTTGTCACTAATTTGCAGTCTAGTTCTTGTGTAATATGCCATACCTCAGCCTTTTCTCCCTGTTTGCCTTCCTTAAGAACAGCTTATTGGCAGCCACAGAGACCATTTCTGATGAGGGTTTAGTGGACAGTAGATGGATTAACTGAAGGTCCCTGTGTCAGTTCCTTAAACTACTTCCTGTTCATTAGGGATATGATTTTTAGAATCTGTTCATTAGTTGTATGTAGTTTTTAAGGCCTGGCACTTCTTCTGTCTTTCACTTGTCTGGTTTCCTCAATTTTTTTCAGGACTTGTTGCATTTTCAGTTAAAAGCTCTTTGAGAATCGCCTTTCTGGTGCAGAAATACTAATTTATCCCTGTCAAACTGTGTTACGTTTGTTATTTTTCATAGATTCAACTAGAAATAGGAACAAATAATGTGACAGGAAACTACTAACAAAGTGCCTAAAGATACAATTAAAAACTGCTCCTTTGCTAAGTTGTTTGTTATGTGTAGACACAAAAATGGTTCATCTCTTGAGTTATGTACAGCTTTGATACTTGAATGATTCATATTTCAGTGTTAAGTGTCTTACAAAACAAAAAAGCAGCCAATCTCCAAAGAAAAATTAAAGGACGCTCAGCAAGCCTCAAAGACTATTGCTTGCAACTCCTTGGAGGCAAAGTACCAAGAAATGAGGTGTAGCTCAAGACTAGTAAGTATAGGGGGAAATACTCTATGAGGTCTTGTATAAAAATATTCACTCTTTTGATGTTGTATAAGGAGTTCTTTCCTAAACCTTAAACCCATTGGTTTATACTGATGAACAATGCTGTGAGAGTAAAAAGACCTCTTGTTCTGGTTGGTGTTGCTTGCTTACTATCTGTCAGTAAACAGAGAGAGTGGGTCTCTGTAGCCACTTTCTCATTATGTTGTACCATCATTAGGCTGTGACGATGTAACAGAAAGAGTCAGATTATCCTGGTGATTTTTTGCCTCTTAAAACTCATTAATACAAATTTGTAGCTTGTAATAAACCCTGAAACAACAATTTTATCTCTCGGCTGCAAAGTTGCAATCTAAACAATGCCCGAGGCTACTGCTTAGAGAGCAGCTTGTCTTTTCAGATGGATTTGTTTTCCTCATTATCTTATCACCAGTTGGAGCTACTGTGTGTCACCATGGTGATGGTGGTAAACAGCAACAGTGGGAGGGGTGATGGAGAAGAGTGAATGAAGCCCAGCTATCGGGGAGCTAACATGTCCATGAGACTCATTAAAATTTCAGATGGTATGCATCCATCTGGGGTGCAAACACACAATATTGGAGGGTCAATGCACAAGGCTCATGCTTGTCATTTTAAGTCAGTCTAGTTCTAGAAAAGAGTTTGGGTTAAAGTACTGAGCCATTATTTCATTTCTGTTTCTTTATGGTAGCAGTATGTAATTCTTACTGATAGTTGTTCAGATACAAGCACAAAGAATATCCTTTCACTGAGCAGTTAATGTTTTCTGTTTTATAACTTTTATAGTATGTCAAGTAATAATAGAGCTAGTGATGGCTACAGCAATAAACAAACCAAACGACAGTCATGTGATTGAGCACCTAATCCATGTATGTGGCTCAGGGATGTGTTAACTAACAGTCGTACGTGTTAGCTAAATGCATCTGACACGAGTGCTAAGGCAAACTTTGATTGTAAAATGACGACTGATTTCTTTAAAAGAAGAAGAAGTAGAAACTATACAGACACACACACACACATACACACACATATATATATATATATATATATATATGTATATATATATATATATATATATATATATATATATATATATATATATATATATATATATATATATATATATACATATATATATATATGTGTGTGTGTGTATCAACATGTATAAAAGATGTTATCTGGTTTTGCTGCTGCAAAGAACTCAACCAATGACTCCCTCATCATGGCACTAATGCAGTGGTTATGAGCAAATATTATCTCTGGCACAGATGGGTCTGACACTGCACTGATTAGGGTAAAATTCATTAGGAGGCAATCACCCATGCACATATGCACACATATCTTACAATTACTGGTCAATTAACTGTTCTATAGGCTGGTGTTGTATTTAAAACCTGTAATGGTGCTGTCCATGTCTTACCTCAGTAGGACTTGTCTTGTTAAATAAAACAACATTTAAAAAAATTATATAAGTTAATGCTAGTTACATATTCACAAATGTGCTGTTTTTCTTGGACTTCAGGTATTAGGAAATCCAATATTTAGGACTTTTGCACTGGTGTTGTTAATTGATTAATCAAGAAAATAATCTGATGATTAATTAATTATCAAAACACGTTTTTTTTCTTGCAGTTTACCATCTTTTTAAAATATGTACAATACAATATATACTTAAAATGCAGCTATATGAAGCATGAATGGTGCAGTAGTGTGCAGTATTTTGGGAAAGTTAAACCACCAAGAGGTTTTTTTTCCCTTTGTTTTCAAAACAATATATGAGCATTTACATTATAATAGGTAGCATTTAGTATCAGGTATCAAATTAAATCTTTAAGTTCAAGTTACTTCACACTAGTGCCAAGTTGTACTCTACAGACTGTGAGTGAAAGTTGGTGTTTTCGGCTATTTCTGTAGCAGACTTAAACATTTTAAACCTCGGAAAAGAAATAAGAGTTGATGTGCTAACCTTAGTAAATCACAGTACGTCATTTATCAGCGGCAGACTTTCTAAGTGGTCTTACTGAGTCTGAAACCTGAATCTGTGGAATTGATCTACTGTTACATATTTCAGATACAACAGCCCTATGCATTAACTTTCTGTTTTATATTCTTGAACATTTGATTGGATATGCAGTTAAGAAAGTGAACTGCAATTTGTATACATATCGCAGTCCATATGCCCCTCCCTAATTTAAATACAATATTATAGAATTTTTGTTGAGCATTTTAAAATTTAGGTGGTGGCACCCGACTTGCTTTTAGAGATTTTGTTCTAAATAAAGGCATCTGTAGTTCCTGCTCAAAACATTAACTGAAATCCTACAAGTTACCAAAATATATGACTATCAATCAACAGCAGGATGAAGACAAAATTATGAAGACAATATCATGTTGCTCTTACTTTGGGCTGTGCCCCAATAACAGTCGGAGAGAGGGCAAGTCTCCCTTGGCAGCAGCATAGTGAACAGGCAGGGCACCTGTATCGGTGGGGGTCCCAGGGTCCACCTCACCATCCTTCAGCAGCCAATCGGTGATCTCATGGTGACTGAAGCGGGATGCGAGATGAAGAACAGTGGCACCAGAACTGTCCCTGGCCTGTAAAGCAAACAAATAAGGAACACGCTGAACTAGTGAGTCCTGTAATCCCTCCTTTTAAAATAACTGTGACCAACTGTCAGCCTGACTTTGCATTATAAAATGATGATTTGATAACTAATTTAATTTGAACTGGTTACTTGTTTTTCCAGAAAACAATAACCTCCAGCAAATAGTTGATACCCATACTTTTTTCTAGCCACTTTTACTGGCTACAAAGTATAGTGTACTGTTCACTGTTACGGGAAGGGGAATCAATTTTTATTTTCTGAAATAAGTAAAAAACCTTCACAACTTACCACAGTAGCAAGAATATCAAGCACAGAATTGCTCTCAGTGCTATAAAACAATTAGCTTTAACAAGAGGCAGACCAATAGCTAACACAGAAAACCTAAAAGACCAAACTTGTGTGGTCCTTGAACAGACATGTCATCTGTTAACATCTTACTAACACAGATGCTTAGGTCTGAGGTAGTGCACTGGTACAGACTAATGGTGTTAGCATCAAGTAGACTCATGATCACAGTTTCGTAACACAAACAAGAAAAAAAAGAAAACAAAAGTGAAAGCCAGCATTAACCACTCAAGTGTACTGAGAGTTTTGACTACATACCAGCCATGTTACCACTTCATCTGTGGGCACTCTTTGTCACTTGAAGATGGAGTGCTTATGACTGTTCTTCACGTGGATAACTTAATACTGCAGGGTTGTAGGACTGTGTTGTACTCATAATAACATAATATGAATTTGTCACTTTGTCAGTTTCACTTTTACCTCTGCTCAAGAAGGTGAAGATAAATGAGACCCATGTGGGTGAGTCAAAGCAAAGCTCCTCCTCCTCCTCATTATCATATTGGTTACATAGGTAAAGTCTAAATCTGAATTTCCTTTTAAGGGCACAAATGATGCACATCTGTGTATCTTTCTGGAATATGCAGTACACTACAAAGAAAATATACAAGAATAATTTTTATGTGTTTATACATTTAAGTGTTGTAAATTGGGGCCACGCCAAACTGTAAATCTGTATCTTGATATCTGTATTTCATGAGAAATTATACATAAGGCAAAGCTCAGCTTCAATTTGAAAAGACTTATATCAACATAGAATAACCTTTACAAGGTGTCCACATTTTGGGATTTAAATAGTAAAAGGCAAATCGATTTAAGAATAATCTGAGATTCAAATAAAGCAAAAATATGCCCTAAGATCATTCTCGAGTGGATTTTGCACGTCCTCACAAGTTTTCTGCTCCTGTTTTCATATTTTTTTTTAATAGAAGTCTAATTTTTATTTTTGCAAGGCATCTTTGATACCTTTTTGATAGAGTTGTGCTTTTTGAGTCTCATCATTTTGGGGGTCCAGTGGTTTCTTAAGTGACACTGTCTACACTTTACTCTTAATATCATCAGAAAACTCCACATGAGTCTAAATGTCAACAGACTAACCTCCATCAGCTCTTATGTGTATCAGCACTAAAAAGACACGCAGCTGCCCAAGAACTGTGTTAAGAGGGATAGAAAACTCCTCAAACAGGCCTTTGAGTATTGATTAAACCTCCACAAATTAAAGCTGAGAGATTTAATGTATTACCTAAGAAGAAAAGACGAGAAACCCACTGAATACTTATGGTATGGATTATATTATTGTGTTGGAGCTTTTACTATGACTCCTTCCCAGGTGAAAAAACGCCATGCGCACAAATAGGAACAATAAAAGGTTGAAAAGGTTAATAAGATTTATTTCATCATGTGAAACTTCAATCACAATCCTTACAGCACCAAACACCACCCCTCATTATAATATCAAACTACACTGTCATTATGTGTTTCTTTTTGTGCCTTTTGTGAGTCACTGTTTTTACTGTACAGGAGATATTGGATTTGCAAATCCAGTTTTGCATACTTTATTACCATAGAAACATGACATAAGACTGAAAACTAGGTTTTTAGTCTTAAATTTTATTTTTTTTTAAAAGTCAAATTTTCTGTGTACTTACTTTACTTCTGGTATTTAATGTAATTTCTTTCATACCTACAACAGTGTTTGAATTTGTTGCATTTTACTGTCTTACCAAAACAATATGAAAACAACTTTCAGGGCCTTGTGAAAGAGGAAGGTCCCTTTTTGAAAAAGACCAGTGGGTTTTTAAACCTTCTGCTTTTATAGTCAAAACCTTGAAGATTACAAGAGAATTAACAACATCATCAGGACATTTAGAGCACACCAAATGGACTTGGGAGCAAAATACCTGACAGTGACACAAAACACCCCACAAACCCCACAGAAAGTAATGTTAAAATAAAAGCTTAAGGACTTTATTCCTAAGGAGAGGGATTTTAATGTGTATGTTAGGAAATAACGTGTAGGTTTAAGACACTATATTATACAGATATAATGTGCTTTAAGGAGGAGAGCTGATTCAAATGGGGGTTGGAGTAGGCTCCACAGATGAGAAATGACAGCCAAGTCGGATGAAGCAGAGTTAGGCTACTGTCTGCTACACTTTTAGACCGATCCAGCTACAACTGTAGTAACTCACCTCTGGCCGACATCCACCTTGGGTCAGTAGCCACTGTAGGCATGCCAGGTTGCCTGTTGCTGCTGCGTCGTGCGCCGGGCTTGCCCCGTTATTTGCCACACAATCGCCCGGCAGCCCTGCCTCCTCCACCAAAAACCGCAGGCAGGCTAACTTCCCCGCCCGGGCTGCGTGGTGGACGGGCGAAGCTCCCAGCGCATCCTTGACGTCGCTGGTCAGCGCATTTGCCGCTAATTGCACTTTTAAAGTCTGCACGTCCCCCTGCCTTGCGGCCAGCAGGGTCTTGTCACCCTCCACCACCATGACTGCTGAATTTTGCGCGACTCCTTCCCTCCTTTGGTTGCCTCCGTTGACCCGATCACCGTGCAGATAGTGCGGATAGGGTCAGAGTTGTATTTATAAATGAGTGGATCATGTCAGTAGCCGGGTTAATTTTGGGGTGGGGTGTTGGTGGGAGAGACGCTCGGTTATCGCTCCATGGGTCTTCCCAAAGCGCTGTTCAAACGCAAGATCCCTTTTTGTTTTCCAGGTAGTGCAATATTTACATGCTGAAATAAAACTTCATACCCGACTGACAAACTAACCTCTTTCTTAGGCTTTGTCTGGCCCGACGTTGTAGCTCAGTAGGTTATCCGCTGTCTGTCTCCAATAGCATCCACCTGTTGCACAAGTTGTGTTCTGGGTTACCAGCCGGTCTAAACTATCATTTCCCCCCAAATTAGTTTATTAACCTTTTTTTTGCTGCTGAATAACTATCGCGTATCATGCGCCCCAGGGAATATTCCGCTGTGTTTTTCTTCCTATAGCAGATGGCGACATGGGACTCAGCGCCTGTTAAATAATCCATCAGGGGGAGGATCACTGAGCCTGTTACAGGTTGCTGCTTTCTGGAAATCGGCTCAGAAATTAAAGGAGCAGTACGTACATGCTACTTACAACTCTGGATATACATTAATTATGCTGCTGGGGTGACGGTGCTCGTCGCTGCCAGTCAAAATAGACCCACAAGGAAACATTAATTCAGCAATGGACTTTTTGAACACACCCCAGATCCTGTTTGCAAACAGCATTAATATTACATGTGGCAGTGAAATCAGCATCACAGGACCCGAGCATACTTTTGCACACTCCAGAGGTCCATCTAGTGGCCTTTCGCAGGAGTGTAACAACCCCCCACCCCAAAAAACAAAAACAAAAAACAAAACCTTTTTTGTTGTTTTTCTGTTGGGTGAGCACATAACCACGCTGTAGAAATTCGCAAGTAAGCTGCCACTAGACCTGCTTTTTCCTTTTTTCAAATGTTACTCTTGAACACATACGACTTTTTTTTCTTCACCAAGCCAATATGTCCCAATAAAAGTCGGTTCCTCACTGAGATGAAAAACAAAAGTAACTATATTGATTGTCATTATAGACCGCATGTTAATACGTCAACTGGAAATAGTTATACATCTTAAATGGTGCCAGATTAAAAGACGAACAAGTTATTTCTGAGGAATAAAAACGTGATGTTGAAACAGGATAAATCATGAGAAGTAGTCCTAAACCGCTGCTCAATGATCGTTTATGCATTTTAGTGCATTTACGCCAGTGGTGTGTGTTTCATTGTTTGGGTGCCAGACATGAAATAAAATAGCTTAAGTTAACATTCCCTTAATCAACTACAACAAAATGCTGCTTGCAAGCTATCCAACAGCAAGATAAGTCACAGATGCAGGACTCTTTAAAAAAAAAAGTTTCATCTTTTAGATTTGGAGAAAGTAAATATTCATCAATATGAAACGTATAGTGCAAGATTGCAAAAGCAGTTTTATGATTTTTTTTTATTTAATTTTTTTTTTTTTGCATTACATATAAGAATGCAAATTTGTCTTCCAGCGATGCTGAAGTCCAACCTACGTGCACTTTATGGAGAAAACCCACTGAGCCACACCTTTGTGCTCACACACACACACACACACACACGCACACGCACACGCACACATCTTTGAATTCATGTGTGTTCAGTGTCTAATCAAGTACCTAGCCACGCACTCTGATTTTGCAAATATTTGTGAAACAATGGGTCTTTCTGGAGCACGATTAGTGACAGGATGCCATTGAAATGTCTTGATGTTTCCCCCTATGGAAGATGTTCCACGATCAACTAATTGTAAGTGGTTTTACTGAAAATTTGACGGAACTTCAGCAACTAAGACAAAGTTTCAGACCAAGTAAAGTTATGGAGCAGCTGGGGTCGCCGAGTACTGAGGCGCATATTGAGTAAAAGTCTCCAAAGCTCTACTGACCCAATAACTGCAGGGCTGCGAACCTGCTCCGGCATTACAGTAAGGACAAAAACTGTACAGGGAGCTCAATGGCATGGGCTGAGCAGCTCCTGTAGGTGTAATGTTCAGTACTCTTGTCCATATAGTGCAAAAGCTACCTACTTTAAACGTTTAGCAGCTATACCTGCGGAAGGTATAGAAGCACATGTTGGTGAGCATTATCTTCTACGTGGCCTTACTGACAGTTTTAACAAAAGTTTCAAAGGTCAAGTTTCAATGCAAATGATGCAGATAGGCTGTCTGTATTTCCATGAACATATTGCAACGAACTGTAATACATTTCACAACCAAACGGTGGCAGGAAAGCCTCGTATTCTGCAGCTTAACTCCACCTGGAACAGGTGTTGATACCTCAAGTTATTTGAAAAATTACAAATTTAAATAAGCTTGCACACCGGAAGACTCAGATAACATGTCTTAAAAACGACAAATTTGAAAGTCTTCATTTTTATCTCAAAAAATAAGCAAAACTCAGCAATATGCTCCCCTAACTGCTTTGTAAACATACAGCCTTGGTATACACTGCCAGAGCAGGATTCAAACAAGACTATGCTATAGTTACAGCCTAAGACTAGGGTATTTAAATGATTAGATGTGGGGCAAATTTTGAAAAATAATGAAGCTTCACACCAGGTTAACTTTCTGCCAGACTAACTTGATTGATTTTTCCGCTCAGGCAACTTCTGCGGCATGCGGGTGGTTTCACTCCGGAGTATTCGGAGGAGGTGGTGGCGGGGGGCGGGGTATGAGCGAGTCTCGTGCTCGGCGCGTGCCTCTTCGGCCCATCTGTCTCACAGGTCCAACTGTCATGGACACCGCGCGCCAATTTGAGGGGGGGAATTCCCACGAGCGTGCTAACTACAATTCCCCAGAGGAAATGGACAGTAATAACTCTCAAACAGGCTGGAGATAAACGAGGGGGGAGGAGAGGTCATTTAACCTAGAAGATTTTTTAGCTCAGTCTAAAGTACATATATGTGGAACAAGTCCGTTAGCTCGGAAGCAAAGCACATTGTGGTCGTTTTATGGGCACTATTAAATCTTCGCACATTTCCATACGCTAGCACTGTTTGTTTATTTTCAGACACACTGCCCTGACTCACAGGAAAAAAAATAATGACCTTCAACTGAATATAACCTCAGCTGAATCTGAATAAAGTTTATTTTTTATTTATCACGAGACCCACAGTTTCAAAAACTGTCGACCTTTTTATAGTAGAGTATTCAACTTCTAGCTACTCACTAAAATTGGATTGTCCGTTTATTAAATACGGTATAGATTATTTGACTGCCACACTAATCCCATCTCCTTGTTTTGGGCTTATTATTTCCCACTTTGGTATGTGGACTCTAGACGTGAAAGACGGGGTACTTTTGTGCTGCAGCTGTAGCTTTTGATGATCGGTCTAACACAGGGTTTAATCAAGTGTAGGAAATTGTGGAGTCTTTTCCCAGACTGTTAAAAGACATTCCAACAACCTCAACCAGTGAGGAGCCAAATCCCCATTGAACTGGAAAGAAGCTGCCAACGGTTTTCCCCTCCCTCAGAGCCTGGGAAAGCTGGGATATTTCTTGCACGCGTCAGAAGTGCGACAGTTATTCAAATTGGACTCGATTATTCAGAGCGTGGGCCCCATCTAACCTATTGTGTGTTCACATCTGCTGCTGCGCGGGAACATTTAAATGAGATATTCTCTACCAAGTTCAAACCAACCTCTTGTAACCCAACAACTGAAAATTCAGTATTTCTGACACAATAAGATCCCAAAATAATCTAGACGTGAGAGTTTACTGTGGTCAGTGACTGCCACAAATAGTACACTTGTTTTTTGTTGTTGTTTTTTTTTATTAAAAAAAGGGGGGGGGGGGAATCCTCTATAAATACTGGAAATTGTAACTTTAGCTTGACCATTTTAACCTACTGACGATAAATGCGTTATCATCTTTATTAAAGCCACCATATATTCATTCAGTTTTCAGTCTCAGTTTATCGTGTGAGGAGGCACAGTTTTGAAAACCCGTTTATAACTAGGCTATATGCCAGAGTAATAGCTCCCTGTCCAGCCTGCTGGTCGACGCGTGCCACAGAGGAATTGCTTTGGATTGGGTAAACTCGGGCGCGTGCAGGGAAGGGGCCTCCGGTGTGCAGCAGGGCATGCTCAACCACAGACACAGGTGTGCCTTTATCATCATCGTGTCAAATCTAAAATTCCCAAACAAACAACATAATTATGTAATATTAAAAAACCCCACAAAAGGACTGCGGTAAGATTACTGTTCATAAAAAAGACACCAGACACCAAAAATAAACTTTATTTGCTGAAAGAAGACCAACACACAAAACGAGGAAAATACTTTATTCTTTTCCATTCTCCCATCCCCAAATGCTTTCTTTCTTTCTTTCTTTCTTTCTTTCTTTCTTTCTTTCTTTCTTTCTTTCTTTCTTTCTTTCTTTCTTCTCGGTTTGACTGACATATTCTTGAAATTGATACAATGCATAGATTGAATTACTATTGTAATGAGGAATAGAGCATACTCCAGAGATTTAAATTAACAACAACCCTTTTGTATTTGTAGCTGCAATTTTTTTTGTATAGGCCTATATTAATAAAAACTTCAGTTTTCTGCAGCTTAAGTCGGTATGACAACATATATTTAGAAAATATGAACATTTGTGCTCTAAAGACATAAAGTATGTAATTCCTCTATAATGTTCCTATTTTTAATCTAAATATGAGTGCACCTGCAGTTTGAACATATATAAATGAGTTTTTACTTTTTAACATCTGCGGTTGAGCGCAGATTTTGTGTAAAATTATACCTTTTTCCTCTCAGACTAATAAACTCCAGGCTTGTAAGACCCTAAAAGATAATCTGCATTTTTTATTATAGTAATAGTTATTGAATAATTTGCATTATTATGATACCTGGAACAATGCACTTTTAGAAATATTAAGCATACGGCATTATTGACAAGTCCTACCATCATATTGCTAAAGTTCCTTTCTTTAAACTTCCTTTACTGTTGTTCTCACAGCCTTTGAGACAAAACGTAGACGTCTTGTGTCCCCTTGAACTTACCCTGCAGCCGTGATGTCTGCTCCACAGCGACCCAGTCATCCGTGAGCTGCAGTGAGAATATCTGCGGTCAGAGTTTCTCACACTCAGGGTCATTAGTGCCGGACAGAAACAGGACAACTAATTTGACAAGACAGGCGTTTTAACAATGCAACATCTGCAGCAAAAAAAATCAAAAAGGCCTTAGCAGCACTCTGATGCTCTAGTGATAAAAGTCGAATAAAAAGACAAGCTTATTTTCAAAGTTAAGCTCAGCTATATTATTCTGCTGCAGATAAACATAATTGGACTAACTCAAAAGATGGACTCCCAGTGTTCCCTTTGTAAGCATTGTTAAAGATAATCTACAATACTGTAAAACCCCATGGTCACGTGTTATAGCAGCTTTAGTTACAGGTGCCATATCAGCTTGTTGGCCAAACACTACAGCGCAAACAACATAGTCTACTTCAAATTGTGACACCAAATATCTCAAATATATACATCCATTATAATAAAAGAGCAGCAGACAAATGTTATTATAAATAGCTGAGCTCTCCTACAAAAAGCAACACTACTACACTGTATCTAACCTTTATCTATATATTTTGTAATCAGAAAGGGTATGATGCCGTTTAAATTAAAAGTGAAAAACATACCACGTGTGACACGCCGATCCTGTGCTCGTGGATCAAGTCCCGTGTAGTCAGTCTGATGGCTAAGGTTGTATTGAGCGCCCTTTTAGAACACGAGATTTGGAGGCTCACTGACAGAGACGCTTCTGTCTGTGGGCGGGCACCCCTGCAGACCACGCCCACTCACTGGTTGAAGGACTGTGCAGGAACTTATAATAGTACAGAAAAATAATATAACATAAAATGAAATAAAAATAGAAAACAGCAACAAGATTAAATGTTTTACAGTTCTCTGAAGTTGAACCCAGTTTGGTTTTAATGTTCTGCGCTGGACTGCGAGCTAAAGTCTCATCAGTTTGACTATAAGGGGAGCATTTCAATAGTGTACTAATTTGCTTTTGCATTCTGAAAATAAAGAAACGCAGAAGAATCGTTTCGAGCGTTTTCGCCTTTTGTTGTTATTTTTTAAGCTATTTTTTCTTGTTTATTATTCTCTGCGGAAATAATAAATGGCAAATCAAATAAAGACTTTTAAGAACATAAAGAAACCCCTGGTAAAGACCACTTCTCTATTTCGGGCACTGCTGTAGTAAAAATGATTTTTTTTCTGCGTTTTTTTTCGTGATTAACTGCCCACTTCTAGATTTCCCTTTGGGCAGCTCTTAATGGCCCCTGTGTCTGTGTAACTTCAAAAATAATGTATCGAAGCAGGAAGCCATCTGGTGCCTTTGTTCTCTTGGCTCGTGCTGTTCTCGTGCCCCTGATACGGCTGCACAATGGATTCCCCTCAATCAGAAATCCAATATTCAAAAACCCCGCCACCACGCCGCATGTCCTGCCTGTCCAATGCCTGCCTCGAAGCTGCTGGCTTTTCTTATCCACACTATACTTCACTATTTACTAAAGAATTAAGAAAGACACAGTCTTGAAGTTACAGCTAGGTCTTCTATATACTATAGGACATACATATGACATGTCACTGACGCACAATTGAGTTTTTGTGTGCTGGTGCATTGAAGTGGGTGAAAGAAAAGTGTGTCAGAGCTGGAAACGTCAGCTATTGGCGGAGAAGCCAATGAGACGCTGTAAGTTTACCTATGTCAACTTTGAAGAGCAAAACAAATGTGCGTCACCAGATGTGTGCTTGGAGCTTGGCTTTTGGCTTTGTTAGGCTTCTTTGGATATTCAAATCCTGTCTGAGCCATCCATTTGGTTTGGGCAATGCGCAATTACACGAAAATATCTCCCCGCCTCTGAAACCAAAGACGCTAGGCTTGCTGTTTTGCACTGCAATAGATTTCATTTTAAAGAGGGCACAGCTAAATAATAATAATAAAATAAATTAATAAATAAGTCGTTACAGTTAATAAATCGACATTAACTACTGGCTCAATGCAATCATAGCTGCTCTTTCATTCAGTTGGTTTATTTATATTTCATCCTTTTGTCTTTTGTCAGGAGTGAAGCAACATGACATTATGGACTTATTCTTATGTGCAAACACAGTTTTAACCATCATTCCATTGTGTAAAAAAATAATACATTCTGTGCACTGATAACAGTGGCAATAGCAATAAAATAACGCTCATAGCATAATATTTGACTAGAAAATAGCTAAAATGATTTATTATCATGTTTAATTGTAGATTTTGATATTCACAGTTAACATCTGAAATAAATAAAGAGCCAATATAACAGTTTGATGGGGCTGATTTCTTATTATTTGATAGTGGTGTTTTAATTAGAGAGGTTAGTTTAAGTTCAAATAAAAATATAAGAATATCCACCTTTTGTCTCCTATAGCACGTGACCTGGGGGGACGCTCAGGGGACAGATTCAGTGACGTCAAATGGTCGTCGTGCATGGTAAAAAAAAAGTTTGGATTTTCCCCAATCCGCAGATGCCTTATGAAAACGGCGTTGGTTTAAGCGTGGGGAGCTTGTTGGCACATTGTAATAAGTGTTTGTTTGCGTCCCCAGATGATAAAATGTGACATCAGTGCTTTGACGACATCTATAAAAACAACGCTGGTGCTATGTAAAAACATTAGCATACGCATATTACGCGCACTGTCCCCACATCTGATGCTAAAAAAAGCGTCATTTCTTTTATTACACAAACAAAGCTGTTTACTATTTGTGGAGGGACACACAGACCGATTAACAAAGTGAAATGAGACTTTAGTATACTCTAATATAATCTAATAATGATCTTAGTATAATTTCCTTTTCTGTGTGTGTCTGCTTTGAAGATGAAATAGGGGCAAGGAAGTTTGGATGGTTTATGTATTTGATGATCTGAAACATGTGATACATGCAAAAATAATAAAAAATAAATTAAATAAAAAGCTTTTTCCACACACAGAGAGCAATGTGTTATGGATTGTCAGGTCTGGATTGATGAATGCACAGACAGAATCAGACACCAAACCATAACTTTAACCTGTCAAATGTTTTTACTTTACATGTTTCAGCAATGTGGACATTAGCAGTATCAGAAAAAGTACCAGAAAAAAGGATACCCTTGCAACATCTCAAAGGTGTTGAATCCCACGTCCTGGTCTGCTCTGTTCTTTGGAGATCAGTGATCATGTTGCTGTCTTGCTGTCTACCATGTTGTTGAACTAAAAAAAAAAGACACAAGATTCCTTCCAGGAATTGTTTTTGATTTTGGGAGATGCCTCTTTTGATTTATACCCAGGATGCTATTTCTTAGAAATCAATGCAGCGTGTACTATACAGACACATTAGAATGTCGGATATTTTCTAAATGTAATTTTTTTGCAGTCTTTTCATCTCCACCACTTGAGAGAGAGACCCAGGCACACTATGTCTAGGGGATTTTACACTCAACCAGCCATCAAGAGGAGACTGTTGGATTTCTCATTTTTGTAAAGTCTTGACTTTACTTTGTCAGCTTCTCAGAGATTACATACTGCATATTCTCCCAAGACCCCGGAATTTGTTCTTCTCCTCTATGAAGGACATGAGTCTGAAACTTTTACATCAAATAGAATTTATGCAATATATCTTAGTCCTACTGTAGAGTCACTAGGACATCTTGGGCTTTGTATTGATGCCACATTTGTGGGGGTTGGGCAAACAGAGCCCTTTCTTTTCAAAATGACAGGCATTACAGCGTCCACATTTTATGGCCAAGGAAGCCCAAGTGATACAATATTAAGATTCTATTGGTAAAACTCAAATAGTTTCTTGAATATCATATTTTTTTTTATTTTCAATTTGATAGGATTTCAACAATTTGCAGTAAAGTAAGACTTTAAAATAAAGCTTTTATTCAGTGTTCTTCGCATTAGACCAGAGGACTTATGAATACCCATTCAATTCAATTCAATTCAATTCAATTCAATTCAATTCAATTCAATTCAATTCAATTCAATTCAATTCAGTTCAGTTCAATTCAATTCAATTCAATTCAATTCAATTCAATTCAGTTTTATTTATATAGCACCAAATTAAAACAATGGTTGCCTCAAGGTGCTTTATATTCTAAGGTAAAGACCCTACAATAATATAGAGAAAAAGAAATACAGAGAAAACTCAACTATCAGATGAACCCCTATGAAAAAGCACTTAGTGACACTGGGAAGGAAAAACTCCTTTTTAACAAAAAGAAACCTCCAGGCTCAGGGAGGGGCGGCCATTTGCTGCTACAAGAGTATTGTTTGATACAATTAAGAACATTTTCTCTCCTGATATTCCTCATGTACCAGTCTATACTAAATCTGATTGTAATGACTTTTTAAATTATTTTGTTGATAAGGTCGCTGCCGTCAGGTCAAATATTTCTCCATCATCCTCCCAGTATCACACTGACACTTTGCTTACCTCTGATACCTGGTCCTCTTTTACTCCTGTTACCTTACAGGACATCAGTGCCTTGCTTGGTCATATGAAACTGACTTCAAGCCACCTTGATGTACTTCCTCCATCATTTTTCATTAGTGTGTTTGACTCTATTGGCCTCTGTATTCTGGAAATAATTAATACTTCTCTTTATACTGGCTCAGTTCCCAGCTATTTTAAACAAGCTATTGTTGACCCAATATTAAAGAAAACAAATTTGGACCCATCTCTTCCAAGCAGTTACAGGCCAATATCACAGTTACCATTGGTGTCAAAGATATTGGAAAAAACGGTTGCAGAACAACTTAACAACTTTTTGGAAAAGAATGATGTTCTGCACATTTTCCGCTCTGATTTCTGCAAATTGCACTCCACTGAAACCGCTTTACTTAAAGAGTCTAGTGACATTCTGATGGCAGCAGACTCTGGAGAGCACTCCATTCTGGTTATGTTGGATCTCACCTCTGCTTTTGATACTGTTGATCACAGCATCATGATGAAGGACTTGTTTGGGATTACTGGTGTTGTTTTAAAATGATTTATGTTGTATCTATCTAAGAGATCTTTTACTGTTTGTATGAATCATGTGTTGTCTGAAACATTAGTTCTGCCTTCTGGGGTACCTCAAGGATCTGTTTTAGGTCCGACTCTCTTTTTGCTGTATATACTCCCTAGGCCAAATTATCAAACGTTACAATAATATTTCTTATCATCTCTATGCTGATGACATTCAGTTATACTGTTCTTTCAAAACCTCTGAGTTTTATAAATTGTCGTGTTTAAATAAGTGTCTGTCAGAAATCAAACAATGGTTAAATGACAGCTTCCTCCAGTTAAATGCAGATAAAACAGAAACCTTGATTATTGCACCTCAGAAATTAAGCAGCATATCAGTTTTTTAGACCCTTCATTTCAGCCGAGTCTCAGAAACTTAGGTGTTATATTTGACAGTTCAATGTCTCTTGAGAAACACTTTAAACAACTTTTCCGGAACTGTTTTTATCATCTAAGAAACATTTCTAAACTCAGACTACTGGTGTCAAAGGCAGAACTTGAGATGATTACTCATGCTTTTATCTCTTCTCGTTTGGAATATTGTAATAGTCTTTTTACTGGTCTCAATAAATCAGCTCTGGATCGCCTTCAGACTGTACAGAATGCCGCGGCAAGACTTTTAACTGGCACAAACAAGAGCTCGCACATTACTCCAGTTTTGGCTTCTCTTCACTGGTTGCCAGTAAATTTTAGGGTTCATTTTAAAATTTTAGTTGTAACTTTTAGAGCTCTGCACGGTGAAGCTCCCCAGTATATCTCTGACCTGTTGAAACCTCATGCTTCATTCCGAGCACTTAGATCGTCAGGTCAGAGGTTACTGGTTGTCCCATGTACTAGGTTTAAAACACGTGGGGATTGGGCTTTTCAGGCACTGGCACCAAGGTTGTGGAACTCTCTGCCGTTGTATTTACGCTGTCTGGATTACACTGACTCCTTTAAAAAGCAGCTAAAGACATTTTTATACAAAAGAGCTTTTAATTAATTTTTTCACTGTTTTATATTATTTTATTTGTATTTCTGATTTTACTGTGAAGCACTTTGTGATTTTTATCTGTGAAATGTGCTATATAAATAAATTTTACTTACTTACTTACTACAAGTTGGTGGTGATAAGAAGCAGTGTGTAAGCTAGGGCTCTGAAGTTTTTTTCATAACAATATGTTGAAGGGAAAATAGGAGCCTTTTCAGTTGAATTCAACTCTATTGAAATTGGGTTGAAAGACTTTTTTAACAAGAAACCCAAACAACATTAGCACAAACACACAATCTGAAGGATCTCTGATTACATCAGACAGTAGTTATGCAACCAGGATTTTAAAAATGTCAAAACATGTAAACCAGAAACACAAACCAAAGGAAAGTGCTCATCTCTTAAAGCTGAAAGCATTATTCATCATATCTGTGTATATGGCATAACTGGGATACCCTAGGACTGGAATAAAAGTTAATTGACAATTCACTGTGCCATCCACAAATGTGCATATTAAAGCTTAATGATGCAAGAAGAAGCTATGCAAAGAACATAATCCAGAAATGCTGCCATCTTCTCTGAGTTGAACCTCATTTAAAATTAACTCCGGCAAAGTAGAAAATTCTTCTGTGGTCAGACAAATCTGAATTTGAAATCTATCCAGCTTGTTATCAGTACTCATTTCAAAAGTCTGCATAATGCTGATGATGGTATAAGGGTGCACTGTGCATTTGGAAAGGCACCATCAGTTGTGAAAGATGTACATGCAAGCTCTAGAGCAACATATTCTCCAATCCAGAAGAAGCCTTCTTTAAGGAAGGCTTCACATATTTCAGCAAGACAATGCCTTACCACATGCAGCATCTATTACAACAGAATGGCTTTGTACTTGAAGAGTCCAGGTGCTGAACTATCATGCAGGCAGTCCAGATTTTTCACTAATGGAAAGCATTTGGAGCATCATGAAATGATAAGCATGACAAAGTAGACACAGGACTCCTGAGAACCTAAAACATTATATCAGACAAGACTGGGACAACACTGCTTTCCCAGGTGTTCAGCAGCTTTTTTTCCTTAGTTCCCAGATGTTTACAGACTGTTGCTCAAAGAAGAGTGGATACTACACAGTGGTAAACTGTGACAACGGTTTTGAGATGTTTTGCTTCAATCAATTTTAAAACGATTAAATATTTTTCTTAAATTGATACATGTTCCAAATGTAAAGATTTGAGTTTTAAAATGTAGGTTTATGAGATCTGCAGATCATTGCATTCTGTTCTTATTTACTTTTTACACAGCTTCCCAATTTTTGAAACTGAGTTACCTTCATTGTCTATGCTATTGTCTCGCATCCCTAAGGTGTAAGCTTTCTATTTTCAAACATTTAAGCTCAGTTTCCTGTATTGGATGATACCAAAAATGCCACAGATATATAAAATCAAACACCTAGCCATACAATGTGGCTACATTTCTGAAGAAAAAAAAAAGGTTCATTTTAAAGAGATCATTGAGTTGGAATGTGGTTTTCCCATGGCTGAGCAGCTGCTGTAGGTGTAGTGTAGGTGACCCAGTATACTTCAGTCATATAATGTGAATTCTACTACAAACTACAAAGAATATAGGGGGATGGTAAAAGAAAATTAGATGGTTTAAACATAGTCATGGTGTTAAAACCATACTAAAAGTTTACAGTAAGTGTGCAATGCAGATGACTTAGTTTACCATGGATCAAACCTTTTCTTAAGAAAATGGCAAACAGTAAAGCCCATAATAATTTTTTACAAAGCCAAAGTCAGTGCACAGTTTGTTTGTGTCTTATCTGTTGGAAAATCCAAGCTATTCAATTTACCAGGTTGTCATATCATGTCAAACAAAGGACACAGTCAAGGAATTAGAATTATTAAATATTTGACATTTCAATTGAATCAAATATTTATTTCACCAGCCTTCATCTGGAATGGCATTTTTGTTTAAGCTTTCAGGGAAAAAAAAGAAATAATGATAAATACACCAGTGCTGATATGCTTTTAAGAAAAAAAAAATCAACTGAAATGTTTGTCTTATGTCTCTCATGAGTCCAGCACTGAGTGCACAGATCATCACAGTATCACATCAACAAAAGTCAGTTCTTGTTTGAGCCAAAACAGAAGGGTACTGTAGTCTTTTTGTTTTTTGTGGTACTTTGTAGATCAAAATAAGACTCATTGCTTCTGCTACGCCTTGTGACCTCTTGGTCTTGCCATCACTTTGCTGTGGCTTGCTTTTTGTAAAACCTTGCACTGTGACAACTAGGAAAGGCTCCAGCACCCTGGACTGGATAAATGTTTAGGAAAATGGATGGATGTTTGTAATTTTTAAGCAGTTTCTGCTTATATATCTGTACTATGTGTATAAATAGCTTAATAATTGATTACAATCAGATTTTTGACTGTTATAATCAAATTTGTATGAAACATGCTTTACAAAGACTTCTATGTTTCATCTTAAACACATTTAGTGTAATTTAAAATATGATATGTTTTATTTTCTTAACTAAATGTACGATACAGAGTTGTGGGAGATTTTTCTAACAGAATTAATGTGGAGCCAAACATTAGTGACCATGGAAAAGGCGTATTTTAAAATAAAAACAAACAAAAAGATGATATTTTATATATAATTGTCGTCTTTAATGTTTCTGCACATTATATTCATATATATTGTTTATTGCGATTACTTCTTGCCTTTCTTTTAGTACCGAAGTGGGACAATACTCTAATTTCGTTGTACAATTGCACAAAGTATGATCGTGCAATGACAATAAAGAGTTCAGTTTGTCAATGAAAGAATGGAAACTGGCAGAAAAAAACGATTATTGGATGTGTCTTTTTTGAGCGTTTCACGAAAATATGTATTTTTGAGCTTACCGCTATGTATTTGGTATATATATTTTCAGTCTACTTTAGGTTACATAGAATAAAATAGTTAAAAAAAACAAACAAACAACCCCCCCCCCTTTGCTCCGTACACAAAGGTCAGTCCTGAGTCTAGCAGATGCTTTCGTGTCATGTGGATAATGGTAGCGTAGAATTTGGCTTGGGTCGCCAAACATCGTTTAGGGTGCAGTCGCGATTTGAAGTCTGGAAAATCTCCAAGTCTGGAAATTTTCATGTGGCTCCATGAAGTGGAGACGATCACCTTTGGCAGAGCAGAGTCCTTCGACGCTTTTGGTTTTACGCCTCAGTGCGCTTCAGCTCCATCTGTCTGAACGCTTTGGCTCGTGTCAGTCTCATGCCGTTTATACAACCAAATTCTATTAGATCTCATTCGCAAACTCAGCGATTAGGATTTTAAAGATGTTTTCTTTGAATGCACAGGATAGCTCTTTACCGTTTCATCTCTTCATCCAGATTGTACCTTGTCCAAAATTATACTGAAGATGTTATAATTGGTATTCTTATTGATTTATTTCCGCGGTAATAAACAATTTGACAGTTTATTTCATTTGGTTGAGTTGAAGAAATGAAATGGGGATTTAAATACCTAGTTTTGCTGGAAAAAACAAACAAAACAAATTATGTGCATCTCCCACACAGTTGCTGTAAAACTTTGAGTGACTCCACTTTTCTGTACACCCTTCAACAAAGGATCACTGTGCCCTGATCGTGCACAGATGGATACCCACGCTGAAACCAAAACAAAAAAGGGTCCCAACCGAAGCCTTTCCTGGACTTTTTTTTCGTCTTATCGCGAAGTGCCAGTTCCCATACTGGACTTGGTGGCGGTTATTTGAGGCCCCATGGGGCTGGGCGCGTGCAAAACCGTGCATGTGTAATGCTTGACAAAATAGGTAGGTTAAATCCCTAAAGCTATAGAGCAGAGCAGATTGCAGTCGATGGGACAGCGTATCTTTGCCTAAATTATGAGTTTGTTGTGCGGTATATCTGGTTTCGCGTGTGTAAAAATTTACTTCAGTGTGATGCACATGTCTCGCTCCTTCTTGTTTCCTTGGAAATTCCCTGGGCAAAATGTATCCATAAAACTCTAAGGTGCTTCCAATGACATTAAACATCAAAAGATCTGTAACTACATTTATTTGACATCATTTAAAACAGAGAGAGCTTATATGCATTTTTGCAGTTTTGTTTTTATTATGAACTCCTAGTTCTGAGTATTCTAGATGTTTTCTCCCTTTTCTACTCATCATGTCGTTTTAACTTGACTGTTACAAAAATTCAACAATTGCACCATTGTGGCCATGTCCCCCTCCCCCACCCCACCACCACAGCCCCCCTCCCTCGCAAAAAAAAGAAAAGAAAAAAAAAGAGACAAAACAAGAGTGAAGCACATTTATGGCGAGAGGACACATGATCTGGAGCAGGGGCTGGGATGCTGATGCGAGAGTGGTGCAGCAGCGGCAGACGGGGGAGGGTGGGGTGTGCATAGAGACGGGAGACGAGAAAGGCGGGGGTGAGGTGGGGTGGGGGGTCCCATCTGTTGCTCCGATCGTGGCGCGTGCCGAACGCGTGAATCCTACTGGCAGCTCATAGGCCTGAGAAACTGACACTCTTTAAAACAGCATTTAAATAAAAGCTGTTTAAAGTTCTGGAGGTTGATGTTATATGTGTCACAGTTATCGTTTACAGATTGCATTATTCTTGTATTTACATAATTTGTAGGGAATACTTAACATTTCCATAATTCATAATTCAAAATTCATATTTAAGTGCGACGATTCGTGGGAGTATTTATCTTTTTTTTTTCAATTCTTCCTTTAAACGTGTATTGTATTGCACATGTATTGCACGGCTATGATATGCGATCTTATATTGCACATACACGCTTCCTTTTGCTTGCATTGCGAGGTGTCCGTCACCTCCCCCACTGCTACAGGTAAACACCGTGTTGTCGATATTGGAAGCAGGCTGCTGAGGGTCCAGAAGCAGATGTTAATCCATACATGGCGTGGCTTGGGTATCTGGTTTATTAATTTTGGAATAGATTACTCTCCTCCCCTCAAATTCATTCATCTAGCTCCTTTTTGTTTTGTTGTGGCGGGAACGAAACCATAAATAAACGCACGGTATTAATTTTCATTATGCAGGACGTTGTTTTTTTTTTGTTGTTGTTTTTTTTAATCTAACTTGTAATTGTTCATTTATAGCTGTTTAACTTTGATGGGTCTCATAAAAACATGCTGACTTTACTTGTAGGAAGTGCTTAATACAAACATAAACAAAATGATACATAGGCGACTTTTAATAATTTAAGTTATTAACTAACAACGTCACGAAAAGAACAATGATACACTGTAGATATTTACAATGGCGGTTGTCTGCCTACACTTAGAAAAAAACAAGATTTCATACCCTGCACTTGTAATTTGATCTTGGATAGACGTTGAAGCCTTAAATTTTAAATGCAGTAAAACGCAGCAGCATCACGAAACTCCGCATACCAACATACAGAAGCGGGGGGCCAGATGGTCCAGACAGGATCTCTACTCGTCTCCCAAGGGCATCGCCCCCTGTGTCATCCCCCCGCTGCAATGGCTTGTGTTCCCTCCCCTCTGACGCTCCGGCTCCACATAAATAGGAAGCTCACCAGCTCAGCGGCACACTTCAGCTCAGCCGCTCAAGAAGCAAGTATCTCCCGTCAAAAAGCACAACAAGAAAACGCAAACAGAATGAGTCCCAGCTTCACTACTGAGGCCAGCCAGCCTCTCCCTGCAAGGTCCACCGTGGCCCAGAGAAAACAAGCCAACGAACTTAGAAAGGTAAGGAGAAGATGAACCACCACGCAGCTGTTTGTTTTGTTTCTGGAAATGTGTTCTGCGTTAACTCTATCGGTACAGCCTAGTAACAGTGTTGAAATTATTTTTTGTAGACTCTTAAACCCCTGCTGGAGAAGAGAAGACGAGCTCGCATCAATGACAGTCTCAATCATTTGAAGAGCCTGATTTTGCCCCTTGTTGGCAAAGATAACGCACGCTACTCCAAGCTGGAAAAAGCGGACATTCTGGAAATGACAGTCCGCTTCCTCAGAGATCTTCCTTCCACCCCAGTCAAAGGTGAGCATTACATCTACGACATGCATAACATACTGTTATCCTGCAAGTTTTTAACACGCTTCTTGTGAAAGTCTCAGCCACTGATCAAATATCTCCTGTCCTCTCTCCAGACTCCGCAGACAGTTACAGAGAAGGTTACAAAGCTTGCCTCCAGCGCGTTTCCGCGCTGCTTCCCAAAAGCCTGGACCAGGACGCGTGCCAGCGGGTGCACGACTTCGTCCAGCAGTCCATGTCTGCCACCGTCACTCCAACCTGCCTGAACTGCTGTGCCCAGAGCTCCAGGACTTTACCTCAGATCCAAGAGAAAATTATGAGCCTCAAATCCAGCTTCACCTCCAGGCTGGAGACTCAGCACCGCAGCAGCAGCACAGTTGCTCCAAGCAGAGCGCAGGCAGACCCGCAGGCTGTCAGCGCTGCTATGTGGAGACCTTGGTAGATTAGACGGACAATTATCTCACGCCTGTTTATTTTGTGCTGTTTACTATTTGTACTAAATCAGTGGTAGTTTTAGTGAGTAAGGTGAAGAAGAATTGTTGGAGCTGTATATAAGTTTAAGTCATTTTGCGTTTAATGCTAGAAGACTCGAGCACAGATATCAAAGAAACTGAAGGCTTTGAACTTAAAAAATGCAATCCTCTTTGGGGTTTCAGAGTTACGGGTTGTAGACAACACTTTTGTAAACCCCACGGGTTATTTTGTTTGAGGTTTGCACGATTGACTTAAATGTATTTTGGTCTGTGCAACAGAATATTCTGTAAACACTATGTGTTAACTAGGATTATATATTATTTATGTAAGAAAAGAAACGTTTTGTGACATTTCTGTTTTATCAATGACAAAATATTTTCAATAAACGTATGCTCGACAAAGATGTTTATGGTGTTTGATCGTTTTTGTTGCGGTGATTGAAGGACCTCAAATTTATCACTGACCCCGGATGCCTTAATGAGACGATTCTCGGGGAAATGAAAGAAGAAAAAAGGCGCGCAAACGCACAAAGCCACAGGTCATCCAGAGCCCATTGATGCTGCTGAGCAGCTGCTCTATTGTTGCTGATGTGAGGCGCCGCTCTAGTTGCCGCCAAATCTGTGGGAAGAAGTACTGGTTGTGTCACAGGAAACACAGAGAGATTACTGCGGGAGTAACAACAGACTAGACAATTCAAAACAACAAACAAAAAACCCCTATATATATATATATATATATATATATATATATATATATATATATATATATATATATATATATATATATATATATATATAAAAATGTATATATATATATATATACATTTTTATATATATATATATATATATATATAAAAATGTATATATATATATATATATATGCAGTGTATGTCTTGTATTGCTTTTAAATAATGTATAACCTTATTACAGAAAACCATGAAACACCTTTTGCAGAAAACGCATTTGGTGTGACGTAGATGGTAGACGTAATCCCCGTACTTTATCTACATTCAGTTTGTGAAAAGAGAAAGCCGTTTATAATTATGTTTTATTCAGATACAAATGATAATATAAAAGGTTTTAAAAAATCTTGCAGAAATCATATTGTGCAGAAATTTTGTTAGACCTGCATGAGCTCAAAATGAGGAAAATTTGGAATCTAAGAGGAATTATTAAGTTAACTAAAAATTTGTTTTCAACCAATATGGTGACAGCGCATAACCTAAAGCATCAATGTGTCTTTTAAAAAAAATGAAAAAGAAGCTGGTGAAGAACAAAGATGGTTGTACTTTATAGAGATGAAATATGCAGAAATTTTTTTGAAGAATTAATTTTTGCATTTGATGTTTTTCAGGTGTTTACGTTAAATTGTTTGTTGCATAGCTGCTGGTGTTGTAGCATTTTTTTTAATTAGGAGAAGGATATATACTGCCGAATGTATACATTTGGAAATTTAATTAAAACATTGTAAAATGTTTTCTTAAAAACTAGAAACTTCTATCTGCATTTTTGAGTTTGCAACACTTACATGTCAGCTTTCCATATGGTATTTTTTGACTCTTACAATAATGCTTAATCAAATTTCTGACCACTATTTCATGCATAATTCTTTTAGTTGCAACATATTTGAGGGTCCTCCTATGCAGTCAAATTACTGTCAGTACTCTGGTTACAGGAAACATTTCCTGGAGATATCTCTGGTATCAATGGATCCTTTGCACATTTGTTTTGCCACGAATCCACACACTTCTATATGTTCGAGATCACTAGACCTATCAAAGGTTTAAACAGGCTCCAACTGCCATGTGATAAAAACAAATTAGTTATTTGGCACCTTTTCTAGAACCCCTAATACTGATTTTAACAATTGGAATATGAACTTATTTTTTCATGTGTTTCATCTATTTTTCCCATTGATGGTGACTTTGAAAAATGTTTACCTTTTGCATTTTGGTCTCAGACTTAGAGAGACTCGGGTGTTTTCTCTATTTTATGATAATATATCAGAGAAAACCTCTCAGTTGTTTCACCAGAACTGTTATGCTGTTTCTCCATTTCATAGCCTTGAGCTACATTCATGAGTGTTAAAATCTGATTTGATGATAAATTATTTTGACACAGTGAATCATGGAGCAGCATGTTGGTGCAGCGGTTAGCATTGATGCTTCACTTCAAGAAGGTCCTGAGTTTGACTCCACCAGCCAGTGGGAACCCTTCTGTGTGGCGTTTGCATGTTCTCCTTGTGATTGCGTGTATTCTCTCTGGGCACTGGGTACTCTGGATTCTCTCTGGGTGCGGTTTTAGCTCAG
The DNA here is from genome assembly GCF_036321145.2 of Pelmatolapia mariae. Taxonomy (NCBI): domain Eukaryota; kingdom Metazoa; phylum Chordata; class Actinopteri; order Cichliformes; family Cichlidae; genus Pelmatolapia; species Pelmatolapia mariae. The sequence goes on along the minus strand of NC_086244.1, from coordinate 30,886,261 downwards.
TCAGATGAGCAGGCAACCACATGCCTCATGGCTGAAAGCAGTGGGCCTAGGTTTGAGTCTGACCCCTGGCCCTTTGCCGCATGTCTTCCCCTCTCTTTTTCTCTCACAACTCCACCCAGTGCTTTCTGCAGAAGTTCTCTAATGACTCTGCAATAGTTGGCCTCATCACTGATGGGGATGACGGGGAGTACAGAGAACTGACCCAAGGTTTTGTGGACTGGTGCCAGCAGAACTACCTCCAGATCAACAATAGAAAAACCAAGGTAGATTTCCACAGGCACAAACATCCTCCACTGCAACCACTAAACATCTGTACATTCAGGTTGTAGATAGCTGCAGGTACCTTGGTGTTCATCTGAACAATAAACTGGACTGGATTCGCAATTCAGATACTCTGTACAGAAAAGGGCAGAGCAGGCTGTACCTGTGTCTTTTCAAGTGAAAGGCCCACTCCTGAAGACCTTCTATGACTCTGTGGTGGCCTCAGCCATCTTTTATGGTGTGGTGTGCTGGGGCAGCAGTATCTCTGCTGGGAACAGGAAGAGACTGAACAGGCAGATCTGGAGGGCCAGCTCTGTTCTAGGATGCCCTCTGGACTCAGTGGAGGTGGTGAGCGACAGGAGAATGGTGGATGAGCTGTCATCTTTGCTGGACAACATCTCCCACCCCATGCAGGAGACTCCAACAGCACTGAGCAGTTCCTTCAGTGGCAGGCTGCGGCACCCACGATGTACGACGGAGAGATTTCGCAGGGGTTTTTTTTCAACTGCTGTCAGACTCCACAACATGGTCTCTGCAGATGACCACACATGCGCAGACAGACACACACATCCAATACACCATGATAGCCTTCGCCCAGTCTCCCTTATGTGCAATATTACTAAGTGCAATTTCCCTGATACGACATAGTATTTTATTCTATTTTATCTTATTCTATTTTTTTTGTAAATTTTTTGCTGCTCTTAAATTGTACTGTCCACTTTCTGCTGTAACCAAAAAAAAAAAAAAAAAATTCCCACATGTGGGACTAATAAAGATTTATCTTATCTTACTCCAGGTCTTTCCCAAAGTCCAAAGACATGTATGGGCATATATGGGTTAAGTGGTGATTCTAAATTGGCCATGGGTGTGAATACAATCATGAGTGGTTGTTTGTGTCTCTGTGGTTGCCCTGCAATAGACTGGCAACCTGTCCAGGGTCTACCCATGACCATGAATTGGAAAAAGAACATATGGATCAATTAATAGATGAAATCATGGCTAGAAAATGCGGGGGGTGGCTGTAGCTCAGGTGGTAGAGCAGGTCGTCCACTGATCGGAAGGTTGGTGGTTCGATTCTTGGCTTCCCCTAGTCTACATGCCAAATATCCTTGGGCAAAATACTAACCCCAAATTGCTCTCCGATGCATTCATCGGAGTGTGAATGTTAGCTATGAAGCACTTAAAAAGATGTGCTTGTGTGAATGGGTGAATGCACAAGTTGTGTAAAGCGCTTTGAGTGCTCAGATGAGTAGAAAAGCGCTATATAAGAACCAGTCCATTTACCAAAATGCGACTGGCATAAAGAGCAAAAAGGTGACCTTTTATACTATAACTTTTTTTGATCAACCACCCATCCCACATGATGATACAACCCTTGAAGGTTTAACCAAAATGTGCTTTTCTACAGTTTTCTACAGAAAACAGATAAAACATCCATGTATTGTCCTTGTTTATGTCACAATTAGTCACTGATATTATATCGGTGCAGTTTTGGTACACTGATACTTAAACTTCGTTATAGAAACCAAAAGAGATTCTGGCTTTAGACTGGGACACTTTGATATAACGCAAAATTATTTGTTTCCAGGTTTTAACAGAGCTTAAATTTGTTTCCCAGTGCTGAGAACTCAATCTGGCTATGTTTCATGCTCAAGCAATTATGAAGGTTCAAAAATTCAAGAATTCAAAAAAGAGTTTGAATCTATCTCTATGAGCTTTGGGGGGCTAGAACATGTGATATATTTATAGTATGATGATAAAATTTGTCATACTTTCATTAAACACACTGATGTTTACAAAAATGGTCAAATACACTTGATAAAGTCCAAAAATTACAATTTGCTGATTTGGAGGGGGTTATATGGAAGGTTCATTGAATTTCCATGGAATTACTCATTTGGTCTCCATCATGTCAGTCAGAGAGTTAGGTCCATATTTATTTGGACACTGATACAATGATAGTGTTTTTGCAATGATCCCTCTTTGCACTACCACAGTACATTTTACATGAAAACATTAAGATGTGATTGGAGTTCAGATTTTCAGCTTTAATAAAGGAAATGGGTAGAAAACATCTCTGCTGGCCCCTCACATCCTGGACATACACTGCTCAAACTGCTGCAACAGAGCTCTGTTTACGAACACCAGCTGCCACAGAGACAATTTTTTCTCACAGGCTGTCACTGTGACGAACACAGTTAAATAACCCACTGTTATATTGTTCAGGTCATATAATTTCTGTAACTTGTTATTTCTTACTTTTTAAAAAAGATTTTTCTTTTCTTTGCATACAGGGAGCAAAGTAAACTGGAAGCAAATTCCTTGTTTGTGTGCACAAATGTAGCCAAATAAAGATGTTTCTGATGTTATGACCATGTGCCATTTACCCATTTTCTGCCTCTGAAATGAAAAAGTACTGCTTTATTCGTGTCAAAAGGCTTTACAAAAACCCTCCACTTGTCCCATTCCTATATGGATTGTTCTTGTGTCTTCAGTTTGGTGGTTATGCCAGGATACTGTCCCTCCATTTTACTCAAGGGCTGAAATATATTTAAGTAACTTGGATGTCTAACACCAGCTGGATAGACTAACCCAAAACCTAACCATAGATAATACTGATAAACTGATATTATCTCTGATTGGAAGCTTCTTAAGGGGTGTCCTTTGATCCTAAGATCAAAATACTCTGTTTATTATTGAAAACAAACCCAAATTTAAAGATAAACTGATATATGGTGTATATACAGTACTGAACAAAAGTTTTTTGCTGTAAACAAAGAATGCTTTCAAAAATGGCAGTGTTAATCATTTATTTTCATCAATCAACAAAATGTAGTGAATGAACAAAAGAGAAATCTAAATCAAATCAACATTTGGCGTGACCACCCTTTGCCTTCAAAACAGCATCAATTCTTCTAGGTACACTTGCACATAGTTTTTGAAGGAACTCGGCTTGAAGGTTGTTCCAAACACCTTGGAGAAATATAGGCTTGGATGTAAGCTTATGCGGATGTAGGCTTCCTCACATCCTTCTGTCTCTTCATGTAATCCCAGACACACTTGATAATGTTGAGATCAGGGCTCTGTGGGGGCCATACCATCACTTCCAGTACTTCTTATTCTTCTTTACGTTGAAGATAGTTCTTAATGACTTTGGCCGTGTGTTTGCAAATACCTGATGGTATTGCATGATGGATAAGTATCTGCCTGTATTTCTCAGGATTAAGAACACCATTAATCCAAGGCTTGGATGTAGGCTTCCTCACATTAATTGACCAAATCTCCAACTCCATTTGCAGAAATGCAGCCCCAAACCTTCAAGGAACCTCCACCATGCTTCACTGTTGAAGCATGGTGTTGCTTCACTCACTCACTATTGTACCACTCTCCAGCACTTTGATGAACAAACTGCCTTCTGCTACAGCTAAATATTTCAAATTTTGACTCATCTGTCCAGAGCACCCCAGTTCCTATGTTTTCATGCATGCTTAAGTCACTTGGCCTTGTTTCCACGTCAGTGATATGGCTTTTTGACTGCAACTCCTCCATAAACACCACTTCTGGTCAGACTTCTCCGGACAGTAGATGGGTGTACCTGGGTCCCACTGGTTTCTGCCAGTTCTGAGCTGATGACACTGCTGGACATCTTCCGATTTCAAAGGGCGATAAGCTTGATGTGTCTTTCATCTGCTGCACTAAGTTTCCTTGGCCGATCACTGCGTCTACAATCCTCAATGTTGCCCGTTTCTTTGTGCTTCTTCAAAAGAGCTTGAACAGCACATCTTGAAACCCCAGTCTGCTTTAAAATCTTTGTCTGGGAGAGACCTTGCTGATTCAGTAAAACTACCTTGTGTCTTTCACAACCTCACCTTGGTAGCAGGGTTTGGCTGTTCATCACCCAGTTTTAGGTCTCTTACACAGCTGTTTCTGATCATTAGCACCTGTTTGGTATAATTGGTTGATCACCTGACTCTAATCCTACAAAGTCTCTGAATTTGAGCAAGTGTACCTATGAGAACTGATGCTGGTTTGTTTGTTTGCTCATTTTTTAAACTGATAAAAAAAAATAAACAATCATTATTTATCTTTCTGAACGCATTCTCTGTTTACAACATTTTTTTCCACACCTGCCTAAAACTTTTGCACAGTACGAGAATTTACTTCCATTTGTTCCAATTTCTCCATAGTTCTGACTTTATCATAGAACAGTTTATGATAACAGTCAGTTGTCATAGAACTTCACAGTTTAGGTGTCAGAAAAAAAACTCTTATATGAAGTAGTAAAAAGAGATTCATATTCATTCATATCACTACTCTTTAGATGTTTAACTCCCTGTTTGACGCTCTGCACTCGAGCAGACATATAGACGTTGTAGTAAGAGCTCAGTTTGGGGAGTTTAGCCTAATTGACACTCTTCTGAAGTAATTAGTATTCATACTCTTTCAAACTTTTTTCAATTTTACATTCACCGACAAATGATATTTTTACGTTTCCACCGAATTGATAGCCTCCACTAAAATAGGTGAACTGTACATGGTTAGAAAAAATACTGAATTTGGTGCTCTCCGTTGCTTGAGTCGTGAAAAGCATCGAATCTCGAGATGAGGCAAAAAGTCTCTCCACCCTTAATTCCCATGAAGTGTCGGTGCATTTCAGACAAAGGCTCGCTGTTATCGGTCTGCACAGATGGTTTGTCGACGCCGAATTTGATTGAAAACACAAAAGAGGACTCTAACCGTAAGAGCAAAACAGAGAAGAGCCGACCCCTCCCACCACCATCATCCTGCAATCCCAGCAGGGCGCGAGGGGCGCGTGCAGCAAGTGTGCCTCTCAATTTCAGGACAGGGTTTGACTTCGTTTGAAGATCTTTTGTGGGCTTCTGATCTCCATATTTTACCCTTTTAGTATTTATTTATTTACATTTGAAGTTAAATGCTGAACTAAGATAGCTTCACAAATCGACCCCATTGCAATATTATACCTATACCCTATTGCGTTAAAAAAATTATTAACTCAAACTGAACCAGGTGGAAAGATAGGATATATATTATATTAGAGAATTTAGTAGTAGAATTTAGAATTTTACAGTCATATTTTATTTTATTTTTTTCTACCACTGTCTCCAGTAAGACAAAATAATACTCCTTCGAAAAGATATCTACAGAGTCATGCACTCCTGCTCAAACATCTTTCATCTCCGTGAAAAGATTGAGCTTTGTTATCGTGTAGTTATGATAAACCATGTCACGATAGCGTGGACGCTTAAAAAAAAGAAAACAAAACAGAGGCAAGCTATGGGAGACAACTGCAGCATAGAGTAAAACGCGATAGATGCAAAGCTTCTTTCAGTTGGACCCTAACAACATGGACCTATTAGAAGCTTGCAGATGGGATACCCACGCCAAAAACCGCGTTGAGATCGTGTGTCGTGCGTGTGAGGTTTATAGAAAAAGAGCGCAAATGTTTGGAACAGTCTCTATGTGTGTATGTGTGCGCGCATAGACTGGACCAGGAGACTGCCTACTCCGGATGCTACAGAGGTGCAGGAGGAGTATGTGGGGTGTGGGGGTCATTAATGGAGGTTGGGGGTGGGTAGAGTTGGGAGCTCTGTAACAGACAGCCATCTGGTCCCCGTGGCGCGTGCTGCGCGCGTGGTTCCCCAGAGTGCAGTGGTATTTGATGGGTTGTCATGCCTCTCCAGTTTATATTTTAAACAATAACAGTAATATCACAGTTATCATTTAAAGTTGGTTCACACTTGGCAGGACAGGTTGCTGGGTTATTAAATACTTTTAGACTACTGACAGGTAAACGGACAAAAACATCTAAAATGCCTTGTGAGAAAAGTTACAACCTGGTGTCCTTTTATATTTTGCTATGGCTATTGTGATTTAATAAAATGCACCCACAGCACCCATCCTTTGTTTTTTCAAGCCCCCACCTCACTGCATGATGCGTTAGCTGTAGTGGGATACACCCTACAGGTAGAGACCTCCCCTGGGTAGAGACTGCATAAAAACGTCACATGCAAAACCATTGTTGTAAAAATCTAAGAACAGATGTTATTTGAAAGTAGCGTGGCTTGGGTATATATGCCTGGAGTAAGATTCTATATCCATGTGGACACTTTTTTTCTTGAACGCAAGCCTGGCCCCTGTGCGACTAATGCATGTACTGCATCCTCTTGTTTTAAGTTTTTATTTTTTATTTTTAAAAAACACACAGCTCCATGCAGGGGATATATGAAGAATATTGTGTCAGAATTGCACGCATTATATCCTAGTAAGCGAACAGATTTGAACAGCAACAGGAAATTCAGCTGTAAAGAAAATCTTAATAATAGCCAGTGAAAAGTGAGAATACGGATAAAATGTGATTTTATATGCGTAGCTTGTTATATTTCACAGTCAAATTACAAAATAAATTAATTCTATAGCCTGTATTTTCTTTCCAGGCATCTCCGAGCACTGCGTCATTACGCACCAGTAGTGTTTTCTAAACTAAACAAAATTTAGTTCCATCAGCTGTGTGAGAAAAAAATGAATCCGTCTTTGTATTAAAACACCATATTTAAAATATGATGTAAAATGTATGGCTTAATGAATGGATATTTGATGAATTAGCATTTGACGCGTCAAAACTGGAAGCTTCATTACGCACAAATTTCCTCAGCTTTTTGGCGCAGGTTTTGTTTGGTTTATGGATCATAACGCAGACACGCACCGCAGCTACGCTTGGATTAAAGTAAAAGACAGATGGTTATCTGACTAAATTTGATGCTTTTGTCTTGTTTTCGTAGAATGTGGGTCCCGTTCAAATCGTTTTGTGCCGGCTTGGGGGCGTACCCATGACGCACGGAAACCGACGCCACGGACCTGGATATATACCCCAGTACTTGGCCGTTAGAGGCACAACTTCGCCTATCTTGGTTTTGAACACTACTCTGGCACAAAGACAACGCTGAAAATGTCTCCGAACATGACATGCGAAGCTCTCCAATCTTTTTCCCCAAAGCTATCTCTTGCCAAAAGAAAAGAGGCTCTTGAACTGAGAAAGGTAAGCGAAGTGACTAAATTTAGTTTCATTTCCTTAAATATTTTACCGCATACTTCACACATGTTGTAATGAATGAATACTAAATTCTATGTGTCCTTTTGTTTCAGACTATGAAACCGCTAATGGAAAAAAGAAGACGCGCCCGTATTAACGAAAGTCTGAACCGCTTAAAAAACCTAATCATCCCCCTCACAGGCAGAGATGTAAGTTGTTTGAATTTACATTTTCAGTATGCTCACTTTGCAGATGTAACTGACTATACTCAGCACAGCATTTTGACTCATACATCTAACATCTTCTTTTCCCTTTTGTCTCCAGCACTCTCGTAACTCCAAGCTTGAGAAAGCAGATATCCTGGAAATGACCGTGCGGTTCCTCGGTGACATTCAACCTGCTAACGCTAAAAGTAAGTTAGCTATGACTTATTTAACCCTTTTATTTCTAAATGTATTAACAACAGATTAGATGAACATCAAACCTAACATTTATCTGTTTTTTCAGGTTCTGTAGAGAATTACAGGGAAGGTTTTAAGGCGTGCCTCAAACGCGTCTCTGTTCTGCTTCCCCAAACCAACTTGGATCCAGACGCACACCAGCGCGTCACTGACTTTGTCCAGCAGTCCATATCCGCCACCGTCACCCCAGCCTGCCTGAACTGCTGCGCCCAGACCTCGATGACTTTGCCTCAGATCCATCAGAGACTCCTGAGCATCAAATCCAGCTTCAGCTCCAGGGTGCAGAGCCAGCAACGCAGCAGCGCAGCGGTCCCCAACCAAGCGCAGCCAGACTCGCAGACTGCCAGCGCTGCAGTGTGGAGACCTTGGTAGATTTCTTAAGTGGTCCTCTGACAGCTGTAAAAAGACTGTAATGTGTTTAGTGTTGGGAATAATGTTGAGAGAGCATTACCTGTAAATACACACAGTGATTAAGAGCTTGGATTCCGTGATGAAAAGTAACAATTCATCGTATTGGTTGAGTATTGTATACTCGTTTTGCGCGCGAGTCTTTTGTCCTGTACAAGCTGACAAGTGTAGACAGTCGTGTATATATGAATTTTTTAAAAATCTGCATGTATGTATACGTTAAATATTTAGTCCTCGTCGCGGACTAAGTAATCAAGGGCCATTGAAACAGCCCTGTAAGACCCAAAGGGTCAGTTTATGTCTGAATTTGCACAACAGACTTCAGAGTCCTGAATCTGTGCAGATGAACTTTGTAGACATAAAATGTCTGCAGTGAGTATCTCTGTTGGGATGTGTTGTATTTTTGCTGTTTACAGCAAATTGTATTGTATATTTTGTACAATAAATGAATAAATACACTAGTTAGATCTCGCTTTGTGTTTTTGCTCAGACTTTCTGGCCTTTTACAGGTTTATTTATATGCATCGTTTATTCAGTAATAAAAGGAAAAACGCTCTTTGGACCCTTCGCACACAAAGATGACTGTGATTTTAACTGTAAGGACAGGGGCAGGATAAGGCACGCAGCAAATTTGCAAAGCAAAACCGGCAGTATGAACTGACCTATATTACAGGAAGGAAGCAGACAATGCAGCACCAATGTGTACATAAAAAAACGGAGTTTTTTTAGTTAAAACGTGGCGTAGAAAATTGAATGCATTTTTATTATTAATGAACAAAGTATTATATGACACAGTTGTCAGGCAGATGTGAACAAAACTGACGCCATTGGCTGCAAAAACTCTGGGACGCATTTTGAGGTGAAATGCGCCCACAGCAGGCAGCAGAAAATACTGCTCCAGAATGGATAAAGTCTGAGAAAGTGCGGTCTCTGCTGCCCCCTCTGGGCGATTATAGGTATTGACATAGCTGAGGTTTCTGTTTCTCAAACATGCCTTTCTCATTTACCTATTTAGGAAGCTATGGAATGCAAAGGATCTTCTCTGGCTTATTATATCGATAATATAATAGTTTATTATTTTAGGGCAGTTTGAAAGAACAGATTTTGCAAAACATTTAGCAGATAATTTCTATGAGCTCTGCACATTTCCTCTCATCGAGCCATTTCGCAAAGACACTGTGACCACAGCAGCCGGCGGACGCCGGGAGAGTGATTTCCCTTCACATCACACACGAATCTCACTGCAACACGAGACAGCCTCCGAGAGCTCATCAGCATCAGAACCATGTCGGCACCGCAGACGGGCGAGGCAGCATCCCCCCTTCAGATATGCAGGTAGGACGTTTAATAAGACACGTTTACACGAGTGCTACCTTCACACACATGCTAATAACGTGCTGCTGGTCGCCAAATGACGAGAACAACGCGGCTACCGGCGTAGTTGCGTGAGAGCTGCTGACAGGACGATAACCCAGATAATCCGCTTCTGCTTCTTTTTATATTTTTGCGCAGACTCCATCGCCCGAGTTCAGCCGCTGGTTCAAGATGTTTGACGTGTGCTGTTGTATAAAACACGAGACGCATTTTTTTCATGATGTTTAGTGTGCGAGCTTCGTCAGAGGTGCGGACCATCTCAGCCGCGTTTCGCAAGTGATGACCTCAGTGCGGTTAGCTCATACAGGACAGGCGAAACACGGCCAAGGACGAAGGCCACTACAGTCGGAACCATTTTACCCAAAGTCCAAGAAAAGTAAACATTTTATCGCGTGAAAGTTTATCGCGTGACTCAGTTTGTCTGGACATTAGTTTAATTAGTCCGCACTTTGCCCCTTTATTTATTTCATCAGATAATGAACAGATGTAGAGCCCAGAAAGCAAACAGCCATCTGTGATAATAAGGGCACGACTGCGACCTATTAAAATACCTTTCAACGGCGCGTAATTTTCCAGAGAATAGGTGGTAGTACTTGCGCTCGTCCGTAGATGGAGCCAAACTTCTCTTGCACACCTCTGCTCTGTCAGAAATATATGCCTACATTTAAAGAAAAGGAAAAAAAAGGAAAATAAAACATTCCCTCAAGTAAAAACACGAAAAAGATGAAAAAAATAAAAAAACAAAAAATGCAGAATCAAAAGAAGATTTAAATTATTCTATAACAGCAACATATGATACTCATATATGTTACTATGACATTTATAGGACCATGTCCATTTTTCTTTTTACGTTTATCTAAATTTTATAATCTCTTTTCTCATTTTTCACTGCTCAGTGTTCAGTTTCTGAGAAGTTTACCACGATCTTCAGAAGAGTTCCTGAAGCCAGACAGTATGAGTATTAATGAGTCATAACTTCAAAAGTATTTCTTTAAACATTGGGTCTGATCCACACACACCCCTGTGGAGGATGTCAAGTATTTCTGGCTTTGCATGACTGATGTGTTGAAACCTTTAGGTGACTGACCATGTGGGAGTAAGTTTCCAGTTACTGGGATGTTGCAGTAAGATGCTAGTAGTTCTATTGGATATGAGCTTCTTTTCTGTAATCATAAAAAAATGTAATGTTTACAGTCATAATAATACAGTGATCATGAAAGATTATGGGATTATCTTTAATGATCACAGAAAACAAAGGCGGCAGTCACAGGTTGGGTCAGTGAACATATTTATTTAAGCTTATGCTATAAACTCACACTATCTACTTCAGCTACACTACCACAAGCCCAAAACAGATTTAGCCTTGCTAAACTAAAATGAAAACCATGTAATGTCTAAAAGTAAAGAGCGAAGAAAAGAATCCCACCAACCACAGGTCGTCACAGACTGATTGGATGATTCACTGTATAAAAGGTGCACTCACTTATCGAATACATCATTCTTCATCATGCTTCAGTGCACCAGCTTCTAGATAAATCACACACATAATTCAGTATGAGTGCATGTTTTCAACATTTAAGGGCTGAAAATGTTTCAATCCTTTACAAAAGCACAAAAACAAACTATTCAGTCACCAGAATGTCACCTTTTGGGCCGTGTGTGTGGAAAAGTCACTGAGAGCCCAGCTCAAACCCAAAATCCTAGTGGTGTTCTCATCCTGCTCTCTTCTCTCCTGCCTCTTGTTGCTGCACTGGCAAACACCTCTACATGTTCAAAAACAAATTCTTACAGAGTTGATGTCAACAGGTTCGTTAGCATTGTGCACAAATGACAGGGAGCAAGGCCAGGAAGTGCAAGTTTATTATGTGAACGTCTCAGCATGGCCCTCTGCCATAAAGGCTTTTCAGGAAAGGTGCCTGTTTTAATCAATGGAGTGTAAAATGACTGAATAAATATTTGCAGAGTTAAAGTTCAAATCCCTACTAGTTAGTGGGGATAGGTTAATTGGTTAATCTAAATTGCCCATAGGTGTGAATGTGAGCGCGAATGGTTGTCTGTCCCTGTGTGTTAGCCCTGCGACAGACTGGCGACCTGTCCAGGGTGTACCCCACATCTCGCCCTATGACAGCTGGGATAGGCTCCAGCACCCCCCGCGACCCTGAAAAGGATAAGCGGAAGCGAATGAATGGATGGATAAAGTTCAAATCATAAGGAAAATGTGTACTGCATAAAAATTTTTTAATAACATGTCCACTTTGCCACTTTACCACAACACTATGACGGTAAACACCCAGTATAGTCCGGAGGTTAGTCATTTAGATTGAGGTCTTCCTAAGAAGTTACCCTGACTGATCCATTGGACATTCTGTCTTTGCACAATGATCTTTAACGTCACTGAACAGTTAAAAGTGGGTATATGTGCATTAACAGGAAGTTAGTCACCTAGTTCTTCTTTAAGTCAGCTTCACTGACTGTTTATCAAAGATGCCCTCCTTCTGATTTCTTCTCTGCAATAAGAAGCTAAACAGGATCCATCCAAGCGCCCTCATGATTAGTTTAAGAGTGCATTTGGAAGTGTTATGATCTTTATATTTTTTGACTTTCATTTTGGCACTATTAAGAACTTCAGACTGCTTTTCTGCAACACACTAGGAAGGTACATTTTTTCCAGCTGTTTGCTCAGAGTTCAGTTTGTTCCTCTCTAGAAGATTCTTACAACAGCTTTGTGAAAAGCTAAAAAATATAAACAATTTAGTTTGTGACTTTTAATACGGAATAGGAGAACACCAAGTGGTAAGACAACATCCTTTGACTTACTGTTTATGCATACAGCGATATATGTGTGGATGGAGGTGTGAGTGTGTTTGGCAAATGCCTGTCTTACATGGTAATGTAAGTATGCTTGCAGTTAAACACTTGGATGCAAAATCACTTTCACACCTGTGCTGTGATCTTGTTCTGTGGACAGCTGGGAAAGAAATGACACTGAGACCCCAGTTTGTGAAGATAATTCGGTCTTTCAGCCAACATTGTCCTCGACGCAGGTAAACTAAAATAAATAAATAAATAAGAGTTTGTTTCAACAGGCAGAAGATTTTGTCTTAGGCACCCATTAACAGCAATATTTAGCATTTTCAGTTAGTTGTCATCTATATATTGTTTGTATGGTTAGTCCAGTGGTGCTGCTTCTAATCAGAAACAACGTCAGCTTTAGTGTGTACTCACCTGTGTATGTAATCTGTGTATTATAGATATTTTGGTTGATTTACATGAGTAAACAAGTGATTAATCAACTACATCCTGATTTGGAAGTGTGTAAGTGTGATTTGAAAGGTTTGTGGACTCGGCTTTCTTTATTTTACTTTTTTAAGCCTGCTATTCTGTTGAACATATTAAACTGTATTAGGTTGGTACTGGGGTGGTTGTAATCTTGGCCAAGTATCTTCAGTTTGTTTCCTAAATTTCTAAATTTAGTCTTTACTATAGAAAAATACAGTGGAGAAACATTCTCATGAATTAAGGATCTGAGACAAGTTTCATTCATCTGGTGCTTCACATGTGTCTCAGGACATCTTGGCAGATTTGTCACTGTCAAACTCTGTCAGCTGCAAGACTCAAACCTCAATGTGATGATGACTTATTTAGTTAGATAACGCCTGTCTGTCTTTGTATCAGCGTGTCTGCTGAGATCCAGTTTGACTAGTTAATGTGGCGTGAGCGGTAATACTCCGTGACATCACTCAGACAATCAACGTCAGATCTCAAAATCTCCAAAGCTGGGTTCTTAGAGCTCATACACAGAGGAAGTAGGTGAGAGAGGAAGACTGAGAGCCAGACCGTGTTTAGAGATGGATTGCTCTAGGGCTCAGCAGAGTCAGGCTTCAGATGAAGTGGATAAGACGACTGCAGTGGTGGAGAAACAGCAACATAGTCAAAGTAAGCAAGTAAGCAAAGATGTCAGGGAGGGTGAGAAGACTGGAGCTTGGAAGTGTACCAAAAATCAGCTTAGCAGGTACTTGGTTACTGATGCATACACACCCACACACACAGTCTGTTTTGATCATTTTGTGTTGGTTCCTAGTCATTTCCTACATATGGTGAGGAGTTCTGTAAATTCTAGTAAATAGAAAACTGAGAATTGTTGAGTTTTATGGGAAGTTATTGGTCACCTTTCTATTATGTAAGGGCTTACTAATGCTGCCAAGATGTGTATTGTCACACACACACACACACACGCACATACACACACAGTCTAAATCTTAACCATGTGTGTCACAGAATTAGTCAGTGCAGTGGCGCACTGCTTTATTGTGGTTAGACATTTGTACATTTTGGATTAACAGTGCGTAAAGTGATTACACCAGGTATAACTGGTACGACTCGTTTATCCATACACTGAAGAAGTGGAGCCACTTCATGCACCGTCAGCGATAATGATGCTGTGTTTAAGTAGTGATGCAGTGTGGAGACATGGAGAGCTGCATTATCGGCTTGTTATTTGCAAAGATGTAGCACATGAGTGACTTTCTGGCATTTAAAAAAAAGTTTCTCATTTTTGTCTTTGTGTTTTTTTGGACAAAGTTTCAGAAAACTAGTGGTTAGTAGGTACTTAACCTTAAGGTGACTTAACCTGAAAAACAAGAAGGAAAACATACTGCGTGCACTGCTTGATAACACTATTCGGGAAGCTTATAATACAGTTGGTGATATGTAATAAAAAGATAATGACACAAATTTGAATGTGTCATCAGACCTAAAGTCATGGGTCATATAAAGAGCCTTGAAGTGACTGTTGTTGGGATTTGGCGCTGTGTAAATACAATTGAATTGAATCATAGTAATGCATTCATTCATTATTGCAGGATTATGAGGCCAGACGATGCCAACGTTGCGGGCAACGTCCACGGTGGCAACATCCTCAAGATGATAGAGGAAGCCGGATGCATTGTCGGCACGCGGCACTGCAACACACAGAACGGGGTAAGAGACAACAGCCACTGTCATTCTGGACTGTGCTATCATACTGTCGGATAAATGAAGTCAAGGAAGTTCTCCATAAGTTCCTCTAATGTTCATTTTTTTGTAGCAGAGAGGTGTCATTTATATAATCCACTGCAGTACTAAATGTTTCTTTTTTTAGCACCTGAATAAAGAGACTAAAATATGTTGTGAATAACAATGTTGAAAACTTCTGTACTATAAGTGTAAATTGACAGAAATTAATGCAAAAAACTAAGAAATGATAACCATTGCTTTTACAACCCAAATTTTAAAAAAGTTTAAAACATTTGAAAAATTAATTAGAAACACAATAAAGGAAATAAAAAATCTCAAAAGGGAGTTATTTCTGTCTAACTTGCAGTTATACTAGCATTAAAAACATATTCATTTTTCAAATTAGTGAAGTTTCCATCCATCCATCCATCCATCCATTTTCTTTATTTTCTTCCACTTATTCATTGTGCTTGGCTAGGATATAGCCTGCCAATCACAGGGCTGACACAAAGAGACAGACAATCATTCACATTCACACCTAAAACCAGTTTAAAATCTCTAATTAATCGAAACCCTGTGTATGTCCTTGTGGGAGGAAGCCAGAGCACCCAGAGTGAACCCATGCAGACACAGGGGAGAACACACAATCCCAGCCTGGATTTGAATCTAGGACCTTCTTGCTGCGAGGCGACAGTGCCTCACAGACAGTGACATCTGTAGTTGTACACATCATTAACCTCATTTGGACTATACAACCTTGCTCAGTGGTATTATTTTTATCACTCAGTGTACAGTCATGTAACTGGGGGAATCAACCTCAGTGACTCAGGATTTAAAACCAGATTTTCCCTCTGATCTTCCAGCAGAGCAATTTCCAGATTCCTGCCATTGCAGTCAAATGTTGTGATTATGTGACTATGTGTGTATAAGTTTTAAGTCTGCTGTTTGTCTTGTATAGGACCGCTGCTTGGCAGCTCTGGTTCGGGTGGAGAAGACAGAGTTCCTGTCCCCCGTGTTCATTGGCGAGGTCGCCCACGTCACTGCTGAGATCACGCACACCTCCAAGCACTCGCTGGAGGTCCAGGTCAAAGTCATGGCTGAGAATATCCTCACAGGTGAATCGCTGTGATATTCAAAAATGAATGCCTAACCCTAACCCTTAGCCTAAACCTAACCATAACCTAAATGTAACCCTGTCACTAAAACCACATTTTGAGTCTCAAAAATGCCTTCAAACTTGTGGAGGTGGGCATTTTGTCCCCATAAAGACTGTTGGTCCGCACAAGTATAGTAACATTCCAATTTCTGGTCCCTACAAAGATATGTAAACATGGTACACACACACACACACACACACACACACACACACACACACACACACACACACACACACACACACACACACACACACACACATTAAACCTGTTTGGGAACCGTTTGATAGCATTTTTCAGTTAATGATGAAAAGGAATTTAATTCACACAAACGATTTAAATCCTGCTTTGTTTACAGAAAAACTGTTTGTTATAAGATAAATTTAACATTAAGCAAGCTACTTTTGACTGCTCCCTTGCCACAAGGGGTAACCACAGCGGAAAGATCTGCAATGTTTTTAATTGACTGATTTTTATGTCCTAAACAAACCCAAAGGGGATTTATGTGTCCAGTGGAATCTAACCAGCAGTGGTTAACTGCACATCAGCATGCACATTGATGTAGGATTTCTGCTTCCTGGATGATTTTGTTTGAGTCGCACTACTTTACCTGTGCATCATTGTTCACCTTTAGCCTCATTCTCATCATTTCAGAGGACCAATGGTATGGTAAACATTGAAACAGGAAGTTGACTACAGAAAGATAAAGTTGACAAACACAGATATACAAATATCTGCATGTTCAGCATGTACTGTAGAAATTGGGGCTTCCACTAATAATCTCGTGTTGGGGAATCTGGAACAAGTAACTATTTGGAGCTTTTGCTTGGAAATATCTTAATCAGTTCTCAAAGAGCTCTGTTAATTATTCAAAAAATTAACATGTGACATTAAAAAACAAGCAAAAAAGCAAACGTGTGTGTGAAAGTTTAGCAGTAAGCTTTATGGTGTGAAAAGTGCATAGGTGCAACTTTTTGTCTGGTTATTTGTGCAAGTCAAACATTAGTTTTGTCTTTATCTCTTTGTCTCACTGTCAGACAGAAATATTTATGAATCGGAATTTATCTCTGTGTTTCACGCGTTATTTCTTAAATGGGAAAGACTTCTTATGGAAATATTTTGTCACTTCTGGAAAATTGGAATACTTAACGATCAATGAAAAATGACCTCATTGTGATATTCCGCTGTTTGATCACAAGAGGGCAGCACATAGTAAGTGGTACTGCTTGTGGCAGCATGAATAATGAAACTCTGCTTTCACAAGGGACTGCATTATGTGCTGTGATGGGGGAACAGAATGTAAGAGGGATGCTGATTTCTAGAGTATTTGGCAACTGATGATGTTTCTAATTCTGTAATACACGTAATGCACTTTATTTATATGTGTGCAGGTTAACTTGAACACACAGGCTCCCACAGTTCTCAGAGTACCGTAGGTAAAGATGCAGAGACCACTTTGGGTTGCTGTATCTGAACCTTTAAATGGCATGGGGACAGAAGTCTGCCTGTGATAAATGTCTCTACAAATTTAATGTCTTAAGGCACTGTAAAGTATGTAATTAGGGGGTTATCTGTGAGTTTTAGCAGTTTACACCAGGTGCAGTTTTTAAGTATGAAAGAAAAGCAAATTTTAATAGTTGTGCAGTGGTGGTGTCCATCTTCCTGCTGGTGAAACTAAAGACAGGAGGAAATGGAAAGAGAGGCAGATGGAGAGCAGCAGACAGACATATCGATGGGGAAAAAGATAGCAAAGAGAATTTAGGAGGAAAAATAGCAAGAGTAGCGAAGAGATAGAAAGAAGGATGAGGAAAAGGAGGTGTGGGAAACAAAAGAAGTATCCCCTAGACAGCCGTTGCCCTAGCAACAGGCTTATACTGGTTGGTTGGTTGGTTGCTGGGCTGAAAGCAGGTTGACGGAGGCGGAGGCACAGATATGAGGTGACAGGTGGAGAGCAGCATACATACGTGCAGGCACCGGAATGGACAGCCCTCTACAGTGAATGGCCCGTTAGGAAGGACCCCTAATGAGGGGGAGATCAGGAAGCAAGCACATGGACTCGAAGCATTGTTCAGTTTGGTTCAAACATTTCTAACAGGGGAGGCATTTTCAATAAAATGGAATCTAGCTTCCATTCCTATATTCACTATTTAGTCACATCAAGTTTGTCTTATAAAACATGCTAAGAAATCCTAATTTGCATTGCAATATGTAATAAGTTTTAAAGCAGTAGTCCACAGTTATAGAAAATGACACAATGCATCTGCTGGTAGTTTCAATCATTATTAATTTCTAAATTTTCTGTTCTCTTGAGAGTGAAAAATCTATAACTATACTCGCATAAACAAAGAAAAAGGATTCGTTCTGAGGGTTTGAGTGTAGGTTTAGTGTCAGGGCACTGTGGGTGTAGTGTAAATAAGCGGAGCTGTAGCCCGCGGTGGGAGCAGGCATGGAGGTGAGTTCCTCTGGGACAACAAACTTTGCTACTGAGGTCTCTGGAGGCTGTGTGGGCCAAGCACAGTAATAGAATTAGTTTATATTGTATGCTAAATTGTATGTACTGTAAAAAGTACACTGTTTTCCTGGTTCACACTTAACAGCAACTTATGTCAGTCGCAAATACCCCCCCAAAACAAAGTCAAGTCAAGTCAAAGTTTATTTATATAGCACATTTAAAAGACTAGTGTACATCAAAGTGCTTCACAATAAAACCGCAGTGGGGGCAGACCAAAGAACAAATAGTACAATTATACTTAAAATTGCATTAACATGGTGTAGTGCAGGCCGAATGAAAGTCAAACTAATTTGTTTCAAAAGCTAAGTTAAACAAGTGTGTTTTTAAACGAGATTCCGAAGTACGGATTTCTACTGGGAGATTATTCCAGAGTCCAGGGGCAGCGATGGAAAATGCACGGTCACCTCTGGTTTTTAAACGAGACCTTGGTTGCATTAGGAGCAGTTGGCTGGAGGATCTTAGTGCTCTCTTTGGGTTGTACGGATCAAGGAGATCAGTTAAGTAGCTAGGGGCCAGGTTATTTAGAAGAGAAGAGAACAAAAGTACAAAACTGCTACAGATATTAATCATTTGAAGCGATCGAAACCTGCATATAGTAAAGTGAGCTGGCAATGTGAAAGACTTCATTAAACATTTAAAGGAGAGCCCGAGAAGGAGCAGCAGCTTGGTGGTGTAGTAGGTCATATTTACAGGAAGTGGGTCATATGTGTTTGTATACTGTAACTATGGCTGTGCATTTGAGTTGGCGCAGCTGCTATCCATAAAAGCCAATGGTTATGCATTTAATGGATCTATTTTTGTCCAAATCTCAGTAGAATACAGTATGCTCAGCTGTGGCCGAGCACATGTTTTTAGTTTGTATTCTTGTTAGATGTGCACTTTTGTGCATAATTTTTTGAATGCATATTTGGATGTTCCATGCGCACTTCATACATGCATGTGGGTTTTCGTCTGTGTTTGGCCCTTTAAAAGGTTCCCGCAGGGCAGAGAGGGAAGAGAAGATAACGGGAGCAGACATTATTTGCTTCTGTCATGTTGGCTTAGCATCAGGCCTCACACAATGTGGCCCAGTCAGACACGGATGCCAAGTGGATGTACCTGCACACATTCTCCGTCACAACGCATGCACGTACCCAACACACTGACCCACGCCCATACACACACGTGGTTGTGCAGGGATGACCTGCATGCATGCAGAGCCTCATATGTGGACACTTTAGACACAGAAAAAGAAATCACACACCTACGTGTTCTCACACCCACACTGAATGAGCACAGTTTCCTTCTTGCTAAAAGAGAACACATACCGAGACAGGACTGGCAGGTTTTACATATTCCCGACCAGCTCTTTTCCAAGGCAGAAGATTGATGGATTGCTTAAAACAGGAACACAGAACAAAGGATTTTACCAGTTGTAGACCAGAATATGCACTTTGTGTATTTTCTGGTGTACATCACAGGGTGTGCATTTGTGCAGCCGTGCATGCTTTTTTAGCTCTGTGCAGATGTTAATGTGCATGCTCCTTGTATCTTGCATTCTTTGTGCAAGGATCTTTGCATTTATTTAATATGTATGTGTGTGTGTGCGTGTGTGTGTGTGTGTGTGTGTGCGCGCGCGTGTGTATGTGGAGGAGGCAATCATCCAGGTTCCACAGTCAGTCAGGCAGCATCTCGTCAGGCAGGCCTCAGTCACAGACCCTCAGGGTAAGGCTGCCTACTGTGGGCACGAGCCGTGATGATTGTCCCTGCTGGGGGGATTGCGCATGCGTACTAACATACACATGCGCACTCACAGTCAGACCTACACACACTACAGCACGTGCAGATTTGCAGATGTGAAAATACACATACATAATGAAATGCCACACTCTCTCACACACACACAAACACGCGCCACTTTAGAGAATGTACACATACACACACACACACACATACACACATGCACACACACATACACAAGTGCATAATGTGCTTGTGCTCAGTCACTCATGGGACTCCCATATATATATGCAATGCTACTTGTGTTGCACGCTCACTCTGGCGCACATTCACATGAACACGACATACACAAATCCCTCCTGTTCAACACACATGAGCAGGGAGAGAGCTGAGAGCGCAGCATTGTGGGTTTGATGCTTAAAATGTTGTAACCATGATGGTTCCTGTCCCGGTAGGTCACAGAACTGCACATCCTCAGAGTGCTACAAGAACATACAAACACATCTAAAATGGATTGTTTTAGCTTTAAATTCAGCTCAGCAACATAAAAAAAACGATCATGCTTTTTTTGTAATAGCGTAATTGTCATTAATATATTTATGTGAATAATATGTGTTTAAATCTAACACAGAAAACAATATACTTAAAAATACCACACAAAAACCCTTAACAATAAAGCACAAGACTGGTTTGACTTGAAGGCATCTCTTACTCTTTTTTTTTAAACATGATGCTACAAGAAAATGAAGGTTAGTTTAGTTTAACAGGGAGCTGTTTATGTGGACTCACTCTGGAGTCTGTCAACTGTGCAAAAGCTTTTTGTCTCACAGCTGGATTTCCCAGATCTTTATTTTGCTTGAGAAGAGAGGTCCTCGCTGTAACGATGTTCAATTCAGTGTGCTGAGCACAAACAAATATTAAAAAAAGTTTACATTGAGTATCGGATAATCCTCACTCAGAAAGCACTGTTAGAAACTCCGCTGCTGCCATGATTTAATCTATTCCTATCAGGCTGTAACATTCCCCAGAGAGGGAATGTAGTATTATTAAAAGTAATGGAGCCTTGGCTGAGCACAATGGAAAATCTGTGGTTTTGATCACGGGGATCAAGTACCAAGAACGATCCCCTCTGCACTGTCTCAGAGCCTGGAACAGGCTGTTCAGGAAGGAGAAAAGAAAACAAGGGTCTTTTTTCTGCTTCGAAAGAGAATTAAGGCGAGTGAGTAAGAGACCAAGGGGAGAGCACAGAGGTGAATCAGTAAAAGACACAAATCAAGTGAAATAGCTCAGGGTGAAAGAAAAAGGAAAGATATCGGGTAAAGGACAGGAAGGAAGAGCAGGAAAGGTGAGAAATTACACACACTGAGGTTGTCAGACTGGGACTGCCTAAAATGTTTTCATTTGAAAAGAAAGTGTGAATTTTACTATGAAGTCCTGATTGATGCCTTAAACTTAGATTAAAGGAACTGGAAGATGTATGAGTCGTGCTGGAGGGACGTCGACCCCTGCCACCCCCACCAACATGAGCACCCATGTGAGCCGTGAGATCAACACCAAAATGCTCTTATTTCTAATTAAATGTGACACAGCTTAGTGTTTTGAATTCTGCTGCGTATTATGCTAAAAGAGTGTCTGTGTAGTACTTACAAAACAACACCTATTGGATTCTTGTTCCATAATGAGGGTTTTTATTTTTGCCTGTCTCTTCAGAAGGTGAAGCTGTCCTTTTAGTGACGTTATACTCCTGTAAAAAGAGCCAAGTGATACTAGTTGGCTTGTATCACGTGTAATATCCTTTCTTGCACAGGCAGTTGCAATTTTGCACATTAAAGCACTCACTGCACCGCTGCACTGGTCTTGCTCCACTGACACCCCATATATATTGGAGGGGGGGAAAAAAAGGTGCCTGCCACTGCTAGGTGCCATTTCTCTCAGCTGTCATAATGCCTTTTACCATTTATGGAGGCCCTTGTTCCAAAGCTGTCACTGCCTGAACTTGAAAAATCATCCCCAAAGTCAAGCGAGATCCGTTAGCACAGAGTGTAGAAATTTGACAGAGCAGATTTGTGCCCGTGGTTCATGGAGCCAAAAATCTTCCTATTCTGCAATTCGTAAATCCAAACTAAGTAAGCAAGCTGTTCCCCCTGCTAGTTCAGACCCAGCTTTTGTGAGTCTGTAGACACGTGTCAAAATCAACCACTTTTCTAGTAATGGTCACTTTTACATGCAGACAGTCAGACGATACTGACCTTAAAAAGCAACTTAAATGCTGCATCAGCTCGTCAGTGGGGCTGTGTCGTCTATGGTTGTACCCTTGACAGTGGGTAGTGATTGGTGCCTGCCTACAAAGATCAGTCTTAAACTTAAGGGTACTATTTATTCCTTGATTTAGTGATAGAAAAAAATATACCTTTAAAAAAGGGGGCCATATTACATATGAGGAAACCTACTGATTTATATTACATAAATTGCTACTTTTAGGACTAAACTGACATGTGCGCTGCACTTTTCCAGTCTCACAGATGAGATAAAGCTTTAGCTTACTCATATCTGTACCTACAGCACACATATCAACGTTTAATCTAACATGCATAATTTGCATAATTTATTTTTGTATTTGGCAGAACATAGACTGCTTCTTCTGAAACTGCACATAAAAATCTTGAAGAAACAGTGAAAATACACAACTTTCACTGCATGGGAACATATGTGTACTTTGTGTTCCTGAGAAAAGCATGTAGAGTTATCTTAAGGTCTAATAATTAGCCCTAAGGGACACATTGTGAAACTGTTGTATTTTCAAGGTCTGCCTCAAATTTGTCTTGCCTTCAAAATGTGCTATGCCTGCAAGCGTGATGCAAAAGAATATGTGCTGTTTCAGTGGATGAACTGTGAAGGATAAAAGGTTGCAGCCTGGACGAGGATATGGTCAAACATTGACATTGTCTCCATTTGATATAGAGGGATTTTAAATTCAAAGCCGGTTATCTGGTTCCTTTTCGATCAAAAAGGGCATCAGTCGTACTGGGAATGGTTCTTCCATCCTTTCTTCTTCCCTTCTCGCTTCTCTCTCGTTTCTCCCTCCACCCTAAACACAGTTCACTTCAAGGTCCATCAGTAGCTAATAATAGAGTAGAGTCACTCAGTCTTGGGTAGAGTCAAGGATATGTAAATATCCCTCCCTTTCTCCTGTGGGCAACTTCCTGGTTGCTGACAAGGGCGGGCACAAATGAGAGGAGGAGGAAAGAAGCATGGTTGGCATGGCAACGAGGCCTGGCTGTCTGCACAGTTTTTAACTCGGGTGTAAAATGCAAATGCTATTTTCCCAGGAGTAGCCTGTTAAAAGCTGCTCGCTCAGCTCTCTTCTCTTAACTTCACATGTCCTCATGCAAAGAGCCCGGCTGGTTTACCGCTGAGACACATATTAAATGACATATTTTCTCTAAGGCTGTAAAGATGCCTTATTTTTAAGCCTGTGGTCATGCACATTTATGAAATTTGACTCAAGTTATCGTAATAAAAATGCAAGACGTTCAATAAAACATTTTGCTCATTCAGGCCTCAAAAAGGACTTCAAAACTGGAAAGCTGAAAAAGTTAATCGGATATTGTAGGTAAAAAACCCTTTAAAACAGTAATTTCACTTCAATCTGCTGCCCCGATGCTGCCTTTAATCTGCGTGCCATAACAACGCCAACCTAAAATAGCCCCCCTCTCTCTCTCTCTGTGTTAGCAAATTAAGTGAAAAAGTGTGGGCAGAGTAGAAAAGATATATCACTATGACAACCTTTCTGGCTGATTGCGATGTAATGTGACTTCTATGAGTTTTGTTTTCTGATCCTCTTGTTCTGAATTTTCTGTAGGAATTCAGAGTCAGTGCTACAGCCTCCAACTGCCAAAGCATTACACTGTGGTATAACCAGCATACATATTTGTGCAGACACTTGATGATGAATGAGTCGCCATGGTTTCATTGGTTTCATAATTACAACACTGAAATGCAGAAAATTCAGGATTTACAGATACGCCGGGCTTAGCTAGCTACGTGACTATGAGTACTTGTGTTTTGAACAGGCAACAACTATTGTGTTTGAACACAAAGTGTTTTCTTCTCCTTTTTTTTCACAAGAAAGACTAATCTTTTGCAAACAGGCAGCGCCAATTGACTTGTTAAAAACTGAAGTGGCCTTTATTGTGGTATTAATAAAAGTGTCTGTTTTGACAACAGCTGTTTCAAAATTCTTTGCTCCATTGTTGTTTTATTTGAAAGACATCAAGATGTCAAAATTTCTCGCCAATTAGATTATGGTCACAAAAACGTTGCCTCTTCATTTGGTAGAAATGACGCGTTCCCTGACATTTTCCCTAGGACAAGTACTCAACCTTTTCTCTGTGACTGCAGGTGCCAAAAAGCTGGCCAACAAGGCAGCGCTGTGGTACGTCCCCTGCTCTCTGCAAAATGTTGACAAGATCATGGAGGTGCCACCTATCAAGGTACATGGAAACTCAAATTGCTTGCATCTTAAAATTGTGGCATTTTATCCTTTAGCTTCTCTGTGTCTCAGTGACCTTTCCACCCACCTTCCCCCAGCCCCACATCTAAAATGACACGAGCAGGGCTATATGGTCAAGATAGAAATGACTGACATTTAACAATGTGAAAAGTCCCTTTCACTCATCTTTGTTTTGAATACCTGCTTGTTTCAGTTCTTTGCTTTACTCCTCGTGCATTTGTGCAGAGAGTGGTGTTTGAGTGGATCTATGCACAAGTGTTCAGCATGTTGAATATATTCTTTCTACAGTATGCTAGTGCTGAACAAGAGGAGGAGGGCAGGAAGCGATATGAGGCTCAGAAGATGGAGAGACTGGAGACCAAGGCGAGGCCTGAAGAGGTGATGCCATCTCCACCCAACCCAGGTAATATATTCAAGCTCAGGGTCCCATATCAGTTTGCAGATACAAAACCACAGCTATAGAAATTGTTTCCCTATCTTACAAGTTTTCAGTGATGATGCAGATATGAGTGAAATTGCTTCCATTTCCTCCCTCATGGGGTTTGCTAATAGTATGCCATAAAAATACTAAAAATACTGTACAGCCATCTTTGTTGTTGCCCAATTAATGCAGTGACGGGAGAAGCAATTTGTTTTTTGATGTATTTTCACTGCTGGCACCATGACTTCATGCTGAGCTGCAGCAGGAAGTCAAAAGCAAATGCTTTTTTCAAAGTTAAAACACAGAGATATTATTGCTGAATATCAAGATAAAACAATGATAAATCAAGCAAGTGAAGAATCCCTGGAGTGCTCTCAGAGCGCGTCCACAGGAATACATTTAAACATTTAACATGTAAACACGTGGGCCCTAGCATCCTCACAAGAGCACTTGAAGAACCCAGAAAGGGATCCATTTGGAAACACTGCTGCGTGGGCACTTCTTTTCTCATTTCTGAGGCTTTCTTTCTCTGGCAGGGGGTGATACCCTCTTGAGTTAGCTTTAAAAACACCTCCCAAACCGATTTTTTTCAGTGCCACTAAAGTATGTGTTTTACTTTGACTGTCTTCACACACGAATGGCAAATTGGCTGGTTCTTATATTTCGCTTTTTTACTCCACTTGATCACTTAAAGTGCTTCACACAACATGGCTCATTCAACCATTCATACTAACAACTTTTTCTCCGTTTAAGTGCTTTCAATCTAACATTCACACTCTGATTTCACCAGTTTCAGTAACACTCTCACTAAATGTCCAGGCAAAGACATCTGTTTTATTTTCTTCTTTTACTTTTATGTTTCTTCTTTTGTAGTATTTTCTATAAGTAGTCAGGCCTCTGCTTCTTGTTTACATGTTGTAGGATTGAGTGGTCACGTGCTCTACATTTACAGGTGTGCATTAAAAGTATTGTATTCATCATTAGGTGCTATATACATGTATTCATCCATATTAAAACTGTAAAGACTCTAATCGAATTCCCTAATTTTGTCACGCTGCTTCATCAGAGGATCCACCAAAAGGTATGTGATCAGCAAGTAGCATGGCAGAATCTATTTATGCATGAAGGTGTTGTTGGCATTGGCTTGCTTTGCTCACACATTTTATTTTTAAATTAATTCAATTTTTTTTAGGCTGACCAATACAGATATATTTTAAGACTGATAGACAGATTTGTTTCTTTCAGAAACACAAAACAAACATATTTCCCTGTTTATTTATTATGTGCACTTGTTTTTGAGTCATTATTAATACAATGTAACAGTAAAATTGTGGATTAGTTGCTTATGCTCTGCTTAGCTCTGATTGGATCAGCTGGTTGTTGTGTATGTGCCTTTGCTAAGTGCCTTGCCAACAGGGAAGTTGCAAGAGTGCCCTCTGGTGGACAAACTCTGCAAAACCACTCCACGTAACATGTCCGAAGGGTGTTTCTCCCATCCTTCCCTTTTCTTTTCTTTTTCAAATCTTAATTTGTCACTGCTGGTTATACATGTCAGTACCGATATATTGGTAAATGGCTTATATCGAATGATACGCTGGCCCTGTTCGTCAAGCTCTACCTTAAATTGTTCATTATTTTTTTATTTTTCTGTTGAATGTGTGTTTGTCTGTTTGCCTTGCAGAAAAGCACACTGTTGGCTTCAGCCAGTCGAGTCTGATTCATCTGGTGGGCCCTTCAGACTGTACACTACATGACTATGTTCATGGAGGTTAGTCTGTTTCTTTTTCTAGATACATTCACTGATGAAATGTTGTACAGTTAATTTCAGAGTATCCCACTAATATGTATCTGAGAGCTGAGCATTTAGCATTTTTTTATACTGCAGCATGAGGGGACATGAAAAAACACACTAAATTCTTGATTTAGGTTAACTACAGTCTGGCTTTTAGAAGTGTCTTCTATAAACTAAGTGTTATTAAACACATGACTCATTAGTCATGACTGAAACTTCATTTATAGAATAAATTATTAAGCTGCTAAAGATAGAAATACATTTTCACACTATCAAAGAGAGCAAATTAACATAGCATTACATGGTTCAAACTAATGAAAGCTTCATACTTCCTCTTAGCCTTAATCCAGTCTTAAGCATATATATTTTCTTCACATCCAAAGCTATATTGCATGAATGAATGGGTCGGATGTTGACTGCTGCTTAGTAATTATTTGTATGAAGAGCCTACACACAACAGTAGCTGATGCTACTGTATTCTATGCACATTCACTGGATACTTTATAAGGTAGACCTCACTAGTAGTGGGCTGGACCTCCTTTTACCTTTAGAGCTGCCTTAATTCTTCACGGCATAGATTCAACAAGGTGTTGGAAATATTCCTCAGAAATTTTGGTTCATGTTTACATGGCAGCATCACACAGTTGCTGCAGTATTATTGGCTCTACATCCATGATGTGAATATCCTGTTCCACCACATCCCAAAGGTGCTCTACTGGATTGAGATCTGGTGACTGTGGAGAACATTTCTATACAGGGAACTAACTGTTATGTTCAAGAAACTAGTTTGAGATGATTTGAGCTTTATCACATGGTTTTTTATTCTACTGGAAGCAGCCATCAGAAGATGGGTACACTTAGGTCACAGAAGGATGCTCACTATCAAGAGCAATACTCAGGTAGGTTGTGGCATTTAAATGATGGAGCCTAAAGTTTGCCAAGAAAATATCTCGTGCACCATTAAGCCACCATCACCTGAAGCACTAAAACAAGCAGGATGGATCCATGGTTTCATGTTGTTGACACCAAATTCTGTCCCTAACATCTGAATGCTGCAGCAGAAAATGAGAATTCAACATGTTTCCAATTTTCTATTGTACAATTTTGGTGAGATTGTGCAAACTATAGCCTCAGTTTCTTGTTCAGTGCTGAGAGGAGTGGCACCTGGTATGATCTTCTGCTGCTATAGCCCACGGCTTCACTGCTTGTTGTGTTGTGTCTCCAGAGATGCTCCTCTGCATGTCCTGGTTATAACTTGGTTGTTATTTGAGTTACTGGTGCCTGTCTATCAATTCAGTGCAGTTTGACCATTTCCAGAGTACTGCCACTCACTGGATATTTTTCTTTTTCAGACCATCCTCTTTAAACCTTAGAGATGTTTGTGTGGGAAAATCCCAGTAGATGAGTGGTTTAGTACCTACAGCACAGCTGTAGGTACTAAACCTACAGTTATTTAAGTCACTTAAATCACTTTTCTGATACTCAAATATTGATATGCCTATATTCAATGAGTTGCTGCTATGTGATGAGCTGATAAGATATTTCGTTTACTGAGTTGATCAGGTGTACCTAAGAAAGAGGCTGGTGAGTGCACATCAAAGATAATGTAAACAAACAACCAAAACTTGCTATTTGCTCAAATCAGACGGTTTGATAATCCTGTAGTTTTAAAATCAGTAGAAAGTGAAATTTTAAAAGTGCTTTTAGTTTTATTCACACTGTGTGATTGATTCACTAACAGCTGCTGACAAGCCATTTCAGAGCTCAGTGTTTTCAAGTTGCCGTCTGCCATTTGTCATCTGCGTCTGTCAGACTTCTTTGTCATTCTCACGCAAGTAAAACAAAGAGCACGAATGACATGCTGTTTAGTATTCAACGCAGGGACAGGTCAGCCCATTCACTGCCTCAGTACAGTATGAAAATTCTGCAGGGAGTTGTGGAGGATGAAACAGCTGCTCAGAGTGGAGAACATACAGTAAGGCAAACAGGTTTGAGCAAAGTGAGACAGATTTAGAGGCGCAGAAGAAGATAGCAGCGAGGAAAGACGTAAATATAATATAATATATAGTGTGTTTGTTTTTTGGTGTTAATGCTTGTGTTAAGTAAAGGCAGAGTAACCCATGTCTGTGTAGGTTCTGTGTAGGTGGAGGTTAAAGTGGGATTTTGCAGGTGGGGGAACAATAAATACTGGTGTACCAGTGCACTGGAGGGAAATGACTCCATACCAAATAAGTCTGTTTCTCAGGCTTGAAACTCTTTGTGGATTTTGCCAGCTAAGTTCTTCAATACATATGTTAAATCAACCATCAACCATCAGGGCTACTTTCAAGTTTCTAGCCTGTATAAAGGCAGCATAAAAGTAGCATTTGGCAAGTGCTGCTAAAGAGCATTATTGGTTTAAATTTAAATCGATGACTCTTTCAAAAGGGCACCTAGAAGCGATTCCTGCAGCCATAATTAAACACACTTATTTTGAAAGATTATCTAGATTAGTTTTTGATTAACATAAAACATAAAACAAAAACTGCATGCACAGAATATCTGTTCAGAATTTGCCAACATATCTCACAAATACGGGTTTAAAAGCTGTTTTCCTCTGGAAGGTGTATCTGCCACCATCTTTGCAGTTGAAAAATTCTCGTATAAATTTAGCGTCATTTCTCTCTCTTATAATGTCTCTACTGCAACCCATGACCTTACCTAATGGTGACCATGGAGACCGCACTCTGCCCTGCACCACTGCATCTAGTCCATCACTGAAAACTGTAAACAATACTGCAAATCACCCAGTTTAGCCTGCTGTGCTCTGCTGTGCACTGACAATCGTCTCTCATCTTCATGTCTAGCCCTTTCATTATTACATCTTTCCCCTTCTCGAAGAGTAAAATAACACACATTAGCATTTTTTTTGGCCTGGAAAATACAACAACCATACCTTTAACTAGGAGACACACTGTGTGCCAAACTGCTCATATTTGTTGAGCTATTTGAAATGTTGCAGGAAATGTACGCAGGTCCCTGGGGTGACTTAACTGCCTCGGTGGCAATAGCTGCAGGACATGAAGCCCATCAGATGTAATTACTCATTAACTGAAGGCGCAAAAATGCTTTTCTGGATCGTTCCATCCCACTTTAACCTCTAAGTGCAGGTGAACAAAGAGGAATGTTCCAGTCTTAGATGGCAAATGGATGTCTCTTTCTCATTGCTGAACCAAAAAACACATCTTATATAATGTTGTCAAACAAGCAACAGAAAAGAACTCAAGCACAGCATCA
Organism: Pelmatolapia mariae; assembly: GCF_036321145.2. Classification (NCBI taxonomy): domain Eukaryota; kingdom Metazoa; phylum Chordata; class Actinopteri; order Cichliformes; family Cichlidae; genus Pelmatolapia; species Pelmatolapia mariae. Next base: position 30,856,324 of record NC_086244.1, on the reverse strand, counting down.
AGTATTAGTGAGAGTTAGCTGTTAGATTGATTTAGGTACTGCACTGATGATCCACAGGCAGACTGCAAGGGGACTTTTTCCTCAGAAGCAGACACCGTGACACAGCAGATATTGACTGCCTGCGACTGAGAACAGGGAAAACCTCAGCCGACACATATGCAGAAATAGTTGCTAGTTAATTTGTAAATGAGAAGGGTCAAATGGACTGGCAAAAACTCAAGGACAGGAAAAGCATTGGCTGGCCCAGCACATTTAGAAGCAGGAGAGGCTTCTACTCCCTTTCATAACCCAGGGGGTTATGAAAGAGTGGCTCCAGGAAATCTTGGTGGGCAGGATCAGACGGGTAACTGCCAGATTCAATGCTCTGCCAAGTAAACAACTGTCTGAAGTTAGCAGACCAAGTGGAGAGATTGGCTCAAGGTTTATACTTTCAGCCTCATATTAGCCCTAGCTTGGGGGTTACTGGAAACATGCAGAAAAGCGTACATGAAACAATCCTCAAAATCAACACTGTTATAAAAGAACGTTTCTTCTGGTTGGGCTCATTGTTCTTCCTTGAGCTTTTCCATGAGCAGTGCTATATCTGAGACTGTTCTTACAGTAACAGTGTCTGTTCATACAAGAGGACACAAAGGCAGGCTGAAAGAACAAATAATAATGACAGAGAAAGAAGCATAACAGATCAAATACAAGAAGAATTTGGACAAAATCCCTAAAGGAAAAACTGGTAAGAATGGACTGGTCAAACAAGTGGAAAAGGAAAGAAAGACAGGAAGTAAACTATAATAGGAGGATAATAATGAAAAAGGAATCTGCATATAAAACCTAAGACAATGACAAAATTGGTTCCTTGGGTAAAACCTTCCCCTATGAACAGGGAAGAAAAGACTCAAAGTCTTTCAGATATGCTTTGGAAGCTACCATTCCACCTGAGCAGGTTAAAAAGGAGGTAACGGTGTTTTTAAACGTATCTGAATTAACCCTCATGGAAAGCATGCAGGGATTGATAGAAGTATTCTGAGCGTGAAGGATCCCTGTTATTAGTTTGGTGGAACACAAAGCTGTGACTAAAGCTATGAGGTCTGTGAATGAGAAGTTATTTCTCCCATTTGTAGAGGAATTTGTGCAAAAACTATCCCTGTTATTTTAGTGTGCACACAGAACAGACAGCTTATGGACCATGAAAAACTATTTGCTGAATTTGTAAAAATAAGCATTTGGATTAGCACGACTGACTTTACCTTTAACCCCCCGCATAACAGAGGCACAGTCGAAGAACTGCTGATTTAATCCAAGGAGAAACGTCCTTGAGAAGCATTTTTCTTGCTTTTAGTGCTCTTGGTGTCCTAAGTGAATGGAGAACATTTATGTGCATGTGTGCACTGTTGCATTGCTTAAGTAACTACTTGGGTGGTTGTCGTTCTGTGTTACTTGTATAACGGCACTCTGGTGTTATGAGGAGGAATGCAATGAGGGAAAAAACAAAATGCTGAACAACGAAGCAGGAAATAAACCACTGAAACAGCGAGCGGAGCTCTTTGTAACAGGAGGTACATGAGCTTGTTATCTGTACTTCATGCTACTCGAGTTGCTTGGATTTGGGGCAAGTTAAAATTTCTTGCTTCAAAAATTCAGCCATCTTTATGTAGAGAAACTATTTTTTTTAATAGTATTATTACTGAAAAACTGTGTCTGTACAACCCTGAACAGATCTTTTTACTTTTTTTTTGGTTTCCTTCTGGATGCTGCTGGGTTTTATCCACACTCCCCCTAAAAACAACCTTTTTTCAGTGTACTTTAGAGAAAAAGAGAAACAAAGCACTGTGCAAACAGAAAGCGAACTAAGATTAAAGGCAAGACAAACAATGAACGCAACGAGGGTAGCATAGTCAGATTTGATGTTTAAGCCAACTGTAACAAAAAAAATGCTTATCTGATGTTCCAACCTTATAATAAGCAAACTCTTACTAGAAGGCATTTAGGCTGCCCTTGTAAAAAAGAAAAACAGCATTTTATCAGCGCGGACCAGATGCCTTTTATCAGTTGAGATATATTGTTTGGGCTTCGATGTTCTTGCCTCATGCTGACATTTCTATTGAGGTCAGCTATGTAAAGAGGCCATCAGAGAGACACAGTATATATAAGGAGGAAGAGAAGCAGAAGAGAGATGTTGACTGAGAAAGAGAGAGGTGAAAAGGAGACAGGACGGGGCAGTGGGGGCGGGGGAGCAAGGTGGGACATATATGTCTCGCACGTGTCACGGTTGCCTTTTTAATTAAGAGGGTTTGCTGAGAACTCTGCCCAATTAAAAATCAAATGTGGAACAAGCATGCAGGCCATTTAGAATGCACGTATGCACACGCTGCCGACTTTTTCTGTACATGCCGTTGCTTGTTAGGCAGTGTTCCTTGTTATTCGCTTCTGCTGCCTTCACTGCACTTAATTTGTTTACATAACCAAGTCAGGTCACAGAGCCAGGGTGCACGCTCTCAATACCTTACAGTCTTTTCTCCACTTGTGTAAGGAGTCTGTACAGAAAAGGAGTGGGTGTTCCTGAGTTGTTAGACGTGATTGGCTGGAACCACTTATGTCACCCCTAGATCAACTGGTAATCCTGACCCCAAAACAGCCACGTCTAACAGCTGAGGAAGGCCCGCTGGTTTCCTAAATAAATCAATTACCTCTTGACCTGTTTTGGTTTCTAGCATGCGGATGCAATGTAGTTTGGATATTATTCAACAAACTTCCAATATTATTTCAAAGGTTTATTTTTAAAACTGATTTCTACTGAGGAATATAGTCCCTTTGAGGTATGCGTGATATAGAGCACTGTTTGAGAAGCACAGTTGGTTCCTTTCATCCCAGCAGGTGGTTTAGAGACAGATGTCTCAAAAATTAGTCACACAAATCCAAAACTATATGCATGACTACATAGCGCCAGGAATAAATGAGAAAACACATCAGTGGATTCTGAAATGCAGTTCTGGTGCTTTCAAAATCTATGGTGAAAGGTCTTCCTTTTCCTTTTTTTTAACTTTTCTTTGTTTTGTTGCTTATCCTTTACCATCTGCTTACTTCTCCTTATTATATCCTGCCCCCTTTCTCTCTCTCTCTTCTCTCTCTGCCCGCTCCCTCCACCCATTGTGTTCTAAGGAAGCGTGCCACCTGTTTCTATGGAAACAGCAGCTGATTGCCACAGGTGGACACCACTGCCACCCGATTAAAACAACTAGAACAAAAAAAACAAAGCGAGAGAAAAATAAAAAGACAACACTGTAAGCTGTGTTTTGTAATGTTTGTCCACGCAAATGCCATGTTATGAAGAAATCGTGGGCTGCTAATAGACAGAGTGTCTCTCATGCCACCGATTAATGTGTGCATCTGCACGTTGTGGTTCTGTGCACAGGTACTTTCGCTTTCCAAATCTCTAAAAAAACCAAACCAAAAAACATCAATGATATCTCAGAAAACCACTCCTGCAGAGCTAAACCAATACATATCACAGTAAGAAAGCAAATATTTAATCCTGATTTTAAATCAAGTTTGATCTATAATTAAGTTCAATTTCAAATTAGTTTTATTTATATCACAACAACAGTCATCTCAAGGTGCTTTATATTGTAAGGCAACGACCCTACAATAATTCAGAGAAAACCTCAGACGATCTCCAATACTGTGCAGGTTTATATGAAAGAAAAGATTGTTTGGTTGTTCAAAAACATGTGCATTACAAAAACTTTTTAAAAAATTACAAGTAAAATATTTCAAACTGCTTATGGTCATATTCATAGAAGGAAAGCAAAGGAGCTACATGATGTTAAAACCAGGCATTAGCAGGGAGTAGTGTTAGAGAAGCGTTGGTTTAATTGTGCTAAACAATGACTTGAAATCAATAGAAAAGAGAAAATGCACCAACTTTAACTACAGCCGATTGATTCAGCGCATCACAAGCTGATAGACTGGTATAACAAGCCTATGTTGGATCCTATGTGAGTTTATTTATCTCTGCCTACCCAATAAAGTCACTCTGCCCCCTCAGCTGAATTCTGCTGATATACCTCAACTAGAAGTTGCACTAATTGTGGGGTCTAAGCAGGTCAGACTTTCTCTGAAAATAAAAAGAGGCGATTCATTAACTTGTGTAGTCAATTTTAAAGCATGACCATGCTCAAAAATTGCCAAACAAATGGAAATGTGAGGATATTGTGTGCTTAGTGTGTGAGGAGTTCACTGATCCGCTTCTGCATCTAGAGAAAATGTGTCCTGATTGTCTCCCGCTTTGTCTCTGCAATCTAAGACAGATATTTGCACTGTTGTAACTGTGAGTGTATTATGTGTGTATCTTTCTTTTTTTTCTTTTTTTTGGAATAGCAAAGTGACTTGAGCCAATTGTCTCTTGTTAAAGTTGGTTTCCTGTCCAGTTCATATGGTCTTCTGCTGACCCTGTTTGTATATTTATAGATGTCTGTATGTCCAATTCACATGGATACGCACACTCACCGACCACTTTGTTAGGTACACCTGCTCCACTGTTTGTCAAAGCAAAACTCTAATCAACTAATCATATGGCAGCAACTCAGTGCATTCAGGTATGCCCATATAATCAAGATGAACCAATAAGGTTAAAACTGAGCATTAAAAAAAGGGAAGAAATGCGATTTAAATGACTTCAGCAGTTGTTGGTCTATTTCCGAAACTGCTGATCTAGTTGGATTTTCCCACACAACCATCTCTAGGGATTAGAAGAGAATGCTCAGAAAAAGACAAAATATACACACTTAACGCAGATCTCTGGAGGTCAAAGAAGACTAGCTGAACTGTTTTGAATTGATACAAAAAGCAACAGTTAGTCAGATAACCACGTTACAACCAAGGTATTTAGAGAGGCATCTTAAAGGAACAATACAGGTAACCCAAAATAGCGCAGTGGTGAAAACTATGAATTAAGGAAAGATGAAAATATCAAAAACTGTAGTTCCTGGAAAGGCCGCTTGAGACAGGCCAGAAACCTCCACTTTATAATGCCCAAATTTACAAATGAATAGAAATGAACTTTTTATAGCTCCTCAAAAAGCTCTTTAGTCTCTATAGATAGCTTTCCCTCTCATATAATTTTGTTTTTTATAACTCACCAGGTGAAATTATAATAAATCTTACATGTATCCATTTTTATGGTTGTCCTCCAAACTATCTATGTTGCTGTTTTGGTGAATGAAATCCTAGTATTTTATTCGTATGTTACTTACCATTAATTAGTAAGTATTTCTTAACAGAAAGCAGCCATGTCAATCACTCTAATGAAGGCCAAGGTTTACATGTTGAAAAATAATTGACAGGAGAAGATGAAACACACCTTCATAGGTGGCGAATCCCTTTATCGAAAAACATGTTTTGGTTTTTTTGGTTTTTTTTTTTACAGAAATTCCATTACAGGAATTTTATAAGTCATTTTCTGTGGCATCAGGTAAATGGTAACTATGACTGTGCTTGTAATTAGCACATATAGCATTTTTTAGGAGGCACACACTGTTTAATAAAGCTCACCCAGAACGTTAAAATATACAAAAAATGTAGCGTATGGGACTTTGTAGGAAGATGTGGGTGGGTTGCTGCATGGCAGTAATGTTAACAAGAGCTGTTTCTATAGTAACAGCTCATTAGGAGGCAGTTTGAACCATTTGATACTGTCCATGATTAAAGCACATGTTGGGGGGTGGGGGCAGAATTGTGGACAAAATTGTCAGCGGTAGATGAGGACAGACAAAAAATGCAGGACAGAAAAAAATAAAGACGCAGTTATCGAAGGGTGAGTATAGGAGGCAATGAGAGAACGCGTAAGAGAGGCTGAGGCCGCTCATGCTTTGCTGTCGATATCCTTTGGTCTCACACGTCTCTGCCTTTCATCCATGGGTGCCTTGCGTAATGTGCGGAGCTGGTTCTAATTAAAAGTGCTTGAAGTTAGTACAGAGAGTTGATGGGCAACAAGAGCTGCCTGGAAGACTTCCTTCATTGTTCTCATTGTGCCTGTTGCCTATGGAGAGCATAGTCCGTGAAGATTTGGGAAAATCGTCACAAGGAATCTAATCACTGAGGTATTCTGCCCCATGGCAAACTGGGCTGCACTACGGACTTGGTTGCTAATTGCCCTTTTTTCCCCATTGGAGTGAGCTGTCTTTCCTCTTCACACACACACGCTGCCCCTCCCCCTCCCGCCTTCTGTGTTCCCACCCTACGGCAAAGGGAGAGTCATAGTGTGCCATGTCATTCTGTGAATGTGTAACGCCAGGCCCAGGGCTGACTTGGCCTTGCATGTCCTCTTTTGCAGTCTCACATTGAGCCTCACTTTAACCTTTTACATTGACTGTACAGGGAGATTTGTGCAGGAGTTGCATTAGCAGTTCCTCTGACGGTAGTGATTAATCAAGACAAGCATCTTTGGTCCCCAAGGACAGTGCAGTCTTTAACTTGATGTGGCACAACATTGTAGTCATAGGGTTTTGTTGCACTTGGTAGTTTGGGAATCCAAGCTGATCTTGGAAGAAATAAATGATATGCAAGCATTTATTTGGGTTCAAGAAATGTGGAATATGTGCAGCTAAAATGAGTTGTCAGCGGTTACCTGATTTTGACTGTTGTGTCTTCTGTGGACAGTAAATAAGACACTGCATTTACCAAAATTGCAGTTTAGCTTTTTTAAAATTAGCTTTTAAAATGTATTTCAATTAGTACAAAAAATACCTGCCAGACAGAAGTGAACCTTTAAGTGTCAATAATGCATTGTCCATGATGTTCCTCCTATGTACGTTTTCATGTAGTTCATGTACACTAAAAGTTGCATATTTCATGCACATGTTACACAGCCACTTGTGTGCTTAAATGTTGGATTAATAAGGAACTATACACAGTAAGTAAGCACTTTAAATAGGCGACAGGTGGCATGTAGTAGGATGCAGATGAAAAAAGTAAAGGGCTATATGAAAGAAGTTATATCTTATTGATTTCATGTGTATAAAACATGTTTTTATTATATATTTAATGTTTTCTTTATTTAATGCTTTCTATTGTTAATTTTAATCTCAATTTTAATTTCAATCTATTGTGTTAAGGACTTTGAGCTATGGAAAGAACACGCTTACAAAACACATATACTATGTGATTTATTATTATCCTTTATTCATTTATATTCTGTTATTAAGCTTTGAATAGTGGCATTTGATTAGAACATTTATTCAACATATTACATATATGGTTTCAGTTAGGGTATTGCACACATGAAGAGTTGGCCTCTGTCCTTACAGACAGAGTGGATGCTGAGGTCGAGATGCACACACACACGCACAAACAGTAGTTAAGACTCATGTTTAGGTAATAGTTCAGATATTCAAATAATAGTTTGCAAAGCCTTGTAGCTGTTTGATTATGCTTGCAGGAGAGATGGTTTGTTCTAGGGGATAAGCAGAGTTAGAAGATTATTGGGAAGGATCTGGCCTCGGGAAGAAGAAGATGTTCTTTTAATGTGTTAAAAGTTGTCAACATTGATTGTATTGTACCTACTTTACGCATGAGGGGGCGTTCTAATACCCTGATTTTCATAAAAACTATTGTTGTGTGGTTTTCGGTGAGAGATCGGATGCTGTCTGCGTGCAGTGTTCATCTCCCACACGTGTGTTTATTAAAATCATCGTTTGACTTGACCCGGCCGGACCAGTGTTGTTATTTTGGTTTTCCTCTTGTATCCATCCCCAATATTTTGAACTCGTAACACAAACCATTCAGTAATTTACACATCATGTCCTGTCCATGTAACGAAAGTTTGTTTTTTGTTTTTTTTTAGCTCTGGTCAGCTTTTTAATAAAACAGCTGGGGTCCTAGCATCCCCCATGTTCTTTATACACACTGGCACGCACTGCTTTTCCCCAACAACAGCTTAATTTAATAGCAGCGCTCTGAAGTAAATACAGCCTATAACTTTACTGCTGCTGATGAGTAATGCTAATGAACCAGTCTGGGAAGTGCTAAAGCATTTTCCTGTATTTTGACAAGCATATGTTGTGGAAAAAAACAAAAGTAAACTAAACGAAATTTTAAAAATGTAGATAATGTTGACGATTCTTCATAATTGCCTCTCAGCTAAGCCATTAAACTCTTAGCGAAAAAGTGCTCGTAGTTATTCTTAGCCACCAGAAGTCTCTGGGTTTATCTGTTGACACACGGCTGCTTCCGACTCAGATACTTTGTTGTTTGAAATGACGACAAACAAGACATTAATGTAGAAAATGGAGCTGCACTATCTACTTACTGCTTATCTGGCTCAGTTAGATTGCTGCCTTAAATTCTACTCTCAGATTTCAGCTTCAATTGTAATAACTTTGTAACAAATCTGAGTGTATGATTGATGTATAATACAATAAATTATCTTTTCACTACCAAATGCCTTAACTGTAGTGGAAAAGATTTGCATAAAATGTTGCAGTTCATTAACAGCTGAAAAACAGCCCGATGCCTGGATGGTTATCAGTTTATGTCAGGGAAGCAAGATTTTGCTAAGCCAACTATCAATATTATTAGAACTAAGAAGCTCATCATTCAAAAACTGAAATGACCTTTAAAAAAAAGTCTTCCTAAAATCCTAAATGATAAAACACATAATGTAGCAAAGGGAAGGACAGCTGTTTACTTACTATGTGTAGAATCTTTAATATCTACTTACAGAAACTGATATTTCAGATTAGATTCTGTGACAGTGAAATATCTGGCCTTTTGCTGCTAAATGCTTCACTCTGTTAATGAGCTGGTTACTAACTTTGCATGTAGTCTAGTACTGGGTGGGGGATTTTTCCTGAAAACAACTGCTTCCTCTGTTTAAAAACATCGATCAGAGCTGTGAGACGGAAAAAATAAATGCAGCTGAAATCCAAAACAACAGCTAGAAGTTGTTATAAATGTTAGGGTGGAGTAAAACCGCAGAGCCGGGTGATTATGTGACCTATTTTGCATGCAAACAGTACTATGAGAAAATGTTATTGTCTCCCTTTTTGAAAATTTTTTATAAGGTAATGATTAAATTTGTTGGTAGATAAAATGGAGTGAGCTGAGAGGAACTTTCAGTCAGAGGGGGATCCTAACAAACTAAAGTCGGGAAGTTTACCAGTTAGATGTAATGCAGCATTTACTTTCAATTTTATCATCTTGTTCAGGTCAGGATCCATCTCCATTAAGTGTTACATGCTCAGACACGACAGCTACAGGCTTTGAATTGTAGTAGCCTGCTGTGCCTTGTACCCAGGGGAAATTTTCAATCTTAGGTGAGATCCCATCAATTTTCACAACATAGCAGAAATGAAAAAAACAAAAACAAAGCAAAACACAAAACAAGATAAAAAAAAAAGAAAAAAAGTTGCTTTAAAAAAAAAACCCCAATAAAAACAACTTTGCTACAGATTTAAGGACATAATTTTGTTTGCCCAAACACATTTTAGCTTAACATGCTATTGTCCCATTTATGTGTGGCAACAGCATTTCCTCAATCAGAGAGCACTTTTGACAAATATACTTAATCAATCAGCCGTTTTTTGTTTTGGGTTTGAGTTGAACCAGATAATCACATATCAGAGTCAGCGCTAATCCATTTTCTATTTTAAAATGTCCCGTTGGAAAGTCATGAACTAGTACAGTCTGTAATGGTTATACTTAGCCTGGACAGTGTCCCTTTGCAGACACTGGGATGGTAAATAAAATGACCATTATTCTCTGAACATGATTTGGGGTAAGAGCATGTCTCAGTAATAGCGTGTTTAGGTCTTAATCAACTCAGTGGGCCCACTTTTTACAGTGAATGCTGCATTTTGGAGAAGCGGTACATTCTGTTTGTACTCCCACACATTTGGCTGTCACAAACAGAGCTACACAGTGCAGATGGTATGAACCCTCGGGAGCCAAATCAGCAATCAGAAAGCACACTTATTGATTTGCTGTAACACAAGCTATACAAAAAGCAGCTCAGAGGGAACGACTGAGGCAACCGGAGTGTCTAGTAGAGGGTACATCTGTCTTCAAATGAGCGTAGGTTCACAAAACCACATGTGAAAGAGTGTGTGCACTCTTTCACAGAGAAGACAAGCAGACGCCATCCTCTTTATTTTTTCTGTTCATTTTAAGCCACACACTTGCTTTTTGCGAGAGCTCAACTAACAACTGCTTCCTTTGCATTTGACACAAGTTGCCAAGTTGCGTGTTGTATAAATGGCAAAGCTTTCGTGTAATCTCTAAACTTTGATTTCAAACTGTTTTCTTGCACATCAGACTATTTCCAAGCTTTCTTTGCGAGTGAAAAGGTGGTCTGTAAACTTTTTTGTTATTGAATTGTTTGAAATGTGATACTTTACACTAAATCTGTCTACATCTTAATCAAATGCACACCCTCCTGTTGACTTTAAAAGGAGGCTATTGAGCTTTTGTAGTTTCATCTCTCACAGAGAACAGACTTCACTGTTGCACTTTGGAACAGCTGCAGGGCTGAGACTGAGTATGCAGTCATTGATAACGACTGTAATAACAAACTGCGGCAAACAATCTATCCAAGTCTTCTTCACATGTGTTACGACCACATGTTTTCATTTTCTTGAGAAACAACTCTTTGTCTTTGTGCAGGTTGTGTTCCAGATACTTACAAGCACCCTGTTTTTACCAAGATTGGGCTAAACACATTGACTGCGCACAGCAAACACAAACATTTATCTCTGTATGCGTTTCAAACACGCAGGGCTTACTGGCTCTGTCTGAAGCATGACTGTAGCTCACTAATTAATGTTTATTTGATCTGTAACAGTAACGACGACGCGTTGCAGTTTTACTGGAAATTAGATCTTGGCCAGACGGCAATTTTTCCTAACTTTGTGCTTCTTGCCTGGCCAACACTGGTTCAGACGTTTTGTGCAGGAATAATAATTTTACACTCTTCAATCTCTTCAGGCTTCTTAGGACACTCATTATGTGCAGGGCTGTATAAACAGTTTGCCAGTTTATGGTGTTTGTCTGAATATATAGTGAGTATTACTATACCCGTTTTATTAGACTCACACTGTGCCTCACAAAAAGCAGTGCAGAACCAGTGGTCACTGTATACAGTCACACATTGCAATGAAGGAAAAATGGCACAATTACTGCCTGTAAACTATTTGTATGTACTAATTTGAGAAAATATTGTTACTTAGATTTAACATTAAAAATTAGATTTTGGTAATGTTACTCTGTCCTGTTTTAATTTAAAATGTAAATAAAAATGTAATATAATTTATCCTGTTTTAATGGTGCAGACAAATGACCCGTGTAGTGTCTGTAAGTGTTTTTTCAATTTGCCTTTTCATTATATGTTGTTTACAGTGGACAAACAAGCTGTAATTTGAAGAGATTAACTTGAATTATTCCCAAACATGGGGGAAACATAAAAATTAATAATGCCTTTTATTTAATTGAGCCCTGATGACATCTTTCAGCTGACAGGGAGCTGGCTCGAAACACTTCTGGTAGACAGTCAGCTCATACACATTAGACTAATGCGTCTGAAAGAAAAGGTAATGTTGAGAAAATGGCAAGCAGACTTGTTCATTATTTGGCATTAAACTTTAGGTGGATAGTTTTCTAATTGCATTAGGAATCCCATTAGCCTCCACATCCAATAATCTCTTCTCAGTGAAACCGTGTCTCCAACTTGGCTGCAGCTTGGTGACTACATTTTCTTTTAAAAGCTTTTGTCGATTTAAAGACAAGCGAGTGTCAAGTTTCACTGGGGATGAAAAGAGTGCAGGATGCTACAGGTTGTACAGGCTCACAATCACATGTTGGTCAGTTTTGCTTCATTCTTGACCCTGAAAATGTATTTTTATTAGTCACAAACAACAAAGCTATTTTGTAGCTGGAGCAGAGAGTGGAGCACATTAGCTAATATTCATATAGTTCCTCACGTTGCATCTCTACAGAACTGATGGACGGGTGGTGTCATTAGTGTCATATTGTTCAAGAGAGCCACAGTGGAGTTAGAAAATTAGATTAGGGTGGTGCAAAAGGGTAATCTACGCAGCTTCTTTTTTGGCTGGACTGCATGCAATAAATTAAAAGTGTGTGTGTTTGACACAGGTGTGACCATGAAGCTGATGGATGAGGTCGCTGGCATTGTGGCAGCTCGTCACTGCAATACCAATATTGTCACTGCCTCAGTGGATGCCATCAATTTCCATCGCAAGATCAAGAAAGGTGAGGATAACACAGAGAATACACTCATACTTTTAAATCTCTGATACTTACAAATATCCAGAGATGCAGGGAGATATTTCTGCGTGATTATTGCTTTTTTTTTTTTTTTTGTCTTGTCCATTTGCTTTACCAAGAGGAACGCTGTAGACTCTCTATACACTCCTCTTGTTAGTATTTTTATTTATTTTTATCTTTATTTTTTTACATTTCCAAAAGTTGATTCTGTTCATCTGGACGTAGCGTTTTTGTGGGAGAAACGTTTCATCACTCATCCAAGTGACTTCTTCAGTCTCAGCTGACTGCAGGTTTCCCCAACCTTATAAACAGTACATTTGCATAAGGACTGAAACCAGCCCACTGAGAGGGGCATTCAGGCATCAAGACATTTTTTACATTGTTATCTAAGTAGCTATTATGTCGCTGCTGATAGGGTTGATGGTCAGGTGGACAAAAGACAGGAGAAGAGATAATACCATAAAAACAAAAAGGAGGAATAGAAAAAGAAAAGGGATCGAAAGAGAGAGGAAAAGAGGGGGGGGGACGGGACAAAAATCGTGGATAGAGCAAAACGTTTTCTCGCCTTTTGACCAGAGATGATAAAATGGAAACTCTAAAACGTTTTTCAATTCAGCCTCGGGCGGTGCTGTTTTAAATCAACTAAGCCAACGTTAACAGCTGTCACACGGTTGCTATCCAAGGCCAACTGTGTTTTGTAGAGCTGCCACTACATCTGGAAACACACACCACTGTTAATAATGACCTAACTATTTTCCATTACCAAACTTTGTCTATTTATACTGTATTTGCTGTAAGCGCCTCACAGTCTGAAAGGTTCAGATGAACAAATTCTAAGCCTCTAAATACCTTTATCCATGTAGCCTTTGATATTTCACTTGGAAAATGTGTCCAGTCGAACACTGGAGTGCAGAATTTATTGCCAGGACTTCCTGGATAAGCGAGCTTATCCAAAGTCCTTCAGGGACAGTCATAATAAAAGCAATTCTAAGAAGGCAGGAACATAGTCTCCCAAAAAAGGCACACATAACAGACATACGTATGATACATGTCTGACAATACAGTATAACTGCAACCTCCTCAGTTCAGTTCAGGGTTGTGATCTATCTTGCATGTTACAGCCTCATTATCTTCTGTCTGTGCTGTTAGCTGTTCCACCAACTCGCACAGTTTGTTATTTTGTCATTTTGTGGAATTTTAACACCTCAGAAGTGACTGTGTCTTTTCAAAGAGATTTGTGCCAGTGGAACCAAAATACTAGTGCACTCCTAGGGCTGGTGAATGGGTTGTGTCAGAGGGGGCATCTGGCATCAACATGTGGCAAATCAAAAATGCATCTGAAATAAGGGAGCTACTAAGAGCATCTTTAGTGTCTGTTATCTGTTGATGTACTAAACATAATGTTCATATTGTTAGGTTATGATTTGAAAACAACAGACCAGCTACATCTCTGCAACCCCGTTGAGTAATTAATAGTTTTACAGCTTAGCATAAGTGTACAAGGTCAGCTGTGCAGTATATGTGCTTTTAAATACAACTTTGATGCAGCAACATTTGCTCAGTTCACTGTTTTTCCAACAGTTTGAACTATACAGACAGAGTGGCAGGATGTGAAGGAGTTGGGACCTTTAAAACATTTAAAACCCTCCTTTCAGGAGTGTGAGGACCAGAAAACTGAACAGCACAGAGTGGTGGAGATCCATGACCACATCTTTCATCTGCCCCTAGTTGCTCCACTTGCTACCTTCATCTGTCCTCACAGTTCAGTTAGTGCTGACATGATTTCCCCTGGCTCCACAGTGACTTAGGGGTTATGTCACTTCTACAGTTCTCATTTTTGCTCTAGTTGGTCAGGCAAAAAAAAAAAAAAAAAAAGAGTTAAGTTTAGGGAAATAATGGAAATAAGTATCAAAACAAAAAGGATCCTAAAAAACAGCCACTAGCATTGTCGACTCTACCTCTGGATTTATTTTGTCATTTTATTTTTATGCATTTTCGTCTTGCTACTGTTTCTTTTGCCAGTTGAATTGCTCCCGACTGCTTGGTGCTAGCATTTCAACCTTTGCCACATAAATATATAAAGGAACAAACAAATGTCCTGTTAAGGTCCTGGGTCACTAAGTGCCAGACATCTGGATAGCTTAATTTTAATTGTGGTAATACAGTAGAAACATTACAAAAATTTACCATGTCGTGATACCCGAGAGGACGGTGGAGTTTTCCCTTTAAGCACCATTGACACTAAAAATGTCTACAAATACTAAAAAGGGTCTAAGAATGCTTAAATAGTGTGTTTGAACACATGGACAAAAATGAGCATTAAATGACTAAAGTGAAAAGTTAAGACCCAGAATGTTAAGCAGGCTAAGGTTTGTTTATGGGTTTTTTGGGGGTTGTGCTTTGAACTTCCTCAGAGGTCCACCTTCAAAAATCACAGAAGATATCACAGAATTATAGATAAAAAAAGCAGTCTTAATAATTCAAATATTGAGGCACTGATGAGGATGCACTGGTGATAATATACTAGTCAGTAATGTACCATAGGAGAGTTCAGGCAGGGGTCTTTCCTGTGATCCATTATAGCAAAACAACCAGAGATACAAATAATGAGAAGAAAGGCATGAAACTTCAAAAGGTTGGATGAAAGGACATTTCAGAGACAGGGACTGTAGCGCTGATGGTGAGAGTGAAAATGTGATACAGAAGAAAAAATAAAAGGACCAGTGTGTGATCGTGAATGGTCACAATGTTGTTCTTGTTTATTAATTGTACATTTCTTTTCATTGAAAGCATTATTTGTTAAAACCCTGACATTTCCATGTACTGTTTAGCTAAAGAAAAAAAATGACCTGTGGAAAGACACTCAAATGTGTTTTTGTCTTCAGTGCTATTTGTTAGTCAGTGAAAAGACTAATAGAAAAGCCTAGACTCTGTGGAAGTAAAATAACAAATCTGTTGTTGTGTGGCATTACATTCCCAGCTCAGTGCATACAGCACTGAGCCTGGACATGGACTGGGTACCTTCATCAAAGCTGATTAGCTTTATCAGCTCTTCAGACATGGGACTCTGCCAGTTGTTTTGGTTGGCTGACCTCCAATGCTGCACAAGTCAAGAGCTACATTCTGCATTAATCTGAAGGTCTTCAAAATCACCCATCATCAAGCCTCATTTTTGTGTAATGTCACTGAGCAGAGGTTGTTTCACTGAGCCTAATAAATCTTAGTAAGAGATAGTTTATCTAAATGAAACTTGACACATGGGAGCATTAAAAAAAGCCTCTAAAGGTCAGTCGACAAGAGAGAAATGAAATGCTTTAAATTTGTGGTCTCGGTTGTCAGGTATGCTGAAAAGACCTCACCGCAGTTACTGCACGTTATTATCTGTTTAAAGTTCTTTACCCATATGGATTTTCATGATCACCTTGCTGCCATTTCCTAAATATCTCAGCATCCAAGGTTACTGAATGTGTGATAATGATAGCGTAATAGTCATCTTAACACATATAAAAATCTACAAAGTTGAATTTTCTCAACTTGATTAAAGACCTTGTGCATATTGTTGGATTAAACATTACAGAAACTTAAAAAATGATTTTGGTAATTAATATTACTGTTAATTTAAGGCAGCTGTGGCTTAAACCTTGTATTTGGTGGTGATAATCAATTTGTTAAGCTCTGTATATCATTATAATTCTTGTTGTTTGTAATTTAAGATTTTGGATATTTTTTGCATGTCATAAACTTTGACTGTGTTATTTTCTCATGTGTGCCTACGCTGAACCTGTGTGCAGTTTTGCATTTCTTTGCCATCTCCATTTTTTTTCTTTTTTACCCTCAGCACTTCAGTTCTAGGCTGCATCACAGAAAACCATAATCAAAACAAACACAAAAAGTTTGTTTGTTAAAGCCTTAAAAACTGCTTTATAAATGTAGTCTCGTTGTTCCTGCGTGTGTTTTCTTTCCACGCGCTCTGGGCTTCCTCTCACACTTCAAAGACATTCATGTTAGGGTAACTAGCTATTCTAAATTGGCCCTAGGTTCGAATGTGAGCGTGAATGCTTGTCTGTCTCTTTGTGTCAGCCAAGTGATAGCCTGACAGCCTATCTAGGGTGTACATGGCCTCTCAACCTGTCACAGCTGGGATATGCTCCAGGCCCCTGTGATCCTGAATTGGATAAGAGGGTGGATGGATGGATGGGTTAGGGTAACAAACCTGGGTTTACTGTAAAAAGCCTAATTATTGACTCTATAAGCATATCTTTTGACAACAGAGGCTTACTTGTCATGAAAACCGAACTCATACCCATGAATTTTGCAGAGTATCCTGCATGAATACGAGATCTGTAACTGAACAACAGTCAAGTCTAATTCTGGTAGAATTCTTGTATTGTTGTCATCGTGTCAGAGTGCTTTGCAGCTCATACACTGATAAAAGCCTTTTCCCCCCTTTTTTTATGTGCATCATTTATTATTTAGGACTTTGACTATTTTATAAGATCTCACTCATATACTTGCGATCTGTTCCTGACTGCAGGAGTAACACCTTCTTTCCTTGTCTCTATGGCAACTGCAGTAATATTACAGTACAGGCACATCAAAGAGAATAATGAAATACATCAACAATGCTCTGTAATATTATTTGATGACTTTTTTTCCCACCTTGCTGCAGTGTCAAAAGCAGGAGAGAGCACGTTTTTGAGTGAAACACAGTTGGTTGATTAGATATCTGAGAAAGTGCAGCTTCAATATTACTTCAGTGTGAGCTTTTAGCCAGAGGTCGCCGGCCTGTCTCGAAAAGTCCATGATGCAACAATGTGATAGAGACTGCAAGACCAGAGCTGAAATCTTCCTCTGCTGGTTTATTATATAGATCATATTCAGTGTAATTAAAGCTATTTAGTATGAGTTTACTTACATTATTCAGTATTTTGATGTAGCGGTTGGAATGCTGTGTTTTTGTGAAAACCTGATGCCTTGTACAACTTCTTTTTTTCACCTTTATAAGACTAAGTGAAGCCTTAAAATAACTGCTATGTCTGAGAAATGGTAGAAAATGTTATGGTAAATGTCAAAAAATGAAAATGTCTCTAAATGGCAACATATTTAGGTTTTACTTAAAAACACTGAAAATCAGAGTGCTCAATATCTTTTTCCTCTTCTTCCCAAGGGTGTGTGGTGACGGTGACGGGACGACTCACATTTGTCAGTAACAAATCGATGGAAATTGAGGTGTTGGTAGACGCGTCCTCAATGGTGGAGGCAGAGAAGGGGAAATATCGTGCTGTCTCAGCTTTCTTCACCTTCATCTCCCTTGACAAGGACAATAAGCCCCTGCCTGTCCCTGCCCTTAAGGTTGGTATCGTCCAATCTCCTTCTAAAGTCTGCCTGTTTTTTTCAAACCTTGATACATAATTTATGATGTTATACATTATTTTATATCCATATCCCTTAGTACAGAGTAATTACATTCACAAACACTGACAGTCAAGCCTGTTTTTTTACAGTATTGTAATGGAAAATAATCAAGGCATGGATTTTATTGCCTTTTTGCTGCGATATCATCTTTTAAAGGCTAGTTATTTTTAGCTCGGTCTCTTCTAACTGCTGATAACATTTCCATTAGTAATTTTTCTTTATCGTGACATGTAAAAGGGCCATTACAAGACTGGATCAATGGAGCCTTCATTTATAGAAAATGTTGAGTTGGGTCAGACTGATCTTTGATCCAAAACCACTGTAAATTTTTCCAGAAAAAAATCTGGAAAAAAATCACAAATATGAAAAGTATACTAATACTTTTAAGATTATATATTAAAGACTGTCTTCACAGACATGGTTTTTGGAAAGCTCAAAGGTACTGCCCATTGTTTAGGAATTTAACATGTCAGACTCTTTAGAAAGCATTCAAATCCTTGTAGTGTTTGGGTATTATCCTTCAGCAGTGAGCAGGGCTGAATGATATTATTCCCACAAGATCTCTGAGATGAGTATCTCTGGGATGAGTATGCCTGACTCAGCACTTACTGTCAGCAAGCAAAGACAAGCATGCTTACCTGCAGACAGGAGAGAGATGCCTGCTGTTTGTTCAGGCTCTCCAACACATAACGATCCAAACCTTGTTTTTATGCAAACACCGAGCTCATGCGCCATCTGTTTAAGTCATTAATATTAATGAGAAGCTATCTTTTTGCAATTTTACACAAGTGAGGAGCTTTTAAAACCATATTCTAAACACTGCAATGCAGTTTGTGTTAAGGTTCACATTATTTTTAAGTGTCATGATTAAGATTTTCACTCCATATTTTGTAACTCTACTTGTAATTCTACTTAATGTTTTGTTTGAATTGTTGTTGTTGTTATTAATGATGTACTGCACTCCATTTTCTTGATTTGGTAGCTTTGCAACAATGACATGAGATAGGTGGGCAGTTTCAAATTTGGCCGGCCAGCAGCAGGTCATTATTCCCTCAAGTGCACACTTGTACAAATTTTATAGAGTTTACACCAGAAGTTATAATTAAACTAGAAGTATTTGTAGAATACTGAAAAAAAACAAAGGCAATAAAACTAGCAACAGAAGAACAAAGAAGAAAACAAATAGTATGATAATAAGTACAAATAGAAATAATAAATCTTTGATTTTTGAAAATAACACATGTATTCTACAAAAATGCATTTTAACTCCCCCCTGCATGACAGTAGTGCATGACACTATGTCCTTCCATGTTTCAAGTACCATGAGCGTGTAATAAGAAATTTGCAGGAAGAAAGCTGCTGTGGTTGAGAGTGAAGCGTGAAAAAGGATTGTTATAGGTGTGTTGACATGCCACAAGTGCAGCAGTGACTCATTTGACCATCAGGTCACAGTTGAAGGTGCAGTATTAGCCTTTATAAACCACAGCACATTTATTCGAGACTTCTCTGATGATGCCCCTGCAGATAGAAGTGTTCATCAAATGCATGTCGCCTTTGGTTGGCCTTTTCAAAAGTGTCTGTCAGTCCCCTGATTTCCATTTCACAAAACCTGCATTTGGTTTGCCCATTGTCTGCCTCTCCCTCCATGCATTCATTACCTGGTTTTCTGCCTCACATAAGCTGTTCATTGCTTTTGTTTTAATAGGAGGGAATTGTAGCAGTTATTAGACTCATTGTAGTTTCTATTCAGAACTCAATTTTATCAAAAGAGAGGCTAAAAAATCTCCTGGTGATTTTAATAATTCATCCTCAACACTATAAATGGAAATCTAAATGGAGCCTAGTCTGCCAGGGATCTGATGTAGCTTGTCAAATAAACAAGGGCAGGGCAAAAGAGAAACGTGTGTGTGAATGAGTTATGAAGAAAGTGCATGTACACAAACACGAGCCCTTTGTGTGCAGGTCTGCATGTGTTAGAATGAGCATTGCCTGTGAATGTGCACATGCATGGAACAGATCATTGAGCACAAATGCGTGCATGTTTATTTATATGAGCAAGAGGAGGAGGACAAGGCTCGATCGGTGCTATTTCTGGCTTTATGACTATTTACTGGGGGCATAAGCATGAGATGAGATTGACTCTGACTCTACTGATGGCAGTAAACCTTTTCATAATTGTTGGTCTTTGGTGTGTACACGAGAAACGTCATGTGCAGGAAATAAGGTTCAACACGTCAGTCCAATTAACACCCAAATTTTCCCTAACAGGAGAGATGGGACCGTGGGAGTTGGAAAGACAATAAACAGATCAAAAAGCAAAAAAAGCATCGTAAGTCAGATGATAGTGAGCAGAACAAATCAAACTGGAAGGATGTGGAAGCGAAATGTTTTTGTGTATTTGGCCTTCACATCCTTACGTTTCGGCCACATAAAAGGTCTTGTGCAAAAGTCTTGATTCCCCCCTTATTTCTTTATATTCTGCTTCCAAAGAGCCAGACTTGTGATTTTTAAAATAGTGTTGAGTAATAAACGTAGGCCGACCGTTTTTAGAGGAATTTTTCTTCTTTTGTTAACTTAATACTGACCTATGAATCAGTCATAATCAACATAATAAAGCATTTTGTCTACACATACCAAACAAAATAGCAAATATTTTATTTTAAATGATATCTTTAGGCACAAAAACATATCATTTGTTTCCAGTTCTTTTGTTGAATTTGTATAAAATACTAACAATTATACAGTCCCAATCAAAAGTTTAAGACCACTTGAAAAATGGCAAAAAATCATATTTTGCATGGTTGGATCTTAACAAGGTTCCAAGTAGACCTTGAACGTGCATTAAGAAGAAATGGGAGTGAGACAAAACATTTTTTCGGCCATGCAATTTATTGAAAACTAAAACAGGCTGTTTTACAGGTGATCAAGTTTAGGACCACATGCCATTAAAAGGTCAAATCTGTGCAAAAATCTTGATTTATTGTCATTTTCTGTCAGGTCACACTGTCATGACCTTTGGATGGCAAAGACAAAAAAAAAAAAAGTTCACTTTTTGAACATGGTCGGGTTGATGAACTGCAAAATCTTTGGGACCTGTACCATTTGAGAGGGATAAAATAGTATTTTGGCACTAACAAGCTAATTCCCCAAATATTATTAGCATTAGTGTGCTGTATGTCCTTAAAAAATCTGGGGAAACTGCAAAAGTGGAAAACAAATGAAATAAGAGAGGAGCAAGATGCCTCTGTCTAATGTTCAGTGAAGCCTCATCAAAAATGGTCTCAGTGAAAGGGTGGCTGTCAAGAAGCCCCTGTTAAGCAAGAAAAACAGGGAGAAAAGGCTGTATGCAAAATTAAAAGAACGGAACTGAAAATCAGTGGCAACAGTTCTTATTGAGTGAAAAATATAAATCTGGAATTTTTGGGTCCAGTCGTCATCAGTGTCTTTGGAGGAGGTACAATAATGAGTGTCTACAGCACAGTGGAGGCTCTGTCATGGTTTGGGGCTGCATTTCAGCCAGCGGTGTTGGGGATCTTGTCAAATTGGGATCGCGTACACAGGACAGTACTGTTTTTGAGCCATCATGCAATACAATCTGGAGAGAGTATGATTGGCAACAGTTTCTGTTTTGTTTTTTTTCATGTCATTTTTCATAACAGTGATTCCAAACACACTGCCAATAGAGTAAAAGCATACCTGGACAGAAATAAAACACTGTCACTCAACGTTATTGAAGCAGTGTGGGATCTTGACAGAGAACAGAATCAAAGACACTCAACATCCAAATAAGAATGTCCTTCGAGAAGACTAGAGAACTATTTCTGTAGACTAGTTTAAAAAATTAAAAGAACTCTTGTGTTCAGGCTGTGTAGAAATATAGGTGTCGTACCAAACAATGACTTTCAAGCCTGTTAGAATCGTACAAACTCTATTTTTGCCTCATGTACATGTACATTTGCCTGTTTCAGTAAATCGTTGCACCTATTGCCAGGTTTACCTAGCAAAGCATAAAGAAACAAGGACTGGCTCAAGACTTTTGCATGGTACTTTACAAAATAGTATCATCAGCTATTTCCCAGAAATAGTAAGCCGTGGTATTTACTGTCTCTGTGTTAAAGATCCTCCAGAGAATTAAAACCTTTTCTTCTGAGCTAGCATGAAAGCGTGATTACACAAAACGTGTCTGACAGTTAGCAGTTAGTTTGGAACAAAGAGTGGAAACCTTGAAGCAGCCACCCTGGCTCTGTCTAAACATAACAAAAGCTATCTACCAATGCTCAACAGTGGGACAGATTGTGTTATTACTCGGTGTTACATAGACTGCTACTTCAAGAGTCCTCAAAGTCACTGTATCAGCTAAAAATACTCCTGTACGTGACCACAACTTAATGTGACCTTTAGAGATGGGTAATTTTGTTACCCATGAACAGTGCAATGGTTTTTAACCTTTTCACTGAAGTAAAAAAAAAAAAAAAAAGCTTGTTTGGCTTGGCATAAAATTTAATTAAGCTTCATTTCCCCAAATACTAAACTTGCTTCTTCTTATACCTTTAATCTTCTAATACCCCATAGCCCTTTTCATCAGGGAATACTGAAAATCCTTATAAAACAAACAAACTTGTTTCTCTGTTACTTATTCTGGCTGTGTATTATTTTGCCAGGAATGATGCAAATGAGTAAACTTTTCTGCATGCAAGTAGAATAAGACTAATGACTGCATGTACTGTTACATAAATTGAGTTACTTTAAGGCACTCTGATAAAACGGACTGGCTACTGTAAGTCTTTAAAATGTATGACAAAGACACCCAAGTGTGCACTTTCAGAACTAAATAATAATAACAATACCTTGACTAAATCCATTTGTCTTTCATAAAGACCTTCCATGTTTATGGAAACCTATACCTCCGTCATTTTTCTCCGTCTCTGCTGAAGTTGTTGATCTTTTTCAGTAGGTAAAGGCTATAAAAAAGAACTACAACTAGAGTCTTGTAAAATCTTCTGTTCTGTGGACATAAAATGTAGAAAGCAATACTGGTAGCATGAGACGTTAACTGCGGACCATTCTAACCAAGACGTTCCATCTTCTTGGGACAGCATATATGTGCTATCATGTATGAGCTGGATTGCTTATGCAGCCTTGTTTTTATCTCTCCAGCGCACCTGTCGTCACTGTCATTTGCACCAAAGCAGGTGAAACTGATTCACAATGGTTTATGAATTAGTACCCTTGTTTAACTGACTTTATGTTATACTGTGATCATCTGGTATTCCCCTAGTCTTATTGAGCAGTGTCTATTACAAGCTTACATTTCACCTCTCTTTTGCCTCTCTGATTCTTTTTGTTCTCCGTTATCCGTTTGTTAAAAAACAAACAAACAAAAACCAGGAACAAAAGGTGATTCTCCCTGCTTCTCTTTTATGTTTATAACGCAATTGTCTCTTTTTTTGTCCTTTTTTAGTACTGCTGAAATTTAAACTGAAAACACTCCTGAAAGCTCAAACCATCACTTATTATAATTTCATGGCAGCTTTTGCCCCAGTTGAGCTCTATAAATAGTCTGATCGACATGACTTCTGCTATTTTTGACTGCAGGTGCTTTCCCTCCCATTTTCCCTTCCTTGATTTCTTGCCAATGAGCTCAGTGCAATCACTATTTTTAGATTTTTCAGTTTCAGCTCACTAGGGAGTTAGGGACGGTGGGAGTGTGTGTATGTGTAGCTGGGCTGTCACTAATGTTAGCATACTGTGGGTTATGCTGAAGTGGGGCATGAGGACAGCAGGAGCACAGAGGATAGTGGGGAATGCCTTGCCTATCTATAACAGTAATCTTGAAAATGAATTACTGAAATATAGTGTATATACATGCTAGGCCAGGATAGAAATAATCAGTGCCTAGAAGAGCTTTAGACAGTGGTCATTGGTCTTATATCAGCTCTTAGTAGAAGAACATGGTTACACAAAGCTAAGTCCGGAGTGTGGATGTGTGAAAGGAAAGGAATAAAAATGTAGATTTTGGTCAAAACAGCAAGCACAAAAAATGCATTGTTAGTAGAAATACAGTATTAATAGGTCCAGTCATCCCTGCTGAACAAAGAAAAGCTTTGTGTCTTTGTGTATGTGTGTTTTTCTTTATTGCATATCTCCATTTATTGATTTAATTATTGTTTCACTATATCTCTCTTATTCTTGCCTTCTTGCTCCATCTTTCCTCTGATCTTTCTTTCTTCCTTCTATTCCATCTCCCTCCTTCCTCGCTGGCAAAGACTCAGCTGGCCTCCCTTGACACGAAAACAAGCCTGGTCGTCATGGCAACCTCATGTAGTTCACATGAAGTGATGCTCGTTTATTTATAGATACCTCCCATTTAAGACAATCAGAAACGTGTTAACGGGTACACCCGTTAAACTTAACGCCCAGATCATGCCTGCATCTGTTAGGCACTGCTAAATGTGCACATCAGGGGGTTATCATTCTACCTCATAAACAAAATATTGTGTATTCACAGCTCGAACTAAATTCTCTTCAGTTTAGTGAAACCTAGTTTTCTCTTTGACAGTACATGATTTAGATATTTTTTTGTTAAAGTTATTCAACTTTTATTACTTTCCAATAAACATCATTATGTCTGTCAGCAGCACCCAAAAGAAGATTAAAATGGTAATAAGTTTTGTCTGCGATGTTGTATTGTCATGTTGTTGCTTTATTTTGAGATCAAATTCAAAATTAGATACTAAATCATAATGAAAAAGTATAATTTTGTTATATTTAGAAAGAGTAATTTAGCATATTTATGCTAGAAAAAATGCCCACAACTTAAATATGAGTCTTATTTAAAAAGAACAAAATTCAGTACTTGTAGTATTTTAGTGCTTTTAAATTTTCCTTTCAGAAAACCTTTGATAGAGATCAATGTCACTTCTAATTTTCTTGTAACTGCAAATTACTTGTTCTTTAAATTAAATTACAAACCCTTTTGCAACGTATGCAAATGTAATGCAGTATTTAAACTGCTACATAAGTAACAACTGATCATTTTCAGATCTAAAATTGTCATCAGAGTGAATTTGAAAAAAATGATACGAAAAAATTAATTTTTTGTTGTATTTTCCCTCAAAGTTACCTGATCAATCTTTCATACTACAGTAGAAAGTTCAGTATAATTTCTGTCAGCTATCTTACATTAGTAAACTGCTGAAAAATAGTATCCAACTGAGGCTGTATACTTCAGACTCTTCATTGCTGTTGCTAAAGCTGCGATGAAGCCCATAAGAACTTGGCATGTCTGCATTATCAGATAGCTGCAGTGAAAAAACTGAAAGCATTTATGACTAAATGAAAAGATCCACTGGAAGAGCTCCTTTCACCATCCAGAAAAGCCTGGCTGATATAAAAGGATTCATTTTATGACTAGAAATGAAATACCTTTCAGCTTTGTCTAAAATGTCATCCTTTGTGTTTACCTCTCGGTCCCTCTATCACACACAGATATATAGGTTAGTATCCAGGCTCATTCTAGTCCAGATGGCTATTATTTGTCTTGTGCTGGCTGTTTACAGCTTTGTGCTACCTTTACACAGTGACATTTGCCAGTGCCACTGATGCCCCTTGCCCACTCTAATAACAGCTCGCGCCAACACGACAGAACCCACCTGGCATTTTGCTGGCATTGTCTAAGCAAATCTCCTTTACATGTATTGTCCTTGTTCCACATTTACACCGTATTGGTTTTTCCTGCTGCATTCAGCTGTCCACCTAGTGGATCTAATTAACAACAGGTGAAACATCTGTCTTGGCTGTTTGACCCAATCAGCCAAAGTTCTGGGCTCTGATGTTATCTCACTGGAAGATTTTGAGAGTAATTCTTCTTTTTCCTCTTCTTCTTCATCTTCTGGGCTTGTAACATCAGATCATCTGCCCCCATCTTACCCTAACCCTAGTATCATCTTCATCATGTTTCATCTGATCATATCTATATATGCAGATAAACAGCATGGGTCAAGAAATGGCAATGCCAGCCTGTTAAGTCATTGATGATCAAAACTAATAATGGATGAGTAATTTTCTGAGTTTTCAGTGAGCACCAACACAGGGACAAACTGTTATGCTGAACAAAATGCTGATTTAACAGTCGCAATCACATTTTTTGTTTGTTCAATACTTTGATTTATGAACAGAATAGATGGGAATTTAAGGACAGCCCTGTTAACCTTTAGATGTATGCAGATTTTTTTTTTTAGCATTTAGTTTACCAAAAACCAAAAACAAGTTTCTTGTAAGGCCGTAGACACTGAATCTTTTCAACAGCTAGGGTCAGCTATCATTCTTATTGTAAAGATAAATAACCTTGATGAAACATGAAATGGTTCAGTTTACCCGAATGCCAGTACATGTAGTGATTGTCACTGGACACTGCTGGAGTATAGGCATTTGCCTTAAATACAATATAACAAGCATGCTGGTTTTTGCAAGGATATTTCTGCTTTATTTCTGTAGTGAAGACAAATTACTTAAGAACACAACAAGGACCTTAATAAGAAAATGAATTGCCTCATTGAGTTATGCAAATGTAATCAACATAATGGTTAACATATGCACGACACATGTAACCTGTGGTAATGTGTGTAGATGGATGTGCACCGGCCATATGTGCATATTATTATTATTAGTAATATTATTATTGTAATTATTGACCATTAAGTAATAAGGCTAAAAAACAAGGTTTGAACAGTGATCAGGAATTTGTTTTTACTGGTTGGATAAGCTGAATGTACAAATTGGTATCTGGAAATATAAATCAATTATTCAATAACAAAATATTCATGTAATTAGTTCAAATCAATTTCAAGCTGTGCAGCAACAATTGCACGTTAAAAATGTTTTATAATAATTATTATTTTATTTTAACAACCTTTGGTATGTTAATAGTCAAAGCTTACATAAATCTCTTCTTCAGCCAGACAGCGAAGCTCACATTTTTCCTGCCAGAATCATTTTTAGCTGTCATTGTCAGACAGTCTGCAGCTATGATTCATCAGCAGCAGTAAGGTATACAGTTTCGTTTTGCTGTTTGTTAACTCATCTCAAACCGTACATCGATATGGTTTCAAAAAGAATGATTTTTTTACTATTTACTAGTAAAATTTTTATTCTTTAAAAAAGTTAAATAAAATATATTAATTCATTTTTTTAAATTAATTTGACGTTCTTACAGTTCTGTCTGATCATAAACAGTCTCACCATGTAAACATTTTTTCTTTTGCTTTGATATCGTGGCTGCAGTTTTTCAGACTTAAATAAATAAACAATAATGTCTTTGGATTGTTCCAGCCTGTTCAAGAAGGATGATTTATAACCCTCTAATTGGTGTTAGGATCCTAAATCACCTTGTTGGGGGTTATTTCAATAATGCTATAATGCAGCTCCCTGCACAGCTCAAAGTGTTAACTAGATAGAGCAAGATGCCTCTGTCTCATTAATGCACTCAATGAATTGTTAGGCTAGGCAATAGATTGTCCACAGAGTTAGACAAAAGGAATTATGACATTAAAGGTCATGTTTGTGTATTTGTCTGCCTTCCAACATTGCAACAGGCAACCATTTGTAACCACCTTTATAATAAACTGTATAACAGCGAGGAAGGAAACACCATTTAACTGAGTAACTGTGACTTGAAAATTAAATATATGTCAGTATATTTGTCTTATGTGAAGAAAATGAATAACCACTAAATAAAAAATTATTTGTATATATGGGGGCACATATTTACAAATACTTAATTTAATGAATAGAAATGAAATTCATTGGTTATAGAGTATGCTAATAGATATTTAACAGATACGTCAGAAATAAGCCCAGCGTCACATTGACGACCTGTCCAGGGTTTACCCTGCGCCTCGCCCTGTGGTGGCTGGGATAGCTTGTAGAATACAAAAAAAGATAATATGCTAAATTTTTGCCACCACAGAGATACCAGTTAAGACGCTACAGATGCCGCTGGAGCATCTGTACATTTAACAGTTAGTTAATGTACAGACACTTAAATATAGTAAACTTTGCAATGCATTTTTTCATAAAACAACAGAACGTTGTGTGCATATGTTCTGCTCATAATCTCATAATCATTTTATTTACTCTGGTAGTTTTTCATTTTCATTTTTTACTGCTGACTGCTGCGTCTAACTATTTTTTTTTATCTGTGGTCCTTAACTCAAATTTTGTTTTAATTGTGCTTACTTCTGTCTAATAATTAAATTTTTAATAATGCAACTTAAGTCATGCTTTTTTCGCCTATAAAGAAATGGATTACATAAATGTTTTTCTAGAACATTTCAAAACCTTTTAATTATGTCATTGCATTATAGAAAGATCATCATACTACAGTAGTAACAGTAGTAGTAATAGTAGTATTATTAGTAGTAAAATACAGACCTTGAAATTTCTAAAACGTGGGAACATTTGATGCAAAAATGGAAAAATGGGATCAACATTGTTCAACACTGTATGCATGCATATATGAGGCCATTACAATCACAGTGCGCTACATTTGGTTGCTGTTTGGTGTGTAAAGCAATGGCTAAGCTTGTTTAGAGTTGATCTGACCCACCCTGCCTGATTCTGTAACTCACAGTCTGTAACCCATCTCAACCCAGTTAGAACTTCATCACACCAGTAATCACTTATATAAATACACACACCTTATATAATTATAAATAATTTTATTTGTGTATTTAATTTTTTTTCACTTTGTTTGCAGCCTATTCACCTACCTGTGTAGATATTCTGACTGAATGGAACCACGTTTACATTTTACATTATGTACAGATCCACAGTATGTGGTTTTCAGCAGGTATTAAGTATGTGAATATGTAAGATACATAAGTAATCGTTTTTATGGTCATGACTTGTCAGTTCTTTGGTTATATTACATGACGCCCAGATATTGTATGTTATATGTGTCTATATTATTTTTCTGAAAAACTTGTTCTTTCCCTCTCTCTCTCTCTTTTCAAACTCAATGAACTGGAATTATCCATTACTTTCAGTTGAATGGCAAAAGCAAAACTGACTGAGCAGTATGTTGACTGTTATATAACTGCCATACAACAAACGCACCAATATTACAGCTGTATGCTCCTGAACCTGTTCTACAGATAAGATATTCCCACTGGTGTTGTGTTTGTAGCTCAGCGCCACTGTTTTAATATTCTCGTCACATTTGAGTAATGACCCCCTTGGGCTTGTCCCCGGCATTATGTTTTGTCATGTTTGTTACCACCCTGCTCTCTCCTTAAATTTAAGGTGCCATCTGTCAGTTTTGCACCCTGTTTGTGTGAGTGGCAGGTGTTCTTGAATCTGCCAACCACCTGGTGTGTACGCAGCAAAGAGCCACCATCAGAACATGTCATTAGCTCTAACAGTACACTTTATATATGAAATACAAACATGTTCATGTACCCTGCTTTGTTACAGCGCTTCGAAGATAAGGAAAGGAGAAATCAGTCAGCACCTTCAAAGAAAGTGTGATATGATCACTGGTGGTGGTATTGTTGCAAATCATAAGGTTGGCCAACAGTCAAATTAAACTGTACAGAATATCAAGTGCTTACTCCTATAAACCAGCAGCCACATTTAGCTTCAAAACAAACAACTGCACAGAATTAAACAGTAAAAATGATTCATAACAGCTGTAAATCTATAGAGTGTTTCCAGATGCCTGCAGCATCAATAATACTGCACTGGCACTGTGCATAGAACACACTATCATGGAAATGTGCGGTCAAGGTTGGTCAAGAGAAGGTTTGATGAGATGATGCCATGAGTTGAGAGGCTAACACTCACCACAAATTACAGGAATTGCCCTTTATGTACTTCTACTGCATTATTTACTTAATTATCAGGTTGTGTCTAACCTTGTGAGTAGCTGTTGTTACTATGACCAGAAAATGGATTCATGAACCTGATCAGCTGACTCATCACCATTCTTCAGTCTTGCCATTAGTTTTGCATTTATATAAAATGTGTTGCTGGCGATAAATGCATTCACACACCTTTAAAATGCAGAAATTTCATATGTGGCAATGTCCTGCATATGTCACATGTGGTTTCACTCAACTTCACTTATATGTAGTCTTCTTCATATATTTTGTATATCATGCTGTGTCCTTACAAGCCTATAGTCAGACTCATTTGTTCTATATTTCACCTAGAAGATGAATGGCAATTTCAGCAGCACTGTCAAGTCAATTAGATCAGAGCTTCATGCCCACGGTTAATATAATAATTAGAGAGGAAACATTCCAGTGTGTAGATGATAAATGTGTCTGAAAACAAATATTTTTGTCTATTTTCTTTTCCTCTAGGTTGAAGGCGAGGATGAGCAGAGACGTTTTGACGAGGGGAAAGCACGTTACCTCCAAAATAAAGAAAAGAGACTGTCAGATAAGACACGCGGGCAGTGAAAATGCCACTCAGAATTTATCACCTGCAGCGACAATACATTAACCCCACACAATATGTAGTATGAAGGAAACAAAGTAAACATTTTCTGCTTTATGATTATTGCTTTCTCTTGAACCTGAACCTATGATTTTTTTTTCCTGTGCTACACCAAAGTATCCACATATACTGTATATGTATGTAAGAGTACATAATTTATTTTGGAGAGAATTTTAATGACGGATGAAGACTGGGTTTTTTTCGATCACTGTCTCCTGTCTCTGTGTAGAAGAGTACTATTTTGTTTGTGGAAGATCTGAAGACTTAATTATCATGTCAGTGTAAAGTGATAATCTGAGCACAAGGAAACTGATGAATAAGGGAGTGAGTAATAATGAATAAAAGATCCAAGTGCTAGTCTGGGGCTCTTGCCTTGTGTCCTTGCTAGTTTGATGATGGTGATGTCATTGTCTTGGGCATGCCTTGGCACAGAGGGCACACGCTATCCATCTTTTCAGCACTGTGTCTTTCACAGAGAAATCAGGGGAGCTTGGGGGTTTTGACTCAACTTGCATCTCTCCCACATCACCCCCTCCCACTTCCTCTCTGCTCTCACCCTGCTTTGCCTGTCTGTCACACTATGCCTTACCATACTCTCTTTTCCCTCTCCTCCTTACGACCTCTTTTCATCCACTTCCATTCTCCCGTAATGTTGCTTTCTTGCTCCTGAGTTTCTCTTTATTTACCTGTCTGTCTCCCTTGTTGCCTCTTGTACCCATATTGTTCTCTTTGTCTCCAGATGACATTTGAGGATTCATTATTGTCTGATAAACAAACTGAACTGGAAAAAAATGTCTCTATTAGTGTCTTTCCATGTGTCCTTTGTAAGTGCATGTGTGCACAAGGTAAAATCAGAAAGATAAATCGGGCCAGTGAGAAATCAATATTACCATGGCCATGGCTATATGGCCATGCCAAGACTGAACCCTGTGATCATTAACCAGCCATAAATACCACGGTATTACATTTCATTTTTTTCTTTTGCATTTTATTTCATTTTAGACCAGAATCAGATTCATCAAGAGGTGTAGGTAAGGCTGCGCACTGGATGACAGGGACTAATTTCGGATCAAAACCAAAGTGAAACTGAAGATTATTAAAGTCCAATGTGGAAGCTCAGACATTGACAAAAGTCTAAACATTTGTAAATTTTCTTTTCTTTGGACCTTTGTTCCTCCTCATACTGCCTTTCTGACATGGACAGAAAATGATTTGTCATTGAATCATGAAGGTTATTGTTATTTTTTTCCTCTGTCCCTCCAGCCAGCAGAGTATGTGTGCTTTTCATTTCCCCCATGAAAATAAAGTTAGGCCCAAGCTGCACTGGGGGCTATATCTATTTTTAACCCTAGTTATGCAGAAGCGTCTTGTGAGAGGAGGCGAGCACAGGAAGGGAGAAGACGATACAGTGAGACAGTATGCATGTCATATGGTAAGATGAGACTTCTGAGAAATATGAACTCATGGAAAAGCATTCGCCATACGTACAGTATCATGACAATGACATTATCTAAAATAGATGTTTCTCTTTCAGCCAACAACAACAGTGTGCTTTTAATGAAGATAAATTCCATGTCCGATTGACATAAACCTACAGTATATATTTAATATGTTAAAAACGGTGATATTGAATGAGGCTATATGTCAAACTTGTTTTCTCACTGAGAATAACAGAAAAATTGAATGAAAGCCAAAATCTGATATCATATTTGCATGTCATATATAAATGAAAGCACAGCAGTGCTCGCAACGCTGTATCCCCGTGCAGAGGCTACTTAGATGAATGATCCTCTGGTGCGGCACAAGAACCATTAAGTACTTTGAGCAAAGGATAAATGATAAAGAGAGGTGGTGCTCAGAAGACTCTTGGCTTTTATTGCTGAGTGGCCTCCTTTGCATTTTCTGCTCGTTGTGCTCACAGCTCAAGAATCTCTCGTCAGTCATTTTCTTGCAGCGAGGCCTTGATTTCACACGTGAGACAAAACTCAGTAACCTGAACAATGTGCTGTTTGCACTTCATGGTCACGCTTGTAAATATGTCTGTCAATATTTGCATGAGACAACGTTTCTGCTAAGTTTGTTGGCAAAAGCTGCTGATGTGTAAGAACAAAAGACTTTAACAGCAAAATATCTGAAAAAAAAAACCTCTTCCTTGGAACATTTTCAAAGAACTGAGTTATGAGCATTACATTCAACCATCCTGTGTAATCTGGGCTTGGAGCCAGCAGGGCTTTCCTTGCGGAGGAGTAGGTGATGGATCATGCTTTGTCTGGCTTGGAACCTCCCTTTTTTGTTTTTACAGCCACAGTGGACCTTTTGGGGTGCAACTAAATATGGCTACCTTTGAGTGTAAGGAACACAAACTTTGATGCACAGAGTGGTGGCCACCCTGGAAAAGTTGAGAGAGCATATCGATAGGACATTGAAAACAGCATTAAGTATTAAAAAGATGCTGTGCCTGTGCCTACATATCTTGGAGCTGATGGTGGTAGTTGGGGCAGCCCAGTGACACTGAAGCCAGTGGGCGGGAATGCCTTCTGTTACTTTTTACTTCCAGGTCACCTAGCATCACACAAACTCAAGCTCCCTTGCCATGTCCAGTACTGATAATGGGTTTACTTGAGTCTAAAACAACATCAGTAACAGGTTACACTTGCATGCATCTTCTTGACCAACACAAAATAACAAATTCCAGATTTTGTTACACAAATCAAATCACAAATTATTCAAACTAAGCTGGACTTGTTTTCCACAAGCCAACAGCCTAGCATCAATTGATGCCCATTGTAGTGTTGTAAATGGGTTGCTAATTCATGCACCCACTGAATCAGTCCTGACTCATTTTACCCTGACAAGTTAATAATGAACATATCAAAGAGTCTGTGAAGTAAAGGTGGATTTGGGTGTGCTCCAGCAGAGCCACACTGTTCAAATGTAACACTGTTGTTCTCTAAAATTATGCTTTGGACACATTTGTTAATCAAATTGTGCCATTTACTTTAAAAGTGCACATGCCATCTCATTTTGTTCATTTCCTCTTCTTTGTTCTCTGTGTTTTTGCAGACACACACACACACACACACACACATATTGGTTGCAGGTATGCACGCACAGGCACACATATTGTGGTCTCTATTGTATCCCTTAGTTGTTTCTAATGTTATTTTCAAGTGACTTGTGTGCTTTCCTGTAGTTTCCTCTGTTCCCTGTCTTTTTGTTTCAGTTACTGCCTGTCTTATTATCAAGACTTGCTTCCCCCTGTTTCTAGGCATGATTGAAACCAGTTTAGACATTAGTGAGGTCCACCTTTTTTTTCTTTAATGTTTCATATTTAAGATGCAGCACCTGCGCTCCAAGTAGAAGCCATAATATTGTAGAATTCCCAGTCTTTTTAGGCAAAAACCACCCAGAGCCACATACTGATTATCTGTTTTTGCTTCCTTTTCTTCATGTGACTGTGTGCCGTGCTCTCGCTAATGTCACCTGTGTCCAGTCCAGTATGCACATAGTTTTGCCTCTTTGCTCCTGTGTTTACCTTCTGTTTGACCTCCTTGTACTTCCTCTGTTTTTCAAAAAGGATTAGAATGATCTTGGAAGTTTGTATCAGCTTTCATTAAGCTCACTTGTAGTTAGATTTGTCTGTGATGTATCTATTCAGCTCTTCTCTCCCATGAATCATAACACAATCAGCTTCTCTTCTTTTATCGTGTTTGAAATCTTCTCCGGGTGTTTTTCATCAAATGTGCCTTTTCTTCCACTACTGCTGTTTGAAGTTTTGAGAAAGCCTAACGCAGACAAGGAGACTCAGTGAATGTAGAATCATTCCCTTACCAGACCTTTACAAAATAAAATATGTACACAATGCAGTGCTGTAGTGTTTACACAGTTATAGTTCTTTACTCTTTATCCACGCACTGTGTGCAAATGTTTTATGAGCTGTAAGTGAACTGATTTAGCTGTAACTTTAACTATTTCTTTCTTTCTTTTACCTGGTCAAGAAGCAGTTTTTATAGTCACAGGTTCACTGTGAAATGGTGAAATTCCATTTGCTTGGAATAGCAAATGGTTGTTGCCTATTCCAATTTAAAAATGAATAGTCATTTTTAATTAACTTGGAATAGGCTGCTTAATTTACCTCCAGTTCAAGTCAAGAATTCAGCCACATCTCTAGAAACAGCTAGTAAAATCCAACAGGGTGAGCAACATGGGCACTCAGTCAGCCAGGCAGGCTTTATATGAAATCTCCAGTTTTTCCCAGTAAAATCGAGTTATTTTGTGATGATTTTCTGGATCACAGTCTCCTAAAACCTGGTGCTTTAAACAGCAACCATGATCTGCGACAGTAGCACTGAAACTAGTGAAAGAAATTGTAGCAAAAACTAATTATACAGTTAAGCTGTGTAAAATTAAAATTTTGGCAAGCTTAGCTACTGCTCTTCTAAAATGAAATGTTTTAATTTTCCAATGCCTCAATGAGCATTATATCATGCAGCAGCGCAGGAAGCTAGGCAGGCCAAGCTTTTTCTGCATGATAAATCACTGTTTTTGATTACTTGCTCTTATGATTTGCTTGTATGGACATACTTGTCAAACAGAAGTACAACATGAGGACTTATATATTGACATGTATTAATATATAGTAGCAGCTCTACCAAAAGATAATACTTTATCCGTCCCAAATCCAGGTCAAATAAATATAAATATATATAAAATAGATTCTTATTTATGCTCTTTTATGGGAATTTTATGAAATTCTCAGTTGGTGAAAAAAAAAACCCACTACAGCTGCAAGGATTGCATTTTAATTTAGCAGATCATAGTGCAACAGAAACAACACAGTCTGGATAATAAATCTGAGAAATGTTAGCTATTTGATGGAGTATGTGCGTGTGCAAAGGCAAGACTAAGAAAAAGAAAGCTGGTCCAAAATAAATACTCCAAATACAACATGACTACCTTTTAACAATAAACTGCCAGTTTAAAATGTGACTAAATTGTGAGCCATACACATATAGGTGCTCTAAGTGGTGACTGGATTAGCTGTGAAGAAATCCTGACTCAGTGTCTGGAGAAGCTTTTTTAAAAGGTACTTCATCACTGAACAGTCTGGCTGTGCCCTGCACGGGCAGCTCCCAGGTGTGGTTTTGTGTATCTGTTTTAATGAATGGAAAGCTGCGCACTGCTGTTCAGACCATCCGGCGAATAAATGAAAAATAATCTTTATAGTGGCAAAAACCAGGGAAACAGGGACCTCTGTGTCTCTTCTCTCATGTAGGGCCTATCAGTTTTCTCACTGGGTACAATCTTCACCCTGCGGGAGGAAAGCCGCTCTTACAGAATCATCCAAGGAAGGAGGCTTACGTAACAAGTCGTATAATGTCAATTAAAAGACCCATTTAAAAAGGAGCATGAATGGCATGAAGGAAAAAAAAGAGAGCATCAGCGCGATATAAATAACAGAAGATCCGTCAGAAAAGTCTTAAGAATGACGACATTTATTAGATTTAGTGCATGTTTTCACACTCAACTGTAGTAAGCTATTAAAACAACGCCGTTTTCTGTTTGCACTGCATCAGATCTTTATTTTAACTCATTCAAATGAGACCTTTGATGAAAGTAAGCTCTTGATGTTCATTCAGAGGTTGCAGGACCTGTAAAAAAAATTCAAAGAAAATGTTCAGCACGCAACAGCAGCTCTGCTCTGGTAAAATACCGACCTATTTTTCCATGAATTATTTCTTATTGCGGTTCACTCCCACGACCACGGAGCGTCTGCACGAGAACGAGCCTACACTGTCGGGAGCGCGCAGCAGTCATGCCTCATCCGTCGCTCGCCTCGTCAGTGTTGGAAAACAGAAGAAGAATTTTGCCTTTCAGCTAAAATAAACCGTTTTATTTTAGTTCTCGTGCTATCGCTCGACCGCCCGCTTCGTGGAAAAGAAAGTGACATATTTTGCCAAACTACTCGATAATTTATCTCCCCCCCTCCACAGTCAGCGAGACAAAAGAGGGCAATAAGATAAAAGAGGAGTGCAGCTGTGGTGATGTGCCGTTTCGGGTTCTCATCCTTCATTTCGCAGGTCATTCCTCTAACCTGATGCTGTTGATACTCCCGACGCTGTTCAGTTCAGGGATGGAAATGCTTTGGAAGCCACTTCAACGGACCTGAAGCCATGAACGACAGAGTCTTCATCCCCCGGAAACAACGAGCAGTCAGGAGCCTCAACATCTCGTGAAAGGTAAGCCAAGACCCGCACAGCTGGTTATAATTACGTCAGACTCGCCGGTGATTAGCTTAGGTGTACAAAAACAAACAAAAAAACAAACAAAACAAAAAACAAGGAGAACAACAGAGCTCCATCCAAACAGGTGGTGTCCTGCAGCAGGAACAGGTGATACTAAAAAGTGTATTTCTGGATTTATGAATCGAAACGTGACATTCCTGTGGACCCACAGTACAGAACTGACCTATATATCGAGGATTTTATTGGTGTTAAAACGCTTGAAAGACAAATGCGGATGGAGAAGTGGCCTAATTGAAAGAGGGAATGACAATTATTACGGTGGCTACTGTCAACTATTATACAGCACACTAACTTAACAGAGGGAGCAGCTTTTAGGCCTACAATAAATCTATGTGATGTAAGTGTGGTAATTAGTGCACACTGGCCCTGATTGACAAGAAACGCATCAGTAAAAGGGACAGTAACCTAGATACAGTACTTGTGCAGGCACAAGGTTGAACTTAAACAATACTGAACACTAGTTTTCACACGCAGGGCTGCAGAGAGCATGTAACTTCCTTAGGCAATTTCTAAAATGTTCTGTGGGAAATTAACATAATTTAAGCTGTACTCTGCATGTCTGCTTTTTGTTTTAATTTGTAAAATCTTATGCATTTCGTGTGCTTTTACAGACATTTTGTTTAAACAAATGCTGTATATAACTGTACAGTATATATACACTGATTTACTGGTTTCCAAACCTAAAAAAATAAGCCTAAATAATATATATTGTTTTTTTCTGTTTGTGAAACATAGTGTTGTGACACAATGGCTTAACTAAGTAAAAGTAATTACTGCTCTACTAGGATACCTGATTTATAGCGTAATTTTCCTCCCAAGTCATTTATTCAACACAATTATATAATTAAGCTTTAAGACAAAACCCTACATTATATTTCTTGTTCATAAGATTCTTCCCAGAGCCATAACTTTGAACAAAAGTGGCCCTATACTTTAAACATGTGCAGTCCAATATATATTAAATATACAACAGCATTACCAGTGTATTTCTGCTCTAGCCCCTGATATTGAGAGATAATTGGCAGGAATCTGATGACATTCTTTCAAATGCTATTTTAATACACTAACCAAAGGAGATAATTATTAACCGAGGAGCTATTGAATGCTGTCAAAGGTCAGAAAGTGGCCATGCAAGCCAATGATCACTTTTACTGCCCAGAGAAACTGCTGTAGCCTGCATGTGACAGTTACTTCTACACCACAAAACCTCACGACAGATCTCAGTGTTTCGCAGGGCATGTGTGACATTTTGTTTGTCACACGTTCGGCTCTGTCATTTTGTGACCGCGCTAGCCCGTGTTCACACTATTCTATTTTTTACTCGCCCACAACACATTGACCGCCTTTCTCCACACCATTATATGGTAATGTAACGTCGTGATTAATGGCAATGACGATAGCGTGTAACAGTTATGATCTTTTCTTGCTGCTTAATTTTGCTTATACAAGTGTAATGTGTAGCTTTAATCTACCACCTGATTCACTTAAACTGCCACAGATGCCTGTTTGCAAGAAAAACACTAGTTCTGCTACCATATGGTGCCCAGTGATCCTGCTCCAGTCATAGCTGGAGGTAGCTTAACATAAACTGGAAGAAAGCCTCAAGGGTTGCATTTGTAATGGAAAATTCAGCTCCTTACTCTGTGACAAGCTGGCCACCCAGCTAAGACCAGTATTCACAAGTGTCTCAGGAACATCAAACAGCACACCGGAGTAATCTTTTATCACACTGGTGTGCTGTTTCAGTCTGGGAAGCTTACTTTTTGTATTGACTGCATGTCGTTTTGAAGAATATAGTGTCAAGCTTGACTTGAATAGATGGTCATAAGCTAGAGAAAATGGCACATCTTCTATTCTGTCCTTGATTTGTCCATTTTCTAAATGCAAGCAAAGTGGTCTCAACTGGCTTAATCCTCGTAAATCAGTTTTATTCGCTGAATCCAAATAAATAAAACTGAATATAAATAAAAGTAATGAGTTCTTTGTTCATACCCACCGCACACAATGCAACCAAAAACCACAGTGGTCTAATTCTATTGATTAGTTCACTTTTATTGATTTTCTTTTTTAATAGATACATGATCTTAGCTTACCTTGGCAGGAGGTTCAAAGGTCAAGGGCACAAAGCACCTCTGGGCCTTTCTATTTTCTGCTGACTGGAGCTGGCAGCCTTTCACTGGCTTGGTTTAGAGACTTCATGCGAAGAGGGCTGGCACAGTGGCTAGAATCTGGTTAGAGAGCCGGCTGCCAACTAGCTCTGCCACCCTGCTGTGCATTAGTGAAATGCTGTGATTAAGTGGAAGGGGTATGTGCTTAGAACATGTTATCATTGTTGTTTCAGTGCTTGAGTATGTGTACTTGCATATTTCTTATCTGTAGTTTTGCCTGTAAGTAACTTCAGACTGACACTATGGAGTGTTGCTGACTACAGGATTTTATACAGATATCTGGCTTCAAACTGTTTTTCATACA